>NW_027361878.1:700000-1300000 GCF_039654945.1 Dendrobates tinctorius
GGATAGGTCCCTCAAAAAATAAATTTTGTAACTTTCCTTGAAAAAATGAAAAATTACTGCTACATTTTTAAACCTCCTAAAAGCATTAGCATTTTAAAAATGGTGCTGATGTAAAGCAGGCATGAGGGAAATGTTATTTATTAATGTTTTTGTGTGGTATGACCCTCTGGATAAAAGGGATAATCATTCAAAGTTTGAAAATTGCAATTTTTTACATTTTTGTCAAGTTTCTGATATTTTTCATAAATAAACACAAAACGTATCAACGTAAGTTTACCATTATCATAAATTATAATGTGCCACGAAAAAACGTTCTCAAAATCACTGGGATTTGTTGAAGCGTTCCAGAGTTATGACCACATAAAGTGACATTGGTCAGAATTTTAAAAATTGGCTCCGTCACTAAGGGGTTAACATATGAGCACATAGGGACATTGTAAATTGATATCATCAGAATCACTAAAATACTCTGAATTTACAGGCAGCTAACAGAAGGCTGGAAGGAACATCGAGTGGATATTAACAATGGCATTTGCCCTGCCTTTACAGAGTGAAAATTATCCGAGGACTCAGCCGGGCTCAAGACTCGGACAGTCAAGTCTGAAGAGTGCAGGCCCTGCCTGCTGCTGACATGCGCTAGTCCGGTCCGTAATTCGCATGCTGTGATTCTTTCCGTGCAGACATGTAGAAAATCATCTATGTGCACTGGCACTCTGCCTGTAATGGGTTTATGTGTTCATGGCGGACACCTCTGTATCATTCGCTCCTCGGAACGTATCTGCTTTGCATCCTTTTTTCTTATCTTATTAGCAGGTGCGCGAAGCGGCCGTCGTCCGCTCATCCTCCACTGGTTCTATATCGTATCTGCCTGTATGAAGATGTTTTAACGTCACCGAATAAAGTTTGGATTTTTTTAGAACGGTGAGTGCCACCTTTTTTTCCCCCTCTCTTTTGCATGTTATACTATGGATTGTTTTCAATGGGTCGGCACCTGTGAGCTCCTGCATATTGGCTAGAAGCGAGGTTATTGTGCACAACAGACAATGGGCTCCGGAGTGATAGCGGCGTGGGTTTTTTCTTCTTTGGACATATGTACTCTGTCAGTGCCCAATTTGTACGGCCCCTGAAGGACGTCATAAATATCCAAATAGCCCTGGGCAGAAAAAAAGATTCTCCACCCGTCTTACCTGAATGTAGAAGAAAACAAGCAGCCTGTAAAAGCCAAACAGCGCACCATTTTTGATAAAACCAAATAGCAAAAATAATTTTAAGCCCTATATATATATATATATATATACACAACGGCTGGTCTACATTGTTGGATTTATATATATATAGTCCCGCAAAAAGTGGACAATTTATTTATCTTTTTGACCACTCTTTTGACTTTGACATTTTAGAAATATGGCAAAGTAAAAAAAAAAAAACCCAGCCAGTCCGGGTAGTTGACGTTTATAATATTTCAAGCTCACCTGAGGCCAATAATGAAGCTCTTGATTATTATATCAGTTGTGCATGAGACAAATCCTTATTTGTACATGTACAAAAGTCTCATTCACACATCTGCGCAAATTAGTCCGAGATCCGACTGTCTGTGGCTCTCCTGACCCCAGCGTGACAGTCTCATAGAAATATATCGAGGACTCATGTTCTTGTATGTTCAGACATGGCATCTTAACCCCTGAAAAAACAGCAGTTTACGCTACCAGTGAATGAGATTTCTGAGATCTCATGCACCCGCTGCTTTGTAGACTTGAACCATCAAAGCGTTTTTTCAAATCTGCAGCATGACAATTCTTGAAGTGTTTTTTCAGTATTTTTCACCCCCAAGATAAGCGCAAGTAAAAACTGTATAAAAGTGTGCGTATTTTGTGCGCTGTTTTTCCTGGCATCGCTCTGGTTTATGCTGCAGAGTAAACAATGCAAAAACACCACATGTGAACATACCCCAACCCTACCCATTATAGAACCGAAATTGTTATTCTTGATAGTAGATCTCCCCCTGCTGGATGATGTGCATTAATACAGCAATTCTGGATTATGGTAAGTACACACACCAAAAAAAAATCCTACTCTGGATGCTAAAATGTGAATCACTTCTCTCCAAATTTTTGACCCGATGAATTGATTTGTTCCATCTGTTATTACCTTGGGGCTCAGATTTGTTTATGTTAGAAGAAAAATGTAAGCGGAAAGTGTCGGCTTTGTGACATGGATATATAATGCAGTAAAATGTGTAATTCGTCACTTTCTCTTGGCGGAATACAATATTAGACATGGTCATTTTTCATAGCAACCATTCTGCATTCTAAATGCACAAACGTTCAAAGGAAAAAAAAACTCCACAAAATAGTGAGAAGATTGTCAGGGAAAATAACAAAGCATTGCATCTCCCATAGATGACTATCACATATCAAAACAACATATCAATCACAGACCTGTCATGCAGGCAAAGAAAATATTCTTAAAGACCTTGAAACCTTCACGCGAAGGTGGAAAATGCTCAACCGACCTACATTAATAGCAGAAAATACAGAATGAAAACATGTTGACAGTAGTGATAAGTGAACGTGCTGGGATAAGGTGTTATCTGAGCATGCTCGGGTGCTAAGCGAGTGAATTTGGCATGCTCGAAAAATACGTTTGAGTCCCCGCGACTCATTAGCGTAGCTACTGGGGGGCAGAGAGGGCCGTTGCCTCAGGCCCAGTCACATGCAGGGGCCCACTGGGAGACATGGCCAGTATCTGAGGTGTCAAGGAAAGAGCAGCCCAATGCCCAGCTCCCCTGTCTGACAGACTGCACAGTGGCAGGTTGCAGAGCTTGTCTGTGCAGTCACAGTGTATGGTGCTGCTGTCTCACCCGAGCTCCTGCAGTTTTTGCGTGCAGACTATGGTTGTCTCAGGCACGCTGGGTCCTAGTGGCCTCTGTGTGCATACACTGGACCCTTCCTGGTCTTACCTCAGTCACTGCCTGCAAGTTTCATGGTAAGTGGGGATGGAATTTATTAAATTCATTCAGATTAGGCATGTCATGGTCACTGTGGGGTGAATGTGAGAGGATGGGGGTATTGTGGGGTCAGGGGGACAGAGTACTGCGGGTGAATGTGAGAGGATGGGGGTATTGTGGGGTCAGGGGGACAGAGCACTGCGGGAGAATGTGAGAGGATGGGGGTAATGTGGGGTCAGGGGGACAGAGCACTGCGGGAGAATGTGAGAGGATGGGGGTAATGTGGGGTCAGGGGGACAGAGCACTGCGGGAGAATGTGAGAGGATGGGGGTAATGTGTGGCAGGGGGACAAAGCACTGCGGGAGAATGTGAGAGGATGGGGGTAATGTGTGGCAGGGGGACAAAGCACTGTGGGAGAATGTGAGAGGATGGGGGTAATGTGTGGCAGGGGGACAAAGCACTGCGGGAGAATGTGAGAGGATGGGGGTAATGTGTGGCAGGGGGACAGAGCACTGTGGGAGAATGTGAGAGGATGGGGGTAATGTGGGGTCAGGGGGACAGAGCACTGCGGGAGAATGTGAGAGGATGGGGGTAATGTGTGGCAGGGGGACAGAGCACTGTGGGAGAATGTGAGAGGATGGGGGTAATGTGTGGCAGGGGGACAGAGCACTGCGGGAGAATGTGAGAGGATGGGGGTAATGTGGTGTCAGGGGGACAGAGCACTGCGGGAGAATGTGAGAGGATGGGGGTAATGTGTGGCAGGGGGACAAAGCACTGTGGGAGAATGTGAGAGGATGGGGGTAATGTGTGGCAGGGGGACAGAGCACTGTGGGAGAATGTGAGAGGATGGGGGTAATGTGGGGTCAGGGGGACAGAGCACTGCGGGAGAATGTGAGAGGATGGGGGTAATGTGTGGCAGGGGGACAGAGCACTGCGGGAGAATGTGAGAGGATGGGGGTAATGTGTGGCAGGGGGACAAAGCACTGCGGGAGAATGTGAAAGGATGGGGGTAATGTGGTGTCAGGGGGACAGAGCACTGCGGGAGAATGTGAGAGGATGGGGGTAATGTGTGACAGGGGGACAAAGCACTGCGGGAGAATGTGAGAGGATGGGGGTAATGTGGGGTCAGGGGGACAGAGCACTGCGGGAGAATGTGAGAGGATGGGGGTAATGTGTGGCGGGGGACAAAGCACTGCGGGAGAATGTGAGAGGATGGGGGTATTGTGGGGTCAGGGGGACAGAGCACTGCGGGAGAATGTGAGAGGATGGGGGTAATGTGTGGCAGGGGGACAAAGCACTGCGGGAGAATGTGAGAGGATGGGGGTATTGTGGGGTCGGGGACAGAGCACTGCGGGAGAATGTGAGAGGATGGGGGTAATGTGTGGCAGGGGGACAGAGCACTGAGGGGTGAATGTGAGAGGATGGGGGTATTGTGGGGTCAGGGGGACAGAGCACTGAGGGGTGAATGTGAGAGGATGTGGGTATTGTGGTGTCAGGGGGACAGAGCACTGCGGGAGAATGTGAGAGGATGGGGGTAATGTGTGGCAGGGGGACAGAGCACTGCGGGTGAATGTGAGAGGATGGGGGTATTGTGGGGTCAGGGGGACAGAGCACTGCGGGAGAATGTGAGAGGATGGGGGTAATGTGTGGCAGGGGGACAAAGCACTGCGGGAGAATGTGAGAGGATGGGGGTAATGTGGGGTCAGGGGGACAGAGCACTGAGGGGTGAATGTGAGAGGATGGGGGTATTGTGGGGTCAGGGGGACAGAGTACTGCGGGTGAATGTGAGAGGATGGGGGTATTGTGGGGTCAGGGGGACAGAGCACTGCGGGTGAATGTGAGAGGATGTGGTTATTGTGGTGTCAGGGGGACAGAGCACTGCGGGAGAATGTGAGAGGATGGGGGTAATGTGTGGCAGGGGGACAGAGCACTGCGGGTGAATGTGAGAGGATTGGGGTATTGTGGGGTCAGGGGGACAGAGCACTGCGGGAGAATGTGAGAGGATGGGGGTAATGTGTGGCAGGCGGACAGAGCACTGTGGGTGAATGTGAGAGGATGGGAGTATTGTGGTGTCAGGGGGACAGAGCAATGCGGGAGAATGTGAGAGGATGGGGGTAATGTGTGGCAGGGGGACAGAGCACTGAGGGGTGAATGTGAGAGGATGGGGGTATTGTGGGGTCAGGGGGACAGAGCACTGAGGAAGAATGTGAGAGGATGGGGGTATTGTGGGGTGAGGGGGACAGAGCACTGAGGGGTGAATGTGAGAGGATGGGGGTAATGTGTGGCAGGGGGACAGAGCACTGAGGGAGAATGCGAGAGGATGGGGGTAATGTGTGGAAGGGGGACAGAGCACGGGGATTGAATGCAAGAGGATGGGGGTATTGTGGGGTCAGGGGGACAGAGCACTGAGGGAGAATGTGAGAGGATGGGGGTAATGTGTGGCAGGGGGACAGAGCACTGAGGGGTGAATGTGAGAGGATGGGGGTAATGTGTGGCAGGGGGACAGAGCACGGGGATTGAATGTGAGAGGATGTGGGTATTGTGGTGACAGGGGGACAGAGCACTGCGGGAGAATGTGAGAGGATGGGGGTAATGTGTGGCAGGGGGACAGAGCACTGCGGGTGAATGTGAGAGGATGGGGGTATTGTGGTGTCAGGGGGACAGAGCACTACGGGAGAATGTGAGAGGATGGGGGTAATGTGTGGCAGGGGGACAGAGCACTGAGGGGTGAATGTGAGAGGATGGGGGTATTGTGGGGTCAGGGGGACAGAGCACTGAGGGAGAATGTGAGAGGATGGGGGTATTGTGGGGTCAGGGGGACAGAGCACTGAGGGAGAATGTGAGAGGATGGGGGTATTGTGGGGTGAGGGGGACAGAGCACTGAGGGGTGAATGTGAGAGGATGGGGGTAATGTGTGGCAGGGGGACAGAGCACTGAGGGAGAATGCGAGAGGATGGGGGTAATGTGTGGAAGGGGGACAGAGCACGGGGATTGAATGTGAGAGGATGGGGGTATTGTGGGGTCAGGGGGACAGAGCACTGAGGGAGAATGTGAGAGGATGGGGGTAATGTGTGGCAGGGGGACAGAGCACTGAGGGGTGAATGTGAGAGGATGGGGGTAATGTGTGGCAGGGGGACAGAGCAAGGGGATTGAATGTGAGAGGATGGGGGTATTGTGGGGTCAGTGGGACAGAGCACTGCGGGAGAATGTGAGAGGATGGGGGTAATGTGTGGCAGGGGGGCAGAGCTCTGAGGGGTGAATGTGAGAGGATGGGAGTAATGTGTGGCAGGGGGACAGAGCAAGGGGATTGAATGTGAGAGGATGGGGGTATTGTGGTGTCAGTGGGACAGAGCACTGCGGGAGAATGTGAGAGGATGGGGGTAATGTGTGGCAGGGGGACAGAGCACTGCGGGAGAATGTGAGAGGATGGGGGTAATGTGTGGCAGGGGGACAGAGCACGGGGATTGAATGTGAGAGGATGGGGGTAATGTGTGGCAGGGGGACAGAGCTCGGGGATTGAATGTGAGAGGATGGGGGTATTGTGGTGTCAGGGGGACAGAGCACTGTGGGAGAATGTGAGAGGATGGGGGTAATGTGTGGCAGGGGGACAGAGCACTGAGGGGTGAATGTGAGAGGATGGGGGTAATGTGTGGCAGGGGGACAGAGCAAGGGGATTGAATGTGAGAGGATGGGGGTATTGTGGGGTCAGGGGGACAGAGCACTGCGGGAGAATGTGAGAGGATGGGGGTAATGTGTGGCAGGGGGACAGAGCACGGGGATTGAATGTGAGAGGATGGGGGTATTGTGGGGTCATGGGGACAGAGCACTGCGGGAGAATGTGAGAGGATGGGGGTAATGTGTGGCAGGGGGACAGAGCACTGAGGGGTGAATGTGAGAGGATGGGGGTAATGTTTGGCAGGGGGACCGAGCACTGAGGGGTGAATGTGAGAGGGTGGGGGTATTGTGGGGTCGGGGACAGAGCACTGAGGAGTGAATGTGAGATGATAGGCTGTTGGGGTGTGGGAGGGGGACAGGGGGGAGGTAGGGGGATTTTTATTTGTGAGTTCATTAATACTTTAATAATAGATTAAAATTTCAGTATTAGTATAACAAGGTATAACAAGGGCACAGACAGACGGCCGTGTAACTCATGTGAGGATCTAACTGCAATCTCCGGACTGGCCGGTACCGTTCCTGACATGAGTGTGATGGATTACTATGCAGCTGTCACACTCATGTGTGGAGAGCTGACGGCAGTGGCGGATCTTAATAAGGGCGGATGGGGCGGTCGCCCCGGGCCCAAGGTTTTTTGGGGGCCCAGGGGCCAATCCGGAGCCGCCGCAGCGCAATTTTGGCTTCCCCCAATAGTCGCTTGTCGCGGCAATTGTCGGCGGCTGCGCTGCGCTGAATGGCTGGCTCAGTCACCTGATCCTCCTCCCCTCTCTCTGCAGCGTCCGCGCTCATTCCGGCCAGCAACTGGCATCACGTGGCTGCATCAGAGTGACGCTGGCCACTCACACTCTGGCAGCGGCTCCTCTGTTCCCTCCCCTTCGTTGGTGTCCATAGATACAGCGAGGCCCGGCAACTGACAGCCCAGCCGACGCCGTGTATCACAGGAGGAAGAAGAACTCTCTGGTGCCTGGTGGACAGTGTTGCAGCAGCAGCACTGCCTGTTCCTCACCTCTCCGAACTTGGGGGTAAGTCGCAGCAGGGTGGGGCGGAGGTATGTCACGACTGACTCATGTGGATGTGGGGAAAAACACTCTTTGTTATACATGTATTTTAGCCCTATGTTGATTGCTCATTAAATATTATAAACTGAATGTACATTTCCTGCCTATTGATGATTACCCTCTAAGAGTACACCGCATAACATCTGGGCCTCCGTCCTTGATCGCCGGCACACGTGTTTTAGCCCTTAGTTGCCTACCACATCTTTCTCTCACCTACTTTATGTGGATGTGTGGGGCATGGGGGGGTGGGCAGGGGGGGGGCCTAGGTCAAGAGGGGTGCCGGGTGCCCAGACTTTAGGAACAGCCTCGGACCAGTGAGCAGTGCACTGCACGCATTATGTAACGTAACCCATTCAGGTCCTCACATCACGTCCCCTATGGCCAGGTTCACGTTGGGCGATTTTGTGCGTATTGGCCGTAGGCCTACAGCTTATGTGCAACGTCTTTTTAGGCCATGTCCACACGTGGCGGAATGGTGGCGGGTTTTCCGTACGGACCCCCAGCAAACCAAGTGCTGCGGTCCGTACGGCTGTCAATTCCCGCACGGGGACCGCAGCGCTCAGCTAGCTGTATTTATGCATGATGGTTTCAAACTGCACAGGTGAGAGATCCTTTTCAAAACTTAAACGAATTAAAAATGAGTTGAGGAGTCAAATGGGACAAGACAGACTCAATCATCTCTCTTTAAAGAGCATTGAACAAGAGCTTTTGAAGAGTCTAGACCTCTCAGAAATCATCAACGACTTTAGCACCAAAAAATCTCGCCGAAAAAGTCTGTGAGCAGTTTATGATCTTCAGTGTCAAAAAAAATCCGAGTTTCTAGTCCATTAAGAAATTGTTGCCTGTGCTCATTGCACTTTTCCTGTTAGGCTACCACCCACACAGATATACATCTGTATAGATAAATAATTATGTTGAATTATTGTTTAATATTATGTTTACATGTTCTTATTTGCACTTACATGTGGTACGGTGAATGTAGCCTTATGTTTACCTTGTAGGAAGAAATATAGGCCAGTATATACCACATTATATATTTTGACTGTTGATTTTGAGGAATATTTAATATTATTTATATTGTTTGACCATACAATACAATTTCTTGTGAGAAAAAAGTAATTTTTCTTTGTTTTTATGGTCTAATAAATGTTACAATTTGTATACCTAAAAATCAGCATATGCAGTGTTTTTGTGAGAAGAGCCACAAAATTTTGACAGAAAATGTTTTCCTGGGAAGGGGGGTACTGGGGCCCAGGTTTTATGAACAGCCCCAGGCCCATGGTCCACTTAATCCGCCACTGGCTGACGGTCAGGATTGTGATGCGATCTTCGCATGAGAAATACATCTGTTTGCCCCCTAAGGCAGAATTGTCCGCAGCATTTCCGCAACTCCCTGCTGTGGGTAAAAAGCATGCGGAATCCGCATGCATTTTCGCACAAAACACAAGCATTTTTAGCTTGCAGAATGCTTGCGCTTTTCTAAGCGATTTGAAGCATCGCTTGGAAAAGCGATTGACAGGTTCGTCACACTTGTCAAGCATAGTGCTTGACAAGTGTGACCAACTTTTTACTATTGATGCTGCCTATGCAGCATCAATAGTAAAAGGATGTTAAAAATATTAAAAAAATAAAAAATAGAGATATACTCACCCTCCGTCAGCCCCCAAAGTCGTCCAGCCCCTCATTAGCGCTGCCGGCAACTTCCGTTCCCAGGGATGCCTTGCGACAATGACCTCTGATGATGTAGCATCACGCGAGACCGCTACTTCATCAGAGGTCATTCGCGCAATGCATTCCTGGAAACGGAAGATGCTGGCAGCGTGACTGAGGGGCGGGAAGGACTCCGGGGCCATCAGAGGGTAAGTATATCCTGATTTTTTTATTTTAATTTTATTTTTTACTGGAATATAGTACCCAGGGCATGGAGGAGAGTCTCCTCTCCTCCAGACCCTGGGTACCATCTGCACTTGAAGCGCTCACTTTACGTATGGTGGGCAGAGCCACAAGCGTAAAGTGAGCGTTTCAATGCAATCCTATGGCGGCGAAGACACCGCAATTTCACAGAAATAATGGACATGCTGCGGATTTTACCGCTATGTGATTCCGTAGCGGTAAAATCCGCAACATTGACACAGAAACTGCGACATCCCATAGGTATACATGGGGATGTGTTTTATTAGCATTTTTTTGTGCATTTCCGCTCCGGCGGAAACGCATAAAAAACGCAACGTGGGCACACAGCCTTACAAGTATAGCGATACAGTAGCCACGAGCTGCATTTGATTTAATAATTTAATAATAAGCTATTTATTATTATTATAAAGTTATTAAAGACTCGAGATAATTGTCTGCAGTCACTCTGAGGCTCTGTGCACACGGTGCGGATTCTGCTGCGGATCCGCAGCGGATTTGGCCCTGCGGTTCCGCAGCAGAACTGCAGGTGATGTACAGTACCATTATTGGCTATGTAAAAAAAAAAAAACGCTGTGCACATGCTGTGGATTTTTGCGCGCGGATTTCGTGCGGAATAAAAAAAAAGCAGCATGTCACTTCTTTTGTGCAGTTTTGCTGCAGTTTTCCACCTGGTCCATTCTACAAATCCGCAGGTGGAAAGCCGCACAAAAACCGCAGTAAAACCGCACAAAAAATGCACTAAATCCGCAGGAAAAATGCAGGTCATTTCACCTGCGGATTTAGTAAAATCCGTGCGGAAAAATCCGCAGGAGGATCCGCACCGTGTGCACATAGCCTCAGACTACAGACCGCAAATCATAATGGGGTACGCCGGCCATCATGAGACCCCAAGACCACTGGTGCATTCAAGCAGTCATACGACCACGTTTGCTATTTGCATGTGTCGACTAGATAAGCTTGACTTCACTCAATAGAAGATAATTGGGAGAAGCCGAAAGAGTCATCACACCACCCCCTGCTCACATCAGCAACGCTGGGGCCATTACTACTGTACATAGGGGGACTCAGTTAAATATTAAGTGGGCATTTAAGAAGCATTATTATTTATAGGGGCACCAATAGGGTAACTACCGGGTGGCAGACTGTGCTGAGGCGGCTGTCAGTCAGTGCCGGGGTGAGGTTACAGCCGCCACTCTCTATACACAGAGCGGTGACAGAAACCATGCCAGCGCAACCCTTATGACTGGAAGAGCAAGGCTGCTGAGAGAAATAAAGTTAATTTCCTCCCGGTAAAGGGGCTCTCAGTGCAGGTGCTGCACAGCGTCAGAACATTATTAACTATTATACTGTGTATTGGAGGAGCAGTGGGGACATCATTATATGTATAGGGGAACTCTGGGGGGACATCATACTGTATGCATGGGAGCTGCGGGCCCATCATACTGTACTGTATATAAGGGAGCTGTGGGCCTACTATACTGTGTATAGAGGAGCTGTGGGATCATTATACTGTGTATAGGGGAGCTGTGGGATCATCATATGGTGTATAGGGGAGCTTTGGGATCATCATATGGTGTATAGGGGAGCTTTGGGATCATCATACTGTGTATAGAGGAGCTGTGGGATCATTATACTGTGTATAGGGGAGCTGCGGGATCATTATACTGTGTATAGGGGAGCTGCGGGATCATTATACTGTGTATAGGGGAGCTGCGGGATCATTATACTGTGTATAGGGGAGCTGTGGGATCATCATACTGTGTATAGGGGAGCTGCGGGATCATTATACTGTGTATAGGGGAGCTGTGGGAACATCATACTGTGTATAGAGGAGCTGTGGGATCATCATACTGTGTATAGGGAAGTTGTGGGCCCAGCATACTGCATATTATACATGGGGAACTCAGGGGACATTATTAAATGTTAAGTGGGCCCTTAAACATTATTGTTATAGGGGCTCTCAGTATTGTGACCATCAAAGTTGCACATAGAGTACTATTACTTTCTAGGGACAAAATTTGGAGGGCACATACACAAGAAATTAATATTTTCTAGGGGACAATTTTACTATCTAGAGAGCACAGAGGAGGCATTATTACAATGTTATGGGCACAGTGGTGGCATTACTATGTGGGGCAGTAAGAGGAGCTGTTATTGTAACACGCAGCAGGTGCAGTAATAGGGACACATACGGCAGTAGCGGCTCAGTATTGGGGTATCGGCAGGATGAGGAGTTTGTGCAGGTTGGAAATACATTTGCACATGGAAACACAAGAATCAATTGGATGAAACTGAAAGGGAGAAGATACACATTAGATATTAGAAAACACTTTTTGACTGTGAGGGCGATCAATGAGTGGAACAGGCTGCCACTAGAGGTGGTGAGTTCTCTTCAATGGAATTGTTCACACAGAGCCTGGACAGACATCTGTCTGAGATGGTTTAGTGAATCCTGCATTGAGAAGGGCGCTGAACATGATGACCCAATTTGACACCCCAGAGTCCGGTTGTCACAGTGACATTGCCTCCCTCTTAAGAGGTGAAGTCATGCTTGGAGGCAGAAGGGGGGCCCCCATGCCAGGTAACAGATTAAATCATTAAATCACAATTCCTGCTGCAGACAGAATTGTGGCAAGGCACAAATCTGGCCAAGGTTACAAAAGAATTTCTGCAATACTCAATGTTCCTAAGAGCACAGTGGCCTAAATAATCCTTAACCGCTTCCCGACCGCCCACTGTAGATAAACGTTGGAGCTTGCTGGGCTTTGTGCAGCGCCGACGTTTATCTACTGTCGGCGGTTTTGTGCCCCCCGGGACCCCCACATACCTTATAATGCGAGGATCCCGGTGCACAATGCATGCTGGGACCCCCGACGTCATCGAGACCTGATTGGTTCAGGTCCTGATGATGTCAGCGTCACAGCAGCCAATGGGAGCGATCGCTGGGAAAGCTGCTTGTTTCCCGGCGATCTCACTCATTGTATCGCGGCTTCTCCTCTGATCTAATACTGACAGATGATCAGAAGTGAAGCAGCATTACTGTGTGACTAGATCGCAGCCTGGCACAGCTGATCGCTGCCTGGCACAGCTGTGCCAGGCAGCGATCTTGTCACACAGTAACGCTGCTTCTCCTCTGATCATCTGTCATTGTGAGATCAGAGAAGAAGTCGCGTTATTATGTGCCAGGCAGCGATCTTGTCACACAGTAACGCTGCTTCACCTCTGATGATCTGTCATTGTGAGATCAGAGGAGAAATCGCGTTATGTGCCAGGCAGCGATCTTGTCACATAGTAACGCTGCTTCACCTCTGATCATCTGTCAGTGTGAGATCAGAGGAGAAGTGGCGTTACTATGAGTCAGATCGCAGGGCAGCGATCTTGTCACAAAAAGAAAAAAAAGTAAAGAGAAAAAAAGCAGGTACACAGGTTAGGGCTAGGGATAGGGTTAGGGTTAGGGCTAGGGTTAGGGTTAGGGATAGGGTTAGGGCTAGGGTTAGGGTTAGGGCTAGGGATAGGGCTGGGATTAAGGTTATGGGTGTGTTGGTGTTAGGTTTGTGGTTAGGGTTATGGTTAGGGCTGAGATTAGGGTTAGAGGTGTGTTGGGGTTAGGGTTGGAATTAGAATTGGGGGTTTCCACTGTTTAGGTACATCAGGGGCTCTGTAAATGCAATATGACGCCCGCAGACCATTCCATCAAAGTCTGCATTTCAGAACGTCACTACTTCCCTTCCGAGCCCCACTGTGTGCCCAAACAGTAGTTTTCTCCCACATATGGGGTACCAGCGTACTCAGGACAAATTGGACAACAACTCTTAGGGTCCAATTTCTCCTGTTACCCTTGTTAAAATAAAAATTGGGGGCTAAAAGATCATTTTTGTGGAAATAAATGATTTTTTTATTTTCACGCCTCTACATTATAAACTTTACTGAAACACTTGGGGGTTCAAAGTGCTCACCACACATCTAGATAAGTTCCTTGGGGGGTCTAGTTTCCAAAATGAGGTCAAATGTGGGAGGTTTCCACTGTTTAGGTACATCAGGGGCTCTGCAAACGCGACATGACACCTGCAGACCATTCCATCAAAGTCTGCATTTCAGAACGTCACTACTTCCCTTCCGAGCCCCACCGTGTGCCCAAACAGTAGTTTTCTCCCACATATAGGGTACCAGCGTACTCAGGACAAATTGGACAACAACTGTCAGGGTCCAATTTCTCCTGTTACCCTTGGGAAAATAAAAATTGGAGGCTAAAAGATCATTTTTGTGGAAAAAAAATGATTTTTTTTATTTTCACGGCTCTACATTATAAACTTTAGTGAAACACTTGGGGGTTCAAATTGCTCACCACACATCTAGATAAGTCCCTTGGGGGGGTCTAATTTCCAAAATGGGGTCACTTGTGGGGGGTTTCCACTGTTTAGGTACATCAGGGGCTCTCCAAATGCGACATGGCATCCGATCTCAATTCCAGCCAATTCTGCATTGAAAAAGTCAAACGGCACTCCTGCCGTTCTGAGCTCTGCCGTGTGCTCAAACAGTGGTTTAGCCCCACATACGGGGTATTGGCGTATTCGGGAGAAATTGCACAAAAAATTTTGTGGTTCATTTTCTCTTTTTACACTTGTGAAAATAAAAAAAAATGGTTTTGAAGTAAAATGTTTGTGAAAAAAAGTTAAATGTTTATTTTTTCCTTCCATATTCCATTCATTCATGTGAAGCACTTGAAGGGTTAATAAACTTCTTGAATGTGGTTTTGAGTACATTGAGAGGTGCAGTTTTTAGAATGGTGTCACTTTTAGGTATTTTCTGTCATATTGACCCCCCAAACTCACTTCAAATGTGAGGTGGTCCCTAAAAAAAATGGTGTTGCAAATTTTGTTGTAAAAATGAGAAATCGCTGGTCAACTTTTAACCCTTATAACTTCCTAAAAAAAAAAATTATGTTTCCAAAATTGTGCAGATGTAAAGTAGACATGTGGGAAATGTTATTTATTAACTATTTTGTGCGATATCACTCTCTGATTTAAGGGCATAAAAATTAAAAGTTTGAAAATTGCAAAATTTTCTAAATTTTCGCCAAATTTTGATTTTTTTAACAAATAAGCGCAGATCATATCTAAAAATTTTTACCACCATCATGAAGTACAATATGTCATGAGAAAACAATGTCAGAATTAGTAGGATCCGTTGAAGCGTTCTAGAGTTATGACCTCATAAAGTGACACTGGTCAGAATTGAAAAAATTGGCCCGGTCACGAAGGCAAAAACAGGCTCGGGTGCGAAGGGGTTAAATGGAAGAAGTTTGAGACCACCGGTAGTCTCCCTACACCTGGCTGTCCAACCAAACTGAGCAATCATGGGAGAAGAGCCTTAGTGAGAGAGGTAAAGAAGAACCCCAAGATCATTGTGGCTGAGCTCCACAGATGCAGTAGGGAGATGGGAGAAAGTTCCACAAAGTCAACTATCACTGCAGCCCTTCACCAGTCGGGCCTTTATGGCAGAGAGGCCTGACGGAAAGCCTCTCCTCAGTGCAAGACATATGAAAGCCCTCATAGAGCTTGCTAAAAAACACATGAAGGACTCCCAGACTATGAGGAATAAGATACTCTGATCTGATGAAACAAAGATAGACCATTTTGGTGGTAATTCTAAGCGGTATGTGTGGAGAAAACCAGGCACTGCTCATCACCTGCCCAATACAATCCCAACAATGAAACATGGTGGGATCATCATGCTATAGGGGTGTTTTTCAGCTGTAGGGATAGGACTGTAAGAGGGTGAACTGTGATTACAGCAGTAGAGCACTAGGACCCTGTGGTGTTTGCCTGCTGCAGCTAAGAGCAGGTGATGCCAGTGCCTGGGAATCTGTGTGTGCTGGAGCCTAGTGTCTGCTGTCTATAGCTTAAGGGAAGCTTCCAGAAGGAGAAGAGAGACTGCCTTGAGAGACACTGTGTGTGTGGAGCAGCTTGTGAGAAGCAAAGAGATTGAGCGCTGTAAGAGACTGTACTGCAACACTTCATCTTGGGCGCCTGAGACCTTGCTGTGAAACAAAAGACTGAGCATTCCTGAGAGCTGTGTGACTGTGGATCTCTGTGGAGTCCCTGTTGTGATGAGCTGAGAAGCAATATTGGACAGACATTTTATACAGAAACAGGCGTATTGCTTCTAGGAGAATTCGTGAGGACTATAGGAGGAGAGACGGCATCTTGAGGCTACAGAACTATAAGTCCCTGACATTTGGGCCTGGCACTGGCCAACAAGACGACGGACCTTGTGTTGCTGCAACTGATTGGCGCCGAAGATTTGGGACTGGCTGCAGCCAATGTCATCTATATGCCTGAGAGGAGGCTCACCTCAGGTTAAAGGTTCCATAGTCATAGATTCCCGGGTATCCCTAGTTGAAGCGCTTAAGGACCATTGTATTATATTTATATGAATTGTTATTGTAGGTATGTGTAGGTTATACTCAGTGTGCCATTCCAGGGGGTCCCTTGATATCACTACATTTGATTTACACCTGTTCTCTGAGTACCTGAATTGACCTTTCTGATAGGTAAATTTAGTTCAAATCCCTGTGTAATATACTCTTCAGGGAACCTTGGATTGGCAGAGTGGTTTCAGCTCCGGCTGAGTGAGTGTAATGTATGTGTTTTCAATCTGTTTCTTCCAAATACTAAGCTCTACTTTATCTGCTGTTTGAGTAAAGACTCTTTTGCTATTTCTGCCTCAGTCTCAGTTTGTGACCCACTGGATCTTATTCAGACCTCCAGTCATTACAGGACGACTGGTTGCAATTGAAGGAAACATGAATGTGGCCAGGTACAGAGATATCCTGGATGAAAACCTCTTCCAGAGTGCTCTGGACCTCAGACATGGCTGAAGGTTCCCCTTCCAACAAGACAATGACCCTAAGCACACAGCTAAAATAACAAAGGAGTGGCTTCAGGACAACTCTGTGACCATTCTTGACTGGCCCAGCCAGAGTCCTGACCTAAACCCAATTGAGCATCTCTGGAGAGACCTGAAAATGGTTGTCCACCAACGATCACCATCCAACCTGATGGAACTGGAGAGGATCTGCAAGGAAGAATGGCAGAGGATCCCAAAATCCAGGTGTGGAAAACTTGTTGCATCATTCCCAAGAAGACTCATGGCTGTACTAGCTCAAAAGGGTGCTTCTACTCAATACTGAGCAAAGGGTCTGAATACTTATGACCATGTGATATTTTATTTTTTATTTTTTAATACATTTGCAAAAATGTCTACATTTCTGTTTTTTTCAGTCAAGATGGGGTGCTGAGTGTACATTAATGAGAAAAAAATGAACTTTTTTGAATTTAACAAGTCACTGCCATGAAACAAAGATTGAAAAAATTTAAAGAGTATGTGTGCTGTGCTGTAGGGGGGGGGGGGGTGACTCTAGAGTGGTGTCAGGGGGCTGGGGTGGGCTGGCTGCGGGCTGCAGAGGTCATATGCTCCGGCTCATTAGCCTCCTTTAGGCCCTGTGCACACGGTGCGAATTCTGCTGCGGATCCGCAGCGGTTTTGCCGCTGCGGATCTGCAGCAGAACTGCAGGTGATGTACAGTACCATTAAACACTATGAAAAAAAAAAACCCGCTGTGCACATGCTGCGGATTTTTCCGCGCGGTTTTTGTGCGGAAAAAAAAAAAGCAGCATGTGACTTTTGTGCGGTTTTCCTGCAGTTTTCCACCTACTCCACTATTGGAATCTGCAGGTGGAAAACCGCACAAAAACCACTAAAAAACAGGAAGAAATCCGCAAGAAAAATGCAGGTCATTTGACCTGCGGATTTCGTGAATTCTGCCTAGAAAATGCATGCACAGAATACGCACCGTGTGCACATAGCCTTAGGCTATGTGCCCACGTAGCGTTTTAAACCGGACACTCAAAACCGGACTCCTTCCCAGAAAACGCGAAGCACTTTCCAAGCGGTTTGAAGCATGGCTTGGAAAGTGATTGACAGGTTGGTCACACTCGTCAAACATAGTGTTTGACAAGTGTGACCAGCTTTCTACTATTGAGGCCGCCTATGCGACATCAATAGTAAAAGACAGAATGTTAAAAATGATAAATAAAAAATCAGTGTATATTTACCTTCCGACGTCCTGCGCAGCCTCAGCGACGCTCCCGTTCCTAGCGATGCCTTGCGAGACCTGTGATGACGTTGGTCTGGCGTTGCTATAGTGCTATAGAGTGACGCGAGACTACGTCATCACAGGTCCTTGCCGCAAGGAATTACTGGGAACGCTGAGGCCCGGGAAGGCAGCGTGTGACGCCGGAAGGTAAATATACCCCGATTTTATTCTTTTTTTTTTTTTTTTTACAGGGGTATGATACCCAGGGCCTGGAGAACAGTCTCCTCTCCACACCGTGGGTACCATCCGCACATGAGACACTTAACTTTGTGCATGGTGGGCATAGCCACATGCGGGAAGTAAGCGGTTCTCATGCATTCCTATGGGTGCGGAATCGCGGCAATTCTTTGCGATTCTGCAAAAATAATGAGCATGCTGCATTTTTTTCCGCGATGCGATTCCGCCGCGGAAAAAACCGCAGCATTAGCACAGCATGTGCGGAATGCCATAGGAATGCATGGGGTGCGTGCTGTGCGAGTTTTTTAAACGTTTTCGTGCCGAAAATCGTGGCAAAAACACTTAAAAATCGCATCGTGGGTACACAGCCTTAATGTTCACTGCACCCGCTGTCCATCACCTCAGTGCTGAAGCAGCGCCGAGATGGATGACAGGGGAGCTGTGAGCAGTACATATTGCATGTGCCTGCACTCTCCCCCCTCCCATCATGGATATACCCCCCTCGGTCACTCTATATGCCCCCTACTGGCAAGCACATGGCCCCGTCACTATATGCCTCCCTGCCAGCACGCACATGGCCCCCAGGTCACTATATGCCCCCCTGCTGGCACGCACATGATAAAATAACATTCACCGTGCGATGATGGCTCTGTGCTCCCAGCTCCCCCGTGGCTCTTCCTGTGTCTGTGTTGACATCCGATCATGCTATCGGCACAGCACAGTGATGTCATCACTGTGTGCTCAGGTAACATGATCCGATGCCCGGGAAACAGGATGCGCAACCGAGGAGCTGGGAGCACAGAGCCATCATCGGAAGGTGAGTTAAGTGTTTATTATTTTATCATGTGCGTGTCAGCAGGGGAGTATATAGTGACCGTGGGGGCCATGTGCATGCCAGCAGGGGGGCATATAGTGACTGGGGGGGCATATGGTGACCAGGAGGGCCATATCTAGGATGGGAGGGGAGCTATTTGCCAGCACAAGGGGGCAGTGTGCCAGCAGCACAGGGGGGACAATGTGCCAGCACAAGGGTGTCATGTGCCAGGATGGGGGTTATATAAATACCAGGATGAGGGATATATACCTTATTTTTCGCTTTATAAGGCGCTCCGGATTATAAGACGCACCCCAAATTTTGAGGAGAAAAATAGGAAAAAACTTTTTTTAATAAAATGGTGGTGCTTCTTATAATCCAGGCGTCTTATTGCTTACCACTCTGTCCCCCGGTACTGCTGCCCACTCTGTCCCCGGGGTGCTGTCGCCCACTCTGTCCCTGGGGTGCTGCCACCCACTCTGTACCTGATGGTGCTGCCGCCGCGCTAGGTCCCTCGGGTGCTGCCGCCGCAGCGCTGGGTCCCCCAGTGCCTGCCGCCGCCGGGCTCTGTCCCGTGCTGCGTGGGGGTCTCTGCCGTTCCATCCATGCCTGTGCGGTGGATTGTTTCCTGGAAAATGGCCACCGCGCAAGCGCAGATGGAGATCTAGGCACTGAAATCTCGGGAGGTGAGATTTCAGCGCTGAAATCTCATCTCCCAAGGTTTCAATGCCGAGATCTCCATCTGCACTTGCGCGGCGGCCATTTTCCAGGAAGCAATCCACCGCACAGGCATGGATGGAATGGCAGAGCCCCCCCCACGCAGCACGGGACAGAGCTCGGCGGCGGTGGCAGCAGGCACCGGGGGACACAGCGCAGCGGCACCCGGGGGGCCCAGTGCGGTGGCAGCAAGTAACAGACAGCGGCAACACAATAAAAGGTATATTTGCATTGTAAGACGCACCCCTATTTTGCCCCCAAATTTGGGGGAAAAAAAGTGTGTCTTACAAAGCGAAAAATACGGTATAGAATCGTAGAGTTGGAAGGGACCTCCTGGGCCATCTGGTCCAACCCCCTGCTCAAAGCAGGATTCGCTAAATCATCCCAGTTAGATGTCTGTCCAGCCTCTGTTTGAAGACTTCCATTGAAGGAGAACTCACCACTTCTCGTGGCAGCCTGTTCCACTCATTGATCACTCTAACTGTCAAAAAGTTTTTTCTAATATCTAATCTGTGTCTCCTCCCATTCAGCTTCATCCCATTGCTTCTAGTCTTTCCTTGTGCAAATGAGAATAAAGTTGATCCTTCTACAATGTGACAGCCCTTTAGATATTTGTAGACAGCTATTAAGTCTCCTCTCAGTCTTCTCTTTTGCAAACTAAACATTCCCAAATCCTGCAACCTTTCCTCATAAGACAGGGTTTGCAGACCGGTCACCATTCTGGTCGCTCTTTTCTGAACTTGCTCCAGTTTGTTGATGTCTTTTTTAAAATGTGGTGCCCAAAATTGGACACAATATTCCAGATGAGGTCTGACCAAAGAGGAGTAGAGGGAAATAATTACTTCACGTGATCTAGACTGTATGCTTCTGTTAATACATCCTAGAATTGCATTTGCCTTTTTTGCTGCTGCATCACACTGTTGACTCATATTCAGTCTGTGATCTATTAGTATACCCAAGTCTTTTTCACATGTGCTGTCACTTAGCCCTATTCCTCCCATTCTATATATGCTTTTTTCATTTTTATTGCCCAGATGTAGTACTTTGCATTTCTCCCTGTTAAAAACCATTCTGTTAGTTGCTGCCCACTTCTCCAGTTTATTTAAATCTTTTTGAATCCTCTCTCTCTCTTCTCTAGTATTAGCTATCCCTCCTAGCTTTGTGTCATCAGCAAATTTAATCAGTTTACCCTCAATTCCTTCATCTAAATCGTTGATAAAGATGTTGAACAATACAGGGCCCAGGACAGAGCCCTGTGGTACCCCACTTGAGACATTCTTCCAACTGGATGTGCAGCCATTTACGACCACTCTTTGGGTCCGATCACTAAGCCAGTTATGAATCCACCTAACAGTTGCCTTGTCCATTCCATACTTAGTCATTTTTTCAATAAGGATTGTATGAGAGACTTTGTCAAATGCTTTGCTGAAGTCAAGATATACTATATCTACAGCATTTCCTTGATCCACCCAATCAGTAATACCATCATAGAAGGAAATTAAATTAGTCTGACATGACTTATTAGTTACAAACCCATGCTGACTCTGTTTAATCACTTCATTCTTATCCAGGTATTGACATACATGTTGTTTAATAATTTGTTCAAAGATCTTTCCTGGTATAGAAGTCAGACTCACCGGCCTATAGTTGCCTGGGTCCACCTTCTTCCCCTTTTTGAAGATAGGAACAACATTTGCTCTTCTCCAGTCTTCTGGCACTTCTCCTGTTCTCCAAGAATTTTCAAAGATTATGGAGAGGGGTTCAAAAATTTCTTCTGCTATCTCCTTCAGTACTCTGGGGTGTAATTCATCTGGACCTGGAGACTTGAATACATTTAGGTTAGCTAAGTGTTTCCTCACTATCTTTCTGTTTATAGATATCCTGGATTCTTCTATTCCCTTAATAGGACAGTGAATAACAGTTGATGTTACATTTCCTTTCTGAGAGAAAACAGATGCAAAATAGGAATTTAAAAGTTCAGCCTTCTCAACATCCTGTCTTACCATTTCATCATTTTCATCCTGTAAAAATCCTATAGCATCTTTGACTTTTCTTTTACTTTTGACATATCCCCAAAATCCTTTATTATTGCTTTTGACATCTCTTGCAAGCCTCAATTCATTTTCAGCTTTAGCTAATCTGATTTGTGCCTTGCAGGTTCTGCAGACAGCATTATATTCTTCTTTAGATATGCCTCCTTCTTTCCATTTTATAAACATTTTTTGCTTCCTTTTTAGCATGTGCTTAAGTTCTGTGTTCATCCATCCTGGTTTCCTTAAATGCTTCCTATTCTTCCCTCTTTTCGGAATTGTTAACAACTGTGCTTTGAGAATTTCATTTTTCAAGATTTCCCATCCTTCCTGGACATTTTTGTCTTTAAGGATATCCAGCCATTGGATCCCTCCAATTCTCTTTCTGAATCCCTTAAAATCTGCCTTTCTGAAATCTAACCTTGACGTCTGAGTCTTCACAGGTCTTCCGCCTCTAGTTATCCAAAATTCTAAAATAGCATGGTCGCTACCTCCTAGGGTCCCAGCCACTTTTACCTCCTCAACCATTTCCTCCCTGTTTATAAGGATTAGATCCAAGGTAGCAGTTCCCCTTGTTTTCTCCTTTACCTTTTGGAAGATAAAGTTGTCAGCAAGAGAGGATAAGAATTTCCTGATATATGATTTGTAAGACGGACACTGGCATTATAAGACAGACATCCATTCAACATAAACTTTTTTTCTCATTTTCTTCACCAAATTTGGGGGTGTGTCTTAAAATCAGGTACATCTTATAAAGTGAAAAATACTGTGTGTGTATATGTGTGTGTGTGTATATATATGTATATATATATATATATACTAGCTGAAGAGCCAGGCGTTGCCTGGGCATAGTAATCAACTGTGGTTAGTTATAACAAATTATAATGATTATATTGCACATAAAAACATTTCACGTCATATATTCAACACTACAGATTTGCAGCACAAATTAACTAAACGATTACCCAAGTATTGATAGTATTTTATTTTCAGCTCATTCAAGATTTTTGGTTTTTCCTTTCGGTGCAAAGATGAACAGATTTTTGGCAGTTCCAACTCTTGAACAGACCACATAAAGTTGACCATGAGAAAAGCATGGAGATTGCAAATCGATCCCTACTACTTTCAATGACTGTCCCTGAGCATTGTTAATGGACATTGCAAATAGCAGTTGAACTGGAAACTGGAGGCGTTTAAAATCAAAGAACAAATCAGATGGAATGAGTGGAATTCTTGGAATGAAAATGTCCTCTCCTTTGGCACATCCTGTTTCTGAGCTGTGTATCTGACCCTATCCTGTGTGATAATGTCTGCTGAGCTATGTACCTAATCCTCTCCTGTGTAATACTTTCTGCTGAGCTGTGTATCTAATCCTATCGTGTGTTACTGACCGCTCAGCCGTGTATCTAATCCTATCCTGTGTGATACTGACTGCTGAGCTGTGTATCTAATCCTATCCTGTGTGATACTGACTGCTGAGCCATGTGTCTAATCCTCTCCTGTGTGATACTGACTGCTGAGCTGTGTATCTAATCCTATCCTGTGTGATACTGACTGCTGAGCCATGTGTCTAATCCTCTCCTGTGTGATACTGACTGCTGAGCTGTGTATCTAATCCTATCCTGTGTGATACTGACTGCTGAGCTGTGTATCTAATCCTATCCTGTGTGATACTGGGCTCCCCCTGCAGTCTGTGTTGGCACAGTAATAAATTGTGTTATTTCCAGCTTTACAGAAGGACGATAACACCATAGAAATTATAAGAATAATAGGCCAAATTGTTTGGTGAATTGGAACGCGCGGGGGTAAAATTTCGCCTCACAGCATAGCCTATGACGCTCTTGGGGTCCAGATGTGTGACTGTACAAAATTTTGTGGCTGTAGCTGCGACGGTGCAGATGCCAATCCCGGACATACACACATACATATAAACATACACACACACACATTGAGCTTTGTATATATATTATACAGGATGAGGAACATATACTGTATACCAGGGTGGAGTGCATATATGTATAAACTGCTCCACAAAAAATAAAAAAAAAATAAAGGGAACACTAAAATACCACATCCTAGATATCACTGAATGAAATATTCCAGTTTCAAATCCTTATTCAATACAAGGTGGAATAAAACATAAAATGATCATTGTAAACCAAAATGAATATCCCATGGAGGTCTGGATTTGGAATGATACTCAAAATCAAAGTGGAAAATCGAATTACAGGCTGATCCAACTTCAGTGGAAATGCCTCAAGATAAGAAAATGATGCTCAGTAGTGTGTGGCCTCCAAGTGCCTGTATGACCTACTTACAACGCCTGGGCATACATTTTATAGAGATGTTGAGCTTGTGCACACCTGATCTTGCAGGAATTTTTAAAAAGTCCCCCATGTAATCATCTAGTTTTAGGGCCTACTGTGGTTTTAGTTTTTTATAGATTCTTCTATTTCGCATTGAGATATAGGTATATTCAGGAAATGTCTATCCCTATCTGATAATTTAGTTATAGGGGTTGTTCACTACTCAGACAACCCCATCTCAATTACCATACTTCCTCATGGAAAATAGTAACAGCCTGTACTCGCATCCAGTATAGGTGCCATTCCAGCGACGAGAGAGTGTAGTAATTGAAAAGTGCTTGTCCGAGTAGTGGACACTCTCTTTAAACTAAGCTGATACAACCATCATTTTTGTATATGGTCTATAATAATAAATGCCCTAAGCAGCTTCCGGTTGTAACAACTTCCGTCCAGTTGTAACCGGTGACGTCACCGCACACCTCTTTCCATGTTAACCCTCAACACACCACTCCTCAACACACACTCCTCTCACCATCTCCACTCACGTCCACTCACTCTTTCACTCCACATACGACCCCTTCTCTCACTCCGTCTCTCATACTCACGCCGTCATCGCCGCTGATCCACGATCCCCGACATCTTCTTCCGCCGGCGCCATCCTGGATCCAGACGTCCTCCACGCCGGCGACATGTTCTTACGGCGACGCCATTTTGGATCGGCGAAATCCCACGATAGTCAAGATGGCGTCGCCGCAAGAACATGTCGCCGGCGAGGACGACGTCGGGATCCAAAATGGCGTCGGCGAAAACGCGCGAGATTTCGCCAACGCCATTTTGGATCCCGACGGCATCCACGCCAGCGACATGTTACTGCGGCGATGCTATTTTGGATCGCCGAAATCCCGCGATACTCAAGATGGCATCGCCGCAAGAACATGTCGCCGCCGAGGACGACGTCGGGATCCAAAATGGCGTCGGCGAAAACTCACGAGATTTCACCGACGCCATTTTGGATCCCGACGTCGTCCACGCCGGCGACATGTTCTTCCGGCGACGCCATCTTGACTATCGCGGGATTTCACGATACTCAAGATGGCGTCGCCGCAAGAACATGTCGCCGGCGTGGACAACGTCTGGATCCAGGATGGCGCCGGCGGAAGATGTCGGGGATCGTGTCGTGGAGCAGCGGCGATGACGGCGTGAGTATGAGAGACGGAGTGAGAGAAGGGGTTGTATGTGGAGTGAAAGAGTGAGTGGACGTGAGTGGAGATGGTAAAAGGTGAGAGGAGTGTGTGTGTGTGTTGAGGGTTAACATGGCAAGAGGTGTGATGCTATCGCATCCTCCCGATGCCATAGCATCGGGCCATAATCTAGTGGTCTTATAAAATGCCCATAGAATTATTTCTATTTCCCACACTGTTTTTTCTTTTATTTATAGCCCAGTAGCTGGTTGATGAATACTCCCATCAGCCGCTGCTTGTTTTCGCTCTTATTAGCCGCAGCAGGCGTAGGCTGATGGGAGCAGTAGTCCCATCAGCCGATGCCACTGACTTTACCTCCGATCTCAGCTGCAGGCTCATGCTATCATTTGAAAGAGTGGGAACCGTGGCTCTCTGACCAGCGGTAATGAGTTTACCGAAAATCAGAAGCACTGCTTGCTGCGCCGTTATGTTTGCTCAATATGTTTTCACTACTTTTAGTATAATCATTCTTTAACAAATAATGGTGCATGATCTGATATTACCATCTCGGGTATGTAGTGTTACCAGTTTTCTAGATAAACTATCAGCTGTCAGAATATCATCAATATGGGACCCTGAGTCATGCACATGTGAACAATGGGAAATTCCCTGCCTTCAGGATTGACATGCCGCCAAGTGTGTTGCAACTAGACGATGTTAATTGTCTAAGGCTATTTTCACATGTCCAGAAGTGATCAGTTAGAATGGATCCAGCAGCAATCCGTTGGAAGATAGTTACGCAGACACAAATTTTTAGGCTGTGTGCCCACATTGCGTGGACATGAATTTGAGAAAATTGAGATAGCAGACCAGGGCTCAAGGTTTTTGGTGGGCCCCAGGCAAAAGAGTCTCAGTGGGCCCCTTTTACATATTATGACATCGGCGGTCGTGCCCGCCGATGCCCCATCAGTGCAGCCTCCTCTCATCTGCACGCCTCCGCCCGTGCGCGCGCCCGTCCTGTCTTTCATCCTGCTGCGGTCACACGCGCCGGCCTTAGGTTGCGGGCGCGCGCCCGTCCGTCCTCGTCATCTGGCGGTGGGCGTTGCTGAAGGGCTGGGCTTGGGAAGCACTTCCTGGCGCCAAGGTACTTCAGGCGTCCTCCCTAGGAGGAGGATGCCTGGTGATTGTGTGGAACTCCCGCACTGTTCTGGCCGTATTCTTCCTGTCTAGTGCTACTACTTGGTGCTCGTCTCTGCCCCTGTTCCTGTGTTGTTTCCGTCCTCCCTGCCTGCCTCTGTTCCTCCTGTCCGTTCGGTCCTCACTGTCTGTTCCTACCTTCCTGCTGATATTCATTTCCCCTAGTCCGTCTCCTGCCTTCCTGGTCTCCCTGTCATACACCCGTCCAGATATATATACATCACCCCCCTGGGGTTTCCTCGTCTGCCCTCCTCTCCTCTGTGCCTCGTCCTGTTGCCCCTACGGGCATTTCTGCTGGGTTCCTTCTTCCTCTGATACTCTCATCTAGGAACCCTTGTCTCTGTCCGTATTCCCTGTCCCGCCTCTTGCCTTGCTTCTCCTTGAGCTGTCCCTCTTGGTACCGGCTGTCGCGGTTCTGACCTCTGTGGTTTTGCCCCTAACGATCCCTGTACAGGGGCTGGTCATCACCTGGTGTGCTCGGTCCAGGGGCTCCAGATCCGCGATCCAAAGGGTCCACTCTCGGACGTAGTCTGCTCCTGAGCGTCACACATATTTACACATACCCTAATTCATGGTGCACATTTATTGCAGAGAAATATAGGTATAGTATCATGCCAAAGATTTCACTTAATTATTACATTACATAAGTGATATCTATATAATAATTGTGCAGGTGCTGGTATGTCACCACGGAACTGAGACAGGTCAAAAGTTAAAGGGTTTTATTTACAGGGATATGATACTCCTCGCAGGGAGAAAGCAGTGGGGGTTAAACTGGTTTTAAAGCAGTATATCAACAGTCAAAAAGAATAAGGCCGGAGTCACACTAACCGACGCAAAATACGGTCCGTATTTTACATGCGTAATACGGATGAATGACCCCTAAATAGTGCTCCGTATGTGATCCGTAAACAAGGAGTGGTCGCGTATTTTGCGCATGTCAGCGTCCGTATGTAATTCGTATGGCGATATTTTCTCGTAGGCTAGCAAAATGGACATTTAACAGTTTTGAGGCCTGCTAACTATTTAAATCATTAGCCTGCACCCTATTTATTGGCTCAGGAACAGGTGGCTGCCTCCATTCGGTCTATTTGTGACCTTGCCTTGACTAGGTGTGTTGGTGTTGTATGTGCAACATGGCAGACAGTCTGACTTTCAACACAACTGAGCAGGTTCTCTTCAACTGGCTTTTGTCACGCCGCTTTGGTCAACCATACCCAGTGATAGTGGATCCGCGGAGGAGGAGACACGTGAGTCCATCCACTTTTGAGGCAAAGACTCACAAGAGGTCATTTTCACCGCCTCTATTCTTCTCTGCGGGATCATCCTGAAAAATTTTACCAATACTGTCGCATGATCCTTGCAACATTTGATCTACTCTTGGAGACAGTGCGCCCTGGAATAACCTTTCGGGACACAAGGATGCGCTAAGCTATATCTGCAGAGGAGCGACTTCTACTCACATTACGGTATGTACTACACAACCACATTCTCTATGTTCATGATGTGTTGCCCAAAGTATGTATTTTTTGGTTTTTGTACTAAGTTGAATCCCCTCATCTTAGTCCCGATATGTTTAAACTTACAGACCAGAATGTTATGTGTAATATGTACTGAATATCATTTAGTCATTGTGCGACCAAATATATGTGTGTTAGTAGATCTGAATCACTAACAAGTTTGGTATGTATGTACCTGGTCTTTTGTTAACTTGTGCATTCTAAAATGTTCCATTTCTGTTGTTCTTCAGCTTCCTGTCCACTGGCCTGTCTTATGCCACCCTCCACCATGAGTTTCTCATTGGAAGATCTACCATTTCTGGCATAGTCAGGTCGACATGTAGTGAAATATGGTCAAGACTACATCAACTCGTCATGCCCGAGCCCAGGATGGAAGACTGGTTGAAGATATCAAGGGACTTTGAGGAGGAATGCCAGTTTCCTAATTGTATTGGGGCCCTTGATGGCAGGGGCGGGCTGGGCCGGGTGGCAGAGAGGCATTTGCCCCCCGGGGCCGGTTAATTAACGTCAGACAGGGCCGCAACACTCACGCGCCCGCAGCCACAGCCTGTATATTACATGATATAAAACATGGCCGTGGCCACGCCGGCGCGGCCCCCAGTACAGGTGGAGAGGAGAGTGTGAGCGGCGGCCAAACACAGAGCAGAAGACACAGCGCGGTAGCGGTGGGCGGAACTCAGTGACAGTCACTGCACTGACTGCAGGCTGAGACCGCGCTGCGATGCGCTGTTATTGGAGCAGTAGGTAGCTGGGGGGGCAGAGGGGGCGGTGGCTCACTCACTGCTACATTCTGCGCCCGGCCAGTGAGGCCACTATAGTCAATCTTTTCTGTGTGCAGCGCACAGGACCTGTGATGAGGTCACAGGAGGGGAGGAGTCAGGGGTCATATGATAAGGGCCCTCAGTGTATGCAGGTGTATGCAGGACTCTGCTGTGCTGTTGTCATCATGCTGGAAGAGGGCAAGTGTATATGTGCGGTCAGGAGGGGTTTACAGTGTGGATGTAGCAGAGCTGTATGTGTACGAGGTGTACGGAGTGGAGCCGTGTGTGTACGAGGTGTACGGAGTGGAGCCGTGTGTGTAAGAGGTGTAAAGAGCTGAGCCGCGTTTGTACATAGTGTATTGAGTGGAGCCCTGTGTGTAGAAAGTGTACGGAGCAGAGCTGTGTGTGCACAAGGTGTATTGAGCAGAGCTGCGTGTGTACAAAGTGAGCGGAGCCATATGTGTACGAGGTGTACGGAGCGGAGCCGCCTGTGTACGAGGTGTACAGAGCGGAGCCGCCTGTGTACGAGGTGTACGGAGCGGAGCCCCCTGTGTATGAGGTGTATGGAGCGAAGCCGCCTGTGTATGAGGTGTACGGAGCGGAGCCGCCTGTGTATGAGGTGTACGGAGCGGAGCCGCGTTTGTACGAAGTGTATTGAGCGGAGCCCTGTGTGTAGAAAGTGTACGGAGCTGAGCTGTGTGTGTACGTGGTGTACAGAGTGGAGCCGCATGTGTATGGAGCGGAGCCGTGTGTGTTCAGGGTGTACAGAGCAGAGCCACGTGTGTACGTGGCGTACGAAACGGAGCCCTGTGTGTACGGAGCTGAGACGTGTGTGTGCAGAGCAGAGCCATGTGTGTGTATGGGGTGGAGCAGCGTGTGTATGGAGCAGGGCCACCTGTGTACGAGGTGTATGGAACAAAGCCACGTGTGTACAAGGTTTACGGAGAGGAGCCATGTCTGTACAAAGTTTATAGAGCATGGCCGCGTGTTTTCAAGGTGTACGGAGCAGAGCCGCATGTGTATGAGGTTTATGGAGTGAAGCCATGTGTGTACTGAGTGGAGCCGTGTGTGTGCGAGGTGTACGGAGCGGAGCCGTGTGTACGAGGCATAGAAAGCAGAACCGTGTGTGTATGAGGTGTGCGGAGCCATGCGTGTGTGGTGGGGAGCATTTATACCTCCCAACCGTCCCGGATCCAGCGGGACAGTCCCGATTTTGAGAGAGAGTCTGCCCCGGTTGGGTGCTTACTTTTCCCACAGACACAGGAGTACATGGCGGAGCCCCGAGGAGCACTTTAAAATTTGCACGTGACGTTCCACCGGAAATAACGTGCTAGAAGCTGACCAGAATCGACTGAGGTAATTTCGGGAGGAGATTGTGACGGAACCATGGAGGCACTTCATGGAATGCTTCAGATCCATCACTGTGTCCTCCGACGACAGCGCGGATAGCGAGATCGCCTTGGACTCGGGGATGTTGGCCATGATATGTACTGCAGCGGGAGGCTCAGGTGGGCATTACAATGGGAGTCGAGCTGCTACAGTATCCTTATAGAATCTTTCTTTTTCTTTTTTTCTTTCTCTCTCTCTGTTTCTTTCTTTCTTTCTTTCTCTCTCTAATCTTTCTTTTTTTCTTTCTCTCTCTGTTCTTTCTTTCCCCTCTTCCTTTCTCTAATCTTTCTTTCTCTCTCTAATCTTTTTTTCTCTCTCTTTCTTTCTTTCTTTCTTTCTTTCTCTAATCTTTATTTTTTCTTTCTCGCTGTTCTTTCTTTCTCCTCTTCCTTTCTCTCTGTTCTTTCTTTTGCTCTGTCTTTCTTTCTTTCCCCTCTTTCTTTCTGTCTCTAATCTTTCTTTCTCTCTGTTCTCTTTCTTTCCCCTCTTTTTTTCTTTCTCTCTGTTCTTTCTTTCTTTCCTCTCCTTCTCTGTTATTTCTCTCTGTTCTTTCTCTCTCCACATTTTAGAGGGACACATCCACATTTTGGAGGGTCACATCCACATTTTAGAGGGTGTGATGTGATGTGACCCTCTAAAATGTGAATGTGACTCTCTACAATGTGGATGTGACTCTCTATAATGTAGATGTGACCGTCTATAATGTTTGTGACTCTATATTGTGGATGTGACCCTCTATATTGTGGATGTGACCCTCTATAATGTGGATGTGACCCTCTATAATGTGGCTGTGACCCTCTACAGGGGTGGGCAATTAATTTTCCTGAGGGGCCACATGAGAGACCATGACTGTCGTGGAGGGCTGAACCAATAGGCCAAAATTAATTATTCTCAATATTAATATTGATATTTTATAATTATATTATTGATAATTTTATTAATATTAATTGTATCAGAATTGTATATTGAGCAGAATTATGAATGCCGACATCCCCCTATATATCGTTTGAACCCGAGCACAGCCCCTTCAGTATATTATATGAGCCCCCCTAACAGCCCCTTATATGCGGCATGAGCCCCACACAGCCTCCCTGTATACAGCATGAGCCCCACACAGCCTCCCTATATACTGCATGAGACCCACAGCGCCTCCATATATACAGCATGAGCCCCACACAGCCTCCCCATATACTGCATGGGTCCCACACAGCGTCCCTATATACTGCATGGGCCCCACACAGCCTCCCCATATACTGCATGGGCCCCACACAGCCTCCCCATATACTGCATGAGCCCCACACAGCCTCTCCATATACTGCATGAGCCCCACACAGCCTCCCCATATACTGCATGGGTCCCACACAGCGTCCCCATATACTGCATGGGCCCCACACAGCCTCCCCATATACTGCATGGGCCCCACACAGCCTCCCCATATACTGCATGAGCCCCACACAGCCTCTCCATATACTGCATGAGCCCCACACAGCCTCACTATATATACGGCATGAGCCCCACACAGCCTCCCTATATGCACCATGTGCAGCTGCAGCACCATATCACCCCCTCATGTCACCCCAGGTGTGCAGCACCATGTCCTCATCCACCCCAGGTGTGCAGCACCATGTCGTCACCCCCTAGCCTCCCCATGCCCACCCAAATGGCCCATACACACAAGGAAAAAAACCACCACATACTCACCCCGTCCCGTTCCCTGTCACTGTTCTTCTCTCCCTGCCTCTGGTGCGTGGACTCTCCAGAGTAAACAGGTGACGCGATGACGTCATTTCATCATGTCAGCTGTTTCACACACTGGTGGAGGAAGTGGCCGGAGGCTCCTCCTCCACCAAAGGAGTCAGCGGCGCACATGGAAACAGCAAGAGGCCAGGCGGGCATCGTGTGGCCCGTGGACCTCTGATTTCCAGCCTCACAGCTGTCTCGTTCCAGATGTGGCCCCCGGGTCGCACTTTGCCCAGGTCTGCTCTATAATGTGGGTGTGACCCTCTGTAATGTAGGTGTGACCCTCTTTAATGTGGATTTCAACTTCTGTAATATGAATGTGACCCTCTATAATGTGGATGTGACCCTCTAGGGCTACAGTGTGCCACAGCCCACAGGCCAGTCTGAGTCTAACTCCTACTCCAGTCCCTGCTGCCCAGTGCCTGCGCCCTGCGGTAAGTGATGTCCAATTCCAATATTATCCCTATTTGACATATGGGTGCTATCCCTGAGGGTGGTTCAGTACTGTAGCGCATAGCACACTATAGCTGATTGTAAAGAATATATACACAATATATACAGCTCTGGCAAAAATCAAGAGACCACTTTGAAATTTTCAGTTTGTCTGATTTTTTTCTTTATATTTTTGAGTAAAATGTAAATTGCTCTTTTATTCTATAAACTACTGACAACTTGTCTCCGAATTTCCTAGCACTAAACTTTGTATTTTTTTTCTGAAAATGAGAAATGGTCAAAATTAGAAAAAAATGCAGAGTGCTTGCAGACCTCGAATAATGCTAAAAAAACAAGCTCATAATCATTTAGAAACAACAATACTAATATTTTAACTCAGGAAGAGTTCAGAAATCAATATTCTGTGGAATTCCCATGATTGTTAATCCCAGCTTTCATGTGTCTTAGCTGCTTTCCACCAGTCTTTCACACTGCTTTTGGGTGACCTTATGGTTCAAAAATGTAAGCAGTTCTTTGTTTGATGGCTTGTGACTATCCATCATCTTCTTGATTACTTTCCAGAGGTTTTCAATGGGGTTCAGGTCTGGAGATTGGGTTGGTCATGACAGGGATTTGATGTGGTGGTCTCTTAATTTTATTTTTTTATAAATATATATATACAGTATATATCACTGCGCTGAAAATATGGGGCTGAGATATCGGCTGGTTGTATAGGCACTACTACAACCACTACCAATAATTTAGTAAAATTACGGTAGTATTACCATGTACTGACGGTATTTAGGGTGTGTGCACACGTTGCAGACTCTGCTGCAGATCCACAGCGGATTTGCCCTGCGGATCCGCAGCAGTTTCTGCTGCGTTGTACAGTACCATTTTAGTCTATGTAAAAAGAAAAACGCAGTGCACACATTGCGGATTTTTCCGCGCGGATTTGCTGTGGTTTCAAAGCCGCAGCATGTCAATCTTTTGTGCGGATTCCATGACAGGTGTCAAACTGCAGGCTAAACCGCACTAAATCCGCAGATAAACTGCAGGTCTTTTGACCTGCGGATTTGGACAAATCTGCGCAGAAAAATCCGCAGCAAAATCCGCAACGTGTGCACACAGCCTTATTGTTCCTCAACCATTTTTATGAAATGGTTGTTAGAAGGTTTACCTCTGTCGCACATGTGCTATACTCAAGTGCTACTACAGGAGACCCAAGCCTTAAGATGGGCCGCAGCCCACGTCACAGTGGGCCACTGCATTGTGCTTGCCCCCCAGGCTAAAATTTGCCAGCCAGCCCCTGCTTGATGGCAAACATTTCCAGGTGCGTAAGCCGCCGAACTCTGGCTCCCAATTCTTCAATTATAAACAATACTTTTCTGTTGTATTGTTGGCTCTGGCCAACCCTCAATACAAGTTTATAATTGTTGACATTGGGGCCTATGGAAGGAAGGGAGACTCTAGAGTCTTCAATACTTCCATAATGGCTCGGCGGCTACGCACCAACCAGTTGGATCTACCACCACCACGCCAGCTACCAGGCTCCACTCAAGAATCAGTCCCTTATGTCCTTGTGGCAGATGAGGCGTTTCAGTTAACGTGCAATGTCATGAGGCCATATCCCCGGCGCAACCTGGACCACCGGCGCAGAATTTTTAACTTGCGCCTATCACGTGCTCGGTGACTGGTGAAGTGTTCCTTTGGCATTCTTTGTGCCAAATGGCGGGTACTCCAGTCTGCCATTCAGCTGAGTGATTAAAATAGATGACTCAAGGAAAGTGCAATATATGAATAATTAACCTTAAAATCATAATAATGCACCCATGGAAATATAAAGGACAACTCGGATAATAAAATAAAACAAACGAGAAAAACCGAAAAAATGTCCAATGATAAAATTCTTTGTTTTATTAGAATATAATTAAAAATAATGATAATAAGGGGAGGCCAATGCCAAAATAAAGGCACACCCTGGGGACAACAGTGGTTACTTAATATCATATATATCTCAAAGAATATCTCACAATGTTAAATAAAAAAATAAAAAATACTAGTGTCAATATAATATCTTTGTGTAAAACAGCCAAAATAAATTATAAAATCATATAAAGTGCAGTCAGAAGACTGTGCAAAAGACAAAATATATATATATATATAACCACAATAAAGTGCAAAGCAAATTTAGCAATAAATAAATTGCCACACATAAAAAAGTGCAATGTGCAACGATAATAGAGTGGATCAACACATGTAATATAAATAAAGTGATGAAACAATGAATAAAATTGCGAGCACAATGTGGATACCTTTCAGCTGCTTTAGTCCCTGGGATGTGCCAGCCCCGACGCGCGTTTCGGCGTACCTTCGTCAGGGGGTGGCAACATCCAGGCATGAAAGAGTTTAAATAGGGCAAAGTAACCAATGAGAGCGGAGTAAGTGCATAATGACGCACGCAGGCATCGCAGGTAGCCAGGTAACCCCACGCCGCTGTCCCACGTGTATCCCCGACCGTCGCAAACGGATGATGCGGCGGAGAGGGACGCAGGTACAGCGGGCGGGACTCCCGGGACCCGATACCGGCGCGCGATCAACACTACCTGCTGTCATTGGGCTAAATATAACACATGGTATACGATACCTATGGGCTCACTATGATTAGATAAATCAGATCACATGACACAAAGGTCCTGAGAGCATACAACTTAAGCAAATGAGATCACATGGTACGAAGGTCCTATTGAATTTAGTATCAAAAAGAAAACTACCAAAATAAATATACATGTATATAAAAGTAAATAATAAATAAAAATTAGAAAAGAAGAAGAGGGAAAAGGAAAGAAAACCCCATTCATATATAATAATAATAAATATATCGGACACCAATACATAAATCAAATATACATGAATCAAATATACATGAATAAAGGATGACTATATAGAATGAAATAAATACAAAATAAATAAATATAAAAATAATAATAATAATAATAAATAATAAATAAAATAAATAATAAAAAATACAAAATAATATATAGTAAATACACAAATATGAAAATATATATATATACAAAGATTGTTATTAAAGTGAAGAAAATTAAATTAGAAAAATATAAATAATAAGTCCATCTCTAACCAATTATACATATATTTTAATGTGAAAACCAAAAGCAGTTTCTCATATATTTTAATGTAACAAATATTTATTCTTTCTTCTTTTTCCTTTCTTCTTTTATAAATGCATCCACGGGAGGAAAGGACATCAGTCACAATTGACTTCAAAAACTCCGAATGAAGAATGACTAATAATTGGGGTGAATTGCTGATAATAAATTGAACTGGAATAAATATAAGAATTGTATAATCAGTACAAAATAAAATAAAACATAAAATATGTGAATAAATAACCAATTAATATATATATATATATGCACATATATATATATACATATATATATATATATACATATAACATGCCCAATAAAGTTAAAATGAATATAAAAATAAAATTATATAGAAATACATAAAGATATATAAAAATATATATAAAAAGCTGGATGACTAGGTGGTCATAAAAAGGGGACAAAGCTGATATTCTCATTTAGGCCTTGAGGAGATGTAGTTTTAAGGGTCCATATCCATCTTGTCTCCATCTGTGCTAATTTCTGACTAATTTGGCCTCCACGTATAGAAAAAGGAATTGTATCTATACCTCTTACTCGAAACTTACTTGAATCACAATTATGAAATTGTTTAAAATGTCTCGGAATTGTTTTCAAGGCAGAAATATCACTCATTTTTTGCTCCATTGATTCCAAGTACATGCTCTCTTACTTTTAGTTGTCTTGTGCTAAGACCAACGTAGATCTTTGAACAGGGACATGTGGCGTAATAAATTACTGCCTTGGTATCACAATTGATATGATGTTTAATAGAATAATTTCTTGAGCCAGAGGAATCAGTGAAAGTGTCAACCCTGTCGACATTTTGGCAAGCGACACAATGTCCACATGGAAATGAGCCATTCTTTTTTTAAATCTGAGACATAAAAGATGACTTCTGTTCATTCTGATAGTGGCTTCTTACCAATGTATCTCTCAGGTTTCGGGAACGACGAAATGTAATACTAGGTTGCTTCGTTAGATAATTAGATAAAGTTTGATCAGCTAATAAAATATCCCATGATTGACTTAACACCTCTCTCAATCTTTGATTCGCAATATTATAGTTCGTAATGAAACAAACCAATGTTGAAGATACAGATTTGGATCTAGAATACAATAAATCATTTCTAGTTGAATGTTTGGCTCTGTTGAATGCTTTCTTGATACAACGGTTACTGTAGCCACGATTCAAAAAACGTATTTTAAGTTCTTCAGACCTTTTCTCAAAATCTAGATCACTAGAACAAATTCTTCTAAGTCTCAAAAATTGTCCTATTGGGATTGATCGTACAAGGGATGCTGGATGGGACGAAGATGCATGTAAAAGAGAATTGGTCGCAGACTTTTTTCTAAAAATGTCGGTCTGTAGGATATTATTAGAATCACGTTTTACCAGTACATCAAGAAATTCAATACTATTTTTATCATAATGATGTGTTAACCGAATATTCAAAGAATTATTATTCAATTGAAAAATAAACAATTCCAGGGACTCAACAGAGCCCTGCCAAATGAAAAAAACGTCATCAATGTACCGCGTCCATAATATTGTGATACCAAGGCAGTAATTTATTACACCACATGTCCCTGTTCAAAGATCTACGTTGGTCTTACCACAAGACAACTAAAAGTAAGAGTAAGAGAGCATGTACTTGGAATCAATGGAGCAAAAAATGAGTGATATTTCTGCCTTGAAAACAATTCCGAGACATTTTAAACAATTTCATAATTGTGATTCAAGTAAGTTTCGAGTAAGAGGTATAGATACAATTCCTTTTTCTATACGTGGAGGCCAAATTAGTCAGAAATTAGCACAGATGGAGACAAGATGGATATGGACCCTTAAAACTACATCTCCTCAAGGCCTAAATGAGAATATCAGCTTTGTCCCCTTTTTATGACCACCTAATCATCCAGCTTTTTATATATATTTTTATATATCTTTATATATTTCTATATAATTTTATTTTTATATTCATTTTAACTTTATTGGGCATGTTATATGTATATATATATATATATGTATGTATATATATGTGTATATATTTATTAATTGATTACTTATTCACATGGTTTTATGTTTTATTTTATTTTATTTTGTACTGAATATACAATTCTTATATTTATTCCAGTTCAATTTATTATCAGCAATTCACCCCAATTATTAGTCATTCTTCATTCGGAGTTTGTGAAGTCAATTGTGACTGATGTCCTTTCCTCCCGTGGATGCATTTATAAAAGAAGAAAGGAAAAAGAAGAAAGAATAAATATTTGTTACATTAAAATATATGAGAAACTGCTTTTGGTTTTCACATTAAAATATATGTATAATTGGTTAGAGATGGACTTATTATTTATAGTTTTCTAATTTAATTTTCTTCACTTTAATAAAATTTTTGTATATATATATTTTTTTTTTTCATATTTGTGTATTTACTATATATTATTATTTTGTATTATTTATTTTATTTATTATTTATTATTATTATTATTATTATTTTTATATTTATTTATTTTGTATTTATTTCATTCTATATAGTCATCCTTTATTCATGTATATTTGATTCATGTATATTTGATTTATGTATTGGTGTCCGATATATTTATTATTATTATATATGAATGGGGTTTTATTTCCTTTTCCCTCTTCTTCTTTTCTAATTTTTATTATTTACTTTTATATATACATGTATATTTATTTTGGTTGTTTTCTTTTTGATACTAAATTCAATAGGACCTTCGTACCATGTGATCTCATTTGTTTAAGTTGTATGCTCTCAGGATCTTTGTGTCATGTGATCTGATTTATCTAATCATAGTGAGCCCATAGGTATCGTATACCATGTGTTATATTTAGCCCAATGACAGCGGGTAGTGTTGATCGCGCGCCGGTATCGGGTCCCGGGAGTCCCGCCTGCTGTACCTGCGTCCCTCTCCGCCACATCATCTGTTTGCGACGGTCGGGGATACACGTGGGACAGCGGCGTGGGGTTACCTGGCTACCTGCGATGCCTGCGTGCGTCATTATGCACTTACTCCGCTCTCATTGGTTACTTTGCCCTATTTAAACTCCTTCATGCCTGGATGTTGCCACCCCCTGACGAAGGTACGCCGAAACGCGCGTCGGGGCTGGCACATCCCGGGGACGAAAGCAGCTGAAAGGTATCCACATTGTGCTCGCAATTTTATTCATTGTTTCATCACTTTATTTATTATTTATTTAATACATGTGTTGATCCACTCTATTATCGTTGCACATTGCACTTTTTTATGTGTGGCAATTTATTTATTGCTAAATCTGCTTTGCACTTTATTGTGGTTATATATATATATATATATATATTTTGTCTTTTGCACAGTCTTCTGACTGCACTTTGCACTGTGTTCCAAATTATTATGCAAATTATATTTTTCTCTGATTTTCCTAAATAGTCTGTACAAATGACAGTCAGTCTAACAAAAGTCATCACCGGTTAGAGTATACATCAAATTTTATTGAAGAAACCTCCCAATAATAACAGTATAATCTCCAAAATGAATAAAAGCTCAAATTGCACTGTTCCAAATTATTAGGCACAGTAGAATTTCTAAACATTTGATATGTTTTAAAGAACTGAAAATGCTCATTTGTGGAATTTGCAGCATTAGGAGGTCACATTCACTGAACAAAAAGGATATTTTGGAGTTAAGTAGCTTAACAGGCCAAGTTACATGTTAACATAGGAACCCTTCTTTGATATCACCTTCACAATTCTTGCATCCATTGAAATTGTGAGTTTTTGGAGAGTTTCTGCTTGTATTTCTTTGCATGAAGTCAGAATAGCCCCAGAACTGCTGTCTTGATGTGAACTGCCTCCCACCCTCATAGATCTTTTGCTTGATGATGCTCCAAAGGTTCTCTATAGGGTTGACGTCAGGGGAAGATGGTGGCCACACCATGAGTTTATCTCCTTTTATGCCTATAGCAGTCAATGACTCAGAGGTATTCTTTGCAGCATGAGATGGTGCATTGTCATGCATGAAAATGATTTTGCTCCTGAAGGCACGTTTCTGCTTTTTATACCATGGAAAACAGCTGTCAGTCAGAAACTCTATATACTTTGCAGAGGTCATTTTCACACCTTCAGGAACCTTAAAGAGCCCTACCAGCTGTTTCCCCATGATTCCGGCCCAAAACATGACTCCTCCACCTCCTTGCTGACGTTGCAGCCTTGTTGGGACATAGTGGCCATCCACCAAACATCCACTACTCCATCCATCTGGACCATCCAGGGTTGCTCGACACTCATCAGTAAACAAGACTGTTTGAAAATTAGTCTTCATGTATGTCTGGGCCCACTGCAACCATATCTGCTTGTGAACACTGTTTAGGGGTGGCCGAATAGTAGATTTATGCACCACAGCAAGCCTTTGAAGGATCCTACACCTTTAGGTTCGAGGGACTCCAGAGGCACCAGCAGCTTTAAATATCTGTTTGCTGGTTTGTAATGGCTTTTTAGCAGCCACTCTCTTAATCCAATGAACTTGCCTGGCAGAAACCTTCCTCATTATGCCTATATCAGCACAAACATGTCTGTGCTCAGAATCAACCACAAATCTCTTAACAGTACAATGATCACGTTTAAATTTTTGGGAAATATCTAATGTTTTCATCTCTTGACCAAGGCATTGCACTATTTGATGCTTTTCAGCAGCAGAGAGATCCTTTTTATTTCCTAAATTCCTTGAAACCTGTGCCCTGCTTAATAATGTGGAACATCATTCTTAAGTAGTTTTCTTTTAATTGAGCTCACCTGGTAAACTAATTATCACAGGCATTTGAGATTGATTTCAGTGATCCAAAGAGCCCTGATACACAATACCATCTATGAGTTTATTTGAAAAACAAAAAATAACACCTTTATGACACTTAAATCCAATTTGCATAATAATTTGGAACACAGTGTATATGATTTTATAATTTATTTTGGCTGTTTTACACAAAGATATTATATTGACACTAGTATTTTTTATTTTTTATATAACATTGTGAGATATTCTTTGAGATATATATGATATTAAGTAACCACTGTTGTCCCCAGGGTGTGCCTTTATTTTGGCATTGGCCTCCCCTTATTATCATTAATTTTAATTATATTCTAATAAAATAAAGAATTTTATCATTGGACATTTTTTCGGTTTTTCTCGTTTGTTTTATTTTCATTCAGCTGAGTGAACAAAATGTTAATGAAGTTGTTAAAGCCTGTGTGGTTCTTCATAACTTCACCAGGATACATGATTGTTCCTCCTCTGCTGGTGTTGTGCGTGGGTCGGACAATATGTGTAGGGCGAGACCACCTATCAACCCTCAACGTAAACTGCTCTCTGGGCTCAAAGTGCGTGATATTTTCACTAATTACTTTGTCACCTGAGGGGGAAACTTCTTGGCAAGAGCATGCTGTGTCTGTTATTTTTTGGTTTATGTCTGTCTAAATATATATATTTAAATCCCTTATGATTCTATGACTGTTTAATTGCATTGGTAAGCGTATGTTAGTATGCTGACACCTTTTTTTTTAGAATTGAGACAGAGACATAAAATGTAGTAGACAAATGTTTACTTCTGCCTTATTTGTTTTTATTAGAAAAACATTATTGCCGTATGATCAATGTGGCAATGAGCCAAATTGGCCTTTGTGCAGATGTGAAAATTGGGAACAAATAATATTTTCTGACAAACAAAACAACCACAAAACTATTAGCCAATACCAAAATGGCAACATTATAAATTTTGGTAGGTCGGGGGAGGAGAAGGCGGAAGACCAGCCTGTGTTTGCTGCTGGCTACTTTGCCCAACTTGGCCATCGCCCTGTGTGGGGGCATACTGTTGCCCATGATGTGGGTAGTGTACTGCCTCCTGGGATTGTGGTTGGTACTGGCCAGAGTGATACTGGAGAGGGGCCTCTTGTTGGGGCTGGTAGGCCTGTGTCTCATACCCACCAAAATAGCCATGTCGTCCCCAACCAGGTTGGGACCAGCCTCCAACACTGGGTGGAAACAAGTGGCCATATTGGTGAGGTTGGCTAGAGCCAGACATATGTGGCTGCTGTAGGAAAGGTTGGGTAGGGGGAGGAAGGGGGTGAGGTGTAGGCCCACGTATTTGAGGATCCTCAGAGCCTGCTTGAGAAAGCATGTGTGTGGGGTGTCTAAGGCGCATCAGATTCCTGGGGGAAAGCTGCCACCTCTCCAGATATTCAAATAACTCATATGGGGTATTGGTGTGTGCTTGCATCAAGCAAGATCTGAAAACATCCTCGAATACGTAGCCTCACCTCACGGGAAAGGGCACGAAGATAAAGGGCCAGGCTGTGTGAGTATGCCTCTTCAGCATCATCATTATTGACTCTAGCCAGATAGTTCAGTACCCCGTGTCAACATTGGTACGGGTATCTTGGGCAGGGATCTAGCGCCTTCTTCATCCCTGCCGGGATGGTCCAGCAGGCTGTGGGGAGCCCTGGATCTGGGCAGTTGGGCTGCTGCTGATGTTGCCCTGCTCCTCCTGTATGGCTGATGGTGCAGCAGCAGACGGTCCTGCTTGTGGATGTTGTGATGTTGTCACATCTCCTGCTGTTTGTGGGCTGTTGCCCTTGTTTGCATTCTTTGCTTAGTAACAGTGATGTAGGGGAGAGGAGGAGTCGGGGGAGGGACGTGGAGAGGAACGAGGAAGTAAGGAATAAAAAAAAGCACGGCCTGGCAGCCAAGCACGAGCACATCGGTGTATGTCTCTGAATTCTTTATCGCCAACATCACGACACTACAACTGGCGACGAGGAAGCGTTCATTCATCAGCCACAGGTATTTCAGTCCCACGAACAGTCTACAAGGCTATCAGCACTCACTATGGCTTGTCTACCCGCATTTCCTGCTTTTGATGTGCATCAGTCCCAAGCAAACCTGGCAGTATCTTGGGATAAATGGCTAAAGTGATTCGAGATATTTCTGCAAGCCATGAATGTCTCTGATGATACCCGGAAAAAAGCCATGCTGTTACACTACGCAGGTGAGCAGGTTTACGATATATTCACTACTCTGCCGAATACAGGGGAGGACAAGGACTATGAGCTCAGCAAAGCTGCGTTAAGCAAGCACTTCTCCCCTCACAGAAATCCGGCATTTTAAATTTTTAAGTTCAGGCAGTCAAAGCAGTCGCCAACAGAAAGCATGGCTGAGTATCATGTCCGGCTACGACACCTTGCAGCGCACTGTGAATTTGCGGAAGTAGACAAAGAAATCCAAATGCAGATCGTACAAGGATGTATTTCCTCCAAGTTAAGGAGACAAGCACTCAGAGACCCCACCATGACGTTAGCGAAGTTGCTAGATACAGCGCGTATAAATGATGCTGCAGACAAACAAGCTAAACTGATAGAGAACATCGAGCATGAGCCAGACGCGACATCTTCTATAGCAAAGCTTACACAGAAACCAAATGTGCCTCGCACGCAGGCAGCCACATGTTACAACTGCGGTGGATCGTATCCTCACCAGAATGTCTGCCCAGCAAAGGGAGGAACTTGTCATAATTGCGGAAAGCAAAATCATTTTGCAAAGGTGTGTAGATCCAAGCCACAATCTCCTCATACCACCGCACAACCTAGGCCACCGAAGATCCAAACACTGCAGATTAATGACGAGTCCCACAGCACCTATTTATTCTCCGTGACGGAAGAGGGATCTAATACTGTGCACGCAGTTACTAATCCAAAACGAGTAATCCGAGTGAATGGCAATCCAATAGAAGCCCTGGTGGACACGGGGGCATCAGTCAACGTCATCAGTCATACAGTCTACAACCAGCTCCTAAACAAACCTACTCTACAAAGTACTAATATAAAGATTTCTCCTTATAGCTCAGCAGCTGCACTGCCCCTGTGCGGAAAATTTCAGTCAGAAGTTGCAGCTGAAGGAAAGTCCATCACTGACACCTTTTATGTGGTAGAATGCTCTGCGGACACACTTCTCAGCTGTACCAGTGCAATATCTCTGGGCCTTGTGAACCTTGTCAACAGCATTACAGGTCCTTCGGCCCACCACATTATGCAGAAGTACCCAAATCTCTTTAAAGGCCTAGGTAAGCTAAAGGATGTTCAAATAAAATTGCATATAGATCCGTCAGTACAGCCCTCTATTCAGCCCCACAGGCGCATTCCATTCCATGTCCGCAAGCTTGTGGAGCAAGAACTGCAAGACCTGGAGGCATCCGATGTCGTCGAACGCGTTGAAGGCCCGACCCCCTGGGTTTCACCAATCGTTGTTGCACCTAAACCGAAGCAGCCAGGTAAAATCCGACTATGTGTGGATATGCGCCACGCCAATCGGGCGATCCAAAGAGAAAGGCACATCACTCCCACTATTGATGACATTCTCGCAGACCTGAATGGTGCGAAGGTATTTTCAAAAATTGACCTAAACTTAGGCTATCATCAACTTGAATTGCATCCAGACTCCAGGTACATTACAACTTTTAGCACGCATGTGGGCCTGCGCAGATTTAAGAGATTGAACTTTGGCATCTCATCGGCCGCAGAAATTTTTCAGAATATCGTCAGCCAGGTTCTGTCTGGCATTGCAGGAGTCCTCAACGTCAGTGATGACATTCTCATTTATGGCACAACCCAAGAGGAACATGACAATCGCCTAGAACAAGTGTTTCAAAGACTCCAAGCCTGCAATCTCACTGTCAATCCGTCGAAATGTGAATTTAACCAAAAATCATTAACTTTTTTTGGATACATCTTTTCTGAACAAGGAGTTTCAGCTGACCCACAGAAAGTGGCTGCCATAAAATCGGCTAGCCCACCGCAAAATGTGTCAGATGTTCGCAGCTTCCTAGGACTGGTCACATACTGTGGGCGATTTATACCTGACCTAGCCACTGTTTCAGAACCTCTGCGAAAGCTCACAAAGAAAGACTCTCCGTGGACATGGGGTACTGAGCAGCAAGCAGCTTTTGACGCATTGAAAACCAACCTAACCAGCGACACTGTCATGGCCTATTTTGACCCGTCAAAACCCACACAGCTACTGGTGGATGCTAGTCCAGTAGGCCTAGGGGCAATTCTCACACAAGTGTCTAGCGCAGGCGACATATCCACAATCTCATATGCCAGCAAGACACTAACGGATACAGAGCAGCGATATTCACAAACTGAGAGAGAAGCCCTGGCAGTTGTGTGGGGGTGCCTTCATTTCCATTTATACCTTTTTGGACATCAATTCACAGTGATAACTGACCACAAGCCACTCGTTCCAATTTTCAATAAGCCCTCGTCAAAGCCTCCCCCGCGTCTTGAACGCTGGTTGCTCCGCTTACAGAACTATCATCTCCAGTTGAGATACGAGGCGGGAGCTGGAAATCCCGCAGACTATTTCTCGAGACACCCAGCACCACAGCCCACCACAGACGACATCCCCGCGACGATTCTGGCGGAGGAGCATGTCAACTTTGTCGTCTCCCATTCGGTACCGAAAGCTATGACCATACAGGAAATTAAGCAAGCGCTGGATGCCGATCACCAGCTTCAATTTGTGATAGAGACGGTTCGGTCCAAGAACTGGAGCAGTTTTCTCGCTGAGGCCCGCCTTCACCCTCCTGATCAGGCTGGGTACCTGGAGGTTTTCTTTAACGCGAGACATTCACTATCAGTATCAGACTCAAATATACTCTTAAGAGATAATCGCCTGGTAATACCTCAGAAACTTCAGAGCAGGGTACTGGATCTGGCGCATGAAGCTCATCAAGGGGTCATGAAAACGAAGCAGCTACTTCGGGAGAAAGTGTGGTTTCCCGGACTTGACAAAAAGGTAGAGGCACTCGTTGAAACATGCATACCGTGCCAAGCCACTACAGTTGCCCATAGACGTGCACCATTACAAATGACACCCCTGCCAGCCGGCCCATGGATAGCTGTTAGCATCGATTTCTGCAGTTTACCAGATAGCTCCTATCTGCTGGTGATCATGGATGACTTTTCAAGGTTTCCAGTCATCGAACATGTTTCTACAACCTCGGCCAAGGCTGTTTTACCAAAATTAGACAAGATCTTCTCAGCATATGGCATACCTGAGATCGTGAAATCTGACAATGGACCGCCTTTCAATAGCACAGACTTTCAGTCCTTCGCAACCTACCTGGGTTTCACACACCGGAAAATAACTCCTTGCTGGCCTCAGGCCAACGGTGAAGCCGAACGATTCATGCAATCGCTCAACAAGACCCTAAGGATTGCTACCATGGAGCACAAGGACTTACAGCAAGAGTTGAACGCATTCCTCAGACAGTACAGGGCTACACCCCACTCTACAACGGGAATACCACCTGCAACGGCACTGTTCAACAGGCCCTTACGGGTCAAACTTCCAAGCATTCCAGCAATCTCCGTCCAGACCCCGATTTCTATCAATGACTCCATATCAAAGGAAAAGATGAAACGGTATGCAGATAAGCGCAACCATTGAGGCAGACAGCTGGCAATACAGGTGGGCGATTGGGTCCTGGCACAAAGGTTAAAAGCGACTAGCAAGTTTGTGTCACCGTACTATCCGGAACCCTTTCAAGTTATAGACGTTAAGGGCACCATGGTTACTGCCCGGAATCAAAGTCGTCAGGTCACACGAAATGTGTCCCACTTTAAAAAACTCCGGGGCCACGTCCCAAAAACCACGCCTAGTGAGGAAGCGGAGAGTGACGACTCCCTGCCAGAGACTGGAGATGCCGTAAGCCTAACAGGGGATGTCTCCGGGGATACTCAGGGCTCATCTGGTGATGGGCTGTCTCACCGCTATCCGACTAGGACCTATCGAAGACCACCTGCCCACCTTACAGACTATGTTCTGCAGTGAGACTTAATGTTTGAACGACAATATTCTTCAAATGTTTCAGTTTTTTTTTTGTTGTGAGAAAAGAAGAGGGGTGATGTTGTCACATCTCCTGCTGTTTGTGGGCTGTTGCCCTTGTTTGCATTCTTTGCTTAGTAACAGTGATGTAGGGGAGAGGAGGAGTCAGGGGAGGGACGTGGAGAGGAAGGAGGAAGTAAGGAATAAAAAAAAAAGCACGGCCTGGCAGCCAAGCACGAGCACATCGGTGTATGTCTCTGAATTCTTTATCGCCGACATCACGACACTACAGATGTGGTCCTGGTGGGTATGTGGTGCAGGCACTGAGTTTTCCTGAGAGGAATCTTCACCCATGCTTCTTGGAGGGGGAGCAGATGGGCCAGCCACCTCTTCCCCTACAGACCCAGGATCTATGATGGGCTCGGTATCTAAGCCAGTTTCTCTCTCCGTAAGGTTGGACTGAGTTCTGTTATGAAATAGAACAGAGCCAAAAATAAATCCATTTTTTTGGCCCTGTAAAGTATCTGTGTAATGTGGTGTGAGGTATTTACTGTATTTTCCGCTTTGTAAGACGCACTTTTTTTCCCCCAAAATTGAGGGGAAAAAGGGGGTGCGTCTTACAAAGAGGATATACATTTGCGCTGCCACTGAGGGTACTTGCCGCGGCACTCTGTGCCCTGATGCTGCCGCTGCGCTGTCCGCCACCGCCGCGCTCCTGTCCCCCGGTGGTTTCTTCCGCCCCACCGCCGCCGCCGCGCTCTGTCCCGTTCAGCGTGGGGGGTCTCTGTCGCTCCATGCCTGCTTTCTTCCTGGAAAATGGCCGCCGCGCATGCGCAGATGGACATCTCGGCACTGAAATCTCGGGAGATGAGATTTCAGCGCTGAAATCTCATCTCCCGAGATTTCAGTGCCGAGATGTCCGTCTGCGCATGCGCGGCGGCCATTTTCCAGGAAGAAAGCAGGCATGGAGCGACAGAGACCCCCCACGCTGAACGGGACAGAGCGCGGCGGCGGCGGTGGGGCGGAAGAAACCACCGGGGGACAGGAGCGCGGCGGTGGCGGACAGCGCAGCGGCAGCATCAGGGCACAGAGTGCCGCGGCAAGTACCCTCAGAACGGGACAGAGCGCGGCGATGGCGGCAAACACCGGGGGATAGGAGCGTGGCGGTAAGAACCGGGGGACAGAGCGCGGTGGTGGCGGTAAGAACCGGGGGAGAGCGTGGCGGTGGTGGCAAGCAGGCACCGGGGACAGCGTGGCGGTGGTGGCAAGCACTGGGGGACAGAGTGTGGCGGTGGTGGCAAGCAGGTACCGGGGGACAGAGCGTGGTGGTGGTGGCAAGCATCAGGGGACAGAGGGCGGCGGCAGTAACAGACACCGGCAGCGGCACGCTGCACATCAAAACACCCCCTCATCCCAGCAGCAATGTTCCACTCCGGCCTCCTCCATCACCACCCCTGGAAAGCAATAAGACACATGGAATATAAGATGCACAACCATTTTATTAAAAATAAAGTTTTTTTCCTATTTTTCTCCTCAAAATTTGGGGTGCGTCTTATAATCCGGAGCGTCTTATAAAGCGAAAAATACGGTACTTACGGTCTGAGATCCAGAATTGGAGCGAGGAAGGAGCGCGGTCATAATAGAGATATTTCCTCTTTATGTGGCCCGCATCACCACTCCTGGCCCACTGTTGACGTTCCCGCCTGTATTGGTCGCGGATGCTGCGCCAGCGTCTCATCACATCTTCCACTGCAATGTGACAGGAAATATTCTCAATTTCACATATTTGCTAGGTCAAATTTGCTACCAGTAGCCTAGGCATGTGGCCTTCTAGGGTGTGCTTTCTACCCAGGGTGGCATATATAATTGGGGCATCCAGGCCAGATACACAGGGTCACAATAGTTCAGGTATCAAGTAACTACACTTAATAACTTGGTTGGCTAGGAGGATGAGGAGCTTGTGGCCTAGGCCAAATCATGGCAGTGTAAAACCATGGGTCACATAAAAATCTACCTGCCTCATGAGGCAAAAAGTCCAAGCACAGGAGGGGGGGCCTGATTCTAAATGTCTTTTTTGATGTGAGGTAATTTTAAACAGTTTTTGGGTTGTACTTACTCAGTTGCTGCTGCTCCTCACAGGGCCGGTCAGCAAAATCGTGGAACATCTGGCGACATATGCGCCTCCATGACGCCTCCTTTCTTGCCCGGTTGGCACAATGGGCATCACGTTGGTCCCAGATTTCCAGGCGCTCCTGCACTAGTACAATCAGCATCTCCACATTGAGGAAATATGGCGCCATGACGCTGCAGGACTCCGTGGAGGCGTACTTCCTGGATGTCTGGAGCGTTTTTGAGCTAATTAGCATGTCATAAGCTTCCTGATGATGGATTGGCCCATTTGCTGTCACCTGCCAAAAGACCTGCGTATTTCTCGCAAGTCACACGTGTGGTCCGTGTAATCCGTATTTTTTGCGCACCCATAGACATGCATTGGCGTACTACGGGCGTAGTATGCTGACAATCGCAGCATGCTGCGATTGGCACGGACCGTAGAATACGGACGAAAATTATACAGCTGTTGGGAGCTGCCCCATAGAGAATCATTTGTCCGTGTGTAATGTGTGCTTTTAACGGCTCTCACTCGTCCGTATTGGTCTCTAGTGTGACCCCGGCCTAATAGTTAGAAACAGGTGTTCTTGGAACTTATCAGTCTGCTGAGTACTTGCTTGTAGGGTCGTCTTCTCCCACGTCGGCGCCATCAGCAGCGGCACTTGTCGTCTCTCTAGTCGCTGTAGGCTCTGCAGTCTCTAAGGGCCCACAACAGGGGTCTCGGGGGTTAATGAAGAAAGGCAGGGGGACACAAGGCATTCTGGGTTTCCCCTGCTCTGAGTCTATGCTCCAAAACTAAACGGTCTCTTCAGGAATCAAGGGCTCTGTCTCTATATGTCTCTCAACAGGAGTCAGGGGCTCTGCACCAACACCGCAGGTACCGGGGCTACGCACGGGGGTCACTGTCTCTGCACAGGGGTCAGAGCACACCTCTCCAGTCATGGCAGGCTCTGGTCTCACGTACTCACAAGATGCAGTCTCTCTGCAGTCCCCCTGGATTTGTTCTCCAAATGGGAGTTCTTTCTTTTCCCCTGCGTGCAGCTGCAACCTGCCCTGTCCCCTGCACATGCTGCTCTGAGCTTCGTGCGCTCTCAGGCTGCCCTCCTTCCTGTTACTCTCATCTCCCAGCAGTCACATGACCCAGCATGTCCAGGGGCAGAAAGTCTTCCCCCTAGCAAGCCTGCTGCCTGACCAAGTGATTCCAAATCAGGAGAGGAGAAGGTAACCCCCTCTGAGTCTTCTTGTGCTTCACCCCCTTACATTTATAGCTCAGAATCTGGACAGTATAGTCCTCCATACAGTATTATGGGCACTACATAGTCAACCATGCATAATAATGTGCCTCATATATTGCTCCATGCAGTATAATGAGCCTCATATAATGCTCCATACAGTATATGATGGGTCCCATGTAATGCTCCATACAGAATAGGCTCCATATATAATTGGCCCCTTAAGATGCTCCATATACAGTTGTGGCCAAAAGTATTGACACCCCTGCAATTTTGTCAGATAATACTCAGTTTCTTCCTGAAAATGATTGCAATCACAAATTCTTTGGTATTATTATCTTCATTTAATTTGTCTTAAATGAAAAAACACAAAAGAGAATGAAGCAAAAAGCAAAACATTGATCATTTCACACAAAACTCCAAAATTGGGCCAGACAAAAGTATTGGCACCCTCAGCCTAATACTTGGTTGCACAACCTTTAGCCAAAATAACTGCGACCAACCGCTTCCGGTAACCATCAATGAGTTTCTTACAATGCTCTGCTGGAATTTTAGACCATTCTTCTTTGGCAAACTGCTCCAGGTCCCTGATATTTGAAGGGTGCCTTCTCCAAACTGCCATTTTTAGATCTCTCCACAGGTGTTCTATGGGATTCAGGTCTGGACTCATTGCTGGCCACCTTAGAAGTCTCCAGTGCTTTCTCTCAAACCATTTTCTAGTGCTTTTTGAAGTGTGTTTTGGGTCATTGTCCTGCTGGAAGACCCATGACCTCTGAGGGAGACCCAGCTTTCTCACACTGGGCCCTACATTATGCTGCAAAATTTGTTGTTAGTCTTCTGACTAGTTTTTGAGATAGAAATACCAAAATCCAAACTATCATTTATATGCTTGGAAGGGGCCATAAAATTGGTGGAATTTTTGGTTGTTTTATAGGAAAAAAGAGTGGACTCTTTCCTATGTTGTCCTGGTTTTTAAGAAAAATAAGGTGTAGATTGATTATATTGTGTCCAGTTTTGGGCACCACATTTTAAAAAAGACATCAACAAACTGGAGCAAGTTCAGAAAAGAGCGACCAGAATGGTGACCGGTCTGCAAACCCTGTCTTATGAGGAAAGGTTGCAGGATTTGGGAATGTTTAGTTTGCAAAAGAGAAGACTGAGAGGAGACTTAATAGCTGTCTACAAATATCTAAAGGGCTGTCACATTGTAGAAGGATCAACTTTATTCTCATTTGCACAAGGAAAGACTAGAAGCAATGGGATGAAGCTGAATGGGAGGAGACACAGATTAGATATTAGAAAAAACTTTTTGACAGTTAGAGTGGTCAATGAGTGGAACAGGCTGCCACGAGACGTGGTGAATTCTCCTTCAATGGAAGTCTTCAAACAGAGGCTGGACAGACATCTGACTGGGATGATTTAGCGAATCCTGCTTTGAGCAGGGGGTTGGACCAGATGGCCCAGGAGGTCCCTTCCAACTCTACCATTCTATGATTCTATGAATGATTACAGGGTTTGTTTTTTGATATAGCCCCCAGATTTTTATTAGGATGTGTATTCATTCTAGGGTCAGTATTTTTCTTATTGAAATTTGCTCCTGCTATTTTAGAGTTATAAAAGACACGTAAACTATCTACTGTATCCTTTTGTTTTTTTCGATAAAGTTTCAGCATTCCCTATTGGTCGCGGGATATTCTCATTATTTACCATATCCATTTTAGGATTATATTTATTTTTATAATTTTTATCAGGCTCAGTTTTAAACATATCCCTACGAAGTTTTTTTAGTTTTTGTTTCCATTAGATTATTTTCATACATTTGAAGATTACGATTTGTATCCTCATTTATAGTATGATAAAACTAATTTGGAACCATCCTCCTCAAATAATATCCCTGACTGCGAGATATCCAATACTGATAATAATACAATAACCTCTGGTACTGAGACAAATGAGGAGGGGTTTTTTGATCTCAGCAACCTCACTACACATAGTACCGATGAGACCAATTCACCCTTCATTACAGTTTTACAAGCCCCTGGTCCATCTCCAACTTTTCTGAATTCACAAATTTCTTTTTTAGAAATAGGTCCCCTTCAAACTCCCACTCTTTTAGAAACGCTAGTACCCAAAATAGTAGCACAATCTCTACAAGCCCCTTCCCTAACACTTATTCCAAACAAAAGGAGAAAACATATATCTACCCTATTTTTTATTTTTTATTGCTTTAAGTAGACACACCAGAACCATATATCCAAAAAAAAGACTACTTAAAAAATCAGACTTTTTCCATATTATTTTTCAAAAGTAGAAAACACTTTATTAGTTACAAACACCAACAATTTGATTTAAAATATACTATTAAAATACATTAGAGGAGACAGGTCAACACACACAAGTAAAGGTGTAATAAAGTATGATCCAAGCTATATGTAATCCCCAAGGAACCAATATTATTACCATCTATAAGAAAGTGCAGTGCTCATATACAATTCTATATTCATGGAGACATCATATATTGTATAAAGTGCATAATGCATTTTGTATAGTACAAAAATACGTTTTTAGCCATAAAAATAAAGATTTAGGCATACTAGCGACCTGTATTCATGTTGTGTGTGTGAACACTGTGGCCTCTCACTCCAACGCGCGTTTCACACGTCTGCTTCCTCAGGGAGTGATAAAGTGGATGGGCGGAGGAGTTCTATATAGTGGGCACAATTAATTAATGATCCAATCAAAAGTTCTATGCGGCGCATCGCCAGCTGCCGCATACATGGCAATCCCGCCTGAGATCCCGCGGCCACGTCATCAGAAGGCGCGATTGCGCCGTCCGTGACGTCGCAAGCAAGGTCTCCGACTGAGCATGCGCCACCAGCAGAAGGAAGCGATGCGCACAGCACCAATGTGGCCATATTGAAAGTGAGCAAATCTGAGGGCAGAAATAAAAAGATATATTTTCTTTTGACTATATTATAAATAAAGCTTCCAACTGAGCGTATATAGTCAATGAATAAGCGATATATTCAAAATAAGTACATTGCTACAAGGGACAATACACACAGCATAAATACAGCCATATTAACAATAAGTGGATTTACAAACAAAAATCATCATAAATAGATAGTTAGAAAACTCTCTCAAGTAAACCAAATATTATATTTCTATAATGGTCATAGATATTATCCATGACCCTATTAGAGTACAATAATTAGAATAAAATATGAAGTATATGAATAGCAAAATATATTGTGAAAAATAATAAAATTAAAAAATGGAAAATAAAAAATAAGAAATTATATATAAATACAAGAATAGTGAAAATAAATATAAATAATTATACATAAATATATAAGTAAATAGTGCTTCATGTTAATATTACTCCATATTTTTCTTCCTAGAGTTTCCTTTCATCCAAATATTAAGAAAATCTTCATATGGACATAAAATTATGCTGAAAATAAAAAAATTATATTTCTTTTTTCACATGTGGATTCCTCCTTCCATATCGTCACAAGGCCACAAAGGAAATTACAAAGCTATATAATGAAAAAAATATAAACACTTTAATACAATATTATGTATATTTTTTTTATAATATTTTATCCCATACTATACGGAACTACTAGTCCACCACTAAGAACTACTATTTTAAAATAATTAAAAAACAAAGATTATTTTTTGAAAATATTATAAATGCATATAGTATGAAAAAAATATGCATAAGGGGACATTATCAAGTAAATATATATAAGCAGCAACCCAGAAATCCCTACATCAAGGCACACCCAAACCTAAACCTATAAAAAACTAGAAAATCCCCATTGGTCATTAAGACCATGTGGTTTCATTATCCTAAGAATGGTAATCCATCGACATTCTCTTTCGGCCAGTTTGTTCATAAGATGCCCCCCTCGAATACCCAAATGCACCACATCAATACCTCTAACTTGGAGGTCTATGGTTCCGAAGGGGTGAAATTCCCGATATTGAGCAGGTAAAGTCTTCAACTTGGCCACATCTTCTTTACGTGATTCATCCGAACCCATGAGTCTAGCAGACTTAATATCCTTGACATGCTCCAATATTCGCACACGGAGTTGGTGTGATGTGAGGCCTATATAAATAAGTCCACATGGACACGTAAGATAATATATAACTGATGTAGTCCTACAATTGATCGCATGAGTGATCTTAAAATCACGTGTTCTTGATGAATTAGAAAATAACTCAGTTTTTAACACCTACAGCTCAACCTTTGATGCAGAATCCGGACACTATATCCCTTCAGAAAATAACATCCGCACAGAGACAAATAACCAGCTTTTTTCCTGCACTTACGGCCCCCCAAAAAAGAAAAGAAGCACCAGGGGCTGTAGGGGAGGCATGACATTGGTATTGTCAAGTGGTTTACCTCAGGGGAGACCAAGCATCCTGGCTTTCCCCGTTACCCCCGCGTGACCATGGAAAAAACCCATAACCTCACCGGCGCCAACTAAGACACGGACACAAGTATTTTCTTTGTAATTTTTATGGCCACAGCAGCCTTTTATTAAACCAACAAAACAACAATAAACACTATCATAAATATCATAAGTACAATGACTTGAACACTGAAAGGAAGAGTCCTTGAAGCCACAAGATCATGGTGAAGTAGTCCAAAATACTGTGAACAAACCCCGTCCATTTGCTCCCAGCCGTTACCCCCACAGGCTCAGGAGCACCAGCACACCAATAGATATTGTCCACGAACTACTTGGAGATCCGCCTACTTCCGACGGAAACTCCCCATCCACCTTTCACCAGATCACGACCAGCATACCTTTTAACGGAGGAGACCCAACACACCGAGTCTCCAAAAACCAATTTCCACCGACTTCAAGGACTCCCCCCTCCTCCAAAACCGCCACAACGAGGGGGCCTTGAACACCTCAATGACCCGAGACCCCCCCAACCCACCATGCGACGGCCTTCTCTATACCATCCTGAAGGGCGAGGGCCCAAATATCGGAACCCACCGCATTTAAATGGATCCTGTCCACCAACCAAAAATCACCCTCACCCTTTTCCAAATCGAAATGCCGCACGGCAACACACCCATTTCTAACAATAAAAGCAGACACCGCTCTGTTAACTTTTATCCTGGCCCGATTAACCTTCTCCAACGATCTCATAGACCGCCAACGCCTGCGTGGCACAATCTCAGACCACACAATAGTGATCTCCCGATACATCAACCACAACCGTAAGCAATCCTGCTTAATGTCCTTGACCAACTCCCGAAAAGGCCAAACCGCCAGATCGTTACCCCCAGCGTGAATAACGAGAATATCTGGTGCCCGGTCCAACCGGACGCACTCGTGGACCTCCAGCAACACCCTTCGCCACACCAGGCCCCTGAAACCGAGCCACCGCACCACCGCCACAGTCCTGGGAATCCCCAGCTGTCTGCCTTCGTTCCTCACATTGGGTCGCAATGCTCCCCAATAGATGAAGGAGTGACCAAAAATCCAGACCAGCATCGGTTCAGCACCTGAAACACAAAACGACACTAACAGAAAAACATACTTGCAGCATAAATTTAACGCCAATCCACTCAAACACCTGTTCGACCCCATGTTCACTACCAACCAAACCACCCCCCCTTTTTCAAATTAAGGCCGAACATAGCTGCGGTACCAATTAGACCTCCACCCACCAATGCGCTGTATTGAAGAGGGACCCAAACCACGCGCTGCCGCCTCGGTCACCGCCCCTATCCTAAATGAATGAGAGGCAAAGCGAGAATCATCTATCCCCAAACACTGAATGGATTTTTTAAAAACCGCGCCATACTGATACCGGGACAAACTACCCCCGTCTGCGTGGCAGAACAAGGATCCGCTCAAACTGGGACGAAGCTCCCAAAAACTACGCAAACACTGAACCGGGCACATTATGGAACCAGACACGTCACCCAACACAACTCGCCGGCCTTTACCTGACTGGTCCGTTTTAGACCTTCGCAGCCAGAATTCAACCCCCTGTGAGGTCAATACCGCATCCCTGGCTAACAAGCCGCCCATCGACACTTTATTGGGCGACACAAGCTCCCCAACCCGCAACGCCCGAAAAATGCAAACGAGAAGGCCAGGCGAAACAACACAACCTCATATCGATCCGAACAGACCGACTCAAGAACCCGACCCAATTGCTCCAGCAGATTAAACGATACAGGCCGTCTTAAATCACCCCAACCTCTGAAACGGCGGAAACCTTTTGCCGCCTGTTTGACCAAAAATGTTTTCGTCAAATCCCTACTCCCGCGCAACCGAAAACCAAAAGACAAACCAGCTAATAAGCGCGTTACCTTTGCACGCGACCAACCCTTGCTCGCACCTCGCCCCAACCTGGACAACAACAATCCCTCCTGATCAAGCCCGGCCCAACTAGTTTGACCGGCCGTAAGGACCTCTTCCCACATCCGCCACACTGCCCGGTAAGCCTCCCAAGTTCGGTGCCAGTGACGATTCAATCAACGACTCTGCGGCCCGTAAGTCACCCTCCACAGCTCCTCCGGACAAGTTAGCCCGTCGATCTCTGCTTCCGGAGCCAAAGAACGAAAACAATCCCACTGTGAGCGAGAGAGAGAGTCAGCTATCTCGTTCCTTACGCCGGGCACGTGCGCCGCGGTCACATGGGCATTCAAAGACAAACACAATAGCACCAATTGCTGCAAAACTCGAACGACTGGAGGCAATGACGCGGTGAGACCATTAATCGCGCTCACAACACCCATGTTGTCGCAATTAAAACGCACACGCTGGTTCCTGAAATCCCGCCCCCACAAATGCACCGCCACTAGTATCGGAAAAATCTCCAACAACATGATGTTGCGCACCAGACCAGCCTAAACCCACGTGTCAGGCCAATGAGCCGCACACCATTGCCCTCTGAAATAGGCACCAAAACCGATCCCGCCAGCCGCGTCCGTAAACAAATCCAATGCATCGTTACCTACCACCTCCGCCATTACCAAAGAACGACCGTTGTACTCTTCCAAAAAGGACTCCCAGACCGCCAAATCAGCCCTGAGCTCCGCCGGCAACCTAACAAAATGGTGGGGAGCCCGAATCCCCGCAGTAGCGCTAGCCAGCCTACGCGAAAAAACTCTACCCATCGGCATAACCCGACAAGCAAAGTTAAGCTTCCCCAACAGCGACTGAAGATCGCGCAACGATATTTTTCTCAAGCGACGTGCTCGGACCACTTCAGACCGCAAATCCACCAACTTGTCCTCAGGCAACCTGAACTCCCATTCAACTGTATCGATGACGATCCCCAGGAAACGCAAACACGTGCTTGGACCCTCCGTTTTTCCGAGCGCTAACGGGACACCGAAGCGATCCACCACCCACTCAATGGCTTTCAAAATCCTGGGACAACGCGATGAATCAGCCAGACCAACACACAAGAAGTCGTCCAAATAATGAATAACAGAGTCGAAACCGGAAACGTCGCACACAACCCACTCGAGAAAGGAACTAAACGCCTCGAAATACGCACAGGACAACGAACAGCCTGAACACCTATCTACAAAAAACATGCCTTCCCAAAAACAGCCCAGCAGCTTCACGCTTTCAGGGTGAACCGGTAGTAAACGAAAAGCGGATTCGACATCAGTCTTTGCCATAAGGGCACCACGACCACATTTTCGCACTCACCGAGCCGCCTCGTCAAATGAAGAGTATACCACCGAACAAATCTCCGGATCAATACCATCGTTAACCGACCTCCCACGTGGGTAAGACAAATGTTGAATGAGCCGAAACTTATTTGGCTCCTTCTTCGGAACCACCCCCAAAGGGGAAACCACCAAATCCGGAAAAGGAGGGGAAACAAAAGGGCCCGCCATGCGGCCCAACGAAACTTTTTTTTTGAGCTTCTCAGAAACGACTGCGGAATGCTCCAAGGCTGAGCGCAAATTTTTCAAAACTAACGGGATTTCAAACGGAGGGCTCGGAATGTGAAAACCCTCCTTAAAACCTGAATACAACAAACCCGCTCTTTCCCTATCAGGGTACCTATTTAGATAGGGAACCATCCTTTCCAGATTCACTGGAGTCTCCCCCTTGCGAATTGCCACCTCCGGCTCTAGACTTCCCTTTTTTGAAACACTTTGACGCTCCATGTGAGGCTCCATTACAATTAGAGCAGATGTGTTTGAATTTACAATTAGCCCCGAACTTACACTGGCCGTCATTAAACTGCCAGCACACCCCCGCCTTGTGAGTTCCTGTCTGCCCTTGACCTCCGCCACCCGTAGAGCTGGAGTTGCCGCTACCCTGGCTGGTGCTTCCAGCCCCCCCATGAAAGGAGCTCCCAAATTTATTTTGCGCTATCACATGCATCCACAAACTAATATCTTTCTGGTCCCAGCGAATAGCCGGACGCACAGCCTTCCTCTGACGGAATTGCTCGTCATACCTCAGCCACGCCTGACCACCATACACTCTGTAAGCCTCACCTATAGCGTCCAGATAACAAAAAAGTGCTGAGCAATTGTCAGGGGCCCTTTCCCCAATAACGCTCGCCAAAATGGCAAAAGCTTGCTGCCAATTCACAAACGTCTCAGGAATCAAACGCCACCTGCGCTTTTCCTCATCCTCCTTTTTGCTATCCTCTTTTTTGCTTTTGTCTAAATTAAACTTCTCCAGAGGCAGCAGCGAAAATATTTCAACATACTCATCCTTCCAAATTCGCTCTTTCACTTCTTTTTTTAAGTGAGCCCCCAACGAACCTTCAAAACTTACGTACACCTCGCCATGCGCCCGATCATCTAAATGCACACGACACTCCTTCTCTTTGTCGGTTTGTACCGACACGGACACTGGCTCGCTGGAGCGGGGGCCCGACTCTAGACCGCACTGACCCACTGACCCCCCAGCCTGCGATCCGACACACGCTGCTACCGGCGACAACCCGACAAAGCCCCGCTCCAGGCGTGACAGCAAACTACGCACATCTGCAAGCATATCGCACACTCCCCCAGCCGACCCTGTACTACTCAACCCAGCCCCCACCCCGACACCACTAGCCTCAGCCAAGGGCCCCCTTTCCACCACTGATGAAGATAAAAGCAGGTGACAAACAGGGGACATGGACACATACTCACCGGGCTGCGAGGGGGCTGTGTGCCCTCCAGCTGGAAAGCCTGCATCCCCCGAAGCCTCGCGAACCTCACAACTTCCGGTGGCGGACTCGCTGCCGCGATGCTGGCCCCCGAAGATCCCCGCAGGGAGGACCGGGGCGGGCAGCCTGAACCCCTGGAGAGATCCCGGCTGTGGTACCCGAAAATCTGATGCCTCCTGGCACCCCCCGCCAGGATCTCCTGGCGGTGAGCCGTCCTGCCGCACCTGGCCGTCCTGGGCCCCCAGGACAACTGGGAGCCCGACATCATCCTCTGGCCCCTGGATCTTCCTGCAGCCGGCGTCAGCCCCGCCATGCTGCCTGCCGCTCCCGCCGCCTCCCCAGAGCTGGGACTGCTGGAGCCTATGTCAGAGGCAGGCACAGCTGCGGGACCCGTGCAGCAGCGCCCCCCCCAGGAAACGATGACCCCACACTGCTGGGGGACGACGACACAGGCCCTGCCGCCCGGCAGGCCGCCACTCTGCCTGCGGCCGACATCCTCGGTGCTGGAGAGGCAGGCCGCGCGTTGTGCTTGTCACCGCCGCGGCCCCCCGAAGGAGCAGAAGAAGCCTGGTGCCCAGCGCGCGCTGGCTCTGCCCCCTTTCTGGACTGAGGCAAAGGCCCAGACACCGCCGCAGGGCCTCGCCGCACCCACGGATTCCACCCAGGCCGCGACCAGTTGGAAGGGGGATTGCGCATCGCACAACCTGGAGGGTCCCGGGAGGGGCTCCTGCGGCGACGTGAGGCCCGGGGAGCGGTGTCGGGTGAGAGCCGCTCCGGCGGCTTCACCCGCCTTGATCTGCGCCCCCTCCCGTCGGCCTGCCCGGGGGTACCTGGGAGCAGGCCAGTGACTTGTGCCTCCAGCCATCTTGGAGGCTGCCCCAGCGCTGCAGCCCGCAGCCGATCCAGGGCCTTTTCAACTCCTGACATCCCGGTAAGTGGATGATGGGGGTGGTACTGCTTCAGTGCTGGGAGAGCAGGAACAGAGGGAGGGCACACCCCTGACCCTCACCTAAATACCCCCTGACTCCCCTCCCTGTTAACCCCTCCCCCCCACTAAACCCTCCAACCCCCCGTCATGATGGCCTCCGCCCACGCCTCCTATGGGGGGCTGGGAGGCTTACTCCGGCCACTTCTGAAGTGTCCAACTCAAAAAAGATAAAAAATCCGAGTTTATTATAACCAATTCAGGAAAAGATTTTTCCTCTGAAAGTAAAATACTTCCCAAACAAGAATCCACTCAAAAAATCTTTAATCTGTCCTCTTGTGTACTTACACAAGATGAAGAAAAGGTTTTAAACAAAGGGTTATACTTTTGCCCTACACAACACAGTAACAATTTTGAACTTTTTGTTGATCTTAATCACTATATAAGGGGTCTTACACTGAAAAGACACTTTGTAATACAAGATTGCAATAAAGGGAAAAGTGATAAAAATACTGATCAAAATAAGAAAGCGTCTGAACAAGGGGCAAAGGTAACAACTGAGACACCATACATGCACATGGAAGTAAAACCACAATCCGCCTTTAATCCTATACATCACAGGGGCAGCTATATTGAAACATTTTTATCCTTAGTAGGTGACGATTTCCGGAAACTGGGAACCAATGATAAAACAATGAGTAAAAGACACCAGAAAGACAAAAAATGTAAAAATCCATTGAGAGAGCTAAAAACCATTAAATATAACATCACCCTTAAAGAAAGAGAAGCCTTAAAAAATTTAAGAGAGAACACCGAAATAATCAGAGAGGCTGATAAAGGCGGTGGCACGGTTATCCAAGATAGAAAGGATTACCTTGCTGAGGCAGCCAAAATACTATCTAATCGAAAATACTATAAAAAATTGGAAAAGGATCCCACCAGTGATTTCTCTAAAGAATATCACTCACTTCTGAATGAGGCATCTGAGAAAGGGATCATAACAAAAAGAGAGAAAAAATTTCTAGTTAAAAAAGAACCGGCCATGGCTTTCTTCTACCATCTTCCCAAAATTCATAAAGACCCCGTGAACCCACCCGGACGACCCATTATATCAGGGATTAACTCTCACTAGCCATTTGCCTCACTATCTGGATTTACACCTACAAACGCATGTCAAATCACTACCTTCATATTTGAAAGACTCTAACCATCTAATCAGCCTCCTTGAGGGAATAAGTTGGGAGGAGAATTTTCTATTCCTAACCCTAGATGTAGTGGCATTATATTCAAATATAGAACATAATTTAGGTATAAGAATTACCAGATTTTACTTGGAGAAAAATGAAAAAATGCCAGAGGAACAACTGGAATTCCTTCTAGCTGGTCTGGAATTCATTTTGAGTCATAATGTCTTTGAATTTGATGGACAGCTGTACCTGCAGCAGCATGGTACCGTGTTGGGGACTCGGGTAGCCCCAAGTGTCACAAATCTTTTTATGGGGTTATTCAAGTCCCTATCCCCCCTCAGTTCAGAAAAATACAAAGACAATATAATAATGTATAAACGTTTTATAGATGACTTAATAATCATCTGGAGGGGTGACATAGAACAAGCCCATGATGGTAGGAGAAATGAATTAAAACACATGGGGGATTTCCTTCACATCCACAATGAGTGCAGAAAAAATAGTCTACTTGGATTTAGAGATCTCACACATGGGAAAGAAAATTGTTACAAAAACCCATTTTAAAAAAGTAGACGTTTATGGATATTTACATTACAATAGTGCACTCTATACTAAATGGAAGAATAATATTCCATTTAGTCAATATTTAAGAATAAGGAAAAATAATAGTAGAGAACAGGATTATATAGCACAAAGCAAAATTCTAACCAATAGGTTTCAGGAAAAAAAGTATCCAAAAACCCTAATACAACAAGCCTATAAGGTTAATCTAGCAAACACCCAGGGAGAATGTTTGAAAAAAATGCTTGAAAACACCATGGAAAAAAGCATTGAGAAAACTGTGAGGGAAAATGCTGTTATAGATACAACTAAACCTCACCTGAAACCTGATAATGAAAAATGGCAGTTTAACTTTATTACAGCCTACAATAAAGACAACGAAAAAATCCGTGAAATTTTGAAAAACACTGGTATGTCCTGAAACAAGACCCTCTGCTACGAAATGTATTACCACAAGCCCCGAACATTACATTTAGAAGGGGAAAAACAATAAGGAATATGGTAGCTCCCAGCCGACTGAAAAGCTCTTCAAAAAACCAAAATTCCTTAAAAAAATTTACAAATATCCATGGAATCATACACCAATAGAATGTTAATAAAATTGGGGTATATAAATGCAAACAGAAAAAATGTTAGTGTTGCTATAATATAGCAGATAAACAACAACAGATAGTCTCCTACAGTACAGGTGAAATATTTCAAATAGAACAATTTCTGACATGTACGAGCGACTTTGTAATATACGTCATCAATTGTGACTGTGGCCTCCAATATGTGGGGAGGGCCACACAAATGGTCCGAAACCGATTGAATGGCCACAGGCACAATGCCAAAGTCGGGCTCCTTACTCACGGTCTCCTTACTCACAGTCTATCAAGACACCTCCTGCTAACACATAAAAAAAATTCAATGTGACCCTGACATCGGTTGAACAGATTCCTGGAGATGTTTCGAACAGGATACAACAGTTAAATAAGAAAGAGGCCTTCTGGATATACAGATTGAGGACTCTGTATCCAGATGGCCTCAATGATAAGCTAGAAAATATATAGTACTGTTGTCTTAAGTCTAAAAAGATTCTTTGATATATTCACTACTGGTTTCTTGTTGGTTTGCTTTGAATCCCCCTTAAAGGGAATCTCACCCTTTTTTTGGCCTTTCACCTGCCGGCATAGACATCGGGGCTTATCTACAACATTCTGTAATGCTGTAGATAAGCCTCCGATGTAACCTGAAAGAGAAGAAAAACATGTTATATTATACTCACGGAGGTGGGCGGTCCGGTCCGATGGGTGTCGCCGTCCCGTCCGGCGCCTCCCTTCTTCATGCGATGACGTCCTCATCTCCCGTCCTGAAATGACTCCGGCGCAGGCGCATTGCTCTGCCCTGTAGAGGGCAGAGCAGAATTCTGCAGTGCGCAGGCGCCAGACCTCTCCCGCCGCCTGCGCACTGCAGGACTCTGCTCTGCCCTCGACAGGGCAGAGCAGTGCGCTTGCACCGGAGCCATTACAGGACGGGAGAAGAGGACGTCATCGCATGAAGAAGTGAGGCGCCGGACGGGACGGCGACACCCATCGGACCGGACTGTCCACTTCCGTGAGTGTAATATAACTTGTTTTTCTTCTCTTTCAGGTTACATCGGAGGCTTATCTACAGCATTACATAATGCTGTAGATAAGCCCCCGATGTCTATGCCGGCAGGTGAAAGGCCAAAAACCAAAAAAGGGTGACAGATTCCCTTTAAGAATGTGATCATATGCCATTTCTGATGAGATGTTTCCTCTAGTATATAAAAATGATTTGTGTGGAACACAAATATCCCCGGCTAGAAATCAATGGCTAAAAACCCCATTGAAAGAAACTAAGCACCCAGAGACCATACATGTGGGTGGCTCTGTAGAGTAAATATGTAAGTGTGATAAAGATACAGGGAATATGAATGCATGAGTTCTAGTCCCGACAGATACTAGTTAATCTGATGGTCCCTAGTGATGAATCTAATAAAATGAAATTATGTACGGGTTGGAAAAATAGTTTTGACTCATCAGAGATATATATAAATTCTTTAATATGGATGCTAAACGATAAATAACCTTATTAATTTTAAACATGGAAGAAGTATATGTATAATGAGAAGAGAAGGGAGAAAAGAAAGGAAAAAGGAGAAGGAAAGGGAAGGAAGAGGGAGGAAAAGGGAAGAAAAAAAAAAAAAGAAAAAACCACATGGAAAATGTTTGTTTTTTTTATTAGATTCCAAGCAATATAGATTCCACCTACAACTAGCCTCCCAACAATTTGAAGAGGTGTGCATGTGTTTTTAATCGATGATAATTGATTGAAGGGTGGAACCTTTTTTTTTCCCCTATATAAATGTGTCTTTTAAAGATATATATGATTTTACCTGATGAAGGCTAATTTTATGTATAGCCGAAACACGTTGTGTTTTTATGTCTAATAATAAACTGGATATTCCTTTAAATATTCGGAGTAATTAATGAATCATCCGGAAGCGCTCCTTGACAAACTGGAAATCCTTTTCTGCATTCTCTGACGAATCTCCTACAAGGTAGTTCGTTCCACCTGTTTTGAGCTGCAGGCCGGCAGATCCAGACGATTACTCCAGTACCCAAACACAGGGTTATACGCTGAGCAACAAGACACCAAAAAGGTGAGAAGATTTTTTTTATTTCTATCTGACATAATAAAAACTCTGCATTTAGATCTGCACCCCCCTTCTTTTTCTGCATATTCCTTGAAATACTCGGAGTAATTAGTGAATCAGCCGGAGGCGCTCCTTGACAAACTGGAAATCTTTCCCAGGAGTATGAGCGAGTATTCAGCAAACACCCTCTAGATTTTGGGAAGGCAAAAGGGGTTCAACACCATATCCCCACTGGAGATCATCCACCCATTAAAGAAAGGTACCGGCCTATACCCCCAACACAATACCAATGTGCCAAAGGTATGTGGAGAGAGATGAAGGAAGCTGGGGTTATCAGAGATAGTTGTAGCCCCTGGGCAGCTCCAATTGTTTTTGTAAAGAAAAAGGATGGTACCATGAAAATGTGTGTTGATTACAGAAAAATTAACAGCATTACACATAAGGATGCCTACCCACTACCCAGAATTGAGGAGTCATTAGCTGCACGTAAAACTGCTAACTATTTTTCCACCTTAGATCTCACCATTGGGTATTGGCAGGTTCCCGTGGCAGAGGCAGACAAGGAGAAAACAGCCTTTACCACCCCAATGGGTATCTGTGAGTTCAACTATATGCCATTCGGGCTCTGCACCGCCCCGGGAACATTTCAACGGCTGATGGAGTGCTGCCTGGGACACAAGAACTTTGAGACGGTCCTGTTGTACCTTGATGATGTCATTGTTTTCTCCAAGACTTACGAAGACCATCTGAGCACCTGGCTGAGGTGTTTGAAGCCTTGTCCAACTTTGGCCTGAAGGTGAAGCCTTCCAAACGCCACCTCCTGAAGCCCAAGGTTCAGGACCTTGGTCATGTAGTGAGTGCAGAAGGTGTGGCACCAGACCCTGACAAGGTCACAGTCATCCGGGACTGGCCGAAGCCCAGCAACCTCCATGAAGTATGCCAATTTCTTGGGTTGGTAGGCTACTACCGAAGGTTCATCAAGGGCTTCACTGAAATAGCCACTTCTATGCAAAATCTTCTGGTGGGGCAGTCCAAGAAAGCCAAACAGAAGAGTTCCACCTTTGAATGGACTGAGGAGTTGGAGAGGTCCTTCACCCGACTGAAGATGGCTCTCACAGGGGATGAAGTTCTGGCCTACCCAGATTATGACAAACCATTTGTGTTGTATACTGATGCCAGCAACATGGGACTTGGAGCAGTACTTTCACAGGTACAGAATGGCAAAGAAAGGGTGATCTCCTACGCCAGCAGGAAGCTTCTTCCCACTGAAAGGAAGCCTGACAACTACAGTTCCTTCAAGCTGGAGTTCCTCGCCATAGTCTGGGCTGTGACTGAAAGATTCAAGTATTACCTTGCTTCAGCCAAGTTTACCATCTTCACAGACAACAACCCGTTGACTCACTTGGAAACTGCAAAACTAGGTGCACTGGAGCAGCGATGGATGGCTCGGCTGTCTAACTATGAGTTTACCATCAAGTACCAAGCAGGGTACAAGAATGCCAATGCTGATGCGCTGTCCAGAATGCCCAATCTGCCAGATGCAGGAGAAGACCCTGAGGCTCTTGAGGAAATAGAGTTGCTTCCCTTCCACCGGCCAATTGCGGCCCAACGTGCTCAAGGAGTGAGAAACAGATGGTCTGGCTTGAAAGAGGTCACCCTAAATCCATTGCCCCATCATGATTGGGCAGAAATGCAGGATAGTGACCCCGCAGTCCCCATGGTGAAGGAGCTACTGTCACAAGCTGACTCACGCCCAGAGCCGGCTGCTCCTGAAGAAACTCAGCCGTTGTGGAAGGAGAGAGGCCGGCTGTTCATCTATGAAGGAAAGCTGTGTCGGAGGAGTATCAATGCCCGCACTCATGAGTTGGTCTGGCAGGTGGTAGTCCCAAAGAGAGAGGCATCAATGGTCCTGGAAGCATACCACAATGGAGCTGGCCACTTTGGATGGAAGAAGTTGGAAGCATTGCTCCGGGAGAGGTTCTACTGGGCTGGTATGAGGAAAGCCATTGAAAAGTGGTGCAGAGAGTGTGGACAATGTAACCTGCGCAGAAAGGATCGAAGCAGCCAGAGAGCTCCTCTACAGCCAATAATAACCAAACAGCCACTTGAGTTGGTCGCCTTAGACCATGTGAAGCTGGTCTCAAGCCGTTCAGGCTACATCTATGCTCTTACCTTCGTGGACCACTACTCAATATTCCTGGTAGTTGTGCCTGTCAAAGATCAAACAGCCAGGACAGCAGCCAGAGCATTCCAACAGCAATTTTGGAGACCACACGGATGTCCAGAGCGAGTGCTTACAGATCAAGGTCCAGCTTTTGAGGCAGAAGTGTTCCAAGAATTCTGTAACTTGTGCGGTTGCAAGAAGATCAGGACAACCCCGTACCATCCACAGATCAATGGCATGTGTGAAAAGATGAACCAGGTAGTGATTGACCTACTGAAAACCTTGCCTTTGGAAGAGAGGAATCTGTGGCCAGAAAAGTTGCCGGATCTGGTAGACCTCTACAACCACATTCCTGTGAATTCCATCAACTGCACTCCAGCCTACCCAATGAGAGCGAGGCCTGATAAACTGCCTATTGATTTGGATATCGGAGTCCTGACACCTGAAGTAACATTACCAGATGCTGACAGGGATACAGAGAGGCAGCAACTGTACAGAAGAGTACAAGAGTGTGTAGAAAAGAGTCTAGCTCAGACAAGACAAAAACAAGAGAGGAACTACAATCAGCATGCACCTGCAGTCCCCTTGTCACCAGGAGAACAAGTCCTCAAGAGGAAAAGAAGACTGCATAAATTGGATGACCAATGGGAAGCAGAACACTACACCATTCTACCCTCAAACTTTGACAATACCAAGGTGTGCCTTATTAGTAAAGATGGAGGAGAAACCTCAGCAGCAGTATCCAGGGATCATTAGAAATTATGCCCTGACCAGTTAAGAGAAAGAATGGAAGAACAAAATAACATCCAACCTATAGAAGAAGAAAAGGTCAGCACTATAATTGGAGAATTCCCTGCCAATTGGACTAAAGTAAATGATGCTATAGTGGTGCCAGTGTTGACATTTCCCCAACTGGTAGTACAAGAAGTGACTCATGGGAACTCTGAAAATCAGGAAGTTCAGGTAGCAGATGCCATACCAGCAGTGGAGCCAGAAAACCCTCGCCCGGCCAGTGGTGAATCTGTCATACCCATGGTGAGACTAAGAGTCGGCAGGAGAATACCACCCAGTTTACCCACACCAGAGTTACGCAGGTCTACCCGTACTACACAAGGTATACCGCCCATCCGATATCGTGTATAGATAAGTTCAGGTAAACGTTGAAATTGTGTATACTGTATATGTAACTGTTCTCAAGCTTTGTGCCTACTGAGACTCTGTAAGAAGCCTTTTTGAAGTTCTTGTTTCATGTTTTGATGGACATTGGACCACAGGACTTGTGTGGTCAAAACCAACTTGTAAATAGTTCACCATTTGCCAGGAATGGACCATGGACATTGCTTGGACTTATCATCATAGGACTATTTTTGGAGCGTGTGGTTTTTGTAAATTTTTCATTTTTCTTAAATCTTGTAACCTTCCTATTGTTTACATGTTTATATGTTTTTCTTTTATCTGTCCAGGAGTACTGACTTGCACTAGGGGGGAATGTGGCACCCCCAGGGGTATGGTCGCCACAGTGGCATGGCCTTCCTCCAGGCTTGGCGGCAATGAAGGGTCTCTCTAACAGTTAACCATGTCATGCAACACAGTTCCCACTCCAGGCCAGCAGAGGGAGCTCTGAACCAGGATTGGGGGAGGAGTGCTCTCTGACGGCCAGGAGGGGAAATGAAGAGTTAGTGTGAGGAAGGCAAAGAGTGTAGATGTGTGGAGAGAAGCTGGAGGTTGAGCTGAGGATAGAGAGCTCCCTCCCAGTGATAGCGCATGATCTGGAGCCTGGTCTCCACAGTTGTATGGATACTGAAGGTCCTGCAACAGAAACCAGAGGAATAGGAAACTGTAAATGCTCTGTTCCCAACTAAAACTCGGAGGCACAACAGCGACGGGTGAGCCAAGAGAGATAAAGGGCTACAGCTGTCTGCCATACGAGGTAGTTCTAAGAGAAGATAAGAAGGAGGAACTTAAGTGTAACACGTACTGCATGTACCTCAAGCCAGTGCTAGGAAGGAGACCTCACAACCCATCTGATAGAGAGATCCCTGAGTTGCTTCCAGGCTAGCCTGCTCCTGTGCCATCTGTAACCAGGACCCTGGACTGCGTTTGCCAAGTAAAGGTAAAGAAACTGCACCCTGTTGTGTCCTTGCCTCCTTCCTGCAACATCCTCAGCCCTGCTACATCTCTGTGCCAAACACTGCACCCTCTTCCTAAACATTCACCTACTCTGCCCTGGGACCTACCGCCCTGCCTGTGGAAGGCTACACCATGATTGCTGCACCCCACCATCTGTCCCAGAGGATCTGTCTGCAGCGTCGGCTTAACACCTTCATTGCCGAACACCACAGGTGGCATCACGAATCACTTATAAACTTTATTCCCAACTCAACCCCTTTTACGGACCTGGTCACAGCTGCTGTGACAATCCCCTCTGAGAGACGGGCCCGGTACCGAGTACCCCACAGCCCTGGGAGGGCGACCCACTACCATTGCTGGTCCAGAGGTGGCAGCAACATCCAGACCCAGAGAGCTGGTCTGAGCAGGGCGCCTGGATCGCCGAGATTGCTGTGCAGGTCCCTGAGCAGTCGGAAAGGAATGGGAGACCGCTGGATGTATGGCTCTGGATTCCTGCTGTGTAGCTGCAGGAATCTGACGCCTAACAGCACCATGCCCAGACCACATATTACCAGCATATGGTGACTGAATGATACATTACTGATCAATAATAAAAAAACATAATACTATCACCATAAGTGCCATTATACACAGGAGATCTGTACTTAGTATGTAGTGTCTGTGTACAGGTAATACAGTGATCACCAGTGACATTATACACAGGAGCTCTGTATATAGTGTCAGTGTACAGGTAATACAGTGATCACTGGTGACATTGTACACAGGAACTCTGTATATAGTGTACAGGTAATACAGGGATCACTGGTGACATTGTACACAGGAACTCTGTATATAGTGTACAGGTAATATAGGGATCACTGGTGACATTGTACACAGGCACTCTGTATATAGTGTCAGTGTACAGGTAATACAGTGATCACCGGTGGCATTATGCACAGGACCTCTGTATATAGTGCCAGTGTACAGGTAATACAGTGATCACTGGTGACATTGTACACAGGAACTCTGTATATAGTGTACAGGTAATACAGGGATCACTGGTGACATTGTACACAGGAACTCTGTATATAGTGTCAGTGCACAGGTAATACAGTGATCACTGGTGACATTCTACAAAGGCACTCTGTGTATAGTGTATAGTGTCAGAGTACAGGTAACACACTGACTCATCAGTGACGTCTCTATTTAAAGTCCTTCAGCTTTCATCCAGCACAGACTGCCATCACATCTTCCAGCCAGGGCTCATCTCTGCAGGAAATAACAGTTATCTAGAGCTCCATTTGCAGAACACATTACTTAATTTTTTCCCAACTTCTACACTACACCGGATGAAGAAAAAAAGGTGACATAGTATCACTCTACACAGTAACAGGACCGCCCCCATTTAAAACAGTATTCTCAAAAAAAATAAAATAAATACATCACTGTAGTAATAATATCTCTTAATTAGCCCCTATAGTAATAATATCCCCCATCCTGGCCCCCGTGTGTCTCATTCCTGGCTCCAGCCATATTTTCTCTCATCCTGCGCTCATGAGTATCCATTCTGCCCCCAATATGATCTTCCGATCCTGCCCCATCTGTCTACATTGTATCCATCCTGCCCCATGATCCTGCACATGTCTCCCATCCTGCCCCCTGTGCCTCACATTCTGCCCCCTCCTGTGTCTCACTGTCACATTCTGCCCCCTCCTGTGTTTCACTGTCATATTCTGCCCCCTCCTGTGTCTCACTGTCACATTCTGCCCCTCCTGTGTATTACTGTCACATTCTGCCCCGTGCCTCACATTCTGCCCCCTCCTTTGTCCCACTGTCACATTCTGCCCCCTCCTGTGTCTCACTGTCACATTCTGCCCCCTCCTGTGTCTTACTATCACATTCTGCCCCCTCCTGTGTCTTACTATCACATTCTGCCCTCATGTCTCACATTCTGACCCATATCCATTCTGCCCCCATGTCTCGCATTCTGCCCCCGTATCTCGCATTCTGCCCAGTGTCTCGCATTTTGCCCCCTCCTGTGTCACACTGTCACATTCTGTGTCTTACTGTCACATTCTGCCCGTGTTTCTTGCATTCTGCCCCCGTGTCTTGCATTCTGCCCCCTCCTGTGTCTCACTGTCACATTCTGCCCCCTCCTGTGCTTGCTGTCACATTCTGCCCCATGTCTGCATACTACCCCATGTCTCACATTTTGCCCCATGTCCATTCTGCCCCTGTGTCTCACATTCTGCCCCATGTCTGCATTCTGCCCCATGTCTTGCCTTCTGCCCCCATGTCTCTCATTCTGCCCCCATGTCTCTCATTCTGCCCCCATGTCTCTCATTCTGCCCCCATGTCTCCATATTTGCCTCTGTGTGTCTCCAATCTTGCCCCCGAGTCTCCATTCTGCCCAGGCAGGATGGAGACACATGGTCCATGTGTCTCCATCCTGCCAGGGAAACATTGCCCCTTTAAATAATAAAATAAAAACTTTCTTCTTACCTGGCCACGCTCCTGCGGTGAAGATGCAGCTGCTGCTGTGTGAGCTGAAAGGACCTGTTGTGATGTCATCGTCATGTGATCAGGGGGCAGAGCTGATCAATGGTGAAGGCCTGTGATAATGATGACATCACCACAGGTCCTTCAGCACTTCTGTAGCTTTTGGATGCTTTCGCTGTGACACTTGGGGCCCATCCAATGATGCACAGCACTTGGGGCCCAATGACTAGAAGCACAGGAGTGGAGCCCCTGACCTGCGGGCCCCCTTCTGTACTGCTGTTCACCGGGCCCCATACAGCAGTAAGGGCAGTAGTGCCCTGATGGCGGCCCTGTAGCAGAGCCCCTGGGGGACTGTTGGAAACTTGTTTACATTCAGGCAGCAGCCAAAAGGGATGAGTTGCCTGTGATCTCTCTCTCAAATAAGTTCAGGCAAGTGAACCATAGGGCCACAGGATTCCGTTACAGAGTGGAGCTGGGCTACACCTATACTGCTACTGGAGAAAGTCTGTGAAGAAATGCTGTGTACAGCTGTACTGTTATAAAGCCTGTGCTTAAAAGACTTGAATTGTAATGAATGTACTGTGATATTAAACTACACTGTTCATGAGGACTCTATTAGTTGTATCTGTGTGAGCAAGTGGATCCATCTTGTGCCTGATTAGGCTGCAGTACATGATCACCCTGAGTAACGGTTCCCCCAGAGTTCCAAAGAATTCATGAGACCTGTTCCGCTCCTATCTGATAAAAAGATAAAGAAAGCACATAAAAATGCAACAATAAGAAGAGGGGGTTGATCGAGTGTGACGTACATGTTTGACAAGGTGTGGGCCGGGGCCAATGTCTAATGTATCAGGTTAACTTTTTTGTTTATTTGTGTCCTTGACTAAACTAAACCAGGAAGAATTGGCTTGCTCTGCCTGGCATTCAGCATAATAGGTTTTCCAGAAACTTCCCATCATTTTCAGTAATGAAATACAAGGTTGTGATATTTCTTAACTTTGTGCAAGATGAATAAGCACATACTTGTATCAATAAGCTGACAGAATCTAAGATAAAAATAAATTACTTAGTGAGCAGTTGCATAAATGCAGGGAAGATTCTATGGAAGAAATATAGCCTTAAATCTTCTATATTTTCAATAAAAAGTTGCTTGATAGGAAACAATATTTTACTTTGCATAGGATCTAAGGGATAAGGTTTCTCCTTGTGGAGAGTGACATGCCAGTATGAGGAGACTTAAACACCTTGCATGCTCCTCTGGAAAATTAAATATGCAGATTTTCTCTTCAGAAAGGAAGAGGACTTGAACTCTAGTGCCACCTATTGGAAGTAGCAATCCTACAAGTCATTATCGACTTTTTAACTAGCCCTACAATATGACTTAAGATAACAGCCAAATCAGAATATCAATTTGCAGACACGGTGTTTTGGGGTATTGCCCCTCGTCAGTGCAAAGTATGAGATCTCATATGGCTAGGTGAGAGGTTAACACTAGAGTTCAAGTCCTCTTCCTCTCTGAAGAGACAATTTGCATATTGCTATGCATAGAAATCTTAATTTCCACTTACATATATCACACTCATCTTTATTAGTGATGAGTGAGCATGCGCGCCACTACTTGGTACTCACCCGAGCATCTCACTGGTCAAGATGCTCGGAGCTCGCCGAGTATTTCCGGAGTTGCTCGTCGGGAGCTCGGGTCCTCTCCCTGCATGTTTGGCGCTCTTTAGAGAGCCAATGAACATGCAGGGATTGTCTGCCACACACTGTAATGCCGCAACGAGCACCCGAGCACTTTAGTGCTCGCCCATCACTAATCTTTATGGTTATAACTTAATTTAAAAAAAATTGAGTAATACCTTAAAATTTCCCATCAACAAGTGAAAACTTTTGAGCCTTCGAGCTATTTAACCTGCAAAAACATGTATAGTAAGAGGGTTTTCCCACATTGCAAACTTTATTGTTTAATACATAAACTAAAGTATAATTCTTGTCTTGACTGGCAAAATACCACATGCAAAGACTGCATCAGAGAGAGGCAAACTTGGCCAGAAGCCTAGGTACATTGTGCTTGGGGGGCATAGATGTAGGCATGAAACTTTTAATAAATATACTGTGTTGCTTGAAGTGGTTGGTTGTCTAGAATGGTGTATGGCGCTTGAACACAACAGCTATGTACAATATACACATATAGTTCACTTGTGATAGCAGTCAAACAGAAAAAACAATATTAATCTGGTATTGCTGTACTCGTACTGACTCGAAGAATAACGTTGTCTAATCACTTATACCGCATGAGAAATGATGTAAAAAAAAATAAAGGCAATTGTTCACCTGCTGTTGATATGTTTTTGTTCACAGTATGCCTCGGCTCTCATTTATCTTGTGCTATGTGTTGAACCCTTACACTGGGATTTCCATGTAAATCTTTGAAATATGTGATTTAGATGGAACCCCGTGCATAAAAGCGCGGTTGGTCACAGTTTTGTGCACCTCTGAAAAGAAGGACACAGCTGAACAGAAGCCAGATTGAGTCCAGAGTTTCTCTGCTGCCTCATTAGTGAATGGATCCCTTGGGGGTTTAATCCGAATCACATATTTTGTAGATTTAGATGGAAACCCAAATGTAAGGACTCAGCATAGAGCACAGGATAAATGTGAACTGATCCAAAATGTTCTGTACACCAAAATGCCACCAATAAAAGCTTCTATTAAACCACAAAAAAACAAGTCCTTACTCAGGTTCGTCCTATGTTAACAGAAATATAGCGCATGTCCATGTTGCTGGTAGCACAAAGGCTCTGGAAAAGTGGCGTGGCCCCTACCAACAGAAATCCAGAAAAATTTGTGCTCCCACATCTAAATGCCCCCCTACTCCTGAGCTCCTCAGTGTGCTTAGTCTGTAGTTAGCATCCACATATTTGGCATTACTGTGGCAAAGAGAGCCCACTTCAATAACGGGGTTCTTGCCTCCAGAAGCAAGAGCTGGGCACAATTTATGTGCGCTACAATGTACTGGGCACTACAATATACGGGCACTACAATGACTTCCATTGCTGCTCATTTCTGCAAAACACCCACGGAGTCAAAATCATCACTACACCTGAAGATAAATTCTCAGAGAAGTGTAATTTCCAAATTAGGATCAAGTGAGGGGGATCTTGCTTTTCTGGCACTCTGTAAATGGAGTCTGCAAATGATTCTTCAAAAATGTGTTCTCCAAGAGTCAAATAGTGTTCCTTTCCTCCCAAGTCTCGCTGTGTGGCCAAACTGCTGTACAGCCACATATGGGGTACTGACTCATTTAGCAGAAATTGTGTAACAAATTATGTGGTCATTTTTAACTATTTTCCCACGTGAAAATGTAAAATCTGTGGCTAAAGGTATTGTGGCACCCCTGAGGGTTCAGTCGCCACAGCGGTACTGCACCTCCTCCTGAGGTGTACCCCACCATCCAGGTAAGGTGGAGACACCTGACCACGCTCCAACACCTGCATCCCACACAACATAGTAGTGTAGCAAAGCACCTTTGGTGGCTCCCTGCTTGGAACACGAAGCGTGCTGGGAGGCGGGTGGAGTTTAGTCTGCACCAAAAGAGCGGGAAGAGTTTAGGATTTAGTCAGTCTGACAGAGTCAGTGGAGAAGTGAAGATCCCCTGAGTGAGATGGATGAAGGAAGTTCTGCAGCCGACCTCAGTGACCTGGGTCCGCTGGCACAGGAAAAGAACATTGATAGAAAGCCTGACTCTCTCCTTAAGAAAGAAGGATTAGTACGGAATGTAAGGAAAGGAGGACTAAGGATCAGGGTTAGAGCAGAACCCTTCCCAAGTTCACAGCGCAAGGCTGGGGTCCGGTCCCCAAGGTTGTATGGATACTAATGGTCCTGCAGCAGACACCGGAGGAATAGAAGTTGTCACCACTTTATTCCCACACAAGACTTAGGGGCACAACAGCAACGATAGTGAGCCGGGACTTGGTAGCAAGGAGTCCCCGAAGCAGGCTACAGCTGTCTGCCGTACAAGTAGAGTTCATAGGAACATCTGACAGGAGGAACTCCAGTGTAACTCAGTACTGAGAGTACTTCACTATAGGCGCGAAAGGGAGACGTTCAGAAAAGGCACTTATGTTGGCGGAGTGTTGGAAGGGAGCACTTCATCTTGCCTGGTGGTTGGCTGAGCCCCTGACCTGGAGGACACGGCACTGAGGCGGGCACCTGTATGCATCACAGACTGTGAGTAAAGCTTTGGAACTACATGCCCTGGTGTCCTCCACTTATTCCTGCGCCAACATACTCAGCACTGCTACATCGCTGTGCCTGACACCACACCATCTACGTCTCCTCCCTGTCTCTTCACCTACACTGCCCTGGGACTACTGCCCTACCTGTGGAGGGACACACTATCATTGCTGCACTACACCATCTGTCCAGAGGATCTGCTTGCAGTGTCGGCTTAACATCTCCCTTTCCGAACACCGCAGGCGGGCGTCACGAATCATTCACTAATAAACTTTAATCATCATCCACACACTCAACACCCCCCTTTTACAATGGATGCCCAGGGCCACGGACCGGGTCAAAGTTACCGTGACAACTCCCATTGAAATCCACCGGGCCCGGCTCCGAGTACCCCGCCGACCTGGCAAGACCCTGGGGGCGCTCCAGTATAACATTTTGTGAAACACAAGTTGTGTCAATATGATCACTGCACCCCTAGATGATTTCATTAAGGGTGTGTGCAGACGCTGCGGAATCCGCTGCGGATTAATCCGCACGGATTTTGCAAAAACCGCAGATAAACCGCAGGTCAAAAGACCTGCAGATTATCTGCGGTTTTGCCTGCGGTTTGGTCCTGCGGATTCACCATCTCCACAATGGTGGAGATAGGAACCCGCTGCGGATTCCGCAGAAAGAATTGACATGTCACTTCTTTCTGCGGTTTCAAAACCGCAGCAAATCCGCGCGGATTTTTCTGCAACGTCTACACAGCGTTTTTTTTTACCATTCATTTGAATGGTACTGTACACCGCAGTTAAAACTGCTGCGGGTCCACAGCGGCCAAAAACGCTGCGGAAACGCAGCGGAATCCGCAGCGTGTGCACATACCCTAAGTTTTAAAATGCGGTCACTTACGAGGGGTTCTGCTCTCCTGATACCTCAGAGGCTCTGCCAATGTGACATGGCACTTTCAAAACTATTAAAAAATTTGGGGCAAAAACAACATTTTTGTGGGAAAAATTATAGTTTTTATTTTCCCGGCTCAATGTTTTAAACTTTTGTGAAGCACCTTGGGGTTAAAGGTGCTCACCACACATCTAGATAAGTTTCTTGGTGATGTCACGTTTACAATATGGGGTCACTTGCTGGGGCTTTCTACTGTTTAGGGCCCCGTCACACATAGCGATTCACCAGCGATCCCGACAACAATATCAACTTGTCAGGATCGCTGATGAGTCGCTACATGATCGCTGGTGAGCTGTCAAACAGGCAGCTTCACCAGCGATCAGCACCAGCGATCAGCACCAGCGACGCCGAGCACGCGGCGTCGCTGTGTACGTTAGTTACCAGCGCGCTGATGCAGGGAGCTGGTAACCAAGGTACACATCGGGTTTATAAGCAGCGCGCGTCACTTAGAAACCCGATGTGTACCTTGGTTATCAGCTCCCTGCATCAGCGCGCTGGTAACTAAGGTACACAGAGGGTTTCTAAGTGACCCTTCGTTTACCCTAGTTACCAGCGCGCTGATCGCTGGTCTCCCACCTGTCACACGCAGCGATGCATGCTGGCCAGCGGGAGGCCAGCGATCAAAAAAATGTCCAGGGCTTTCCAACAACGATCAGCGATACCGGCAGGGGGGCCGGTCGCTGATAGGAGTCACACACAGCGATCTCGCTGGTGAGATCACTGTTGCGTCACAAAACTTGTGACTCGGCAGCGATCTCGCTAGCGAGATCGCTATGTGTGACGGGGGCTTTAGGCACATCAGGGGCTCTCCAAACCCTACATGGCGTCTGTTCTCAATTCCAAAGTGGTTCGGGCTTTTAGGTGTTAAACTTATCTTGTAATCTATATACACCTAAAAAGCCTAACAGCGATTTAAAAGCCAGAAAGGGTCAATTATATTTCGGTTTTATAGTTTGTGTTACCATGAGCTTAGAGTAATTGCTGGGTAGCTAAGATAAAGCTTTGTATTTATTAGACTTAGCAGCGGGCCTGCAGTACAAATCACAATTATTCAATTATGGCGGACTGACATAATGATTTTAAAAGATTAGATGCAGAGCACCTTGCACTATGGGATGTAGGCAATGACCATAACATGAACGAAATATGGCAAATGTGCATCTGGTATAGCCAGCCAGGGAAAATGGGAGACACACATGTACAGAGAGGTTATTATTAAACAAGATGGCATCCTTTCACTCCTCTGTGCCCACCACGGGAGGTTAAGAATTAAAAACCAGTGCACATCAGTCCTTCCAGGAGTCATAGATCAAAATATGTCAATACCCCCGGGCTCCAGACTGATGTGCTGTTGCAGCTTATGGGACTAATTCTTGAGGCTCATGAGTTCTCATAGGGTGGCCAGGGTACTGCAGAATAAGGCTGTGTTCACACACAGTGTTTTTTAGCGGTATTTTTAGTGGTTTTTCCAATAAAACCGCTAAAAATAAGCTTCCCATTCATTCCTATGCATTTTGCACTTTTTGTGCATATTGATGCATTTTTTACCGCGAAAAAACCGCATCGCGTTAAAAAACGCAGCATGCTCATTAATTTTGTGGATTTTTCGCGTTTCTGGCTAATTCTATGCGTTTTGAAAACGCGCGTAAAAAAACACATAAAGACTGTGATTATGAGGATGAATGAACTCATGGAGATCAACATCCAACACTGCGGAGACACCATCACGTGTTTCTCAACGCAGTGATTCTAGAGCAATGCCCCCATCCCTTATGGGAAACATGCAAAACATGCAAAACACAAGCCGCGGAGACACCATCACGTGTTTCTCAACGCAAGCAATGACTAGCCAGGTCTTTCCCCGGGAAGGAACAACCACGGGAAGGGCAGTCTCCAATGAAGGAAACCACCTATGCCAAAACATGGTATCCAGATTTTAAGGGAATAAATTCATGGACTTCAGTGCGCTGCTTGACAAATTTCACGAATCCAGATTGTGAGAAAGATTAACTGTATATTTCCCAACGCGTTTCAAAGTGTATACCACTTCTTCCTCAGGGGATGACACGGGAAGGGCAGTCTCCAATGACCTGGCTGGTCATTGCTTGCATTGAGAAATGTGATGGTGTCTCCGCGGCTTCTGTTTTGCATGTTTTACATATTTCCCATAAGGGATAGGGGCATTGCTCTAGAATCACTACGTTGAGAAACACGTGATAGTGTCTCCGCAGTGTTGGATGTTGATCTCCATGAGTTCATTCATCCTCATTATCACAGTCTTTTACTAGGCATTGCTCCTACTGGCCAGTTTCCTACTCCACACTGATGAGGGGCAATACCCCGAAACAGCTGTCTGTGGAAGGATACCATGTTTTGGCATAGGTGGTTTCCTTCATTGGAGACTGCCCTTCCCGTGGTTGTTCCTTCCCAGGGAAAGACCTGGCTGGTCATTGCTTGCGTTGAGGTTGAGAAACATGTGATGGTGTCTCCGCGGCTTCTGTTTTGCATAAAAAACACATAAAAACGCGCGTTTTCTGCGCAAAAACCGTGCAGAAAAAAAGTGCAGTTTCTGGGAAGGGAGTCAGGTTTTTAAGCAGAAATTTTCTGCTATGTGTGCACTTAGCCTAAAAGATAGCTGTATTCTAAATGCTATTAAAGGGGGTGTCTGGTCAAAACCGATAAGTCTGCAGTCACTCTATGTGACTGAAGACATATGATTCCCCCAAGTGCATGCACTATGCGCTACGGGGATTTGCAGGTTTCTGAGCCAGGACCAGAGGGTATGTATGAGTTTTACATACCACCGGCCAGTGGGCGTGGTTTCGTTCCATACAGTTATATGGAGGAGCCGAGACTGCGCCCCGTCTAGTGATGTGGACAACCTCCTGCCCCCAGTTTCCAAAGATATGGTCACCTAGAGGTGCTAAGGACAGCAACTATTAAAGGGAATCTGTACTGACCCAGCCCAGAGTGTGTCCATCCCTTTAAGTAATCCTGAATTGTGAGTAGCTTCTGTTCACTACAGCTCACTCTCTAACTGCCCAGCTGCATTATTCCCTGCATTTGTGAGCTGTAATTCTTTATCTTTAGTCACATCCATTTTAGATGCAATGTATTTCTCATTTGCTGTGTTCTGACGCCATCTAATGGTGAAAGTGTACAATGACTCATAATAATTGCTTTGTAAGGATCTGAGATGTGAATTCGGTCTCCTATTGGCCAGCTCCTAGTCACATGGTTAATAGGAGGAGCTGTTTTCCAGGCAAGTCTAGAATGATCTTTAGTCTAAGGGATGCCTTCAGGGAGAGCAGAACACATGTGGGGGAGGTTTTTACCTCAAGATCTCCTGCAGGCCTAAAAGCCTGAATTCCCTCTCTAACCTGTACAGACATCATTCTAAAGTTTTTCTGACTGAATTCACCACAGTTTCTACATTCACCTAGAAGTACTTGTGCACGGGCCGAGACACACTGTGGCGCTAACCCTGAAAACAGGTCTGTAACCTCTAATTGCTGCGTCTACCTCCTTCTGCAAACTACCAAAAGACATTGTCCAGTGCTCTTAAAGCTCCAGACCCCAATCACATCTCAGTATCTAAATATGAACTGTAATTGCCCTGGACTACCCATGAGAGACTGTTCATTCTTTTTTTCCAAGTTACAATTCCCGTTCCTGCTGAAGTAAAAGCTGTCAGGGTCCTGACAGCGCCGGCGTACAGCCTCCGCTAAGCAGGGACTCACCCGCACCGTAGGGACTCCTTGGGACAAGAAAAGCCGGAAAATAAAGATGCACGGGACCTGAATGTAGAAGTTTAGAAAGCCGGCACAGGACCTACGGTCATGTGAATGGTCATGTGACTGCAAGGGGGCAGGGCTTAGCATCCTGCTTTCAAAGAAGGTAGAAAACTCAAAGTCGGGCAAAGAGGGGGTCAGGCACAATACAGACAAGCGAGGTACAGGAGGGATAAACAGACGGGAGGTCAGACAAAGCCAAAGGTCATACACAAGATCTCAGTAAAGTACCAGGGATGAGACAGAACGGATAGTCAGAGCCAAGCAGAGATCAAAACCAAACAGACGTAGAAGGTACCAAGCAGAATCCAAAGCAGAATCCAGGGAACAGACCGAGTCATACACAGAGAATCAAGTAACCAGAACACAGCACTAACACACTCAGGGGTCACCACACAATGCCAAGGGCGAGAGTATAACTGACAGGGATGGGAGCGTCCTGAGGCTATAAGAAGCCTCCCCAGAACCAATGAGAGGCCACCATAATAGGTCCTAGGTGTGCAGGTGAGAGTCTGCACTGAGGTCAGAACATTAACCACAGCAGTGCCGGTCACCCAGCATTGGTATCATGACAAAAGCAACTGTTATCCCCAAGACCGGTGTGTGTCAAAATTTCTTCGACTGCGGACACCGTGTGGGAGTGGATAGCAGGGAACGTTCGGCCTGGTCATTACAAGGCTGTCATCAGGTTTTTGCTATCTCACCTGAAAGCAGAATAATGTAGAAAAAAAGACCCTGATTTCAGCGATGTTTCACTTAGCTTAGTTGGTGCAGCAGTTGTAACACAATCTTAGATGTATCAGAGGTTGAAAGCTAACCCGGCCCGGACCTGGCTCTCTATGTACATTGTGTTACGCACAGTGTGGGAAGACTAAGTGCAACATGAGGGGAAGAGGGGAAGGAAGCCCAAACACTAGGGAAAGGGGAAGTGGAGACCCATAGGCAGATCTAATTGCACCCTGCCTCCCCTACCATCCCTATATTGGTTCCACACCAAACACCAAACAGGAACCTATGCCCTGTATATCCCTAGAGCTAGGCCCTGAATTGGGAAGGGGGGGTGAAAACTGGTCAGTTCCCACTGTACATTTAAGAGAAGAAGGGACACAAACAAGGGGAAAGCAACTTATCTTTAGCATACTCAGAGAGGTAACACCAAACCTCCAACAGCACCATAGAGGAAGTAAGTCGACTGCTATTGCTCTACACCTTCACAAGGGAAAATGTGAATATCACCGGTGACTCCCTGAAGCAGACTGGGAGTCTATAAACACTCAGGTCCAGATGTGTCAATTAGAGCCAAAGGGAGGTTGCCACTGGGTCAAAAAGTCAGAAGGATTAAGAAGGCTTCTGCAATGCCAAACACAGAGACCTTCTGCAGCCAGATTCAAATTGACTGTCTGCAGCATCTGGCACACCCGTAACACATTGTCTATTGACAGTGAGCTGCTTATCAGAAGAGGGGGCGTGGTTGGACCAGTGCTCACGTGCACTGTGATCAGGGCAATGATAATCTCCTGGCGATACAACCTTCATTGAATGTAAGCAACAGCACACAGCCTAATAAGTGACACATCCCTGAATTCAATGAAAATAGGGGCCCACGAGGTAAGGGGGCTACTACCTCCTCCAAATTAGGTGAAATTGGGCATTATATTGAGCTCACGGGCTGCAAAGAGCCCATATATTGTTCTTGCACAGGGTTTATTTTTTCAGTCTGCGTCCACCAGTGGTGTTACTGTTCCCATAGCGGGTGTCAGTTATTGTTATTTCTTAAGCTTGTAAATAGAATTTACTAATGTGTCAGCATCAGCTCAATCTAGGGAAATAGCTTAGTCAATAAGAGAGAGTGTTTTTGTGCCATGGTGTTTCGCAGAGCGGCAACAACAATAGCTGAAATATGCCCCGAGGTGTGTGAGCAGGAAGGCTGCTGCAAACAGCATGTCCCATTTTTTTAGTTGCTCGTTGGACTTGTGATTGAGCTGAATGAGATGAAAGCGGGTCAGAAAAGTAAGAAAATCAAGCGCTGTTATGTGGAGCCAGACATGAGATAAAGTCTCACCCAGCAAATTACAGGGCAGAAAGCACATAACCAGACAAACTTAGATAAAGTAGTCAAAATCAACCAGAAAGTGAGTGTTGAGGGGCCAATCATAGCATTGAAATCTGAATTCAGATGAATATACAGTCATGGCTGAAAATGGCACCTTTGAAATATTTCCTGAAAAAGAAGTATTTCTCCCAGAAAATTATTGCAATTACATGTTTTGTTATAAACAAGTTTATTTCCTTTGTGTGTATTGGAATAGCACAAAAAAAAAAAAACAAAAAAAGGCAAATAGACATCATTTCACACGAAATCCCCAAAATGACCTGGTCAAAATTGCATAATTGTTGGAACCTTTCCACAAATGTGGGTAAACCACTTTGTTTCATATAAGGCTCATTCAAATGCGCATGTGGCAAGTAACAGGTGTGGTCAATATAGAAATCACACCAGAAGCCAGATAAAAAGTGGAGAAGTTGACTCAATCTTTGCATTGTGTGTCTGTGTGTGCCACACTAAACGTGGAGAACAGTAGAGGAGAAGAGAACTGTCTGAGTGCTTCAGAACCAAAATTGTTGAAAAATATCAACCATCTCAAGGTCACAAGTCCATCTCCAGAGATCTTAATGTTATTTTGTCCATGGTGCAAAACATAATCAAGAAGTTTACAACCTATGAGACTATAGCTAATCTCCCGGGATGTGGACGGCAGAGACAAATTGCTGAAAGGTTGCAATACAGGATAGTCCAAATGATGGATAAGAAGCCCAAATCAAGTTCCAAAGAAATTCAAGTTGTCCTACAGGCTCAGGGTGCATCAGTGTCAGTGCAAACTATCTGTCGACATTTCAATGAAATGAAAGGCTATGACAGGAGACCCAGGAGGATGCCACTGTGCACACAGAGACATAAAAAAAGCTAGACTGCAGTTTGACAAAATGTACGTGACAAGTCAAAATCCTTCTGGGAAATCGTCTTGTGGACATATGAGACCAACATAGAGCTTTTTAGTAAAGCACCTGATTCTGCTGTTTCCCAGAAATGGAATGAGGCCTACAAACAAAAGATCACTGTAGCTACAGCCAAATATGGTGTAGATTCAATGACTTTTTGGGGTTGTTTAGCTGTCTCTGGCACTGGGTGCTTTGACTGTGAGCAAGGCATCATGGAATTTGAAGATTACCAAAGAATTTTGGTTGGAATGTAGTGCCCACTGTCAGAAAGCTGGGCTTGTGTCTTAGGTCATGGGTCTTCAAGCAGGACAATAACCTCAAACATACTTCAAGGAGCCTCAAGAAATAGACGGAAACAAAGCATTGGAGAGTTCTGAAAAGGCCAGCAATCAATACGGATCTAAATCCCATTGAACACCTGTAGAGAGATCTTAAAATTGATGTTGGGAGAAGGCGCGTTCAATACACATATGAAGAAATCGCAGGTACACGGGATGTCGTCACGGACAGGAGACAGATCAAGAGTTAACAGGATTTTATTAACAGCAAATATGCTCCACGCAGGGAGTAGTGTTATGAGCTCATTTTCTGCTCCACCAGTTGAGAGTTGTCCTTCCGTTCTCCCTCTGGTGGTGACAGGAGGTAGTGAGGTTGGTTTAATTGGTAGTGATCTGCCACCTGGTGAGGAAGATAATGATTGGATCTCTGGAGTATCAGACTGGATATAAGACTGCGGACGCCCTATCCTGGTGCTGGTGATTCAGTCTGCTTCTCAGGTCTTGGACTCAACTCAGTTCCAGTCTTCTCAAGTTAAGTTTGTTTTTGCTAATGTTCACACTTGCTCTTGTTGGTCAATTCAGTTTTTTGTGTGGTCAGCCGGCTGGGCTTTACTGAATTTCCACTCTTAATTATCTGTATTTGCCAAATTGACTTTTTTTTGTCCCTTATTAGATTGGCCTCTTTTTGCTCTGTCTCAGAATATTTCAGAGTGCTGATATAGTGGGAGAAGTCTAGTGACTTCAGGGTTAATTTTGCTATCAGTTGTGTTGGACATTTTGATAGGGTTTTTGGCAGATTGCAGACAATGTCTTTCCTTTCCTGTCCTTTCTAGTTAGTTTGGCCCCATCATTTGCTCAGCCTATTTTCCTGCCTTTGTTTGTGTTTTCATCTTGTTTCACCGTCAATACATGTGGGGGGCTGTCTTTCCTTTGGGGTCTGCTCTGGGGCAATTAGTTTTCCTCTTTTCCTGCTTTAGGCTTATTTAGCTCTCCGGTTGTGACGAGGCATCTAGGACCACCATAGGAACGCTCCACGACTGCTGCTAGTTGTGTGTTAGGTTCAGGGGTCTGCAGTCTGCATAGTTACCAACCTCTTTGGTTTTCTGAGACTTAGCTTGTTGTTTTTTATTTCCTCCTCGGCGACCAGCTCATAACAGAATCACCAGCCATACCGCAGATTCTAGGGTACTCAAAAGCAGGAAAAAGTTGCTAAAAAAAGGGAAAAAAAAGTGTCAGTTTTTTTTTCCATTTATTTTTTCCTCTTTTTTTTTCTGGGGCCGTAGGAGGATTTTTTTTTTTGTTTCCTAATGGAGATTAAGCAATTGTCTGATCGTGTGGAGCAACTTGCTGCTGAAGTACAGGGAATTTCCACCTACATCATTCAGTCACATGCTGCTGAACCTAAGATCCCTACTCCTGATGTGCTTTTTGGGGATGGGTCTAAATTTCTGAATTTTAAGAATAATTGTAAATTATTTCTTGCCTTGAAGCCTAACCCATCGGGGAGCTCTGTGCAGCAGGTTAAAATTGTCATCTCCTTGCTGCGCGGCGATCCCCAGGATTGGGCTTTTTCTCTGACACCTGAAAATCCTATTCTGACTAATGTGGATGCATTTTTTCAAGCCTTGGGGTTGTTGTATGATGAAGCTAATGCCGTTGATCAAGCTGAGAGAACCCTGTTGGCATTAAACCAGGGTCAGGATTCTGCAGAGTTATACTGTCAAAAATTCCGAAAGTGGGCGGTCCTTACTACATGGAATGATAGTGCATTGGCAGCTCTCTTTCCGAAGGGTTTATCAGAGATCGTAAAAGATGTTATGGTCGGATTTCCTCTTCCCTCTGGTCTGGATGATTCTATGTCATTAGCCATTTAAGTTGATCGGCGTTTACGTGAACATAAAACTACACGGGAGGCGCTGCCACCTTTTGAACAAATGTCAGAACCTATGCAATGTGATGGGGTTTTGTCTAGGGCGCAACGTCAGGAGTTTAGAAGGCGTAATAAGCTGTGTTTTTTCTGTGGAGACGCCTCTCATACTATTTCTGTCTGCCCTAAACAAGAGAAACGTTTTGCGCACACACATTTGCTGTGGGCAGTGTACAACCTAAGTTCCTTTTGGCAATTACTCTGATCTGCTCCTTGTCCACATTTTCCACTAAGGCTTTTGTGGATTCAGGAGAAGCTCTGAATCTGATGGATTTGGACTTTGCTAAACGTTGTGGTTTGTCCATGACGCCTCTGCAGACGCCTATTCCTTTGAGAGGTATTGATGCTACTCCTTTGGCGGAGAATAAACCTCAGTTTTGGACCCAGGTGATAATGCGAGTTGCCCCAGACCACCAAGAAAATTGTAAATTTTTGGTGCTACATAATTTGCATGATACTATTGTTCTGGGTTGCCCCTGGTTGCAAACTCATAACCCAGTTTTGGATTGGAGATCTGTGTCTGTGGTGAGTTGGGGTTGTCAGTGTGTTCTTAGGGACGCTCCTGTTTTCTCGACCTCTCCTCAGTCTCATGATATTCCTGAATATCTGGCTGAATTCTCTGATGTATTTAGTGAGAGTAAGTCTGCGTCTTTGCCCCCTCATAGGAGTTATGACTCTGCAATTAATTTGATGCCTGGGTGTATATTTCCCAATGGTCGGCTTTTCAACTTATCTGTACCCGAACATGATGCTATGCGATCCTATATTAAGGAGTCATTGGAGAAGGGTCATATTAGACCATCCTCGTCACCTTTAGGTGCTGGGGTTTTTTTTGTGGCCAAGAAAGATGGTTCATTAAGACCGTGTATTGATTATCGTTCCCTTAACAAGATGACGGTTAAATATCAGTACCCGTTACCTCTGATGTCTGACTAATTCTCCAGAGTTAAGAGTGCCTGCTGGTTTACTAAGCTTGACCTTAGGGGGGTGTATAATCTTATTCGCATCAAGCACGGGGATGAATGGAAGACGGCGTTTAATACTCCGGAGGGACATTTTGAGTACCTGGTGATGCCTTTTGGGCTCTCCAATGTTCCTTCTGTCTTCCAGTCCTTTATGAATGATATTTTCCGAGACTTTGTGGATAGGTTTTTGATCATCTATCTGGATGATATTTTGATCTTTTCTAGTGATTGGGATTCCCATGTGGAACATGACCGTACTGTGTTTCGGATTTTGAGGGAGAATTCCCTGTTTGTTAAGGGATCGAAATGTCTCTTTGGTGTACGGAGGATTTCATTTTTGGGATTTATCTTATCTCCATTGACTATTGAAATGGACCCGGCCAAGGTACAGGCCATTTATGATTGGGTTCAGCCTACTTCTTTGAAGGCTCTTCAGAAGTTTTTGGGTTTTGCTAATTTCTATCGTAAATTAATAGGTAATTTTTCTAGTATCGTCAAACCGCTGATTGATCTGACCAACAAGGGCGCTGATGTGCTGAATTGGTCTCCCGAGGCTGTCTCAGCATTTCAGGAGTTTAAGCGGAGATTTACTTCAGCTCCAGTTTTGCGGCAACCTGATGTCTCACTTCCATTTCAAGTGAAGGTAGACGCTTCTGAGATTGGTGCAGGAGCTGTTTTGTCCCAAAAAGATCCTGTGACTTCTAAGATGAATCCCTGTGCCTTCTTTTCTCGAAAGTTCTCCCCATCTGAATGCAACTATGACGTGGGGAATCGGGAATTGTTGGCCATGAAATGGGCATTTGAGGAGTGGAGACATTGGTTGGAGGGAGCTAGACATCAATTTGTGGTCCTCACCGATCACAAGAATCTGACTTACGTGGAGTCGGCCAAACGCTTGAATCCTAGACAGGCTAGATGGGTCTTGTTTTTCACGCGTTTTAATTTTGTGGTCTCTTTTCTTCCGGGCACTAAGAATGTTAAGGCAGACGCCCTTTCTAGGAGTTTCTTTGCTGATTCTCTTAATGTGACCGAGCCTACTACTATCCTAGGTGAGGGGGTAGTTCTTTCTGCCATTTTACCCGATTTGAGATGCGCCCTGGAGGAATTTCAGGAGGATAAACCTGAGCGTTGCCCTATGGGAAGATTGTATGTTCCTGACCAGTGGAGAAAGAGAGTGATGTCTGAAGTCCATTGCTCCGCATTGGCTGGTCATCCAGGTATTTTTGGTACCAGAGATTTGGTGAGTCGGTCGTTTTGGTGGGCTGCCTTATCTCATGATGTCAGGAATTTTGTACAGTCCTGTGGGACTTGTTCTCGGTCTAAACCCTGTTCTCGTTCTAGTGGTTTGCTGATGCCCCTGCCGGTACCCAAGAGGCCATGGACCCATATCTCAATGGATTTTATTTCTGATCTTCCTGTCTCTCAGAGAATGACTGTTATCTGGGTAATTTGTGATAGATTTTCGAAGACGGTCCATCTTGTACCACTCCCAAAGTTGCCATCTTCCGCTGAGTTGGTACCCTTGTTTTTACAACAGGTGGTTCGGTTACACGGGATTCCTGAGAACATTGTGTCCGATAGAGGGGTCCAGTTTGTTTCCAGATTTTGGAAAGCCTTTTGTTCCAATCTGGGAATTCAGTTATCCTTCTCTGCGTTTCATCCCAAGACCAATGGGCAGACTGAGAGAACAAACCAGACCCTGGAGTCTTATTTAAGATGTTTTATATCTGCTGATCAAGATGATTGGGTCTAATTTTTGCTCTTGGCCGAATTTGCGCTGAACAATAGAGCTAGTTCTGCCGCTTTGATGTCACCCTTTTTCTGTAATTATGGGTTTCATCCTCGATTCTCTTCAGGGCAAGTGGAATCTTCGTCCTGCCCAGGTGTGGACACTGTGGTTGTGAGAATGCAGCAGATATGGAACCAAGTGGTGGATAAATTGTCACTCTCTCAGGAAAAGGCCCAGCGTTTTTCCAACCGGCATAGGACCATTGGTCCCCGGTTTAAAGTGGGTGATATGGTTTGGTTGTCGTCTAAGAATATTCCTATGAAGGTTGCATCTCCAAAATTTAAGCCAAGATTTATTGGACCTTATAGGATTTTGGAGATTCTTAATCCTGTTTCTTTTTGATTGGCTCTTCCAGTTACGTTCAAAATCCATAACGTATTTCACAAATCACTGTTGAAGAGGTTTGTTGAGCCAGTAGTTTCTGTGGCAGCACCTCCTGACCCTGTGTTGGTTAAAGGCAATATGGAATATGAGGTAGAGAAAATATTGGATTCTCGTTTGGTTAGACGGAGACTCCAGTATTTGGTCAAATGGAAGGGTTATGGCCAGGAGGATAATTCTTGGGTCTCTGCCTCTGATATTCATGCCAATAAATTGGTTCATGCTTTTCACCGGGCCCATCCTGATCGGCCTGGTGGCATGGATGAGAGTTCGATGACCCCTCCTCAAGGGAGGGTACTGTTATGAGCTCATTTTCTGCTCCACCAGTTGAGAGTTCTCCTTCCGTTCTCCATCTGGTGGTGACAGGAGGTAGTGAGGTTGGTTTAATTGGTAGTGATCTGCCACCTGGTGAAGAAGATAACGATTGGATCTCTGGAGTATCAGAGTATCAGACTGGATATAAGACAGCCAATGCCCTGTCCTGGTGATTCAGTCTGCTTCTCAGGTCTTGGACTCAGCTCAGTTCCAGTCTTCTCAAGTTAAGTTTGTTTTTGCTAATGTTCATGTCATGATCTGACAGTTTTAAAATGGACAAAGTGAACTTTTTTTACTTTGTAAAGTTCCAAGGTGTCTTGACTGTCCCCGGTGGTGGTTAGTGGTATTGCACTTTAGGTTTTTTGTGCACGTAATTATGTATCAGGTGTGACTCCCTATAAAGGTGTGCTAGGGGTGTGCAATCACTGCCTGTGATATTGTGAGATTGTGTTCACGCTGAGTTTGAGAGCCTGGTGGAAGGATGGAGCTGGAGAGGAGTCCTGCGCAGCTTAGCCAGGGGGGATGTGTTTCAGCTATGGTGTCTGGACGAAGGGCTGGCATGGCGTGGTGGGGTCGCAGTGATGGTGTCGGCGGGAAGTGTCTGCATGGACTGGTGGAGTGGCGACTATGGAGAGTGGCACTCACCATGTGGGACTTGGCTGCTGAGCTGGACTCAAGCATGCTCGACTTTGTGGCAGAAGCTGGACTCATCTTGGGGACTCTGTTACTAAGCAGCAGCAACTGGTGGTGGACTCTGCTCCAAGGCTGCACTAAGGTAAAGGATCCTGTTATGGTGATGGATCCAGGTGGAGGAGAAGATGCACGCAGGTGGTGGGCTCTGTTGCTAGGAGCGCACGCAACAGAGCAAAGCTAAGTGGTGTTCCCCCTGTATTGTCTCTTTCCTCATGTGTGTTATTAGTGCAGTGGTGGGATTAGTCTCCGCACCGACCCATTCCCTAGTGAGGGTTTAGGGTCAGGGCGAGCAAGGGGTTAAGGTTCGCGTGCGGCGACAGGCGCGGAGCCTGTATAGGGAATGTTAGGAGTGCAGGGACACTGGCTCAGGGGAGCTTAGGTGGTCTCCATCTCCCCATTCCCTATCGCAGGGCCCACCATTGTTAATGTTTCCCAGGTTCCCCCTTATTATTTAAATTCGCCTTACTGGAGGCGGGGTTTCCAGAATTATTGTATAACGTGTAATACCTAAATTCGCCAGGTGGAGGCGGCGTATCCACCTGCACGTTTTATTATTTAAATGCGCCCCACTGGAGGCGCTGTTTCCAGGGTCACGTGTGTTATGGGTTCGCCTTGCGGTAACCGCTGCGTCCAGAGACACGTGACCATGACATTATCACAGGCCATACAGTTTTTTTTTTTTTCTGGTGAGCCTTGGCCATGTGGAGACCTGTTAGTAATTGCTGCCGGGCCTCACTGAGGTGAGTGGGGAGCGGCATGGTGTGTTAGAGCCGCTGCAGCAGCAGTTATCAGGGTCTGGGGCCTCTGCTCAGCTAACCAGAAAATTAAAAAAAAAAAAAAAAATGGCTGCTGCGGTCTGGCTAAAGCCCCCTAGAGTCGCTGCTGGGGAGCGGGACTGGTTCATGCATGCGGGCGCACCCAGGCAGGTGGGAGGAATGGTACCCCACGGAGCTGCCTGGTATTCCCCGAGGTGAAGGGGTACGCCCCTGTGGTGAGCTGACTGGTGTGATAGTCCGCGGGGTTTACGCCAAATCTTCTATACCATCGAAGAAGCCGCCCTCCTGGTTGTGTGGAGGCGACCAGCGAGTGTATATTTCCTCCATTTCCTGTCCCCTTCTCCTCCTGGTGTGTGCAGCAGGTGTGCTGCGGGGGAGTAGGGACAAATCTCTACCCTCGCCATTGGCCAACCCTGGAGGCGCAGGCCTCATGGTGAAAGGGTTGGAGGGTGGTGTCCCTTGGTGAATAGCGGGGGTGTGAGTGTGGTGACACAGGGGGACGCCTCTGTTGTCGAGTCCAGAATGAGTTCACCAAATTTATGACAAACAAATGTGTGCAATAAACGTTCAGGTCCGGACCTGTGTGTGAACGAGCGTGTATGGGTGCCACCAAAAATCATCTTGTGGAAATGTGTTGTGGAGCCTGATCAGCTCATAACAAACAAACATACACATACATAAACTCGTTCCCCAGGTCGGCGCTGTGGAGATGAGTGGTGCCTCCAAAATGATCATATATTGCCAATACCAGCGGTGCGTTTGTCATAAACCTGAAGTGTCAGGTAGTGGTGGGGTGAACTCAGGATCTGGGCGTCCCCGCTGTAGGTGTTTCCCTAATGAGGGGTGGTCTTGAGGGTCCAGAGGCCCCTCATTAAGGAGGGGGTACTGTCATGATCTGACAGTTTTAAAATGGACAAAGTGAACTTTTTTTACTTTGTAAAGTTCCAAGGTGTCTTGACTGTCCCCGGTGGTGGTTAGTGGTATTGCACTTTAGGTTTTTTGTGCACGTAATTATGTATCAGGTGTGACTCCCTATAAAGGTGTGCTAGGGGTGTGCAATCACTGCCTGTGATATTGTGAGATTGTGTTCACGCTGAGTTTGAGAGCCTGGTGGAAGGATGGAGCTGGAGAGGAGTCCTGTGGGACTTGGCTGCTGAGCTGGACTCAAGCATGCTCGACTTCGTGGCAGAAGCTGGACTCATCTTGGGGACTCTGTTACTAAGCAGCAGCAACTGGTGGTGGACTCTGCTCCAAGGCTGCACTAAGGTAAAGGATCCTGTTATGGTGATGGATCCAGGTGGAGGAGAAGATGCACGCAGGTGGTGGGCTCTGTTGCTAGGAGCGCACGCAACAGAGCAAAGCTAAGTGGTGTTCCCCCTGTATTGTCTCTTTCCTCATGTGTGTTATTAGTGCAGTGGTGGGATTAGTCTCCGCACCAACCCATTCCCTAGTGAGGGTTTAGGGTCAGGGCGAGCAAGGGGTTAAGGTTCGCGTGCGGCGACAGGCGCGGAGCCTGTATAGGGAATGTTAGGAGTGCAGGGACACTGGCTCAGGGGAGCTTAGGTGGTCTCCATCTCCCCATTCCCTATCGCAGGGCCCACCATTGTTAATGTTTCCCAGGTTCCCCTTATTATTTAAATTCGCCTTACTGGAGGCGGGGTTTCCAGAATTATTGTATAACGTGTAATACCTAAATTCGCCAGGTGGAGGCGGCGTATCCACCTGCACATTTTATTATTTAAATGCGCCCCACTGGAGGCGGTGTTTCCAGGGTCACGTGTGTTATGGGTTCGCCTTGCGGTAACCGCTGCGTCCAGAGACACGTGACCATGACAGTTCACACTTGCTCTTGTTGGTCAATTCAGTTTTTTGTGTGGTCAGCCAGTCCGGCTGGGCTTTGCTGAATTTCCACTCTTATTTATCTGTATTTGCCAAATTGCCTTTTTTGCCCCTTATTAGATTGGCCTCTTTTTGCTCTGTCTCAGAATATTTCAGAGTGCTGATATAGTGGGAGAAGTCTAGTGACTTCAGGGTTAATTTTGCTATCAGTTGTGTTGGACATTTTGGTAGGGTTTTTGGCAGATTTCAGACAGTGTCTTTCCTTTCCTGTCCTTTCTAGTTAGTTTGGCCCCATCGTTTGCTCAGCCTATTTTCCTGCCTTTGTTTGTGTTTTCATCTTGTTTCACCGTCAATACATGTGGGGGGCTGTCTTTCCTTTGGGGTCTGCTCTGGGGCAATTAGTTTTCCTCTTTTCCTGCTTTAGGCTTATTTAGCTCTCCGGTTGTGACGATGCGTCTAGGACCACCGTAGGAACGCTCCACGACTGCTGCTAGTTGCGTGTTAGGATCAGGGGTCTGCAGTCTGCATAGTTACCAACCTCTTTGGTTTTCTGAGACTTAGCTTGATGTTTTTTATTTCCTCCTCAGCGACCCATTCATAACAGAGTAGGGGATTGTAGGGTGATGGTAAGGAATGGAGCAGAACTGGGAGAATGGCAGGGTAGGACAGGGACGAACGTTAGTTCAGTAAGTAAAGGTAAGAACTTATCAGTCTGGAATCTTCTTGGGTTCAGCTCCTCGGGGTTCCAACGGTGGCACCGACAACAGCAGCATGTGATGTCTCGGTGAGGTCCATAACAGGAGGATTTCCCATGCTCAAACGTCGGAACAAGTCTTCGCTCCGCTGTGTATACAAGTCCTTGGTAGCGAGGCTCTGGCCTAGCCATCTGTCTCTCTCCGAGTTGCACACCCAGTGCGGTCTCTGCCTTCAACTAGGGTGACCTCCTGGCGTGGAGGGTAGCAGGGAGCTGACAGTTGGTCCTCCACAAACGGTGGACTTGTTGACAGGGTTATGTCAAATATGCGGTCACTCTTGTCAGAGCATGTGCGGTACTCACTATCATGCTGGGTATGGCAACCGGCTTAGCTCTGTTGACATGCCTCCACTCAGCTGGCGATGGGGGCTCCTTCTATACAGCCCGTGCTTTCTGGTGGGGGAAGCAGAGTGCGCTGTTCTCTGCTCTGTCCTCCATGCTGCTCTGCGCCGGACTGACCTTCTTGGCGCGCTTTTCCATTTTATCCCCCCACTGTTGCACATGCTTTCCCATCTCTCCTGGGTGAGCAGGAAGCTCCGTCTCTCTGATGCTTCCCTCATGCAGCAGGGGAAGGTCCGCCTCTCTCAGGCTTCCCCTCGGAAACAGAGGATGCAGCCCCTTCAGTTCCGGACCCGGCATGCAGGTACCCGAGGTCCGGTCTATCTCCTTACAAATATACACACAGAATCCTGCATCAGACGCATCACTTATTACCCCCTTTTCTGCTATGCTTTATATTATTACCTGTAACTACAAAAAATCAAAGCTAAGCTTGATGCACACCAGGTTCTAGCTGCTGCATATAACCCTTGAGCTGCAAAGAGCAGTAGTTTGGCACTTTTGAGGTACCATATCAAGTCTTGATATGCCACCAACAACACACAGGTACATAATTATTAAGGGAATTATAGAAGCCAGATCTATAGAAAACAAGACCTGCTGGACCACACATTCAAAAATAATACATTCATCTAATGCCACTAGGCAAAAATATACAAAAGTGAACATGAGGCTCTTAGTTTAACATTCTTATCAGATAGTCGGAAGCCCACAAAGCTCTCAGTGGGTCCCTAACCTAAAAGGTGCAGCACAGTGCGCAAACCACTATCGCAACAACCGTGCACCTGTAACAGTGCTCAGGGCTGTAGCTGTTAGTGAGGGACTCGTCTTCTGCACCCTGGCCCACTACAGTAAAACAGGGTCTGTATTCAGTTTGTGTATGTATGAACAGGCTACCATAATTAACATTTTCCAGCTCATCTGGTCAGGGCTGGTTTTAGACAAAGTGGGGTCCTGGGCAAAAGTTTAAATTGTGGCCCCAAATGCTCAGAGCAGCACATCTGCAGTTTTCACCAGGCGATGTGCTGCTGAGAACAATGATTTCTGTTCCGGCATAAACAATCCAGTCACTCAATGAATAGGCAGCATTTTTCTTGTTTAATATAATGCGCCCCATAGTGCTCCACATAGTATAATGCACCCCATAGTCTTCTATATACAGTATTACAATACACATCTCCGTACAGTGCACACCATAGTCCTCCAAATAGAACAGTGTAGCACCACACAGGAGTACAATGCAGCCCCCATAGAATGTAAGGCGGCCCCATAGAATGTAATGCAGCCCCATAGAATATAATGCAGCCCCATAGAATGCCATGCAGCCCCGTAGAATGTAATGCAACCTCGTAGAATGTAATGCAACCCCATATAATATAATAACACCAGCAGGTCAAACTCACATACATGGTATATCACATATATATCTACCATATAATTATTATGGATTTAAGCTGCCTATCACCAATAACACATAGACCATACCAAAAAAACGGTGAACACAAGGCCAAGGTTAGCAAGAATAAAAAATATAAATTTTTATTTAGAACAATGAGTAAAATCAGATCAACAGGTATATTGGGGAAGGGCACGGAAAATTATTTGGAATATGTAAATCGGTGGATAGACTCCAAACTGCAACCGCTTGTGGAGGGGTTGCCATCTTTCTTGAAGGATACAGGTGAATTGCTGAGGCGGGTGGATGGACTCCAGTTGGAGGAGGATATGATACTGGTGACTGGAGACATTGAGTCTCTATACACCAGTATCAGGCATGAAGATGGCATTCGTGCTATATCATTTTTCCTTAAAATGTCAAATTTGCCAGGTGACATCAGGGAGCTGATTTGGAATTATTAACTTTCACGTTAACTCATAATTTCTTTATATTTAAGGGGTCTTTCTTCCTACAGCTCCAGGGGACAGCTATGGGGGCGTCTTTCACCCCTGCATATGCTAACCTGTTCCTGGGGCTGTGGGAGAGAGACCTCTCCCTGCCTGATCAATCGTCGATGATGTGCCGTGTCCTTTCCTCGACATTTTACTGATCTGGCAGGGTTCAAGTGATGATCTCCATGCCTTCATGAAATCACTTAACACTAATGGATTGAATATTTTTATTACATATAAATTCGATCCTGTGATGATTGAATTTTTGGACGTCACACTGAAGAAAGATACTAGGGGTGAAATACAGACCAACATATTTTGGAAACCGACCTCCACTAATATGTTATTGCATGTGACCTCTTCCCATCCTGGCCATATGATTCAATCTGTCCCCACGGGAAAATTTCTGTGATTGCGCAGATTGTGTTCCACCGATGAGGATTTCCTTAGACAGAGTGATGATTTAAAATTGAGACTGCTAGAACGTGGGTACAGCAACAGAAGGATTAAACGTGCATTTAATAGGGCTAGACATTCGCCTAGAGATGTGCTCCTATATGGGAAAAAGCGCAAGGATGGGACGAATAAAATTAGATTTGTCACCAATTTTCATTCACACTTTCCTCATATGAGGAGAACTTTAGATAAATCATGGCATATTTTGAAGGCTGACCCGGTTTTCTCTGGGTTCCTCCTTGAGAGGGCTGCCATTGCAGCTAGGAGGTCAAGGAATCTACGCGATACATTGGTCAGTAGTCACTATACTGGTATGGTGCCTGGTACGTTTTTGGATCGGGTGGTTAGGCGGTGTGGGAGTTCCTCTTGTGGACATTGCGTGGCTTGCCCCATTATGGATCGCACTGATGTATTCACGAACCAAGATGGCTCTTGTGAATATAAAATAAAAAAATATATAACATGTGAGAGTAGAAATGTCATCTACTATGTGGTATGCCCATGTAATTTGATTTACGTGGGCATGACCACTAGGCAACTTAAGAAACACGTGCGTGAGCACGTATTGGAGATTGAGGCAGCACTGTCCGCAGAGGATCCGTCATCATTAAAAACCATCCCCCGTCATTTTAGGAAGTTCCATGGCTGCAATGGTAGCCTTCTCAGGGTGAGAGGCATTGATGTGTTGAATATTGGCATCTGGGGAGGGGACACATCTAAAAGGCTGGCCCAATTAGAGTCCAGATGGATTTGGACACTTGGTACTGTCCATCCTTCTGGACTAAACGAACATATTAGCTATGCCCCATTCCTATGAGCACACCATTCCGTTTTAGTGAGAACGCTCACATTGTGTGTTGTCCACATTTTAATTTTGATTTTATGTTTTAGTAACTTCCCGTCATGATGATGGCCTATGTGAATTGGATGTTCATTTGATCGGCGGTTTTTCTGACAGCATATGATGAATTGAGCTTCATGTCCATCGGTGCAAGTGGGAAGAAGAAACGACAGATACACATATATGGATTTAATTGTTATGAATTACTTATATTTTGTTCTTTTGGCTTATATGTGTATATACATGTGTTATGATTACCCTCTTCCCCCAATTCTCATATGCTTATGCATGTTATTGTACCGCGGTATCTTATGGATGATGTTGTTTATCCTCTTCACATATGTCACGGTGGTGGTGATTTTAGAGTAATATCTATGTATATATTATATTGTGTATGTGACTAGCTCTCCCGGCTTGTACGCGTGCGGTTGTCTCGACCCTCCTACGCCCGCTCGCTTTCGGCGTCTCTATGCGGTGGTGGAGTCCCCTGTGGCTCCTCCCCCGGCATGACGCTGACGCTGGCCGGCGTCGTTGGTGTCTTGACAACGGCGCGCGTCACTTCCGGGCCGGACAGCTACTTCCGGTCGCGCGGTCAGACGCGCTATGAACGGGCGGTATAAAGAGGCAGGCGGTCATCAGTGGAGTCATTCCCCCTGAAGAAGGAGGACCGAAACGCGCGTCTGGGCTGACGCGCTCATCCTGGCTGTGACCCGTCTCCTGCTGCCGCTAAATAGCCCAGTAATTAACTCTTCATGCGATTTGGTACTTGTGACTATGTCTGTGGATCATGGGAGGCCGTGAGCAGTCAGCAGAGTGGGATCTTTATGGATGTAGTAAGGGGGACTGAATATGGTGTATACCCCAGTTGATTGTGCATCCATGATTTTCGTATTAGTCGGTATATATTATGGGTGGTTTTTTGCCACATGAATATCATGTTGTAATACTATTTTGATTAACTGACAGCACATATGATCTGGATGAGCGCGTCTGTCATGATCTCAGTGCGGGTTTGACTCGCACACGTGGGGTTAATGTTTGGAACCAGTGCTGATGACTGGCATTTCTGGGGTTAAAGGTTGTGATCCCGATGCAGGCTTACCTGCACACCTGGGGCTATGATTGTGGCCTCTCCCTGGTTATGGGAGAGGCTTCTTATAGCCTCAGGATGCTCCCATCCCCGTCAGTTATACTTTCGCCCTTGGCATTGTGTGGTGACCCCTGAGTGTGTTAGTGCTGTTTTCTGGTTACTTGATTCTCTGTGTATGACTCGGTCTGTTCCCTGGATATCGCTTTGGATTCTGCCTGGTACCTCCTATGTCTGTTTGGTTTTGATCTCTGCTTGGCCCTGATTATCCGCTCTGTCTCATCCCTGGTACTGTACTGTGATCCTGTGTATGACCTTTGGCTTTGTCTGACCTCCTGTCTGTTTGTCCCTCCTGTACTTCGCTTGCTCGTACTGTTGTGACCTCCGTTTTGCCTGACTCTGAGTTGTTGTATGGTGTACTGTCATATCTGAAAGCAGGACGCTAAGCCACGCCCCCTTGCAGTCACATGACCATAGGTCCCGTGCAAGCTTGTTCATTTTCAGTGTCCGCAGGTCCCGTGCCTCTTTACTTTCCAGCGCTGACTGGACCCTGACACTATTAGCTTGTAGCACGCTTTGTCACCTCTGTTGACCTGCTCCCCAGGTAACTCTTAGCACTGCTTCTGTACTCAGGACACGCGCACTGGCTCTATGAGCAAGTGTAGTGCGGTGTCTCTGACAGCGTCCCTTTGCATGTGCTTGTGTACCACCATTATGTGTGTGTTTTTCCATGCCCTTCCCCAATATACCTGTTGATCTGATTTTACTCATTATTCTAAATAAAAATGTATATTTTTTATTCTTGCTAACCTTGGCCTTGTGTTCACCGTTTTTTTGGTATGGCCCACATAATATAATGCAACCCCATAGACTATAATGGAGCTCCACAAAATGTAATGCAGCCTCATAGAATGTAATGCAGCTCCATAGAATATCATGCAGCCCCATAGAATATAATGCAGCCCCATAGAATATCATGCAGCCCTGTATAATTTAATGCAACCCCATATTATATAATGCAATCCCATAGAAAATAATGCGGCCCCAGAGAGTATAATGCAGCTCTACAGAATTTAATGCCGCCCCATAGAATGTAATGCAACCCCCAAAAATATAAATCAGCCCCATAGAGTATAATGCAGCCCCACAGAATGTAATGCAGCACTCTAGGATATAATGCAGCCACTTAGAATGTAATGCTGCCCCATAAATAAATTCAATACTCACCTCTATTTGTTCCCTGCTGTAGCGAGTCTCCTCACCTTAAGAGCTCCACTGTCATCACGCCCACTGCATAAGAGACAGAGGGGGATGGTGGGAGAGGGAACGTCCTGTGACGCTCTTTCCTCCATCATTGCTTTTATCTGTATCAGCATCTATGACTCACTGGCCCCATAGCGCCTGCATGGTCTGCCGCTGTGAGCAGCACGCCACTGGGGCCCGGGGGCCTCTATGGTAGTTGGGGCCCTAGGAAGATGCCTTTCTCTAACGCCGACCCTGCCTCTGGTCTGCCATGCATTGCAAGGCTCCGATTCCCTGCGACCCATGAATGTGAAACCATACCAATCAATAAAAACAAACTAAACTTTACTGTCAGTTTCAGTTGTAAATAAAGCACATCAGAAGATGTAGATGTCTTCCTTTTGGTTACAGTACAGTGGCATGTCTTCAATAAATATTTTCAGTGACACAGTTGGTGATTTGTGAAACAAGTTAGGGACCACCTTGCTCAAATACAGAGACACTAGAGCTAAGCTTTTTCAGTGACCTGTTTCCTTCCACCACTTTACTGTATGTGCCCCCAGCCTTGTTTACTCGTCTCTTCTCGGGCCCACAACTTCCAAGACCTGGCTGACACATTTTCGTTTCCCAGAAACCTTTAGGGACAGTAACAAAGTTTCCTGGCCATATGTCCCCTTCACCAACTCACATGCACCCATGGAGTTCTTCATGTTAGATGTTTCCTTTCTCTATCTGCTCCCCTGCTCTCTAATTCTACACACACACACCCAGGTGAAGATCACCTTGACCAGAGGGTGTTCTTACTTTTTCACTTGTCAATACTTAGTAAGTTAGTTATCATTGAAAATACTCAGAGATTTGGCTGCCACATATCACTAACACCATGTGAATTGATGTAAAAAACTCATCTTCATACAGTCTGATCTGAATGTTAAACAAAGGATCTCATGTTCAGTTTTGTAAATTTTTGCCTAGTGGCATTAGATCAGTGCATGATGTTTGGTCCATGTCTTTTTTTTCTACAGTTCTGGCATAGATATCAGGCAACACCTTTAATACTAAGACAAAACAAACAAAAACCCCAATCTTTAAGCTCTAACCACATTTGTAGTTTGCTTCATTATAAAATTCTCTACCATGCTCCTTATACCTGATTTTTTTTTTACTTTATGTGATGTTTTGTTTAAGGGCAGTCTCAAATGGTAAGTCGCAGGAGGATGGACCTGCCGTCACTACCAAACAGCTTCTATCACCCGACTGAAACAGAACATCATCAGGGAGTGGTGCTGTGTTTACTTTCCACAGTTTGTAACACTGCTGTTTCCTGATGACGTCCTGCTTTAGTAGCTGTGATGGAGACGTTACCTCAGCTTCAGTGACCACCACCACACTTCTCCTGTCCTGTTGCCTGTATCTACTGTCACCACCCCAGTCTCTGCTTCTGATACTTCCTCTTTCCTTGAAACAGTCTGTCATTAGGTGGTGGAGATAGAAGCAGGGTGAGTGACACAAGTGTCACCCTCTGATGATTATTTGTTTGAGAGAGATGATAGAAGCTGTGGGGGCAGCGCTACTGTCACTCACCATGCTTCTATTACTACCCTTGATGACATCTTGTTTCAGGGAAAGAGGTGATGTGTCAGAAGCCAGGACTATTGCAGTGGCGGGAACAGAGATGTGGCGGCGGCCACTGAAACTGTAGTCACTTCTTTATCACCCCCCTGAACTAGAATGTCATCAGGGGAAGTTGGTGACAAAACTGTGATAAGTGACCGCAGCACCACCCCCTTATAACATGCTGTTTAATTTGTGTGATAGAAGCTGTCAGGAAATGACTGCAGGGCTATCCTTCTGCTTCATCGAGTTTGATGGGAATGAAAAGCAAAAATGAAACAGATGTAGAAATAGCTACAGCGCTACTTTACATTATTGGCTCTCCTTCATTTTTTTCATAAACTGTACAATATCTTCAGAAATAAATGGAAATGTGCCAAAGTTATATCCTCATGATTTTTTAATTAATGGTCCAAAGTAATACAACAATAAAACATTATTTTTCAACTTACATGTTGCAATTTCAAAGAAGAAAATGAATAAACAGCATGTGCAACAATAAAGGCACACCTAATTAATATTTGGTTACACACTCTTTGGAATTGATGACAGCCTCCAAACATCACTTGTAGCCATCTAAAGCTTCTTGCACTTGTCAGCTGGTATTTTCTCGCACTTTTCCTTTGCAGTTTGTGCAAGCCCTTGAATGTTTTCAGGGTTCTTTTTTCCAATGGCAGATTTAAGCTCACTGATTTTCAGTGGGATTGAGGTCAGGACTTATTGCTGGCCATTTTAAAAGAGTCCATTTTTTACTTTTCAACCATTCATGTGTGATTTGGAAGTGTGCTTTGGGTCATTGTCTTGCTGGAGGACCCATGATCTTCAACTCAAATCAAGTTTTCTTACACTGGGTAGGACATTTCGCTCTAAAATCTCTTGAAAATTCTCTGATTTTATGATTCGTATAATGCGGTCAAGGTTTCCATTACCAGACGCAGCAAAGCAAACCCACAGCATTCAGGATCTTCTACCATGTTTAACTGTTGGTAGGGTGTTATTTTACTTGTATCCTTCACTGCACCATCTATAAACAAACTGTTGCTTTTCATTTCCATAAAGATCTACTTTTGTTTCATCTGTTCACAGAACATTTTCCCAGAAGGAATGGTTTCTCCCTTTGCCTTCGTCCATAACAATCTCCTTGATTTACTGTTCGGCGTATGGTAATTGTTGAAACCATAACTCCAGACTGTTCTGGGTTGGCCTTCAGGTCTTTGGATGTTTGACTTGGTGTTTTTTTTCCACCATTTGCACCAACCTTAGAAGACATCACTTGTGAATTTTCCGCTTTCCCCATGTCCAGGGAGGTTCTTGACCGTTTGATGCTTGACAAGCTTCTTAATAACACTGCACACTGTGGAAACTGGGATACCAAGGTCTTTGGAGATGGCCCTTTGGAAGTATTGGGTTTGCTAACAATTTTACAATAAAGCTAATTACAAAAGTGGTTAAGTTTTAAAGATAGATATCTATAAAAAGCATTATAGGTATCGGACAACTCTTTTAACCCCTTAACGACCAAGCCACTTTGTAGGTTAATGACCAGGCCTTAATTTTGAAATCAGACCACTGTCACTTTATGTGCTTATAACTCTGGAACGCTTCAATGGATCACACTGATTCTGAGATTGTTTTTTCGTGACAAATTGTACTTCATGCTAGTGGTAAAATTTCTTTGATAGGATTTGCGTTTATTTATAAAAAAAACAGAAATATGGCGAAAATTTTTAAAATTTTGCAATTTTCAAACTTTTAATTTTTATGCCCTTAAATCAGAGAAATATGTCACAAAAATAGTTAATAAATAACATTTTCCCACATGTCTACTTTACATCAGCACAATTTTGGAACCAAAATTTTTTTTGTTAGGAAATTATAAGGGTTAAAAGTTGATCAGTGATTTCTCATTTTTACAACAAAATTTACAAAACCATTTTTTTAGGGACCACCTCACATTTGAAGTCACTTGGAGGGGTCAATATGATAGAAAATACACCATTCTAAAAACTGCACCCCTCAAGGGTTTTTATTTTGTCAAGGGTTTCAGGAGAAAATGAATCACAATATTTGTTGAGCAATTTTTCCTGAGAACACTGATACCCCATGTGTGGAGGAAGACCAGTCTTTAGGCGCACAGCAGTGCTCAGAATGGAAGGAGCATCATTTGAGATTTTGAATGCCAAATTGGCTGGAATCGAGAGCGGACACCATGTTGCGTATGGAGAGCCCCGATGTACCTAAACAGTGGAAACTCCACATAAGTTACCCCATTTTGGAAACTAGACCTCCCAAGGAACTTATTTAAATGTATGGTGAGCACTTTGAACCCCCAAGGGCTTCACAGAAGGTTATAACGTAGAGCTGTCAAATTAAAAAATCATATTTTTTCCAGAAAAATGATCTTTTCACCCCCAATTTTTATTTTCCCAAGGGTAACAGGACCTGAAAAGTTATTGTGCAATTTGTCCTGAGTACGCTGATACCCTATATGTGGGGGTAAACCACTATTTGGACAGATGGCAGATGGCTTCACAGAAGTTTATAACATAGAGCCATAAAATTAAAAAATCATATTTTTTCCACAAAAATGATCTTGTCATCCCCAATTTTTATATTCCCAAAGGTAAAAGGACCCCAAAAGTTGTTGTGCAATTTGTCCTGAGTACGCAGATACCCCATGTGTGGGGGTAAACCACTGTGTGGGTGCATGGCAGAGCTCAGAAGGGACGGAGCGCCGTTTTGGAATGCAGACTTTGATGGAATGGTCTGCGGGCGTCATGTTGCATTTGCAGAGCCCCTGATGTGCCAAAACTGTGGAAACCCCCCCACAAGTGACACCATTTTGGAAACTAGACCCCCCAAGGAGCTTTTCTAGATGTGTGGTGAGCACTTTGAACCCCCAAGTTCTTCACAGAAGTTTATAACGTAGAGCCGTGAAAATAAAAAAAATCATATTTTTTTCCACAAAAATGATCTTTTTGCCCCAAAATTTTTATTTTCACAAGGGTAAAAGAAGAAATTAGAGCTCCAAAGTTGTTGTGCAATTTGTCCAGAGTACGCCCATACCCCATATGTGGGGTGGAACCACTGTGATCGCCTTACTGCGATTCTTGGGAGGCCGAATGCACAAATCCACAAAAGGTGAAGAATTGGTTTTATTTTTCACGCCGTTCCTCGTGCGGTATTAGTGATTAGGCAACTTTATTCCTTGGGTCTCTGCGATTACAGTGATACCAGATTTATGTCCTTTTTTCATGTTTAGATTCTGTCACAAATTAAAAGAGGCGTTTTTTTTAAAGAATTTTTTGTAAGAAATTTTTGCATCACCGCATTTTGTGAGCTATAATTTTTCCATATTCCGGCCGACAGAGTCATGTGCAGGCTTGATTTTTCCAGGACGAGCTGAAGTTTTTATTAATACCATTTTTGGGCACATAACGTTTTTTGATCGCTTTCTATTCCGATTTTTGTGGAGGCAGAATGAACAAAAACTAGCAATTCAGGAATTATTTTTTTTCATCGTTCCGCGTGTGGTAAAATTAGTATGGCAGCTTTATTCTTCGGGTCACTACGATTACAGCGATACCTCATTTATATCTTTTTTTATGTTTTGGTGTTTTTTACACAATAAAAACTTTTATAGAAAAGATAATTATTTTTGTATCGCTTTATTCTGCGAGCTATAACTTTTTTATTTTTCCGCTGATGATGCTGTATGGTGGCTCGTTTTTTGCGGGACAAGATGACATTTTCAGCAGTACCATGTTTATTTATATCTGTTTTTTTGATTGCGTGCTATTGCACTTTTTCCAAGCGGTATGATGATACTGCTTGGAAAAAGTATAATTTGCTACTTTTTTTTACGACGTTCACTGTAGGGGTTAACTAGGGTGACACTTTTATAGATGGGAGTTTTTCGGACGCAGTGATACGAAACATGTGTACTTTTTTGTTTATTTTTTTTACATAAAAATGTGTATTTTTAGGGGAATTTTTTAATTATTTTTCATTATTTTTTAATATTTTCTTTTTACACATATTTTAAAAATGTTTTTTTTTACCTTGTCCCTTTATGGGACTTTCACTTTCACTTTAGGTATAATACTTTAGAATGCTCCAGCATTGTAATGTATTATGCCTATGCTTAAAGCTGCTGACACCATGCTGTGAGCATGATTGCTGCAGTTTTCCGTATGTAAATGACCCGGAAGTTGTCATGACACCTTCGGGTCATCATGGCACAGGTCAGGCCCAGCGATTACATCGCGGGGACGCCGACCTGAGGCAGAGGGAGCCCCCTACCCTATGTCTCCCCCTCTGAACGCTGTGATCGTGCTCGATCGCAGCAGTGAGGGGGCTAACAGCGGGGGGTGGTGGGGACACCGCTCCTAGCTGTCAGTGCAGAAGCTCAGCCACTGCAGTGCTGAGCTCCTGCAATGAGATCGGGCAGGAGAGGCTGAAATTTCAGCCTCTCCTGCCCGATCGCTGCTGTGTTTGGTTGGACAGATTGACTGACCAGTCAGAGCCCTTGAGGTGCAGCTGTCGGCACGTGACAGTTCAAAGGCACGACGTGCACAGACCGTCCTGGTGCCGTAAGTTACAACCGTCCATGACAAGACTGTGCACGCCAATGGATATTAAGGGGTTAAATTGCATTTCATATGTGTCTGAGAGAATAAGAATATTGGCAAGCATGACATTGCTTTCAACGGAGAATAAATCAACATTAACCCCTCTCTGACAGCTGACCTGCTATCCCGTCCATGTGCGCCCGGCACAATTAGACCATGGACGGGATAGTACATCATGGCCATCGGCTGCGCTCACGGCGGGCGCGCGGCTGATTGCGGCCGAGTGTCAGCTGTTTCTGACAGCTGACACCCGGAACTATGTGCCAGGAGCGGTCAAAGACCGCTCCCGGCCCTTACCTCCGGAACACTGCGATCAAACAAGATTGCAGCGTTCCAGTGGCAGCAGAGGGGCTGATAGCCCCTCTGCCTTTGGATCAGAGACTCCGCGGCGTGATGCGGGGTCCCGATCGCTGCTATGGTAACCCAATGTCATCATGACGACATCCGGGTTACCAGAGCTGAGAAATTTCCTGTCATGCGCAGTGCATGATCAGGAAGTCTCTCAGGTCAGGGCAGTAAGTGCAGCGCTGACAGCTTATAGATGCTGCTTCATCTGCATGCCATATAAGCAATCAGCTTGCAGAAAATGATTGTCCCATAGTGGGACAAAGTGTAAAAGTAAGAATAAAGTTAAATTTAAAAAAAAAATAATTGTAAAATTATATTTAAGAAATTTAAAAAAATAATAAGAAAAAAATCAATATTTATTCCATCAATAAATATTTGAATGAAAAAAAAAATCTAAGCAATAAAAGTACACATATTTGGTACCACCGCGTCCGTAACGACCTGACCTATAAAACTATGCCACTAGTTAACCCCTTTAGTGAACCCCATAAAAACAAGGCAAAAAAACAATGCTTTATCATCTTACCACCGAACAAAAAGTGGAATAACATGCGATCAAAAAGACAGATATAAATAAACGTGGTACCGCCGAAAACGTCATCTTCTCCCACAAAAAATGAGCCACCACACAGCATCATCAGCAAAAAAATTAAAGAGTTGTAGCTCGCAGAATAAAGCGATACAAAGATTATTATTTTTTATATGAAATAGTTTTTATTGTATAAAAGCGACAAAACATAAAAAAGTGATATAAGTGAGGTATCGATGTAATCATACTAACGCGAAGAATAAAACTGCTTTATCAATTTTACCACATGCGGAACGGTGAAAAACGCACCCCCCAAAAGAAATTCATGAATTGCTGGTTTTTGTTCATTCTGCCTCCCAAAAATCATAATAAAAAACGATCAGAAAATGTCTTGTGCCCGAAAATGGTACCAATAAAAACATCAACGCGTCCCGCAAAAAGCAAGACCTCAGATGACTCTGTGAGCCAAAATATGGAAAAATTATAGCTCTCAAAATGTGGTGATGCAAAAACTATTTTTTGCAATAAAAAGTGTCTTTTAGCGTGTGACTGCCAAACATAAAACCCCGCTATAACGCCTCTTTCACACGTCCTGATATTTCCAGTGCTGGAAATGTTAGTGACCATGTGTGTAATACTTGTGGCACACGTGTGGCATGCGTGTGCCGCATCAGTACCACACGGACGGGTACCAGGGAAGGAACGTGTCATGTTGGACGCTATTCACACCACAGCGTCTGGCAGGCAGAGGTAGTTTCACCTCCGTCCACTATAGCCTCAGTGGCGCCGGCTTGATTGTCTCAGGCTATCGGGGGTTAATCTTGCTGGAGATCAGGTTGGATGTTTGGTCACGCCCACGGTCTTTAAATAGTCATGCTGGCCTATGGGCGTCGCCGATTATAGCTTGTGTTTCATACCAAGTGGTTCCGGTCTGGAGTGGAGTTGTTGGAGAGAGAGAAATTCATATCTGGTGTCGTATGATCCGTTGTTACCTTTTCACCTTCCTATATTTGTGTTTTGCTTTGCCCTGTTCACATTACTGTATAGTCCTGTGTGTATGCGGCGCGGTGCAGTTTAAGTTCTCCCCGTCTGTCATTACTGTGTTGGGCTTTGGTGGTTTGTCTCCTCACTGGGTGGAGGGTGGAGGGTTAAGCTTAGGGCTTAGCAGGAGATAAGGAAAGGTTGGAGGCTCAGACATTTGCACCATCAGCAAAAACCCTGGGTTGAGGGTCAGACAGGGTTTCCCCTAGTTAAAGGGACACCACAGGGGCCCCGGGTATTTCAGCCTTAGCCGACCTAAGCCCCGCGTGACATTGTAATCGGCCCACATTTTTCCGGAGTCCATGGATCCCATGGATTCCATCACCCGCCAGTTGGCGGCGCTGTCCTTACAGGTCTCCGAGTTGAAAGGGGCAGTTCAGCAGCAGGGCCTGGTAGTAGCGAAGGTGCAAACGGCATCTGCAGGTATCGGTGCAGAGCCGAAGATTCCGCTGCCAGAACGATTCTCAGGGGAACGCAGCAAATTTGTCATATTTCGGGAGGCCTGCAAGTTATACTTCCGCATGCGCCCGGTCTCCTCAGGTAATGAGGCTCAGCGGGTGGGTCTCGTGTTATCTTTACTGAGTGGTGACCCCCAAGCATGGGCATTTTCCTTACCAGCCGACTCTGCTACATTTCATTCTGTCGATAATGTTTTTTCTGCACTCGGGCTCATTTATGATGATCCTGACAGATTGGCTCTAGCGGAATCTAAAATCCGCGCCCTCCGCCAGGGGGAGCGCTTGGCGGAGGACTATTGTTCGGAATTTCGCCGTTGGGCAGTAGACACACAGTGGAACGACCCAGCGCTGCGGAGCCAGTTTATTCATGGGGTCTCAGGGAACGTTAAACAGGCCCTCCTGATGTATGAGACTCCTGCATTGTTGGAGTCTGCCATGAGTTTGGTTATACGTATTGATCGCCGTTTGCGTCAGGGGGCACAGGAGATGCTACCCCTGGGGGAAAGCAGAGGTGCAAGTGGGGTTGCTGCAGGTGAGCCCACTGAACCTATGCAAATTGCGGGGGTGTCACAGGTTGAGCGTCACGCTCCTGGGTTCAGGAAGCCCGGAGCATGTTTTTACTGTGGTAAAAGAGATCATTATGTTAACGCTTGTCCTGTGCTACCGAAGAAGGTCTCACCGGCGGAAAACTGTTAAGCTCAGAGGGTATGGAGGAGCCCCAACTGAGCGTATGCATATCCTCCATGATGGTATCTCAATGTATGCTCCCTGCCAAGGTTATTATCGCGGGCAGAGAGCTACCAATATCAGTGTTTGTGGATAGCGGTTCCGCCACCAATCTCATGGATGAGGAGTTCGCACGCACTGCCTGGTTTAAGATCGAAAAACTTCCTCATCCCATTCAGGTGATTACCATTAATGCCGTCCCCCTCCCACAAGGGGAGATTACGGAGTTTGTGGCTGAGTTGAAACTCCACATTGGGGTCCTACATTCTGAGTGGGTTACATGTAGGGTCCTCCGTAATCTCCCAGCACAAATGGTCCTGGGTTTTCCATGGTTGTGCAGGCACAACCCGGTGATTGATTGGAAAACTCAGGACATAGTCCAATGGAGTGGTTTCTGCCAGGACAATTGCTTGGCCACATGTGTGTCTGCCGTGACGCCCAGCCTTCCGGAGGCTTTGCAGGATTTCGCGGATGTATTCTCTGAGAGGGGTTGCTCAGAATTGCCTCCACATCGAGCCTATGATTGTGTGATTAGGTTAAAACCCGGGGCCAAATTACCTAAGGCCAGGATGTTTAATATTTCTGGTCCAGAGAGACAAGCTCTGAAAGACTACATCGCGGAGAGTCTGAGCAAAGGACACATCCGGCCTTCGTCCTCACCTGTAGCAGCGGGGTTTTTCTTCATTAAGAAGAAAGATGGGGGGTTACGTCAGTGTCTGGATTTCCGGGAGTTAAACCAGATTATGATCCGTGATCCCTACCCGATGCCTTTGATCCCGGATTTGTTCAACCAGGTGGCGGGGGCGAATTGGTTTTCCAAGCTTGACCTCAGGGGGGCGTATAACCTCATAAGGGTCCGTCAGGGGGATGAGTGGAAGACGGCGTTTAACACTCCTGAGGGTCATTTTGAGAGCCTGGTTATGCCATTTGGGTTGACAACCGCGCCTGCTGTTTTCCAACATTTTATTAATGATGTATTTGCTCATGTCCTGGGGAGATTTGTGATTGTATACCTGGATGATATCCTCATTTATTCGAGCGACCGGGACACTCATTTAGAGCATGTCAGGCAGGTATTACAGTTGCTCCGGGAGAATAAGCTCTATGCTAAGCTGGAAAAATGTTTATTTTTTGTTCAGGAGTTGCCTTTTTTGGGATATATTGTGTCCGCCGCAGGGTTTAAAATGGACACCGCGAAGGTGCAAGCGGTGCTGCAATGGGAAAGGTCTGATAATCTGAAAGCGCTCCAGCGGTTCCTTGGGTTTGCTAATTATTATAGGAAATTTATAAAACACTTTTCTACGATAGCCAAACCGCTCACGGACATGACAAAAAAAGGTACCGACCTGGCTAGCTGGTCTGAGGTGGCGATACGTGCATTTGAGCGTCTGAAGAACAGTTTTGCTTCAGCCCCCATTCTGGTGCAACCGGACGTGTCTAAACCTTTTGTTGTGGAGGTTGATGCGTCTGAGGTGTGAGTGGGAGCAGTACTGTCACAGGGCTCGTCCTTGAGCGATATGCATCCATGCGCCTACTTCTCCAAGAAGCTGTCGCCGGCCGAATGGAATTATGATATCGGCAACAGGGAGTTGTTGGCCATCAAATTGGCTTTTGAGGAATGGCGACACTTCTTGGAGGGGGCGGCTCACCAGGTCACAGTCATCACCGACCATAAGAACCTGCTCTACCTGGAGTCGGCCAAGCGTCTGTCTCCTAGGCAGGCTCGCTGGGCATTGTTTTTTACACGTTTCAATTTTCTGGTGACTTACCGTCCCGGGGCTAAAAACACCAAGGCGGATGCCTTGTCCAGGTGTTTTCCGGGGGGAGAACCTCGGGAAGAGCCGGTACCCATCCTCCAGGAAGGTGTAGTGGTCTCGGCTCTCACGACTGAGGTAGAGGTGGAGATTGCCGACGCCCAAGAGGAGGTACCGCCAGGATTTCCCGCCAACAAATCATTTGTACCCCTTCATCTTCGTCTTAAGGTGTTGAGGGAACACCACGACTCAGTACTGGCTGGTCATCCAGGAGTTAAGGGCACCTTGGAGCTGGTATCGCGTCGTTTCTGGTGGCCCAAAATCCGGCAGGACGTGGGCTCGTACGTGGCGGCTTGCATCACATGCGCTAGGGCCAAGTCGCCCCGAGCCCGTCCTGCTGGCACGCTACAGCCTCTGGGGGTACCTAATAGGCCATGGACAGAAATCTCCATGGATTTTATCACTGACTTGCCAGCCTCTGCGGGGAACACGGTCATCCTGGTGGTGGTTGACCGATTCTCAAAGATAGCGCATTTTGTGTCGTTGCCGTCCTTGCCCAATGCAAAGACGTTGGCTCAGGTGTTTGTGCAGGAGGTGGTCAGACTCCACGGAGTTCCGTCGGACATAGTATCTGATAGGGGAACTCAATTTGTGGTGAGGTTTTGGAAAGCTTTTTGCTCACGTTTGGGGATCAAGTTGTCACATTCATCGGCGTTTCATCCACAGTCTAATGGTCAAACTGAGCGCATGAACCAAAATCTGGAGCAGTATTTACGATGCTTTGTGTCTGACAACCAAGAGGAGTGGTCTACTTTCCTTCCTCTGGCCGAGCTCGCGTTAAATAATCACTGCCATGAATCATCGGGAGAGTCTCCGTTCTTTTGTGTTTACGGTCAACATCCTCAATTTTGTACCTTACGTCAGGGTGACTCTGGGGGCGTCCCAGAGGAGGACCAGCTAGGAGCTCAATTATCATCGGTCTGGAGGAGGGTGAAACAGCGATTATTGAGCATGAGTGCGAGATACAAAAAGGTGGCTGACAGTAGACGCGTGCCAGGTCCGGACCTGTGTGTGGGTGAATGGGTGTGGTTAGCAACTAAAAACATAAAACTCAAAATTCCATCTTTAAAATTGGGTCCAAGGTTTATTGGCCCTTTTAAGATTGCTGCCATCATTAACCCAGTTGCTTATCGGTTGGAACTTCCTGCGGTATACAAAATACACAACGTGTTTCACAGGGCTTTATTGAAAAAGGTGGTAGGCTCTGTGGACACGACGCCGATGCCACCCCCGGTCATGGTGGATGGCAATTTAGAGTTTGAGGTCTCCAAGGTAGTGGACTCTCGAGTAGTGCGCCGCACTCTTCAGTATTTGGTACACTGGCGGGGGTATGGTCCGGAGGAGAGGTCTTGGGTACCAGCCCCGGACATACATGCGGATCGGCTGGTCAGTTCTTTTCACCGTCGTCATCCAGACAAGCTGGGTCCTATGAGTCTTGAGGGCCCTGGGGTCCCTCGTAGAAGACGGGGTACTGTCATGTCGGACGCTATTCACACCACAGCGTCCGGCAGGCAGAGGTAGTTTCACCTCCGTCCACTATAGCCTCAGTGGCGCCGGCTTGATTGTCTCAGGCTATCGGGGGTTAATCTTGCTGGAGATCAGGTTGGATGATTGGTCACGCCCACGGTCTTTAAATAGTCATGCTGGCCTATGGGCGTCGCCGATTATAGCTTGTGTTTCATACCAAGTGGTTCCGGTCTGGAGTGGAGTTGTTGGAGAGAGAGAAATTCATATCTGGTGTCGTATGATCTGTTGTTACCTTTTCGCCTTCCTATATTTGTGTTTTGCTTTGCCCTGTTCACATTACTGTATAGTCCTGTGTGTATGCGGCGCGGTGCAGTTTAAGTTCTCCCCGTCTGTCATTACTGTGTTGGGCTTTGGTGGTTTGTCTCCTCACTGGGTGGAGGGTGGAGGGTTAAGCTTAGGGCTTAGCAGGAGATAAGGAAAGGTTGGAGGCTCAGGCATTTGCACCATCAGCAAAAACCCTGGGTTGAGGGTCAGACAGGGTTTCCCCTAGTTAAAGGGACACCACAGGGGCCCCGGGTATTTCAGCCTTAGTCGACCTAAGCTCCGCGTGACAGAACGTTGCAGTAAGGCTAGTTTCACACTTTTTTGTGCTGCGTTAGGAGCGCACATGAAACACATGTGAAAAGCGCATACAAACGCTTGTAAACGCTGCGTTTTTTTGTAGCATTATTGTGCGCATAACGACAAAAAATCGCAGCGTTTTTATGCGTTTGTAAGCGTTTTTCATGCTTTTGCATTTTTTATGCGCAAAAAACTAGAGAAAAAATCCTTGGAAAATTCTTGAAACACACTCAAGCAATGGGAAAGCAGTGGGCGTGTCTTATGGAAATTCTTTATATAGCCCCTTTTTACAGCTGAATTCTTCACATTTGCTTGCATTTGACTTGAGAAACATGGATCTGCTCTGGAAGAGCTTTTACTTTGACTTGGATCTGGACATGAGGATGGCTCAGGCTTATGCCGTTGCTTGCCATGAACAGAGGGAGAGAGAGAGGCAGCGAAGATGGCAGCAGCGGCGTATGTGGCTACATCCCATTATTGAACTCCGGGAGAGCCGTGGAGCGTACCACACCCTCTACAGCAAGCTACAGGCAAACCCAAAGGAAATTTACGGATTATACCCGGATGACCCAAGAAACCTTTCACTATTTGCTTGGTCAGGTAAAAGAAGTCATCCGGAGACAGGACACGCAGCTCCGGTGTGCGATTACTACTGAGGAACGGCTCCTGGTCACATTAAGGTACCTAGTTTTCATAAACCAATGGCTGCTGATTTTTCTTGGTTGTGACATGTACTCTTCCAAATCTTGCAGAATTACAGTTCTGCCATGTCCTTAACTAATAAAAGCTGCGGTAATTTTTTCACGGCATGTATTGAAACAAAGGCTGCAGAATTTTTTTTTTTTTGGGGGGGTTAATTAAACCTGTGTAAAAAATTACGTATACACAAATATTTATTATTGTTTTCATTGTGTTACAGATTCCTGGCTATTGGAGAGACCCTCTCGTCACTGCACTTCCAGTACCGGATTGGAATCTCCACGTTGTCTGGAATTGTAGCGGACACCTGCCGGGCTCTCTGGAACGTTCTTTGTCCCGCATTCATGCCCATGCCCTCTGCAGCAAAGTGGTTGGAAATTGCCGAAAGATTCTGGACTGTATGCAATATCCCAAACTGTTTAGGAGCGGTGGATGGGAAACACATCCCGATTATCAAGCCCAAAAGAACTGGCTCTGAGTTTTATAACTACAAAAAGTACTTTTCTACTGTACTGATGGCCATTGCGGATGCAGACTGTAAGTTTTTTGCAGTGGACATTGGGGAATTTGGCCGTGGGAATGACTCCCAGGCTTTTAAGACATCGGACATGGGCAGGAGGTTGTATGGCAACAACTTCGATTTCCTCATGCCACGTCCTCTTCTCATCACCGAAGGTCCACCACAGTCATTTGTAATGGTTGGTGATGAAGCGTTCCAGATGTGCCAAAACCTCCTCAAACCCTACTTCAGCCGGGACTTGGAACTACAAAAAAGAATTTTTAATTACAGGCTCACCAGGGCCAGGAGAACAGTAGAGTGTGCCTTCGGTATACTTGTATCGAGATGGCGCATTCTTGGCACAGCTATTAATCTTAAACTGGAAACAGTGGATGAGGTGGTCAAGGCCTGTGTTGTTCTACATAATTTTGTAATTTCTCGAGAGCACCTGAACTTTGATCTTGATAATGTTGGTCCTAATCCTTTGCCAGAATTTACTCAGCACCCTCTCAGGTCATCCGTTGAAGTTGGCCAAATGAGGGACCAATTTGCGGCCTACTTCAACTCAGATGTAGGACGGGTGGAATGGCAAGAGCAAATGTAAAAAAATGTTACTGCATGTTGCTGGTATGTTAATAAAAAAACTGTTTTGATACCTGTACTGACTGCATTCTCTGTTTTTACACTCCCAATACCATTAGCAAGTAGCCAGGTGTATCAGTGAATTTATGATGCTGTGTTTTGTGCATCATGAATTCACTAATACTCAAGGTTCCCCAACTTCAGTCCTCAAGGTCTACCAACAGATCATGTTGTAATGAAATAAAAAGAGGATTCCATACAACATGATCTGTTGGTGGCCCATGAGGACTGGAGTTGGGGAACCGTGCAATATTACAAGAATGTAGAGATTGCTGTGGAAAAGACAAGTCATGTAGATTTGTTGCGTTGACAACACATATCTCCAAGACTGACACAAGAAACATGTCAGTAATGGAGATAACTGGTGGCAAAAACGCTAAGTGTACGGCGCAGTGTGTGTACGGCGCAGTGTGTGTAGTTGGTGATAGACACAGTAACCAATCCAGATTTTGTGAAAGCACAAGTGCACATTTATTTTGTAACAAACAAACAAACAAAAAAATATTTTATTAGGAATGAACTTTGGGGGAAGTTTGGGATACTATGGGTGTGTGGAGAGACGAGGAACGACTGGAGGATGAGGAAGGGGTTCTAGGAGAAGGGGCGATGAAAGTACTGGGGGAAGGGAGCTCTGGAATGGACAAGGAGGCATGTTGAGAGACATTAGGAGGAGAGGGTGGATGGACGAACAAAGTTTTTTTTTTTTTTTCTTTTTCTTTGGCGCAGGAATATCCTGCCCGGACCGACTGGCAGCCTGTGAATGCCTTACTTTTGTTGACCGCCTGGTTACGGTGGACTGTGGCGTTGCCCCGTAAAAAAGGGAATGCGGATCCCCACTTTGCTGCTCTGTGGTGGCGGTGGCGGTGCTGCTGGAAGTGGCAGTGGCGGTGCTCCTAGAAGGGGAGAAAGTTGGGTCGGTGCTCCGATCAGGAGGCTGCCTGTCTGGGATCACAGGCAAAGTTCTTTGGGGACTCCGAGGAGGAGAATTGGTGGCGGTTATCTTTCGATGAGGAGTGGTGGTGGTGCTCCTTTGATGAGGAGTGATGGCGGTGCTCTGTTGCTGAGGAGTGCTGGCGGTGCTCTGTTGCCTAGGAGTGCTGGCGGTGCTCTGTTGCCTAGGAGTGCTGGTGGTGCTCTGTTGCCTAGGAGTGCTGGCGGTGCTCTGCTGCTGAGGAGTGCTGGCGGTGCTCCTTTGGTGTTGACTGGTGGTGTCAGTGGCCCAAGCAGGTTCTGTGGTGGTTTGGCTCCAAGCTGGTGGTGCTTTGGCGGTGGTGGTGCTCCATACAGGAGCAGCGCTTGACATAGTGGTGGTGGCGGAGGAGTGTCCAGCAGCACTCAGACTTGGGGTGGTGTAGTGGTGTCCGGCTTCGCTGGGAATGCAGGTGGCCGTGCAGTGGTATGCAGCAGAAGTCGGTAGTGTGGTAAATGAGTCAGCGGTGGAACTGTTGGAAATGACACTACTGACTGCTGAACATACCGATTCTGCTGCATAGCCTGCAAGTAAGCAGTGTTGCAGGCCTGTAACACACTCAGCTGTTGATCAGGACTAAGGTGTTCCGCTATGCCCTGTTCAATTTTACTGAAAAAATGGTGCGCCGGTCTGTTGAGGTCAGCCTCCAGACGGTCATGGCGCTGGTCGACAGAGTGGAAGTGGTGTTCCATGTGGTTAAAACCACGTTCCATCAGGGAAAAACCGCTTTCCATTCTGGCGGACAGCGCCTTGAGGCTGCCCTTAAAGGCCTCGCTCAAGAGCATGAACTCGGGCATGACAGGCCTGTCCGAGGCCCTCTGCCGCTGGCGGGTAGTGCCCGCATAACCAGTGACAGAGACCTGGGAAGGGGAACGCCTGATGGACCAGCTTCCTGGTCACCAGCTGTCTGTGTTGCTGACCTGCAAGATGCTTCCTGGCTGTCGGATGGCTGGGATGGGTCCGAGGTCGATCGATGAAGAACCGCTCCCGGGACAGGTTGCAGGGTGCTGCTCCAGGTGCTGTGGAAAGAAAGGGAAAACATTAGTATCATGTATTTACAAGAAGCATCACCTGTGGAATTGAAAAGCACATAGTAATAACAAAAAAAAAAATACTTACGCTCTGCTGGCAAGGACCGGTCTCAGGAAAGCCAACTCTCGATAGTAGCGGTACTTTCTTCTGCGCCTTGCCGCTGAACCACTCCAAACCTGTCCCTCAGCACGAACATCAGTGTTGAAGGTCCTTCATCGAGCGCCAACGTGTGCGGATTTTGTTCACTGTTGGGAAAAAAATAATAATAAAAAAAAAAATTATAAAATGCACTTAAGGCAACTTAATTATCAGCACGCACAACAGATTGAACTTTTCACTACAATATATCTTGCCAAAAAAGCACCAGCACCATGAGGACCATCAATCAATGTGGCAGTTGAAGACCAAAATCAATCACAGTGTGCCACATGGCATTGGTGTTTTTAAGGCAAGAATATATCTTGCCAAAAAAACACTAGCACCATCAGGACCATCAATCAATGCGGCAGTTGAAGACCAAAATCAATCACACTGTGCCACATGGCATTGGTGTTTTTAAGGCAAGAATATATCTTGCCAAAAAAACACCAGCACCATCAGGACCATCAATCAATGCGGCAGTTGAAGACCAAAATCAATCACAGTGTGCCACATGGCATTGGTGTTTTTAAGGCAAGAATATATCTTGCCAAAAAAACACCAGCACCATCAGGACCATAAATCAATGCAGCAGTTGAAGACCAAAATCAATCACAGTGTGCCACATGGCATTGGTGTTTTCAATGCAAGAATATATCTTGCCAAAAAAACACCAGCACCATCAGGACAAAAAATCAATGCAGTATCACAGAGCATCTTACTTACTGAACGACCTTTTGGAAGCTGCAGAGGCACTGTCCCAGCCATCCATCATCGCTGCGGCCACCTCATTCCAGAGCTGCCGGGTCACCACTGTGTCTTTGTACTGCTGGTCACGGCTGTCCCACAACGGGATATGCTCCTCAACGAGGCTGATCCGGTGCTCGTTGTCGATGTAGACTTCTTCGGCATCCCGTTGTGGAACCTAGAAAAAAAGAAATATATTAGAATGTTTGTAATTTTGGAGAATGAAAAAGATAGAAAAAGAAACAGAGAAGAAGCAAGATAAAAGATGAAAATAAAGACAGAAAAAAAAGGCACATTATATACTCACATTGCGTCTCCTCGCCACGACTTGACTATGCTGCTTCCGCTCAGAATCCTCCCGCTCAGAATCCTCCCGCTCAGAATCCTCCCGCTCAGAACGCTCCTGCTCAGACCGCTCCCGCACTTCATCTTCAGTGCCCGTGTCTGTAAAGAAATAATAAATTAAAACACATTTCTAGAGGCAGCTATACTTACCCAAAGGCAGCAAGATTGTCACCTCACGATCAGCTTGGGCCAGTTCTTGTCGAGATGGCGAATAGACCGATCCAGAAGAAGATATGCTGAAATGAAAACAAAATAAATATTAGTACATTATAAAATTGTACAGGACACACAGACATTATGTTGAAGAATACTCACATTTTGGCTCCTGAAGCTTGAATCCACACTTGGAAGGCTCTTCTGGGCTTTTGTCTGCTCTCTGCAAGGCTGTCTGTAGACTAATTGTCTGACCCTGAAGACACCTTCTTTTATCTACACTCCTCCCAAACAATGTTGCTTGTTTAGGGGGAGTTTTAGACAAGTGTCTAGACATTGTTTACTCAAAGCGCGTGCGCGCACAAGGCGCTGACGTGCGCGGTGCCAAGCGCTCGTCAGCGATCACATAGACTGTAATGCTATATTTGGGTGCACACTGAGCGCACACGTGCGCGCGCGATTTTTTTAAGTATGTAGGCGGAACAAAAAATGCAACATGTAGCGTTCGGCGCGTCTGGGCGCACACCTGTAAAATGCGCAGTGCATGCTAAACACTGATGAGCGCATACATTCGCAAGACCCTGCGATCACCATGCTAAAGATAGGGGAACATTGCACATGCCCCCGATATCGCACGATGCGCTGCGCGATCAAACACTAGTGTGAAACCAGCCCAAGTGCTGTTCCCCGGCGAAGGGTGCTGAACCACGGCTCTCGTCATTCTCCCCTGCTCTGCTGGCGATCGGCGCGAGCAGGGGAGAATGATGTGAGTTACATTTAACCCCTTAACGACCGCAGATACACCTTTTAATGGCGACAGTTAAGGGTACTTAAACTGCAGCGCTGCTTTTTAGCGGTGCTGAGGTTTAAGGCTATAGCGCCCCCCAGCGTCAGAATTTCTCCGGGGTCTCGGTTGCCAGGGGTAGCCGATACCCCAGAGAACATGATTCAGGTCAATTTTTACTGACCCCAGTGTTGCGATCGTCGTTATTAATGATATAACGGTGACCGCAAAAAATAGGTCCGATTTTCCTTTTAATTTCTCTCCTCTGATGAGATCGCACATCAGAGGAGAGAGAAATAGGGTCCCCCGATCACCTCCCCAATACCTCTGTTGTCCCAGCAGGCCCCCCCGAAGTCCCCTGGGCTGCTGGCTTCTTCCAGGAGAAAATGGCGGGTACATGCGTAGTGCGCCCGCCGAGATCTGCCAGCCGGCACCTAGCAACAATAGGAGACTTTTTCCTATTGGTTCATTTTGATCAGTGTGATAGACCCTAACACAGTGATCAAAATAAAAAAATAGTAAATCAAACCCACCTTTATCACCCCCTTAGTTAGGGAACAATAATAAAGTAAAAAAAAGTATTTATTTCCATTTTCCCATTAGGGTTAGAGCTGGGCTAAAGTGAGTTGGGCTAAAGTGTTAGGAACGGTGGAAAGCACTAAATAAAAATATAAATAAAGTGCGTTCGCCGCTCGGGGTCCACCGTGCGGTAGGTGGTATAATTGCTGCTAGACGGTGGCAGAGCAATATGGCGGAGGTGCGCACAGGGTTAGCCTTCACCCTGGTGCTCAAAGCAATCGCTGTTTAGTCACAGAGATGGCAAAAACATAAAGTACTGAACCTGTTAGGGTCACAAGAGCTCAGAGCAATAACACACACGGTAAGCGGTCACAGGAATAGCCCAAGATGGCAGCACTAAGTCCTTCTAGACCTACCGTGTGTGTGTCCGAGTATATAGCGTCGCAGCCGCGAACGCTCAAGTGGGCTGCTACTGCAGCGCGGCGTGAATACTGCCGCTCAACAACACCGCTATGGCGCAGGCGCAATGTTGGATGCTAGCAGCTGAGTAAGGAGCAATAGCACACTGGCACTGGAAGTAACTCAATCCCTCACACAAGCGTATTATCAAAGGGAAGGGGTTTCAAATGAGTCATTCACCAGATCATGCATCCATCAAACATTCACTCAGCAGCAAGTATGTCTATACTAGTGCATGGCGGAACAGCCATGCGCGCCTTTTATAGCAGCCGGGACCTTCCGCACGCCCCCAGATCTCTGAGATGGACAAATGAGATTTGGAGCAGGAGCTGAGCACATGACTCCCAATCTCCAATGGGAGATCATCCCATGAGCATGCTCAGTAAGAGGAGAGAAGGACTTAGCCTCAGGAGAGATTTGCTGCAAGGCAATCTCCTCTGCAATCTCCTCTGCAGTGGACAAAGAGCAGGAGACTTCAGAATGTGAGGGTCTGGATTCCTGCATAGCGACCGCAGAAACCTGACTCCTAGCATTACCCCCCTCCTAGGACCCCCCTCCCTGAGACTTCCGACCCGCCAACTTGTGCCTTTTAGTGGCGTAGGCCTCAGACTCGTCCGAAGGCAAGTCTCATGTCCGGGTAGGTGACAAGGAAACCCAGACACGCGGAAGGCATCAGGGATGGCAAGATCACCAGGTTTGAGAAGGGACACATGGGAGACAACGGGAGCGGTAGTTAAAGTGGGGCGCTGCTGTGTGTCGGCGGGCGTCGCCACTCTCCGTTTGGAGAGGCTATCCCGTGAACAAAAGGCACAGGCCCGAATATATTTTTTTACATCCCGAGCCCTGTGCGGCCACAAATAAGACCCAGCCAGGAGTTTTGTGGTCTGCATATAGCCGCAGTGACTACCCCTCCTGGAAGCGTGTGCCCACGCGAGAACCCTCGGCCGAAGGTGATGAGGGACAAAGGTCTTACCCGGCGGCACAGAGTTTGGCCATTGCGGGGCGCTGTGGTCTGGAGCAACGGCATGTTGACAACGGTAACCGCAAATGGAGTCTTGTGCCGGACACGCCTCGAGAACAGCGCGAGACACCTCCATGGGCTCAGGGGGTGGAAATTCTGGCTCGGGTGGTTCCAGAGGCTCAAAAAAGTTGGGAGCTGAGGTAACCTTCCGCTTGGATTGAGCATGCTCCATACCGCGCTCCGAAAAATGGAGGTCAATGCGGGTGGAAATGGCAATCAGCTCCTCCAAAGTTGCGGGTACCTCTTTGGTAGACAGAGCATCTTTGACGTGCTCCTCCAAACCTCTCCAAAACACAGGGATAAGGGCTTTGTCAGACCACTCCAGCTTGGAAGCCAGTGTCCGAAAACGAACGGCATACTGACTAACTGAGAGGGATCCCTGGGTCAAAGCGAGAAGCTGAAGAGAGGTGTCATGCGTGACCCGTGGACCGAGGAAGACCTGCTTAATAGCTGTTAAAAACTGAGCAGCAGTCCGAACCTCTGGGTCACCACGCTCCCATAGTGGCATAGCCCACTCCAATGCCTTGCCCGACAGAAGGGAGACAATAGACCCCACCTTGGCCCACTCCGTAATAAATAGCGCAGCCAGTAGCTCCAGCTGGATAGAGCACTGGCTGATGAAACCCCTACAGGAGGCGCCATCGCCTGAAAATTTATCGGGCAATGGGAGGCGGGTAACTTTCGGCGCGTGGGAGGACGTGGACATATGCGTAACTGCGTCAGTGATTGCTTGCACAGCAGCTTCGGTGGATTGCGCAGCTGAGAGAGCCCTCTCAAGAGTGGCCAACCGGCCCTCAAGCTGCCGAATGCACTGCAAGAGTAGCTGCTGTTCTGCCATCACTAGCCAGACCCTGGCGCTAGTATAATATTAGGAACGGCGGAAAGCACTAAATAAAAATATAAATAAAGTGCATTCGCCGCTCGGGGTCCACCGTGCGGTAGGTGGTATAATTGCTGCTAGACGGTGGCAGAGCAATATGGCGGAGATGCGCACGGGGTTAGCCTTCACCCTGGTGCGCAAAGCAATCGCTGTCTAGTCACAGAGATGGCAAAAACATAAAGTACTGAGCCTGTTAGGGTCACAAGAGCTCAGATCAATAACTCACATGGTAAGCGGTTACAGGAATAGCCCAAAATGGCGGCACTAAGTCCTTCTAGACCTACCGTGTGTGTCCGAGTATATAGCGTCACAGCCGCGAACGCTCAAGTGGGCTGCTACTGCAGCGCGGCGTGAATACTGCCGCTCAACGACACCGCTATGGCGCAGTCACAATGTCGGACGCTAGCAGCTGAGTAAGGAGCAATAGCGCGCTGGCACTGGTAGTAACTCAATCCCTCACACAAGCGTATTATCAAAGGGAAGGGGTTTCAAATGAGTCATTCACCAGATCATGCATCCATCAAACATTCACTCAGCAGCAAGTATGTCTATACTAGCGCATGGCGGAACAGCCATACGCGCCTTTTATAGCAGCCGGGACCTTCCGCATGCCCCCAGATCTCTGAGATGGACAAATGAGATTTGGAGCAGGACCTGAGCACATGACTCCCGATCTCCAATGGGAGATCGTCCCATGAGCATGCTCAGTAAGAGGAGAGAAGGACTTAGCCTCAGGAGAGATTTGCTGCAAGGCAATCTCCTCTGCAATCTCCTCTGCAGTGGACAAAGAGCAGGAGACTGCAGAATGTGAGGGTCTGGATTCCTGCATAGCGACCGCAGAAACCTGACTCCTAACATAAAGTTAGTGATAGGGTTGGGGCTAAAGTTAGGGTTAGGGTTGGGGCTAAAGTTAGGGTTAGGGTTGGGGCTAGAGTTGGGGTTAGGGTTGAGATTAGGGTTAGGGTTGGGATTTGGGGTGTGTTTCGGTTAGGTTTGTGGTTAGGGTTATGGTTAGGGCTGGGATTAGGGTTAAGGGTGTTTTGGGGTTAGGGTTGGAGCTAGAATTGGGGGGGTATCCACTGTTTAGGCACACCAGGGGCTATCCAAATGTTACATTGCGTCCAATCTCAATTCCAGCCAATTTTGGTTTGAAAAAGTCAGCCGACGCTCCTTCCCTTCCGAGCTCTGCTGTGTGCCCAAACAGTGGTTCCCCCCCACATATGGGGTATCAGCGTACTCAGAACAAATTGGACAACAACTTTTAGAGTCCAATTTCTCCTGTTATCTTTGGGAAAATAAAAAATTGGAGACTACACTAAAAGATCATGTTTGTGGAAAAAATATGATTTTTTATTTTCACACCCGGGCATTATAAACTTTAGTGAAACACCTGAGGGTTCAAAGTTCCACCACACATCTAGATAAGTTCCTTGGGGGATCTAGTTTCCAAAATGGTGTCACTTGTGGGGGTTTCCACTGTATAGACACATTAGGGGCTCTCCAAACGCGACATGGCTTCCGTTCTCAATTCCAGACAATTTTGCATTGAAAAAGTAAAATGGCGCTCCTTCCCTTCCGAGCTCTGCCATGCACCCAAACAGTGGTTTAGCCCCACATATGGGATATCAGCGTACTCAGGACAAACTGCACAACAACTTTTGGGGTCCAATTTCTCCTGTTACTCTTGTGAAAATAAACAATTGGGGGGCGAAATGATCATTTTTGTAAAAAAAATATGATTTTTTTATTTTTACTGCTGAACTTAAGCTTCTGTGAAGCACTTGGGGGTTCAAAGTGCTCACCACACATCTAAATAACTTCCTTAGGGGGCATAGTTTCCAAAATGGTGTCTCTTGTGGGGGTTTCTACAGTTTAGGCACATCAGGGGCTATCCAAATGTTACATTGCGTCCAATCTCAATTCCAGCCAATTTTGGTTTGAAAAAGTCAGCCGACGCTCCTTCCCTTCCGAGCTCTGCTGTGTGCCCAAACAGTGGTTCCCCCCCACATATGGGGTATCAGCGTACTCAGAACAAATTGGACAACAACTTTTAGAGTCCAATTTCTCCTGTTATCTTTGGGAAAATAAACAATTGGGGGGCGAAATGATCATTTTTGTAAAAAAAATATGATTTTTTTATTTTTACTGCTGAACTTAAGCTTCTGTGAAGCACTTGGGGGTTCAAAGTGCTCACCACACATCTAAATAACTTCCTTAGGGGACATAGTTTCCAAAATGGTGTCTCTTGTGGGGGTTTCCACAGTTTAGGCACATCAGGGGCTCTCCAAACGCTACATGGCATCCAATCTCAGTTCCAGCCAATTTTGCATTGAAAAGTCAAACAGCGCTCCTTCCCTTCTGAGCTCTGCCATGCGCCCAAACAGTTGTTTATCTGCATATATGGGGTATCAGCATACTCAGGACAAATTGTTCAACAACTTTTGAGGTCCAATTTCTCCTGTCACCCGTGGTGAGATAAAAAAATGGATCTGAAGTAATTTTTTTGTGAAAAATGTTCATTTTTTTTAACCATTCCGAAAACTCCTGTGAAGCACCTGAAGGGTCAATAAACTTCTTGAATGTGGTTTTGAGCACCTTCAGGGGTTCAGTTTTTAGAATGGTGTCACTTTTGGGTATTTTCTATCATATAGACCCCTAACAGTGACTTCAAATGTGAAGTGGTCCCCCCAAAAAAAGTTGTTGTAAAAATGAGAAATCGCTGTTTAACTTTTAACCCTTATAACTTCCTAAACAAAAAAAATCTTGGTTCCAAAATTGTGCTGATGTAAAGTAAACATGTGGGAAATGTTAATTATTAAGTATTTTGTGTGACATATCTTTGTGATTTAAGGGCATGAAAATTCAAAGTTGGAAAACTGCGAAATTTTCAAAATTTTTGCCAAGTTTCTGTTTTCTTCACAAGTAAACTCAGGTCATAAAGAAATGTTAAGCGTTCCAGAGTTCTTACCTCATAAAGGGACAGTGGTCAGAATTGTAAAACTTGGCTTGGTCATTAGCATGCAAGTCACCCTTGGGGGGTAAAGGGGTTAGGCTGGGGTCACACTAGAGAGAAATATGGATGAGTGAGTGAGAGGCGTACAAACATTGCATTGCACACAGACCAATGATTCTCTATCGGGTTGCTCCCATCAGCCATATATTTCTCGCGTGTATTTTACAGTCCGTGCCAATCGCATCATGCTACGTTTGTCAGTGTATTCCGCCAGAAATACACCAATGCAAGCCTATGGGTGCACAAAAAAACGCATTACAGATGGACCAGGTGTGTGACATGTGAGAAATATGCATCGCTGTCCTTTAACAAAAGCCAGTAATTCAGTGCGCGATACAGTAAAATCACACTGACATGCTTAATAAAGAATAGAAAGAAAAGATATAGACACATAGAATACATATATATTGTGGTACAGTAAAGGGTGTTTTACTGGATGGGAGATACATTTCTCCCAGCAGATTAATGTTTGGCTGGGTTTTTCCCTAAAGACAGAACCTGCGATGATGTCATGGTCATGTGATCAGCCCATGTGATGTCTACCTCACCGGTGGGAGGGGTTATGGGCTATGTAATGGAGGTTGGTATTTGGCACATGGTGAGTGTGTGTCTGGAAGTTACAGGAACTTGGGTGGACTTAGCCTGAACTTGTATACAGGATCCCTGTGCTACAGGACTATAGCAGCAAGACTCTCAACAACCCTGGGAATGGCACCTGGCGGATGCCGCAGGACCTGGCAGCCGCTTAGTTAAGCCTGTCCCATGCAAGGGGTGAGTCTGGGACCAGTGGTTCTCCAAGTTGGAGTACATTTATGTTTTTCCCTTATTTTCTGTTAACCTGCTGTTTGAACAGTGACATTAAACCACTGAAATTAGACTTTAAGCCTGTGTGTTGCCTCGTTACTGCAGCCCTGCCATTACCTACTAGAGCGAATCCCTACAATTGGTGGACTGAATGCGGGCAAACACAGTGAGGCCAGGCTGTTTTGCTTGTTTTTGATCTGTACCCCACCCTATATCCTGGGTGAAACATGTGGCACAGACCCAGGCGGGGAACTATCCAGAAATGGAGGCCACGGTCAAAATGCTCAGGCTATGCAGCAGCAGCAGGAGGCCATGCGGCAGCACTGGCAGGACTCCATGCGACAGCAGGCTATGCAGCAGCAGGAAACCAATCAGCTGTTGATACAGCATATCATGACAGCACAGACAAAAGGAACTAACCGGAGAATCCATGATGTCCGGAAAGCGGTTCGTACAGCGGTTCCCAAAATGGAGAAGTCGGATGATGTGGAGGCATACCTGGAGATGTTTGAAGGAGTCGCTGAAAGAGAGAAGCTACCTCGGGACCAGAGGGCAGAAATCATCGCTCCGCTTCTGGCCCCAGGACCTTTAAAAGCATATCAGGACCTACCCACGGAGCACATGGCGGACTACACAGTCGTCAAGGGTGAGATACTGGCACGTCTTGGGGTAAATGTGTTAGTTCGGGCTCAGTGGGTATACCAGTGGGAGTTTACCCCCTCCAAGCCGGCTCGGTCCCAGTATTACGACCTGTTGCACCTCTTACAAAAATGGTTGCAGCCTGAGGTGTTGTCCCCCACGGCCATGCTGGACCGCATAGTGACTGATATGTTTTGGAGGGCTTTGCCCCACTCCTTCCAGACATGGGGCGGACAGGCGTCCCCTACTAATGCCATGCAGATGATAGACCTCATAGAAAGGTATGGGGCTACCAAAGAGCTACAGGGAGGGACTCCCCAGAACGTAACAGGAAGGTCCCCTAAGTCTCCACCCCTGGTTCGGCGAACAGAGCCCAGGAAGGCTGCTCAGGACTTATCTGGGGAAGTAAGGATCCCCATAATCTGCTGGCTGAGCCAGGAACCAGGGCATATGAGAGCTGATTGCCCCCACCTGGCTGAGCCCATGGACACCAACTTTGGGTACCGCCAGTCTCACTATGCCGAACCGATGTGTGCAATGGGCACCCCAAAAGGTCCCAATATGGAACATTTGTGTCAGGTTGAAGTGGAGGGCAACCTGGCTGTGACCCTATTGGATTCAGGGAGTCTTGTAACCCTGGTACGAGCCAGCTAGATACAAACCAGTGAGTATATGGGTCAGAAAATTGGGGTGTTGTGTATACATGGGGACTTAAAAGACTATCCCACCACACTTGTGGTGATCAGCACATCAGTGGGGAGGCGGTGCCTCGAGGTGGGGGTTGTGACTAATTTTCATTATGAGGTGATAATTGGAAGAGACTTTCCTTTATTTTCTATGCTGTGGCCATCTGTTGTCTCACCTACAGAGCAACTGCCGGCACCAGAGGCAACCAGGTTACATTCTCCAGAAGTAGGGCATGAACCTGGTGGCCCGGAGGAAGAAGTGCTGGTGGTAGGGGTAACCTTCCCTTCGGTGGATGAGGGGAAGAATTCTCCCATAGAAGTATTGGCTGGAGAGGTGGAAGACTTGCCGCCGGGACCCGAGTTGTCAGACTTGAATGTGTCAGGTGACAGTTTTGGTACGGCGCAACTCCGAGACCCTACTTTGGCCTGGGCCAGAGAAAATGTATTATTTGTCAATGGGGATCCCCAGCAACCTGGGGCAGCTACAGTGCTGCCACGCTTTGAGCTACATCAAGATTTGTTGTACCGAGAGGAGAAAATACGTGGGGAACTGGTAGAACAGTTACTCGTACCTCAGACATATCGTAGGCTGGTAATGGACTTAGCGCATGCGCATGTACTTGGTGGGCATTTGGGCCAAAAGAAAACCCTAGACCGAATTCTGCAGCGGTTCTACTGGCTAGGGGTCCATGAAGAAGTTAAACGGTACTGTAATTCCTGTCCAATGTGCCAGGTAACCAGTCCCCAGCCTCACTTTCGGAGTCCTTTGGTGCCTTTGCCAATTACAGAGGTACCTTTCAAGAGAGTGGCAATGGATCTGGTGGGGCCTCTCAATAAGTCAGCAAGGGGACACCAACACATCCTGGTAGTTCTAGATTATGCTACCCGATATCCTGAGGCCATTCCACTGCGCCAGACATCAGCTAAGCTTATAGCAAAGGAACTAATGGGTATGTTTTCGTGGGTGGGAATTCCTCAAGAGATTTTAACAGACCAGGGAACCCCCTTTATGTAAAAAATTATGAAGGAACTCTGCCGTTCGCTAAATGTTAAGCAGTTGCGCACATCGGTCTGTCATCCCCAAACAGACGATCTGGTAGAAAGGTTCAATAAGACGCTGAAAAGCATGTTAAAAAAGGCAGTTTCCAAAGATGGGAAGGACTGGGATCTCTTATTGCCATATTTGTTGTTTGCAGTGCGGGAGATGCCTTAGGCATCTACGGGGTTCTTGTCCTTTGAACTATTGTATGGCAGACATCCACGGGGCTTACTCGATATAGCCAAAGAGGCCTGGGAGAACCAACCTACCCCCACGAAAGTATGATAGAACATGTTGCAAAAATGCAAAAAAGAATGAAGACAGTCCTACCCTTAGTCCGGGAACATATGGAGGCCGCACAACAGTCACAGAGTCGGGTCTATAACCGGGGGGCTCGGGTAAGAACCTTTAGCTCTGGGGATCGGGTGTTGGTACTTGTGCCTATCCTAGATAGCAAATTTCTTGCAAGGTGGCAGGGACCCTACGAGATCATTGAAAAGATAAGGCCAATAGACTACAAGGTACACCTGCCAGGACGGAGAAAGTCAGAACAGGTTTATCATGTTAATTTGCTTAAACCATGGAAAGAAAGAGAAAACCTTGGTGGGGATAGTCCGCTTCCTGCGCTTCAGATGGAGAAGGCTCCATCACCTCGGGGCGAGGCAGGAGAAGCCCAACCCGCAGTCAAAGTTGCAGACACTTTGTCTCCTAGACAGGTTCAGGAGGTCCGGGAGTTCATTAGCCGAAATACAGATATTTTTTCGGAGCTCCCCGGATGTACCTCCCTGATCCAACATGACATTGTCACGGAGCCACAGGCCAAAGTCCGACTAAAGCCATATCGGGTGCCTGAGGCCCGGCGACAAGCCATCTCGGAAGAGGTAAAAACTGTAATGGTCAACGTGTGACTGGACACAGCGCCTCCAGCAGGGCGAATTTATGATACACGTGACCCTGGATACAGCGCCTCCAGTGGGGCGAATTTAAATAATACCGGGACGTGCAGCCGGATACACCACCTCCAGCTGGCGAATTTAAAAAGTACACGTAAAACTGGATACCCCGCCTCCAGCTGGCGAATTTAAATAATAAGGGGAAACACAGGAACAATTACAGTGGTGGGCCCTGTAATAGGAAATAGGGACGTGGAGACCTCCTAAGCTCCCCTGAGGAAGCGTCCCTGCACTCCTTACGTTCCCTATACAGGCTCCGCACCTGTCGCCGCACGCGAACCTTATGCCCTGACTCGCCCTGAACCTAGTCCCTCACTAGGGCATTGGCCGGTGCGGAAACTAATCCCACCACTGCACTAGATCACACATAAGGAAAGTCACAAACAGGGGAAATAGAAAACTTAGCTCTCTCTGTGCAAATGCTCCAGCACAGAGTCCAGCAACCGACTGCAGCCTTCCTCCTGAATAGCTGCCACCAAGTTCAGTAAGCGCTGCAAAGAACTCCCTTCGGTGACTCCTTCCACATCAGGACTCAGATTGAGCTGAGCAATCTCTCCAGCTCCTTCCACCACCAAGGTTGGTTGCAAATGAACAACTATCACCAACAATGATTGAATACCCTGAGACTCATTTATAGAGCCTAACACCTGATTTATAATTACTATTAAACCTACCACTAAGGTGCGATACCACTCCCCACCACCGGGCAACTTAGAATGAAAGACAGCACGTGTGATAATTCCAATGGCCACCGGGGGCAATCACGTCACACATTGTACTTGACAAAGTAAAAAAAATTCACTTTGTCCAATTTAAAACTGTCAGATCATGACAAAAACTATGCTACAGTTAGGGGTCAAAGAAGAGTCGCAAAGTGAGTGGGCCAGCCCAATAGTCCTAATACCCAAGCCTGATGGGTCTCTAAGATTCTGTAATGATTTTAGAAAGCTTAATGACATTTCAAAGTTTGACGCCTACCCCATGCCCCGGGTTGACGAGTTGATAGAGTGATTTGGGCAGGCATGGTATTTTACAACTCTGGACCTCACAAAAGGTTATTGGCAGGTACCCCAAGGCCTCTTTCACACATCAGGTTTTCTGCTTCAGGCGCGATCCGGCGCTTTTGACTAAAACCGGATCCGTCGAAATGCAATACCGGATCCGGTTTCCCCCCCATTGACTTGCATTAGAGCCGGATCGAGCCGGATGGCCATGCGTTTCATCCGATTTTCGCCGGATCCGGCAATGTGACGCGATCCGGCGTCTGGAAAAAACGGTGACTGTAACGTTTTTTGTATCCGTCGAAAAAGGCGGACACGCCGGATCTGGCGTGTCCGGCTTTTTCATACAATGAAAGCCTATGAGCGCCGCAATGCGCCGGATCCGGTTTCTTTGGTCTGAGCATGCTCAGTAGCTCTGCCCACAGGACATATATAAAAGCAAGACAATGGGACCCTCAGCCACACCCAACATGCCACCCAAGCCAAGAACCAGGAGCAGGAGAAGGCAGCAGACATCTGCAGCAGCACCATCAGCACCACCCCAAATTGAGCAGCATGCTGAACAACGGGAGGGGAGTCCAGCAGCAGATGAGACGGTAATTATCAAATCCCCCATTCCTCCAAACTAGGGCTATGGAATATCAAGATATTCATTGGCCCTTTGTTTCTCTTTATTCAACAGCCGCCCAATAGATGCAGCAGCAGCAGCAGCAATGGCAGCAGCAGAAACACCACCCACAGCCATGGAGTCTGGCCATGAGGAAGACAGCACATCTTCAGGGAGCCCTCCCTCGCATCGTCAGCGTTTGACGGTAAGTTTTTATTTCCAAAATCCATCATCTCTGTAATATATGTGTATTCATTGCCTTTTATTTCAAAACAGGAATCACAAGATGAAGAGGAGCTCCCAGAAGAAGAAGGAAGGGGTGGACAGACACTTGGAGTGGGCTCACAATTGGTAAGTTTTTTGCATCAAACGCAGAAACACAACATCACACTACACACAACACATAGAAAACAATGTTCTGCAGACCACACACAGCAAACAAATGCCTACATCCAAAGACATAACATTTTTTGTTTTCTTCTCTAGTCTTCCCAATCTGGTGCTCGGCCAAGAGGTCCTCGCAGTGCCTCCCAGGGTCGTCCGCGACAGCAACGCGGCGGTCACCAGCGTGTAAGTATAAATATTTTTGCTTTGTTTTTTTTGCACTTTTTATTTCATTTCTTTTGTGGAGGCTAATTATGTTATTTTTGTCTTTTTCTTTAACAGCCTTCACAGCGTGCTCCCGACTCTGACGGTGAGGATGGAGGGATTGATGTGGACTGCCTCATTGATCTCGTCAGAGAAAGGGAGCCGCTCTGGAATATGGCTGACCGACGCCACGCTGACCTGATCGTTACCCGACGACTCTGGGAGGAAATCTGTTCGCTCCTTGTGGACTGCTGGGAGGACCTCGAAGCTCGGGCCCAGATTAAAGAGCGTAAGTATATACAGTACCGGTTGCTTGATTTAAACCAGTGTTTCCCGAACTCCAGTCCTCATGGTCCCCACGGATCATGTGTTCAGGATTTCTATTTACTTTGGAAATCCTGAAAACATGACCCCTGGGGACCATGAGGACTGGAGTTTGGGAAACACTGATGTTGTATACTAACCACTTTGTCCTTTCTCGTTTCAGGGGAGAGAATTGTGAAGCGGTGGCGGTCTGTGAGGGATCGTTTCAAGAAGGAGTTCAATAAAGAGATGCGGGCCCCGAGTGGATCTGGAGGACGCAGGAGCAAGTACAAGTACGCACGAGCCCTGTCGTTCCTCCGGGAGACAATGCTCACCAGAAGGTAAATATTACACACCACATGTGACAAAAAAATGTTTAGATGTAACTTTCTTTTTTTCAGCCAGGGCCATACCATGTCACTATTTTAATTGTTTTTTTTTCTCTTTATTCCACAGCACGGTGAGCAGCACTCGGGAGCCTGCACGATTGGACCCTTCTGAGGCGATCCCTGAGGAGACCGGCACCGAGGGACACTTCGACCGCCCCGGTACATCTGCACCTTCCCAGCCTTCCCACACATTCGACCCATCTGTCCCATCCACCAGCACAGGAGCATTGTGGCCGCCTACATTACATGAAGCTGTTGGTGAGGAGATCGCTTTCCCTTTACCCCACCCTTCTGCCCCTGCCACCTCTAGTACACCTGCGGGTACTGGGCGGCAGCGGCAGAGGGGTCAGGAAAAGACTTATGCGCCAGAGTTCTTGCATCTGAATGCATCTTTCCAGAACTGTCTAAAAGTCTTGTCAGAGCAAATCTCCGCAGGCTATCAGCAGATCAACTCCAGCATTCTGGAGGTGAAGACACTTCTGCAAACCATGCATTCAGAAGCAAGATCTTCGCCAAACCACACCTTTTTCAGGTCTGTTGTGGAGCGCATGGAAACGCTCTCTCCTGCCCAGCAGATGCATGTAATGCATTCATGCCACGCTGCTCTCCAGCAAGTTACCTCCCAACCTCCTCCTCCCACCACAGTAGTTCCTCCACCTGCACCCCCTCCAGCCACTTTCCATCCTCCCCCTCCTATTACATCTACACCCCCTCCAGCCACTTTCCATCCTCCCCCTCCTATTACATCTACACCCCCTCCAGCCACTTTCCATCCTCCCCCTCCTATTACATACCATCCACCTCCCCAGCACCATCCACCTCCCCAGCACCAGCAACCTCCCCAGCACCAGCAACCTCCCCAGTACCAGCAACCTCCCCAGTACCTGCAAACTCCCCAGTACCAGCAACCTCCCCAGTACCAGACATCTCCCCACTTCCAGCAACCTGCCCCGTACCAGACATCTCCCCACTTCCAGCAACCTGCCCCGTACCAGACATCTCCCCACTTCCAGCAACCTGCCCCGTACCAGACATCTCCCCACTTCCAGCAACCTGCCCCGTGCCAAACTCCTTCCCCATACAACTTGCCATCAACATCATCTGCTCCTACAGTCCCTGCCCAACCCTCCACTCCACCACCCACCACCTCTTCTGCTTCCCACATGTCCACCCATTCTGTAGTTTTTTCCACACCTTCACCTCTAACTGTTCCTTCCCCACCACGATCCCAGTCCTCTCTCCACACTCCCAGTGTCGAAGTGTCCCGCAGCCCCTACAGCAGTATTTCCACCACACACTACACAGATTTATAATGTGTGTATTTAAATAAAAATGACCTGTTTTATGGTTTCAAAGCTTTATTAAACAAGTTTATTAAAATTTTAAAAAAGTTTACTAAAAAAAACATTTTTCAATAAAAGTTAAATTATTTTACACTGGTTGTCTGTCATTTCTTTCTGCGGTGAAAAAGGTTAAATACAGGGTATTTAAAAGGTGAAATGGTATTCAAAACCAGGTATATAACTGTGGGTAAATTTTAGCTTTTTGCCACAGTTGTGTTCCTGGTTGTGTTTGAAGCAAAGTATTTCACCTAAAAAGTTGTGTTTATTGTTGGTGATTTCATAACAATGTACACAACTTTTGTTAAAAGGTGAAATACTTTGCATAAAACACAACCAGGTACACACCTGTGGCCTAAAGCTAAAAATAGAGACCATGACAAGATAGCCAACTTTGGTTGGCAAAGGTATATACTGTTGGTACAGAAGGTACACAAGTTTGGTTGGGCACAAATCTTTCACACTCTGTCATCCTGCCAGTGTACTCTGCCTTGAGGTGACATAAAGTATAGTGCAAAATTGTGCCTCATTACTGAAACCGTCACAGAACTTCTAGTGGTAATGTCATGGTAATCTTGCAAGGTGGTTTCTTCAGAGGTGTCCTCAATGGAAATGGGTTCCTTGCAGATAACAAAATTGTGGAGTACCACGCACGCTTTGATCACCTCGTCCACAGTTTCTGTCTTGAGGTTGATCGCAGTCAATAGGACCCGCCATTTGGCTGTCAGAATACCAAAGGTACATTCAACCATTCTTCTTGCTCTTGTGAGGCGGTAATTAAAAATGCGTTTTGGTCTTGTCAATCCTCTGCTAGAGTACGGTTTCAAAAGGTGTTCTGACAGCTGGAAGGCTTCATCCCCTACACAGACAAATGGCATAGGTGGACCAGATGTTTGCGGCAGCGGTCTAGGTGGTGGGAACTGGAAGGTGTTTCCATACAGTTTACGCCCCATGGCAGACAGTTTGAAAACTTGAGAGTCATTGGAGCGGCCAAAGGCCCCAATATCAACCGCAATAAATTTGTATTCCGCGTCAGCGATGGCCATGAGGACAATTGAAAAATATTTCTTGTAATTGAAATATTCCGATCCCGATCCAGCTGGCTTTACAATGCGGATATGTTTCCCGTCCACAGCGCCCAAGCAGTTGGGAAACTGACATATCTGTTGAAACTTGTCAGCAATTTCAATCCACCTCTCTGTTGTGGGCTCTGGTAAAAACTCTTCAGCTAAGGAGTCCCACAGTGCACGGCATGTGTACTTCACTATTCCAGATATGGTGGAAATCCCGAATCTGTACTGGAAATGCAGTGACGAAAGGGATTCTCCAGTTGCAAGAAATCTGTGGGGAATTAAAAAACAATAAATTAGTTTTAAATCACAGCATTACATACCAAAACTGAGCTATAACACTTGGAGATACAAACTACCACCAACAAGATTGCAGTGAAAGTGTGCTCTGATGCGAGCATATCCAATAAATGTGGCTTACCTTAAAGTCACCATCAGACGCTCTGCGGGTGAAACAGAGAAGCGGCAATAGGTGTCCGCTTTTCTTATGAGGTGTGCAATGCGCTCCACCAAGTAATCAAAATTCTCTATTTTCATCCTAACATATCCAAAAAATTTATCCGGGTTTCGTCGAAGGTCCATGCAGAGTGTAGAATAGACCCCACGCGTCATTCTCTTGGCTGTGATGGGGTGGATCCACAAACGTCGTCTACGATGCCTGATGCGCTGCTGTCTCGCTCTCTCCTTCTCCAGAACAATCACCCTCAAACGATTCGCCTCCGCTATAAAATCCGCCAAATTCTTCAAAATATTTCCAATGACAACATCCATCTTCGCCAGTAACTTGCTCTTCTCTCCAACCTGCACTTTCTCCTCTACAACCTGTCAAAGAAGGGCTGTAGGAACATGCTATATATAGTTTTCCAGTAGCCAATCCCGTTCGGAAGGCCACAAGGGTCAATTTTAAAAACCGGATCCGGCGTAATCCGTCGAAAAACGGATAGAAAAACGGATGAACCGGATGAGACGGATCCGGTTTTGTCTGTCAAGAAAAAGACGGATCCGGCAGAAAACCGGATCCGTCACATCCGGTTTTACTAAACATTTGCCGGATCCGGCGTTCCGGTACGACGCCGGATCGCGCCTGACGCCGAAAACCTGAAGTGTGAAAGTAGCCTAACAGAGGAGGTGAAGGAAAAAATGGCTTTTGTAACACCCGAGGGGCTGTTCCAGTATAAGGTGTTACCCTTTGGGTTGCATGGTGCACCAGCAATGTTCCTGCGATTAATGGATATCGTTCTCCGTCCCCATCGCCGCTATGCCTCAGCCTATCTAGACGATATTATTGTGTACAGCACCGACTGGGAAAGTCACTTAGCAAAAGTACAAGCAGAGATAGATTCTCTGCGACAAGCAGGGTTAACTGCCAACCCAAAGAAGTGTTCCATAGGGTTGGAGGAAGCTCGGTACTTGGGTTACGTCATTGGGAGAGGAGTTCTCAAGCCTCAAGTAAACAAAGTGGAGGCAATTCAGAACTGGCCCCGTCCTCTCACAACAAAACAGGTAAAAGCCTTTTTAGGTTTGGTGGGATATTACAGGCGGTTCATTCCCAACTTTGCAACCCTGTCCGCGCCTTTAACAGACTGCTTAAAAGGAAGGAAATCTGTGATGGTCCACTCGAATGATCAGTTAAAGGGGGCCTTTACAAAGTTAAAAGAGGTACTGTGTGGTACACCAGTCCTGATCACTCCAAATTTCAAAAGAGAGTTCGTTGTGCAGAATGATGCCTCTGAGATAGGGCTCGGTGCCGTGCTGTCTCAGGAGGTTAACGAGGAAGAGTATCCCATTAGTTTCCTAAGCCGGAAGCTTACTCCAGCTGAAACCAGATACAGTATTGTGGAGAGAGAGTGCCTGGCCATCAAGTGGGCACTGGAGTCATTGCACTACTATTTGCTGGGGAGAACATTTCGGTTGGTGACAGATCATTCCCCTCTTACGTGGATGAGTCAAGCTAAGGAGAGGAATGCCCAAGTCACCAGGTGGTTCCTGTTCCTGCAAAATTTTAAATTTTCAGTGGAACATCGGGCAGGAAGACTACAGGGGAATGCAGATGCCCTCTCCAGAGTTCACTGTGTCATGTGTCCACCCCTCTAGGGTTGAACATAGGAGGGAGGTATGTGGTACAGTAAAGGGTGTTTTACTGGATGGGAGATATATTTCTCCCAGCAGATTAATGTTTTTTCCTAAAGACAGGACCTGCGATGATGTCATGGTCACGTGATCAGCCCATGTGATGTTTACCTCACTTGTAGGAGGGGTTATGGGCTATGTAATGGAGGTTGGTATTTGGCATATGGTGAAAGTAAAGGGGCCAAATAGTATTGCACGCCCCACTTTTCAGTTTTTGACTTTCCACAAAAATGTAAAATAACCAATAAATTTTGTTCAACTTCACAATTGTGTTCCACTTGTTGCCGATTCTTCACCAAAAATTTACATTTGGTATCTTTATGTTTGAAGCATGATATGTGGGAAAAGGTTGAAATGTTCCAGGGGGCTGAATACTTTTGCAAGGCACTATATATATATATACACACATGTTATTGAGACATATATATATATATATTTACATTTCATAGAGTTCTAGATAGCAGAATAGCCACTATTTCAGTTGCCTGCTTCTGTGAAATCATTCTAAAACCCGACATTAAATGCCACATGGTTTACATACAGTAATCCATTTCATTTTATGTATTTTTTTATATGTCCCTGACTAACAATTAAATTACGGCTTGTGTGTAAAATTTGGGACGTCTAGGTGTTAAATTAAGGGGTTAATTTGTTGGAAAAAAATGTGTGGGCTCCCACGGCAAAATCGCAACCAGAGAGGTAAAGCAAGTGAGGGCAGATTTGTATAGCTTTGAGAGAGACCATTGCTTTTGGCCCCCCCTTGGCTACCAAAATCTGCCCTGTTGTGAGTTCATTTTCCCCTTCACCATTGAGGTCTGATGAACTCCCTCTTCTGGTGAAGGAAGGTAGTGAGGCTGATCACCAAGCACCTGAGCAGGATGATGATGACTGGGTGACGGGAATTGCTGACTGGATATAAGGCAGCCGACGCCCTTCTACCTTGCTGGTGATTTCTCTGAGGGATTCTAGGAGACCAGTCTGATTCCTGCTCCTCAAAAGCTAAGTTTTCTGCTCTGCTTTTTGCATTTGTGTTTTGGTTTTGTTTTGCCTTGTTTTTCTGGATTTCTGCCATTCCCTGCTGGGGTGAGCTGAATTCTTCAGAAAATACCTGAGTACTGATATAGTCTTTTTGAAGCCTAGCGTCTTCAGGGCCTTTTTCCCTATCAGTCTGTTGGCTCTTGTTTTGATAGGGTTTTTGCGGATTGCAGACAGCAGCTTTTCTATCCTGTCCTATTTAGTTAGCTTGGGCCCCATCATTTGCTCAGCCTATCTTTCTATCTGTGTTAGTGTTTTTTTATCTTACTTCACCGTCATTATATGTTGGGGGCTGCCTATTGCTTTGGGGTCTGCTCTGGGGCAGTTTAGATTTCCCTTTCTGTCTTTAGGCTATTTAGTTCTCCGGCTGTGATCGAGGGGTCTAGGGCATCGTAGGAACCCCCCACGGCTACTGCTAGTTGTTGTTGATAGGTTCAGGGGTCTGCAATCCGATAGCTGCCAACTTCTCTGGTTTTCTGTACTTAGCTAGTATTTCTGTTCTTGCCTCCTACGGTGACTCATTCATAACAGAATCACCAGCCATACCGCAGATCCTAGGGTACTCAATAGCAGGAAAGAATTGTAAAAAAAAAAAAAAAAGTGTGTATATTTTTTCCTCTATATCTCTGAGGCCATAGGGGGAATTTTTTTTTCTCTCAATGGAGATAAAGCAATTGTCTGATCATGTGGAGCAGTTCACCGTGGAAGTGCAGGGAATTTCCGCCTACCTTGCTCATTCACATGCTGCTGAACCAAAGATCCCTACTCCTGATGTGTTTTTTGGGGATGGGTCTAAATTTTTGAATTTCAAAAATAATTGTAAATTATTTTTTGCCTTGAAGCCTAACTCGTCAGGGAGCTCCGCGCAGCAGGTTAAAATTGTCATCTCTTTGCTGCGTGGCGATCCCCAGGATTGGGCGTTTTCTTTGAAACCAGATGATCCTATTCTGACTAATGTGAACGCATTTTTTCAAGCCTTGGGGTTGTTGTATGACAAACCTAATGCTATTGATCAGGCTGAAAAGACCCTGTTGGCATTGAGCCAGGGTCGAGATTCTGCAGAATTGTACTGTCAAAAATTCCGAAAGTGGGCGGTCCTTACTACCTGGAATGATAATGCCTTGGCAGCTCTCTTTCGGAAGGGTTTGTCAGAAGCCGTAAAAGATACTATGGTGGGATTTCCTGTTCCCTCTGGTCTTGACGATTCTATGTCATTAGCCATTCAGGTTGATCGGCGTTTACGTGAACGCAGGACTGCACGAGAGGTGTTGCCACTTGTTGAACAAGTGTCTGAACCTATGCAATGTGATAGAGTTTTGTCCAGGGAGCAACGTCAGGAGTTCAGAAGGCGTAATAAGCTGTGTTTTTTTTGTGGAGATGCCTCGCATATTATTTCTGTCTGTCCTAAACGAGAGAAACGTTTTGCACACATGTTTTCTGTGGGTGGTATTCAACCTAAGTTTCTTCTGGCAATTACTCTGATCTGCTCCCTGTCCACATTTTCCGCCAAGGCTTTTGTGGATTCGGGAGCAGCCCTGAACCTAATGGACTTGGATTTTGCTAAACATTGTGGATTTCCTATGACACCTCTGCGGATGCCTATCCCTTTGAGGGGGATTGATGCTACTCCTTTGGCGAAAAATAAACCTCAGTTTTGGACCCAGGTGGTAATGCGGGTCGCCCCAGACCATCAAGAAAATTGCAGATTTTTGGTGTTGCATAATTTGCATGATACCATTGTTCTGGGGTTTCCCTGGTTGCAAATTCATAATCCAGTTTTGGATTGGAAATCTGTGTCTGTGGTGAGTTGGGGTTGTCGGTGTGCCCTTAGTGAGGCTCCGTTTTTTTCCACCTCTCCTCAGTCGCATGATGTTCCTGACTATTTGGCGGACTTTTATGATGTATTTAGTGAGAATGAGTCTGCGTCTTTGCCTCCTCATAGGACTTATGACTGTGCAAATGAACTGAGCCGGGGTGTAAATTTCCCAAGGGTCGGCTCTTCAATTTATCTGTACCCGAGTACAAGGCTATGCGATCCTATATTAAGGAGGCATTGGAGAAGGGTCATATTAGACCATCCTCTTCACCCTTAGGTGCTGGTTTTTTCTTCGTGGCCAAATGGATGGTTCATTAAGGCTTTGTATTGATTATCGTGCCCTCAACAAAATTACTATTAAATATCAGTATCCGTTACCCCTGATTTAGGATCTATTCTCCAGAGTTAAAGGTGCTTGCTGGTTTACCAAGCTTGACCTCAGGGGGCGTATAATCTTATCCGCATTAAGCATGGGGATGAATGGAAGATGGCGTTTAATACTCCGGAGGGACATTTTGAGTACCTGGTGATGCCTTTTGGGCTCACTAATGTCCCTTCTGTCTTCCAGTGCTTCATGAACGACATTTTCCGAGACTTTGTGGATACATTTTTGATTATCTATCTGGATGATATTTTGATCTTCTCCAAGGATTGGGATTCTCATGTGGAACATGTTCGGACTGGGTTCCGGATATTGAGGGAGAATTCCCTGTATGTCAAAGGATCGAAATGCCTTTTTGGGGTACAGAGGATTTCATTTTTGGGATTTATTTTGTCTCCGTCAACTATTGAAATGGACCCGGCCAAGGTACAGGCCATTTATGATTGGGTTCAGCCCACTTCTTTGAAGGCCCTCCAGAAGTTTTTGGGTTTTGCTAATTTTTATCGGAAATTTATAGCAAAATTTTCTAGTATTGCCAAGCCATTGACTGATCTGACTAAAAAGGGTGCTGATGTGTTGAATTGGTCTCCGGAGGCTGTTTCTTCCTTTCAGGAGCTGAAGCGAAGATTCACTTCTGCACCGGGTTTTGCGGCAACCTGATGTCTCACTCCCGTTCCAGGTAGAGGTGGACGCTTCTGAGATTGGTGCAGGAGCTGTTTTGTCCCAAAAGGATCCTGTAACATCTAAAATGAATCCCTGTGCTTTCTTTTCCCGAAAGTTCTCTCCATCTGAACGTAACTATGATGTGGGGAATCGGGAACTGTTAGCCATGAAATGGGCATTTGAGGAGTGGAGACATTGGTTGGAGGGAGCTAAATATCAAGTCGTGGTCCTCACTGACCACAAGAATTTGATTTACCTGGAGTCGGCCAAACGCTTGAACCCTAGACAGGCTAGGTGGGCCTTGTTTTTTACACGTTTTGATTTTGTGGTCTCTTTTCTTCCTGGCACTAAGAATGTCAAGGCTGACGCTCTCTCTAGGAGCTTCTTTGCTGATTCTCCTGTGGTGACCAAGCCTGCTACCATCTTAGGCGATGGGGTAGTTCTTTCTGCCATCTCGCCCGATTTGAGACGTGCTCTGGAAGAGTTCCAGGAGGACAAACCTGAGCGTTGTCCCAGTGGAAAGTTGTATGTTCCTGACCAGTGGAAGAAGAGAGTGATGTCTGAAGTTCATTGCTCTGCATTGGCTGGTCATCAAGGTATTTTTGGTACTAGAGATCTGGTGAGTCGGTCTTTTTGGTGGCCCGCCTTGTCTCGTGATGTCAGGAATTTTGTGCAGTCCTGTGGGACTTGCTCCCGGTCTAAACTTTGTTCTCGCTCTAGTGGGTTGTTGATGCCTTTGCCGGTCCCCAGGAGGCCATGGACCCATATTTAAATGGATTTCATCTCTGATATGCCTGTCTCTCAGAGAATGACTGTTATTTGGGTGATTTGTGATAGGTTCTCTAAGATGGTTCATCTTGTACCACTCCCTAAGTTGCCATCTTCCTGAGTTGGTGCCCCTGTTTTTGCAACAGGTGGTTCGCTTGCACGGGATTCCTGAGAACATTGTATCTGACAGAGGAGTTCAGTTTGTGTCTAGATTTTGGATGACTTTCTGTTCCAAGCTGGGAATTCAGTTGTCCTTCTCCTCTGCTTTTCACCCTCAGACCAATGGGCAGACGGAGAGAACAAACCAGACCTTGGAGTCGTATTTGAGATGTTTTATTTCCGCTGATCAGGATGATTGGGTTTCATTTTTGCCCTTGGCCGAATTTACTTTAAATAATAGAGCTAGTTCTGCCACTTTGATGTCACCTTTTGTTTGCAACTTTGGGTTTCATCCTCGATTTTCTTCAGGGCAGGTGGAGCCTTCTGCCTGCCCAGGTGTTGACACTGTGGTGGAGAGAATGCACCAGATCTGGGACCAAGTGGTGGATAAGTTATCTCTCTCCCAGGAAAAGGCCCAGTGGTTTTCCAACCGACATAGGACCATTGGTCCCCAGTTTAAGGTTGGTGATATGGTGTGGTTATCATCAAAAAATATCGCTATGAAGGTGGCTTCTCCTAAGTTTAAGCCTAGATTTATTGGACCTTACAAGATTTTGGAGATTATTAATCCGGTCTCTTTTCGTTTGGCTCTTCCTGTCACATTTAAAATCCATGTGTTTCATAAGTCCTTGTTGAAGAGGTTTGTTGAACCAGTAGTTCCTGGAGTGGCACCTCCCGACCCTGTATTGGTTGAAGGTAACATGGAATATGAGGTAGAGAAGATACTGGATTCCCGTCTGGCTAGACGGAGACTCCAGTATTTGGCTAAGTGGAAGGGTTATGGTCAGGAGGTTAATTCCTGGGTCTCTGCCTCTAATATTCATGCCAAAAGATTGGTGCGTGCCTTTCATCGGGCTCACCCTGATCGCCCTGGTGGCGTGGATGAGGGTTCGGTGACCCCTCCTCAAGGGGGAGGTACTGTTGTGAGTTCATTTTCCCCTTCACCATTGAGGTCTGATGAACTCCCTCTTCTGGTGAAGGAAGGTAGTGAGGCTGATCACCAAGCACCTGAGCAGGATGATGATGACTGGGTGACGGGAATTGCTGACTGGATATAAGGCAGCCGACGCCCTTCTACCTTGCTGGTGATTTCTCTGAGGGATTATAGGAGACCAGTCTGATTCCTGCTCCTCAAAAGCTAAGTTTTCTGCTCTGCTTTTTGCATTTGTGTTTTGGTTTTGTTTTGCCTTGTTTTTCTGGATTTCTGCCATTCCCTGCTGGGGTGAGCTGAATTCTTCAGAAAATACCTGAGTACTGATATAGTCTTTTTGAAGCCTAGCGTCTTGAGGGCCTTTTTCCCTATCAGTCTGTTGGCTCTTGTTTTGATAGGGTTTTTGCAGATTGCAGACAGCAGCTTTTCTATCCTGTCCTATTTAGTTAGCTTGGGCCCCATCATTTGCTCAGTCTGTCTTTCTATCTGTGTTAGTGTTTTTTCATCTTGCTTCACCGTCATTATATGTTGGGGGCTGCCTACTGCCTATTGCTTTGGGGTCTGCTCTGGGGCAGTTTAGATTTCCCTTTCTGTCTTTAGGCTATTTAGTTCTCCGGCTGTGATCGAGGGGTCTAGGGCACCGTAGGAACCCCCCACGGCTACTTCTAGTTGTTGTTGATAGGTTCAGGGGTCTGCAATCCGATAGCTGCCAACTTCTCTGGTTTTCTGGACTTAGCTAGTATTTCTGTTTTTGCCTCCTACGGTGACTCATTCATAACACTGCCCCCAGACACCGCAGAAAAGGCGCATCTATAAGATGTGCCTTTTCTGCCACTTATCCTCTCTATTCCCATTGCCCTGTAGCGGTGGCTAATGAGTTAATATTAATGGCTTAATGTCATCTTGCAATTGGAAGGTGACATTAAGCCGATTAATAATGGAGAGGTGTCAATTAGATACTTATCAATTATTAACCCTAGACTATTAAACGGTTAAAAAACACACACAGGTATTAATGAAAAATTATTTTAATGAAATAAAGACACCCAGTTTTTGACAAGATTTATTGCTTTGCTAATCCAAAACTAAACCATCGACCTGTAACAAAAATAAAACAAAAAAGCAACCATATCCTTACCTCTCCACTGCTCAGTCACGTCCCCCGCTGCAATCCATCAGAAAGGGTTAAGTGGTTTACACAGGGACCGGTGCTAATGTGACCAGCCCCATGTAAACCACTGCCAGAATGAATTATTTCATCTCTGCGCAGCCTCCCTGGCTGCCCTGAGATGAAATAATGAGCATGGGAAAGTTTCTGCATTTTTTCCCGCGCTCATTAGTTCACCTCAGGTCAGCCAGGGGACTCCGTGCAGCCTCACTGGCATCACTGGCTGACCTGAGGTGAACTGATGAGTGTGGGAAAAAAAGCAGAAACTTTCCCACGCTCATTAGTTCATCTCATGGCAGCCAGGGAGGCTGCGCAGAGATGAAATAATTCATTCTGGCAGTGGTTTACATGGAGCTGGTAGCATTAGCACCGGTCCCTGTGTAAACCACTTAACCCTTTCTGATGGATTGCAGCGGGGAACCTGACTGAGCAGCGGAGAGATAAAGATATTGTTGCTTTTTTGCTTTATTTTTGTTACAGGTAGATGGTTTACTTTTGGATTACCAGAGCAATAAATCTTGTCAAAAACTAGGTGTCTTTATTTCATTAAAATAATTTTTCATTAATGTCTGTGTATGTTTTTTAACCGTTTAATAGTCTTGGGTTAATAATGGATAAGTGTCTAATTGACACCTCTCCATCATTAATCAGCTAAATGTCACCTTCCAATTGCAAGGTGACATTAATCCATTAATATTAACCCATTAGCCACCGCTACAGGGCAATGGAAATAGAGAGGATAAGTGCCAGAAAAGGTGCATCTTATAGGCGGCATTATGATTAAGATTTTTTTTTTTCCAACAAAACTGTAAGATTAAGGCCAGGATCACACATGCTAGAAACTCGGACTAGTTTCACATGTCAATATCCAACACTGCCGCCTGCACTCGGGAGTGGCGCTATTGAGATGCGAGACTCGTCCGAGTTTCTCGCAGGTGTGATCCCGGCCTAAATCAAATTAATGCAAGCATATTATCCATCGTATTATGCCACAGCGCCGGTGCCTGCATGATGAATGTGAACTTTTTTGTCAAACAATATTCTATGCAGTATGTAAAATAAGGGGGCAGGTCAGTGAGGGGTCAATGACCTGTCATAAGCCCATACAGATGCATATGTAAGCAGTGCACGACCTAGACCCCCCCCCCCACAGGCCGCTCCGGAGCACGAGAATCACATTAACTGAAAACTACAAATACAGATTAAACAAAAACCACAAGACAGATTTCATCACCAGGTATTATTGTAATCAGTATAACGGCGCCAACATTACACTGTCTGTAATTTACTGAGCACAATCCTGCTTTCAGGTTTCCTTTAAGTAACATGTATTAAAAAATATATATTGCTTTGATTGTTTGCTAATGCAATTTCTTGTCACAGCAAGTTTTCCAGCTTCCAGCTCAGGTCACTGTGGTCATACAGTTCTCCTATCTGTTAAAGGTTGTCTTTAGTGTACGATAGTGTGACATTTTGACTACATTAAAATGCAGTACTAATGGTGCGGCTTTAAATTGCAGCATCCCTGTACAACTGCAGTCTTTTCATTGTTTCCCTGTACAATCACTTAAATGGCATCTGTCACAAGGTTTTTGTTACCTAATTTGAGAGCAGTATAAAGCAGTGGCAAAAATCCTGATTCCAACTATGTATCACTTACTGGGCTGCTTTCTGTAGTTTTGATAAAACCATGGTTTCATCAACAGGAGATGATCACAATAAGGACTATTTAGCAAGATGCCAGATAGTCCAACCACACTTCACCACTGATTGGAAGCTTTCTATCTATTGTGAGGCAGTGATCCCTGTTGCAGCAAGGGGGCGCTGTGTGTTCTCCCCAGGATACGCATGGAGGCGTATTGAGTCTATGAGGATGCATTGCAGTCACAGGTGTAGCTGGGATTGCAGTGGGGAAGCAGTGATCGATGTCACAGGTAGGGGTCGCTGTGTGTTCTCCCCAGGATGTGCATGGAGGCGTATGAAAGCGATACGTGTGCATGGCAGTCACAGGCGTAGCTATGACTGCAATGCAGACTGATAATAAAAGTAAGTGTTAGTCTTGGACATGTTAGTGTCCAAGACAGAGGTACGGAAAACCTGCTCTGGATGTTGTGTTTGAAGCAGACTGCAGGATAGTAGTTTGTGCAGTCTGTTCCATTCCGGACCCTGGCTTTCCATGTGGCTGAAAGCCACAGGTTTCTGTGATAAAAGCCCTGCAGGAAAGGGTTAGCTAAGGCCCTGTCACACACAGTGATCTCGCTAGCGAGATCACTGATTTTGTATTTTGTGATACCACAGCGATCTCGCCAGAGAGATCACTGTGTGACACGGGGATCAGTGACCCCCCCGCTGGGTATCGCTCATCATGCAGCATCGTCCTGGGCCATTTTTTGATCATTGCTCTCCCGCTGGCCAGCACGCATCGCTGCATGTGGCAGCGGGAGCCAACGATCAGCGACGCTCCCAGCGCTCTAAGTAGGCGCTGGGAGCTGGTCTCTAAGGTAAATATCGGGTTACTAAGCGGCGCGCATCACTTAGTTACCCAATGTGTACCTTAGAAACCTGCGTGCAGGCAGCTCCCAGCGCGAGCACGCAGGTTTCTAAGGTACACATCGGGTAACTAAGTGTCGCGCGCCGCTTAGTAACCCGATATTTACCTTAGATACCAGCGTCCTCGCTGGTGCTGATCGCTGGTGAAGCTGCCTGTTTGGCAGCTCACCAGCGATCATGTAGCGATGCACCAGCGATCCTGACAAGGTCGTATCGTTGTCGGGATCGCTGGTGCATCTTTATGTGTGACGGGGCCTTAAGTGCTGAGCAAGTCTGAGGAGTCTCAGGCATGTCAGGGCCGAAGTGAGTTGGTGCTTGTTGCAATGCAGAGCATTTGGTGTGCAGAGCACAGAACAGAGCAGAGCCATTAGGCCTGGCACCGACAGCATACTGAGTGGTGCTGCCATCCACGGTGACTGGAACCGGAGGCGGATATCCTGTGCCCGAATAAAGGACTAGCAACCAGGAGGATATCGAGGTCTGTGTACAGCTGTGAGCAGAGACTGTGATACAGTGGTGCAGGACACCCACGGGAACTAGTCAGTGGAGGACTAGCGTGTGTAGTGACTGCAATCTAAAGGATGCCGTGTACTATGTAGTGCTATGAACTGGTGCGAATTGAACTGATATTATGCACTGAAGTTTTATGCACTGAAGTTATATGCATTTGCATGGATTGGAACCTATCCTGTGTGAAGATAACACATTAAAGAGACTTTTATGTTTGAACTTTGTGGGTCACTGCCTCTTCACTGCGTACAGTGCTACTGCTGCCTCACACTATGGATAGTGCAGACAGAAAGCTGCCAATCAGTGGTGTGGGTGGGGTGATACAAAGCTCAGCATTTACAGAGCCGCTAGATCTCCTGTGGATATAACAGTTTTTAATAAAAACTACAGCACGCAGCAAAGTAAGCGATGCATTGCTGGAATCAGAGTCTCTGCCTCCACTTCATGCTGCTCTCAGATGGGGTAGCAAAAACTTGGTGACAGATTCCCTTCAGTCATCTCTAAGTAGTGTTTTCATTTTGCAAAATGTTTGAGAAATTACACATACTTTATCACTGCAATCATAACCTGTATAATACAATCCGCTAGTAATTTAAAGAGAACTTGTCAGCAGATTTTAGCCTGAGGAAGAAGTCCTATGTGACTCTGAAACGCGTTCACTTTAAAACCTGTTTGAATAAAAACGTTTTCAAGGATCTTTTCGATATCCTGGAATCTTCATCAGCAAAGGTATAGACGCTATTTTCCTGGATCAAGCATCTTCTATATTGATACCTTCTAAGACAATATGTCTCATTATTATTTTATTTATTTTACACATTTATACAGCCCCATTAATTCCACAGCACTTTACAAACATTATCATCACGGTCCCCATTGAGGTTCACACTCTAAATTCCCTATCAGTATGTCCAGGGGCGGACACTGACAGCTTGGGGCCCCTGTGCAAGAAATGTATCTGGGCCCCCTTTCTTTTATGGCGTCAAAGCTACATGTGTGTATGTGTATATATATATATATATATATATATTGATATTATACAGCCACACACACATACATGTATATATATTACATAGTCTCCTTTATTATGTATATTGCCATCCCTTACACAGTGCCCTCTCTTATGTACAGTACCGTCCCTTACATATTGAATTATATAGAGCCCTGTTTTTTATTACATACCGTCCTGTCTTGTTAGCTGTATAATGCAATATTGGATGATGGAGCATGGGAAAGCTTCCTTTCTAATGAAGGAGCTGATGGACTTGTAGTTTGGTCACCGGCTGCTCCATCAGCAGTCATTTTCATTTTATATCTAAAAAGAGAGGGGACTATGTAATAAAAGAGGGCACTGTAAATAACAAAATTAACAAGAATACACTATGTAAGAGACAGCACTATACATAACAGCAGAGGAAGCTATATAATAAGGGACGGCACCATATATACTAGAGAGGATGGTATGTAATAAGGGACGTGTTATACATAATAAAAGAGGAAACTATGTAACTAAGGATGGTGCTATACAGAATTATTGAGTCCACTATATACTAAGGGACTGTGTTAGACATAATAAGCGATAACTGGTGTTTTCCCCTCAAGCTTTAAACATGCCTCAATCACACCTATCCTCAAAAAGCCCTCTCTTGATCCGTCCTCTGTATCTAGCTATCGCCCTATATCACTTCTCCCCTATGCCTCAAAACTACTGGAACAACACGTCCATCTTGAACTGTCCTCCCACCTTTCTTCTTGCTCCCTTCTTGAACACTTGCAATCCGGCTTCCGGCCACACCACTCCCCTGAAACTGCCCTAACTAAGGTCACCAATGACCTACTAGCTGCCAAGGCCAAGCGACCCTACTCTGTCCTCCTCCTCCTGGAGCTGTCCTCTGCCTTTGACACAGTGGACCATTCCCTATTACTATAGACCCTCTCATCTCTTGGTATCACAGACTTGGCCCTATCTTGGATTGCGTCATACCTAGCAGACCGGATATTCAGCGTCTCCCACTTGCACACCACCTCCTCACTGCACCCCCAATCCGTTGACGTCCCGCAAGGTTCAGTCCTTGGGCCCCTGCTCTTCTCCATTTACACCTTTGGCCTCGGACAGCTCATACAATCTCATGGCTTTCAGTATCACCTCTATGCTGATGACACACAGATCTACATCTCTGGACCAGACATCACCTCCCTACTAAACAGAATCCCTCAATGTCTGTCTGCTATTTCATCCTTCTTCTCCGCTAGATTTCTAAAACTTTATATGGACAAAGCAGAATTAATCATCTTTCGCCCATGTCATGTGACCCCCCCAACGGACCTATCCTATTATCCTATTAAAGGAAACAGCTGCCCACTCTCTCCAGTCCCACAAGCTCGCTGCCTTGGGGTTATCCTCGACACTGATCTCTCTTTCAAACCACATATCCAAGCCCTTTCCACTTCCTGCCGACTTCAACTTAAAAATATTTCACGGATCCGTACATTCCTCAACCAAGAATCTGCAAAAACCCTAGTCCATGCCCTCATCATCTCCCGCCTTGACTACTGCAACCTCCTGCTCTGTAGCCTCCCCTCTAACACTCTCGCACCCCTCCAATCTATTCTTAACTCTGCTGCCCGACTAATCCACCTGTCCCCCCGCTATTCCCCGGCCTCTCCCCTCTGTCAATCCCTGCACTGGCTCCCTATTACCCAAAGACTCCAGTTCAAAACCCTAACCATGACATACAAAGCCATCCACAAACTGAGTCCTTCATACATCTGTGACCTCGTCTCGTACTTACCTGCACGAAACCTCCGATCCTCACAAGATCTCCTTCTGTACTCCCCTCTTATCTCCTCTTCCCACAATCGCATACAAGAGTTCTCGCGCGCATCCCCCTACTCTGGAACTCTCTACCACAACATATCAGACTCTCGCCTACCATGGAAACCTTCTAAAAGAACCTGAAGACCTACCTCTTCTGACAAGCCTACAACCTGCAGTAACCACCGTTCCACCAAACCGCTGCACGACCAGCTCTACCCTCGCTTACTGTATCCTCACCCATCCCTTCGTAGACTGTGAGCCCTCACGGGCAGGGTCCTCTCTCCTCCTGTACCAGTCGTGACTTGTATTGTTTAAGATTACTGTACTTGTATGCATTATGTATACCCCTCCTCACATGTAAAGCGCCATGGAATAAATGTGGCTATAATAATAAATCATAATAATAATGTCTTCCTCCACCTCCCCCTGTTCCTAAGGCCATTATAAGTCCCCCTTCCTAACATCCCAATCCCCCACACCCCTCATTGTCCTCCTCCCCTTGCATCCCATTATTGTCCTCTCCCCCACCCCATCATTGCCCTCTTCACCACCTCCATCATTTTCTTCTCCCCCACCACTAGCTTTGCTTTCTCCCCCACCACTCCCATTATTGTCCATTCCACCACCTCCATAATTTCCTCCTCCTCCACCACCCCCATTATTGCCCTTTCCACCACCATCAGTGCATTCACTCCCACCACCCCATCATCATTTCTTTTTCCCCCACCACCCCATCATTGCCTTCTCCCCATCACTCCCATCATTGCCTTCTCCCCATCACTCCCATCATTGCCTGCTCCATCACCCCATCACTCCCATCATTGCCTTCTCCCCATCACTCCCATCATTGCCTTCTCCATCACCCCATCACTGCCTTCTCCCCATCACTCCCATCATTGCCTGCTCCATCACCCCATCACTCCTATCATTGCCTTCTCCCCATCACTTCCATCATTGCCTGCTCCATCACCCCCATCATTGCCTGCTCCATCACCCATCACTCCCATCATTGCCTTCTCCCCATCATTGCCTGCTCCATCACCCCATCATTGCCTTCTCCCCATCACTCCCATGATCCCATCAATGCATTCTTTCCATCACCCCTCATGGCCTTCTCTCATCACCCCGGGCATCATGGCCTTCTCTCCTCATCACAGTCTTCTCATGTGCGCATCTCCTCCAGGGCCAGGCTCCACCTACACACACACAGACACACACACAAACATACATACATACACACACACACACACACACAGACACACACACACAGACAGACAAACACATATACATACACACACACATACACACAGACACACACACATACATACATACATACTGTGAGAATCATGTGGGAATAGTGGATGAGGGCAGGTATATCTCGCCCAGATACCTTTCCTATGTGGCCTAGTCTGGTCAGTATTTCACCTGGTTACTAATGAATAATGGGAGGCGGATATAAAAGTATGCCAGGTGGTTGTGTGAGTGTCTCAGCCTGGGGACACAGAGAGCCTGTCTGTGTGAGAGACACACGTGAATGAAAGCAGTGCCCACTGTAACTGTGGTTTGGCTGGACGGGAGAAGCCCGCCAGTTGGTAGTTAGGTTTTACCTTGTTTAGTTAGTGCCGGACAGGCAAGGATTTGTTTTATGTTTTTTTTCCTTTATGCATTGCTTTCACCTTTAATAAACCTGACCCAGTGTCAGTTATATCCGGACCCCGGCTGTGCGCCTGAGTTTCATGCTGAACGCACGTGACCTTTGACCCCAGCAAAGGCGATCCCGGAGTGTTTTATCACAATACACACACACATACACACAGACATACACACCTACATAGACAGACATACACACAGACACACACACACATACACAGACATACACACACAGACATACACCCATACATACACACAGACACACATACACACAGACACACACACATACATACACACACAGACATACACACACATACATACACAAACATACACACACACATATACACACATACCTATACACACACATATACACATACACACACAAGTGACTGTCTGATCAGCAGCTGCAGCCACCGTCCAGCCGGTGCCACAGGCACAGTGAGTGAGACAGTCAGGCTGTGTGCCCACGATGCGATTTTTAAGCATTTTTGCCGTGATGTTCGGCGCGAAAACGCTGCAAAAACGTTTAAAAATCTTGTACAGAACGCACCCCATGCATTCCTATGGCATTCCGCACATGCTGTGCTAATGCTACGCTTTTTTCCGCCACGGAAAAAATCGCAGCATGCTCATTCTTTTGTGCGGAATCACAAAGAATTGCCGCGATTCCGCACCCATAGGAATGCATGAGAATCGCTAACTTCCCGCATGTGGCTATGCCCACCATGCGCGAAGTTAAGCGTCTCATGTGCGGTTGGTACCCACGGTGTGGAGGAGAGGAGACTGTCCTCCAGGCCCTGGGTACCATACCCCTGTAAAAAAAAGAATAAAAAATAAAAAATCGGGGTATATTTACCTTTCGACGTCCTGCGCTGCCTTCCCGGGCCACAGCGTTCCCAGTAATGCTTTGCGGCAAGGTCCTGTGATGACGTAGTCTCACGTGACTCTAGCGGTCTCGTGAGAGCGCTATAGCAATGCGAGACCAACGTCATCACAGGTCTCGCAAGGCATCGCTGGGAACGGGAGTATCGCTGAGTCTGCGCGGGACGTCAGAAGGTAAATATACCCCGATTTTTTATTTTTTAATTATTTTTTACATTCTTTCTTTTACTATTGATGCAGCATAGGCGGCCTCAATAATAAAAACTTGATCACACTTGTCAAATACTATGTTTAATGAGTGTGACCAACCTGTCAATCACATTCCAAGCGATGCTTCAAATCGCTTGGAAAGTGCTTGAATATCGCACGTGAAAATCGCGGCAAAATCACGAACATAATCGCGGTAAAATCGCACCATTTCTGGGAAGGAGTCCGGTTTTCAGTGTCCGGATTTAAACGCAATGTGGGCACATAGCCTCAGTCTGTCTCCTCCTCTCCTCCCCCACAGCAGCAGCGCAGCACAGCGTGACTGACGCTGATATCATCTCACCTCACGGCTGGCTCCTCTCCTCCTTGCGCCTGGCTCTGCGGCGCTCCACATGGCTAATTTGAATAATTAGCCATGCGGTGCTGGAGGGGCCCCCTCTCCCACCGGGGCCCCGTGCAATGCACGGGCGGTAGGTCCGCCCCTGAGTTTGTCTTTGGAGTGTGGGAGGAAACCAGAAAACCCAGAAGAAACCCACACAAGTATGTGGAGATCAGACGAACTCCTTACAGGTGTTGTTCTTGGCGGGATTTGAACTCAGGACTCCAGCACTGTAAGGTTACACTCCTAACCACTGAGCCCTCATGCTGCTACTTGAATTTGAAGCTTTAGTGCATCCCCCAGCCTTACCAAATAGGTCAGGCATCTCGGTTCATCTTCTCAGAGCTTGTATTGTGGTGAATATGGTCCTGAGGATCTTTCTCGATAATTTAATAATTCCTTTAAATTGGCTTAGAGATTAGCTGTTGAGAAAGGGAATTAGGATTTTGGTGAAAGGGAAGAGTCAGATTGTCATATAATAGGACAAGGATCAAAACACAAAGCTTGGACTGTCCAGTGGCTCTCCTGACCCGAGCATGGTAGCATGTATTTCTACGAAGCTGTCATGCTCAGGTCAGGAGAGCCGACGGCGAGTCCTAGCATCGCGTTGTGATCCTCTTCCGAGTTATATGGGTGCCTGACTCTTCCCTTGTGCTGCTTTGTTGTTCTTTGGTCATCTAGGGTGTGCAGGGCAGTAATCATGGGTGAGGGGTTGTTGTTCTCCCACACCCTGACACCCCACAAGTAAATAATGTCCTGTCTGTTATGGTGTTTGCTGTTATGCTGTTTTGTGTAAAGTGTATAGCACTCACTTTTGGTTCTGAGGACTCCGCTTGTTCCACAACTCCGGATCCGGATGCAACCACACATTCAATGACAGACTCTTTATCCATTTTCAACAGTTCAACATTATTCTCCAGTTCAACCTTAGTCATGGATACAGCACAGCATGTTAGATTGGAAACAGTTCCTTCAGCCTGCTCAATCCCTTTCCTCATTGGCATTTCTTGCTGCTGGGATGTTCCACCCGGCTCCACAACTTCCCAGATTCACAACCCATTGTGGATACCTGTCCATTTTCCCCTTTGGGGACAAAAGCAAGTCTGGCTCAGCCATACCATTTTCAGGCCGTTGGCCTCGGATATTACAGAATGGACCATTGAAATTTGTTGCGGCCGTTCTCATGCTGTTTCCTCAGTATTCATGTGACCTTCAGCCCTCTGGCCCCAGACCGCTGCTTCAATAACTTATTTACTTCAATCAACACAATCTCCATCTGTGAAGAATATTGAAGATATAATAGCATGTCAAATCATTTGAATCCTATTTGGCAGGGGATTACAAAACCCCCTTCTCAGGTGCAGCTATAACCGGACACCAGGTGGTCAAGCTGTGAGTGACATATCTCACACCTTGAGTAGCTAAGCTCAGAACAAAAGGCTTTCTTGCAAAATAGATGCCATGTGGTCTAACTGCTTTGTTGAGTCAACTATGATTTCATAGGGAGAATATGGACTTATTGCATGTCCTAGTCGCATCGTTTACATTTTCGAGATCTCTGGACCAGACCAAACGCCTTCCAGGGTCTCGATCCGTTCTAGCATCACAGGGTTGGAAGATATGTAGAATGGCTAGTAGGAACCAGATAGCAAATATTTGTTTAGTCTCAATGCATAGCAGGGGCCTAGCCGGAACTGATGACACCAAAATCACCTCCTTAACCGTCCATTAAAGAGTTATGACCCAGGTTAAGTTTTGGCGTTTTTAGCTGCTAGAGACAAGGGGAGGGGATTTTGGTTCATTGTTGAGGGCAGGAGAGGAGTGACCCAAAAGGAATAAAGGCTTGTGTAAGGCTGGTTTCACATTTGCGTTAAAACAACGCTGCGCCCTGCGTCGTTAAGCCCCGCCCCGAGCCGGCTCCCTGCCCGCCCCATCCGGGATCACCGCCTACTTTCGCATTTGCACGCATGCGATCGGCGCACCCTATCTTTAGCATAGGGTGCGCAGATCATGCGCTGCCAGTGTGAAAGTAGCGTGCTGCGCACTTTTGACGGTGCGCCGTGCGCGCCGAAATGCAGCATGTTGCATTTCGGCGCGCACGGCGCACCGTCAAAAGTGCGCAGCACGCTACTTTCACACTGGCAGCGCATGATCTGCGCACCCTATGCTAAAGATAGGGTGCGCCGATCGCATGCGTGCAAATGCGAAAGTAGGCGGTGATCCCGGATGGGGCGGGCAGGGAGCCGGCTCGGGGCGGGGCTTAACGACGCAGGGCGCAGCGTTGTTTTAACGCAAATGTGAAACCAGCCTAAGGCCATGTGGTGTCCCTCTTTGTTATTCTTGTGGTTTACTTCTAAAGGGGGGGCCATTTCGAGTAACATGCTGTGAAATACTTGGGAACCAGTTGGCAGCCCATGCTCCCTGCAGCCCAGCACACACATTGTATAACATCAAACCAGTAATTGACATGATCCTTCTGCTTATATTATTTGTCCTACTGCTATTGTATTTGCATATCTGACCATTGTATATGTAAAACTATTGTGTATATAGTGTATTGTCTAGATGTGTAGTGTGTCATTACAGCTATTAAATATATAATTTAACCTTGGGCTGCTCTTTTATCTCAATCCACATGTCCTGTTCTTGATTTAACTTTCTATGCTACCGGGGCTGGTTTCTGGCTTAATATAATCCCATTAATGGATTGGACTTATATCTAACGAGAAACTGGTGGCAGTCCTACCGGGCTGACAAGGCGCTGTTTCACTGGTGCTAGTGAAAGGGGCCTCTCAGCCTGTCAGGGTTGTGGGCGAGTGTGGTGCCACGTCATTGACTGCGTGGGCCACATCCTCTCACTCACAGGGCCTCCCTGGGCCGTGTGGACAGGGGGGGTGGCTGTGTAAAACTGTACCAAGCTGACTTATGTGTCCCCAGGGGGTACAGAACATCACGTTGGTGAAAGTGGGGAGACTGCATTACGTGATCCTTCTGATGTTATAGTGACGTTAGGCAGGGTGGCGAGGTGCAGGTTCATCACACCAACTCAGGAAATTCTTACCCTTATATTACTGTGCCTTTCCCTAACTGGAGCCATTGTTATCTATGTTTATTATTGCTTTGCGCTACTTAACTACATCCTGATTCTACTGTTCCCTCCACTGCACTTCCCAATTCTAACTGTACTTATCACACTATCTTCTTCCTATTCTTATACTTTCCCTATACCTAATACAGTAACACATCGTCACAGTACCTTTGAGTCATCCACATGTTAAATACTTATAACATCCTATAATAACATTATACATGAGTAATCTATAATAAAACCGTTATAAAAATATATAAGCATGCTACAGAATTATTCGCATTTTTTGCAAAAAGCGTACCTGTTTTATTAGGAAGGGGCGAAGAACATGCTTGTCTCTGACATACTCTTACAGTCAGGTCACCCCCCCACATTAAAACTTACTTATGAACATGGGAGAAACCAAGCAATAAATGTTTGCGTTTCCCAAATTTCCTTGCTTGGAATGAGAAAATCTGTCATAAAAATGACATATGTGGAAAAATGCTAATTATTATTATTATATTTTTTCAGCTCTTTTGTAACAAATCAATACAAACTGATGGGGTTAAAAAACTCACTACATCCCTAGATAAAAACCTAAAGGGTGCAGTTTTTAAAGTGAGGCTTCTTTTGGTGTTTGTAACATTCTACAACTTCTCATCTGCTACCGAGATCTCAACTGCACATATGCCGCTTCCAGCAGCCATTTTCACCGAGTTCACCACATTGAAAAGCATGGAAAATGCGGGGCTCCAGGCTTTCACAAAATTTTGGAGATTTCATCTCAGTAAATTTTTCATGGACCGGAAATCTGGATCTGCATAAGTGCCGTCCCTGGTGCCAATTTATTGAAGTCCTGCACACAGGACGCTGACTCACACTGTGGACTCGCCGCCCACACAATGATGGCGACGGTGTGGTATTTTAAGGAGTCAGGTCACTGAATGATCATTGAACAGAGCAAATAGCAGAGGAGGCTGGTGGCGGTGGAGAACCAAATGAAGACCCTGCCCCATGTCCCGCCCTGAAGCACACAAGATGTCATTTTCTAAAAACTTCACAAGATGAGTATTCATTAGCCACTGAGCGGATCTCTTTACATCAGGTATCAGATTAATCAGCAACACAGTGCCATTATGGCCATGCCTTTCGCTTATAGGGCTAAATCCTGTTGACAGGTTCTCTTTAAATATTGTCTCCACATTATCCACCCTTATGAACTATAACTACACTGTCCCCACTTCAGGCTTTCCTTATCTCCACACTGCACTTCATGCTGCGCCCTCCTGTTTTTTTTCCCTCACGTGGGCCATCTCTACAATACCCCTGTGGTACCAGCAGGTACGCAGGATGCAGTGACGAGACACGAGACGGTCTTGTGTTTTTGGCAACAACTTTTATAGGTTTATAGGTAACTATCCGCAGGGATAGTCTAAGCAACCGAACAAAATAACAGGGATTGTCCTCGCAGGGACTCAATACAAGCAAACACGGAAATATAAGAACACGACTAAGTCAGTCAAAGCCGGTCACTATAGGGCCGCGGTATGGCCGACTACGGGTCCTTATCTGTATAGTGTCACTCAACCGTTTCGATGTCCCTCGGCGTCCTGGACGTTGGTTCTTCGACGTAGTAGCCACTGGGCCCAGCCGACGAGGATCTGAGGAAGACTTCGGGCGTTCCTGTGCCCAGGCAAGGTGGGGGCACAACAGGCCCCGGAGGAGTTCTTGGACAGATGGGCAACAGCCCCCGGATCGGGGCAAACAGCGGCGATGCGGGGTGGCTTCTGGCAGGCCACCTGCGCAGCCAGCGGCTGCAACGGAGGACCCGCGGCAAGCAACGGCCCGGCCCTTGCCGTGGGCGGGAGCAGGACAGTGGTGGCCACCGACGGCACTGAACTAGCCGCGGCCACGGGTGGAAGCAGGGTGGCTGCGGGCGGCGGGAGACAGGCCACAGCCGTGGGCTGAAGTGAGGCGGCAACGGCCGCTGGTTGACGCGGAGCAGCGGTTCTTGGACGGTCGTCTCGGCACCGTCTCACTGATGTCCCGGGCGAGCGTCTCTGCTGCCTCTGTTCTCCTTCCTGACTCCAGTAAGTTGCCCTGGCTCTCAGTCGCTCCCACGGTCTTCTGCTCCCTCTGTACCGCTCTGCTGACTCATCGTGACTCCCTTTCCCCGCCCCTTTTATATAGGCTCCTCCCCCATCCCATCTGTCAGTCTCACTGGTCCGTTTCTGAACTCTGTCCCCCGGAAACAGTTTTCCCCGGAACCTAGGTGACGGTCCCCTTGTTTCCGATCCGGACACTCGGCGGGGACTCTCTCTCCCACACTCCCCCACCCTGTATGCTCGCCAGTCCTCGGGCGAGGGCTTTAGTAGACTTGAGTTAGTCTTTTGAGATGACAATTCTTGTCGCCATACAAACTGATCCTGTTTGAAGCGTTCAGGGGGTTTGCCGGCTGTTGACCACTCGGAGCGTCTAAGTTCAGTTGTTGTGGAGTTTTCTGGGGTGGTGGATGGTGGTAGGTCAGTTGATTCTGGTGGGGTGGTTGGGCCCACTGCGATGTCACCACTTGGATGGCCCGGGGATGCGGCTGGGAAGTCCTTCTCCTCATCCAGATCCCAGACCGTTGATGGGGGGTCGGGAACCAGAGGGATTGGCTCGGATCACAGGGGATCAGTGGACGTACAAGGACGTAGCATGTTACGGTGCAGAACACGAGTGACAGGCGCACCCTTTTCTTTGGATTGTATTTCATACACAGGCCCCTCGGGGCTTAATCGGCGCAACGCTTGGTACGGGCTTTCCTCCCACCGTGGTTCTAGCTTGTTTTGGGGGCGTCGATCTAGTACGAGTACCCGATCCCCAGTTTGAAAGTCAATAGGTGGCGGTAGCGCTCCCCCCTGGTGTTCTAGGTCCTGGAGCTTTGTATGGATGATTCGGTGGAGGGTTTGTAGTCAGTGCCGGTGGCTCCGGACCCAAGAGGATACTCCGGTCCAGGGTTGAGGTTCCTCCGGGTTTAACTCCACTTCTGTGATTCCTTTGCCTTCTCGTCCAAACAGCAGTGAATAGGGGGTATAACCGGTCACCCTATGCACCCAGTTGTTGTAAACCCTCACCAGTTCAGGGACATACTCAGGCCAGCGGGCCTTTCGGTCGCTTTCCAGGGTATGCAGCTTTTGAATTAGTGTCCGATTAAGTCGTTCGCAGGCCCCATTCCCCTGCGGATGGTATGGCGTAGTCCGAGACTTATCGATACCGTAGAGATGATGTAATTCTTCCATGACTCTTCCTAGGAAGCACGCTCCCTGATCCGAATGTATTCGTTGCGGGCAGCCGTACACTTGGATGAAGTTTTTACAAATCGCATAGGCGGCCGACTCTGCAGTTTGGTCTCGGGTGGGGGTGACCATAGCGAATTTGGTGAAATGGTCCACCATAACGAGACAATGTTCATACCCCTGGTATGCGGGACCTATGGTCAGATAGTCTACCGTGAGGAGCTTGAGGGGAGCTGATGTTACGATGGTTTGCACCGGGGCTCGTTGTGCCGGTGGTTTAGTAAGCTCGCATGGGCGACAGGTTCGGCAAACTTCTTCCACAGCAGCGTGCAAGCGTGGGTGGTAGACTATCTGCTGTAGCCATTGCAAAGTCTTTTGAGCCCCGAAGTGAGCCCCTTTTTCGTGGGCTTCATGCGCCAGTTTGCCAAGGTGGGCTCCGGGCACGACCACCTGCCACGTTGTAGCAGACGTCGTCCGGGACACGGCCTTTCGATATAATAGCCCCTTTTTGATGACTAGTTTTTCCCATTGGTGCAACATCAGCAACATATCCTGGGTCAAAGTCTGTCTCTGTGAACCAGTGGGCAATTTACCGGTGGCCATCCATCGGCGTAGGAGTCCAATTTCTCCATCTTCCTGCTGCTGTTGGATCCACCTGTCACGTGGATGTTCCAGCATCCCCCGAGGGGGTCCTGGCTGGGGCGCTCCCTGCACGGCAGCTGTAAGTGCGGCAGCGGTGAGGGCGAATGGCGTCTCCTCTCCTTCCAATTCGTCGTCTCGATTTTTCCCTGGGGTGGTGTGTCGGATCCTGGAGAGGGCATCAGCGTGCACATTTTCAGCCCCTCTCTTATAGATGATCTTATAGTTGAACTTAGCCATCCGAGCCACCCACCGCTGCTCCAGAGCCCCCAGCTTGGCATTCTCTAAATAGGCTAGCGGGTTGTTGTCCATCCGCACCACTACCTCAGAGCCCACCAGGTACTCTGCGAACCACTCCGTCATTGCCCTCACTACCGAGAGGAGCTCGAGCTTAAAGGAGCTGTAATTGTCAGGGTTGCGTTCAGAGTCATGCAGCGACCGGTTACCATAGGCGATCACTTTTTCCCGGCCGTCCTGAACTTGTGATAACACAGCCCCTAGTCCCTGGAGGCTCCCGTCGGTATGCAGTAAGAACGATTACGAGAAATCCATAAACACCAACACCGGGGCTTCCGAGAGTGCAGCCTTACGATCTTGAAACGTGTCCTCTTGCGGTTGCTGCCACTGGATCTTCTGCCCATTCGTCCCGGCAGGAGCCCCCTTTAGCAGGTCCTGCAGGGCTCGGGCTCGGCGTGCAAAATTCTTCACGAACCGACGGTAGTAGCCTGCCAACCCCAGGAAGGCTCGCACGTCTTTCACCGACTCGGGGGTAAGCCACCCCTGGATGGCGGCAACCTTTTCCAGGGATGGTCTAACACCCTCGACATGCCCCAGATATTCGATCTGAGTGCGAAACAGGTGGCATTTCTGGGGCTTTACCTTGAACCCATACTTCTGCAGCCGGCCGAGCACCTGCCCCAACCGCCGTAGGTGGTCCTCGAACATGGTGGAATAGATGATGATATCATCCAGGTATATCAGCGTGGTTTCGAAGTTGAGATCTCCTAGACACCGCTCCATCAACCGTTGGAAGGTTCCTGGGGCATTGGCCAGCCCGAACGGCATACGATTGAACTCAAACAGCCCCATGGGAAGAATAAATGCCGTCTTGGCTCTGTCTTCTTCTGACATCGGCACCTGCCAGTACCCACTGGCCTGGTCTAGAGTTGAGAAGAATGTTGCATTTCCTAAGGTGGACAGACTCTTCTATATGGGGCAGTGGATATGAATCCTTGATGGTGCAGGCGTTCAACTTTCGATAGTCCACACAAAAACGCAGGGTGCCGTCTTTCTTGCGTACCAACACAATGCGGGCCAGCCAAGGGCTCTGGCTTTCTCATATGACCCCCTTTCGGAGCATTTGGGCCAGTAGGGTTTTCACCTCTTGGTATAGCTGTGGAGGGATTTGCCGATATCGTTCCCGGATGAGGGCCGCTCCTGCCGTGGGGATTCCATGCGTGATGGCCGTGGTGCATCCAAAGTCATCCTCATGGCTGGCGAAGACACTGTAATACTGTCTGAGAAGTGTCTCCACCTGGAGAAGTTGGGCTGGCGTTAGGCCGGAGAGCTCGGCCCGCATTCTCTCCAGGATGGTTCGACCTTTCTCCTGGGTCGAGGATTCGGCAGTCTGTAGGGTCTGTATGGTTACTGCCCAAGGATCCTCGAGCAGCACCTTCAACTGGACCATAAGGGCTGGCAGCACCTCCTCCATAGGCCTTACTAGTTTGGCCATTTAGGCTCGGGGCTTCAAGACGATATGTTGGTCTTCCAGGTTGACGCAACGCACCAGGATGGTCCCTTCCCGCACGGTGGCCAGGGAACGAGCTACCAGTATGCCAGGATGCAGGCGCTCCGAGTAGCATGGCTCCACCTGCATCTCCACCCCCTCCAATGGCATTGGGGCACGGATCGGCAGGGCCACCACCATCTGCCCTGGGGGAAGCACGAGCAGGGGAGCCGCTGGTGCGATGACTTTTGCCAGCACCTCGCCCTCCTGGCAATCCTGGAGCACTCGTGCCTGCCACACAGACTGCTGGAAGACCCGCCCTTGGGCCGTGCAGGAACCCCACTGGCTCAGGGTCTCCTGCGTGGGGTCATTGAGGAGTATATTGCCGAACTCCCGTAATATGTCCATACCCAAGATAACTGGATGGCGGTCGCTAGTTTCTCCTTGGGTCAGGACCACTCCCCGGCGGCCGAGGGGTGTTGTGTGTTCATTTTTCCCTTCACCGGTGAGGTCTGATGAACTCCCTTTTCTGGCGAAGGAAGGTAGTGAGGCTGATTACCAAACAGCTGAGCAGGTAGATGATGACTGGGTCACAGGAACTGATGACTGGATATAAGGCAGCCGATGCCCTGCTGCCTTGCTGGTGATTTCCCTGCTGGATTCTTGGTGACCAGTCTGATTTCTGCTTCTCAAAGCTAAATTTTGCTCTGCCTTTTGTACACTTTAGTTCTGGTTTTGTTTGCCTTGTTTTTTTGGAGTTCAGCCATCCCCGGCCGGGGGTGAGCTGAATTCCATTTTTGTCTCTGATCTGTTGATCTCTGGCTCTGTTTTCAGAATATACCTGAGTGCTGATATAGTCTTTTGAAGCCTAGCGACTTCAGGGCTTGTTTCTCCTATCAGTCTGTTGGTACATTTTTGGATAGGGTTTTTGCGGATTGCAGACAGCAGCTTTTCTATCCTGTCCTATTTAGTTAGCTTGGGCCCCATCATTTGCTCAACCTATCTTTCTATCTGTGTTAGTGTTTTTCATCTTGCTTCACAGTCATTATATGTTGGGGGCTGCCTATTGCTTTGGGGTCTGCTCTGGGGCAGTTTAGATTTCCCCTTTCTGTCTTTAGGCTAATTTAGTTCTCCGGCTGTGATCAAGGGGTCTAGGGCACCGTAGGAACCCCCCACGGCTACTGCTAGTTGTTGTGGATAGGTTCAGGGGTCTGCAATCCGATAGCTGCCAACTTCTCTGGTTTTCTGGACTTAGCTATTATTTTTGTTTTTTCCTCCTTCGGTGACTCATCCATAACAGAATCACCGGCCATACCGCAGATCCTAGGATACTGAATAGCAGGAAAGAATTGTAAGAAAAAAACAAAAAAAAGGTGTCAGAATTTCTTTGTGTATATTTTTTCCTCTATATCTCTGAGGCCGTAGGGGGAATTTTTTTTTTCTCTCAATGGAGATGAAGCAATTGTCTGATCGTGTGGAGCAGCTCGCTGCGGAAGTGTGGGGAATTTCCGCCTATCTTACTCATGCACATGCTGCTGAACCAAAGATCCCTACTCCTGATGTGTTTTTTGGGGATCGGTCTAAATTTTTGAATTTCAAGAATAATTGTAAATTATTTTTTGCCTTGAAGCCTAACTCGTCGGGGAGCTCCGCGCAGCGGGTTAAAATTGTCATCTCTTTGCTGCGCGGCGATCCCCAGGATTGGGCGTTTTCTTTGAAACCTGATGATCCTATTCTAAATAATGTGGATGCATTTTTTCAAGCCTTGGGGTTGTTGTATGATGAGCCTAATGCTATTGATCAGGCTGAAAAGGCCCTGTTGGCATTGAGCCAAGGTCGGGATTCTGCAGAGTTGTACTGTCAAAAATTCCGAAAGTGGGCGGTCCTTACAACCTGGAATGATGATGCCTTGGCAGCTCTCTTTCGGAAAGGTTTGTCAGAAACCGTAAAAGATACTATGGTGGGATTTCCTGTTCCCTCTGGTCTTGACGATTCTATGTCATTAGCCATTCAGGTTGATCGGCGTTTGCGTGAACGCATGACCGCACGAGAGGTGTTGCCACCTGTTGAACAAATGTCTGAACCTATGCAATGTGATAGAGTTTTGTCCAGGTCGCAACATCAGGAGTTCAGAAGGCATAATAAGCTGTATTTTTTTTGTGGAGATGCCTCGCATATTATTTCTGTCTACCCTAAACGAGAGAAACGTTGTGCTCACATGTTTTCTGTGGGTGGTGTTCAACCTAAGTTTCTTCTGGCAATTACTCTGATCTGCTCCCTGTCCACATTTTTCACCAAGGCTTTTGTGGATTCGGGAGCAGCTCTGAACCTGATGGACTTGGATTTTGCTAAACGTTGTGGGTTTCCTATGACGCCTTTGCTGACGCCTATCCCTTTGAGGGGTATTGATGCGACTCCTTTGGCAAAAAATAAACCTCAGTTTTGGACCCAGGTGGTAATGCGGGTCACCCCAGACCATCAAGAAAATTGCAGATTTTTGGTGTTGCATAATTTGCATGATACCATTGTTCTGGGGTTTCCCTGGTTGCAAATCCATAATCCAGTTTTGGATTGGAAATCTGTGTCTGTGGTGAGTTGGGCTTGTCGGTGTGCCCTTAGTGATGCTCCTGTTTTCTCCACCTCTCCCCAGTCGCATGATGTTCCTGACTATTTGGCTGACTTTTATGATGTATTTAGTGAGAATGAGTCTGCTTCTTTGCCTCCTCATAGGAGTTATGACTGTGCAATTGAGCTGAGCCCGGGGTGTAAATTTCCCAAGGGTCGGCTTTTCAATTTATCTGTACCCGAGCACGAGGCTATGTGATCCTATATTAAAGAGTCGTTGGAGAAGGGTCATATTAGACCATGCTCTTCACCCTTAGGTGCTGGTTTTTTTTCGTGGCTAAAAAAGATGGTTCATTAAGGCCTTGTATTGACTATCGTGCCCTCAACAAAATTACTGTTAAATATCAGTATCCGTTACCCCTGATTTCTGATCTATTCTCCAGAGTTAAAGGTGCTTGCTGGTTTACCAAGCTTGACCTCAGGGGAGCGTATAATCTTATTCGCATTAAGCATGGGGATGAATGGAAGACGGCGTTTAATACTCAGAAGGGACATTTTGAGTACCTGGTGATGCCTTTTGGGCTCACTAATGCCCCTTCTGTCTTCCAATCCTTCATGAATGATATTTTCCGAGACTTTGTGGATAAATTTTTGATTATCTATTTGGATGATATTTTGATCTTTTCCAAGGATTGGGACTCCCATGTGGAACATGTTCGGACTGTGTTCCGGATTTTGAGGGAGAATTCCCTGTATATCAAGGGATCGAAATGCCTTTTTGGGGTACAAAGGATTTCATTTTTGGGATTCATTTTGTCTCCGTCAACTATTGAAATGGACCCGGCCAAGGTACAGGCCATTTATGATTGGGTTCAGCCCACTTCTTTGAAGGCCCTCCAGAAGTTTTTGGGTTTTGCTAATTTTTATCGGAAATTTATAGCTAACTTTTCTAGTATTGCCAAGCCATTGACGGATTTGACTAAGAAGGGTGCTGATGTGCTGAATTGGTCTCCGGAGGCTGTTTCTTCCTTTCAGGAGCTGAAGCGAAGATTCACTTCTGCTCCCGTTCTGCGGCAACCTGATGTCTCACTCCCGTTTCAGGTAGAGGTGGACGCCTCTGAGATTGGTGCAGGAGCTGTTTTGTCCCAAAAAGATCCTGTGACATCTAAAATGAATCCCTGTGCTCTCTTTTCCCGAAAGTTCTCCCCATCTGAACGTAACTATGATGTGGGGAATCGGGAACTGTTGGCTATGAAATGGGCATTTGAGGAGTGGAGACATTGGTTGGAGGGAGCTAAACACCAGGTCGTGGTCCTTACTGACCACAAGAATTTGATTTACCTGGAGTCGGCCAAACGCTTGAATCCTAGACAGGCTAGGTGGGCCTTGTTTTTCACACGTTTTGATTTTGTGGTCTCTTTTCTTCCTGGCACTAAGAATGTCAAGGCAGACGCCCTCTCTAGGAGTTTCTTTGCTGATTCTCCTGTTGTCAATAATCGTCTAATTCACCGCACACTCAGAGGGATTTATACAAAAAAATAAGTGCTCATTTTATTATATACAAAACATGTGGGAGCCAAACAAGAATATATAGCACGAAGTAGAAGCGATATAATTAACACGACGTTTCGGCTCAGTCCGAGCCTTTATCACTTTTATCGCTGCAAATAAAAAGAAATCCATCAGAGAATGTAAACATAGAGAGAAGAGATTACAACACCATACAAAATCCAAAATAATCCCAATATATTACAGTAGTAAAAATATATACAAGATATATACAAATATACATTGTGATAGTACATGGAAAACATGGATATACAAGAAGACAAGGCTCAGTAAACTAGCACCATCTTAGGTAGAATAGAAGAAATTAGGATTACCTGAATTGAAATTCGGATCTTTGAATAAAGAGGAATAGAACTCCCAAGAGAGTAGCCCAAGAAAGATGGCTGAAAGGAATTGTCAAAATCATGATTAGTCGACTCATATGTGTAAATGTCCTACTGTCTCTAGAAGGTCATACAAGAAATCAGCATAAGGGGAGTATAGTGTGTTGCTATAATACAAATGTGCTATAGAGGGGATGTGATAAGTAGATCCCTGTAATGGGCAGTATGTAGTCCATGATGTCCATATAATCCTAAGTACGCAATATAATGTGTAGTATGATACAGCACCTAAGGAAATAAAAGTTGCTACATGCATGTTTAAATGGTGGCATTGCTCCCATGGGATAACATGTGCTATATAGCTTGTACCTTATTTGCTGACTGTTGTTTGCTAAAGCGTCCCTACATAGCGCTATCAAAAAAGGGGGGGGGACCTGTGTACAATACCTGTTGATAGGGTGCTATACAGCGGCGCTCCCACGCCTAGCTGCAATGGCGTCATGCTAAATCCATCAGGGTTAGGTGGTATTTATATGAGAACCCGGTGGCAGCGCGCGACCGGAAGTGGAACATTTACACATATGAGTCGACTAATCATGATTTTGACAATTCCTTTCAGCCATCTTTCTTGGGCTACTCTCTTGGGAGTTCTATTCCTCTTTATTCAAAGATCCGAATTTCAATTCAGGTAATCCTATTTTCTTCTATTCTACCTAAGATGGTGCTAGTTTACTGAGCCTTGTCTTCTTGTATATCCATGTTTTCCATGTACTATCACAATGTATATTTGTATATATCTTGTATATATTTTTACTACTGTAATATATTGGGATTATTTTGGATTTTGTATGGTGTTGTAATGTCTTCTCTCTGTTTACATTCTCTGATGGATTTCTTTTTATTTGCAGCGATAAAAGTGATAAAGGCTCGGACTGAGCCGAAACGTCGTGTTAATTATATCGCTTCTACTTCGTGCTATATATTCTTGTTTGGCTCCCACATGTTTTGTATATAATAAAATGAGCACTTACTTGCATAAATCCCTTTGAGTGTGCGGTGAATTAGACGATTAATGGTAATAGGACCTACTGGTCCGTTACACCTGCACCTCGCCATTGGACTTGAGTGCACGCTAACCTCCTGGTTACGATTCTCCTGTTGTGACCAAGCCTGCTACCATCTTAGGCGAGGGGGTAGTTCTTTCTGCCATCTCGCCCGATTTGAGACGTGCTCTGGAAGAGTTTCAGGAGGACAAACCTGAGCGTTGTCCCAGTGGAAAGTTGTATGTTCCTGACCAGTGGAGGAAGAGAGTGATGTCTGAAGTTCATTGCTCTGCATTGGCTGATCATCCAGGTATTTTTGGTACTAGAGATCTGGTGAGTCGGTCTTTTTGGTGGCCCGCCTTGTCTCGTGATGTCAGGAATTTTGTGCAGTCCTGTGAGACTTGCTCCCGGTCTAAACCTTGTTCTCGCTCTAGTGGGTTGTTGATGCCTTTGCCGGTGCCCAAGAGGTCATGGACCCATATTTCAATGGATTTTATCTCTGATATGCCTGTCTCTCAGAGAATGACCGTTATTTGGGTGATTTGTGATAGATTCTCTAAGATGGTCCATCTTGTACCACTCCCTAAGTTGCCATCTTCCTCTGAGTTGGTGCCCTTGTTTTTGCAACAGGTAGTTCGCTTGCACGGGATTCCAGAGAACATTGTGTCTCACAGAGGAGTTCAGTTTGTGTCTAGATTTTGGAGGACTTTCTGTTCCAAGCTGGGAATTCAGTTGTCCTTCTCCTCTGCGTTTCACCCTCAGACCAATGGGCAGATGGAGAGAACAAACCAGACTTTGGAGTCGTATTTGAGATGTTTTATTTCGGCTGATCGGGATGATTGGGTTTCATTTTTGCCCTTGGCCGAATTTGCTTTAAATAATAGAGCTAGTTCTGCCACTTTGATGTCACCTTTTTTTGTAACTTTGGGTTTCATCCTCGATTTTCTTCAGGGCAGGTGGAGCCTTCTGCCTGTCCAGATGTTGACACTGTGGTGGAGAGAATGCACCAGATCTGGGACCAAGTGGTGGATAAGTTGTCTCTCTCCCAGGAAAAGGCCCAGCGGTTTTCCAACCGGCATAGGACCATTGGTCCCCAGTTTAAGGTGGGTGATATGGTTTGGTTGTCATCAAAAAATATCACTATGAAGGTGGTTTCTCCTAAGTTTAAGCCTAGATTTATTGGACCTTACAAGATTTTGGAGATTATTAATCCGGTCTCTTTTCGGTTGGCTCTTCCTGTCACGTTTAAGATTCATAATGTGTTCCATAAGTCCTTGTTGAAGAGGTTTGTTGAACCAGTAGTTCCTGGGGTGGCACCTCCTGACCCTGTATTGGTTGAAGGTAACATGGAGTATGAGGTAGAGAAGATACTGGATTCCCGTCTGGCTAGACGGAGACTCCAGTATTTGGTTAAGTGGAAGGGTTATGGTCAGGAGGATAATTCCTGGGTCTCTGCCTCTGATATTCATGCCGAAAGATTGGTGTGTGCCTTTCATCGGGCTCACCCTGATCGCCCTGGTGGCATGGATGAGGGTTCGGTGACCCCTTCTCAAGGGGGAGGTACTGTTGTGAGTTCATTTTTCTCTTCACCAGTGAGGTCTGATGAGCTCCCTCTTCTGGCGAAGGAAGGTAGTGAGGCCGATTACCAAACAGCTGAGCAGGTAGCTAATGACTGGGTCACAGGAACTGATGACTGGATATAAGGAAGCCGACGCCCTGCTGCCTTGCCGGTGATTTCCCTGCTGGATTCTTGGTGACCAGTCTGATTTCTGCTTCTCAAAGCTAAGTTTTGCTCTGCCTTTTGTACACTTTAGTTCTGGTTTTGGCCTGACTCCCCACCTCAGAGAAAGCTATACGTGGGTTCACTCGGATCTGCTCCTGCAATGCCTGTTTTATTAACGGGTCCCGGAGTCCAGTCACTAGCAGGTCACGTAGGGTAATGTCGATAGGTCCTACCCCTACTCTGTCCTTCTGCTTGATGGCTGTGTACAACTCCTGGAGGACATTCATATATTGGGTGATGGTCTCCCCCTCTCCCTGCATTCGACTGAACAACCGGGTCCTCAACTCTCCCACGTTTGTCGGATCCCCATGGGTTTCTTCCAGAATCTGCAAGACCCTAGCAAGGGTGTTGCGGTGTCCCGGGGGTCTCAACATTACTGAATTCCGGGCTTCCCTATCTAACGCCATGAGAGCTACCTCAGCTTCCAAATCAAGGGTCATTGGATGCATGCGAAAGAGTCCCCGCATGCATTCTGTCCAGCTCCACAACAGGGTACTGGAGCTGGAAAACCGTGGCAGGTTGCTTAGCATAGCCCCCAGAGAGAACACGACAAAGCCGGTCACTATAGGGCCGTGGTATGGCCGACTACGGGTCCTTATCTGTATAGTGTCACTGAATCGGCTCGACGTCCCTCGACGTCCCGGACGTTGGTTCTTCAGCGTAGTAGCCGCTGGGCCCAGCCGACGAGGATCTGAGGAAGACTTCGGGTGTTCCTGTGCCCAGGTGAGGTGGGGGCACAACAGGCCCCGGAGGAGTCCGTGGACAGATGGGCCGCAGCCCCCGGATCGGGACAAACAGCGGCGATGCGGGGTGGCGTTTGGCAGGCTACCTGCGCAGCCAGCGGCCGCAACGGAGGTCCCACAGCGAGCAACGGCCCGGCCCTTGCCACGGGTGGGAGCAGGACAGCGGTGGCAGCCGACGGCACTGAACTAGCCACGGCCACGGGTGGAAGCGGGGCGGCTGCGGGCGGGGGAGACAGGCCGCGGGCTGAAGTGAGGTGGAAACGGCCACTGGTTGACGCGGAGCAGCGGTTCTTGGACGGTCGTCTCGGTGCCGTCTCACTGATGTCCCGGGCGAGTGTCTCTCCTGCCTCTGTCCTCCTTCCTGGCTCCGGTAAGTTGTTCTGGTTCTCAGTCGCTCCCACGGTCTCCTGCTCCCTCTGTACCGCTCTGCTGACTCATCATGACTTTCTTTCCCCGCTCCTTTTATATCGGCTCCACCCCCAGCCCATCTGTCAGCCTCACCGGTCCGTCTCTGAACTCTGTCCCCCGGAAACAGTTTCCCCCGGAACCTAGGTGACAGTCCCCTTGGTTCCGACCCGGACACTCGGCGGGACTCTCTCCCACATCCCATCTATTTTGTGTCCCCTCCCTATACTATGCTCCATGACTTATATCATACCCCCTCTCTATACAGTCTCCCTTCTTGCCCTTCTCTATATTGTCCCATGTCTACACTGCACCTCCTCTCTGTACTGCTTCTCTCTATACTATGCCCTTCTCTTTATACTATTCCCTCTGTCTGTACTGATCTCCCTTTTTATACTGCCTCATCTATACTATCGGCCCCATACTGCCACTTTCTATACTATGCTCCCTCTACTCCTTCTTATACTGCCCCTCTCTACTGTGCCCTCTTTACCCCTTCCCCTCACCTATAATAAATGTCCATTGAGTATTCAGTTCTATAGAGTACGTATGTTTCCCATCAACGTCAGCGTTGTTTGCAAATGTGGGGGCTTTGGTGCTCCCTTGGCATAGCCAGTGGCTCAATGCATCATTACGCCTCCTCAATTTGCATACTGATCACTATGTGACATCCTGATTGACAGTACTCAAGTGAACTCAATCAGCAGCTGTGCACTTCAGCATGGACATAATGCTATTGCGGGCTCTCATCACCGGCTCCTGTCTGCAGTATAGTACCAAGTGGCAGCTGCAGACAGGATCCAGCGATGAGCGCGTGCACTGACACTGTGTGATTGGCACGTGGTTAGGCTCCTGCAGTGTTGATGCTGAGGTGCAGAGCTAATTAGGTACTGTCCATCAAGATATGATAAAGTGCTCAGTATGCAAATTGAGGGAACACAGGGGTACACCAACGCTGGGTCATGCCAAAGGTGCGCCAAAGTCCCCTATTTTGCATAATAAATAAATGGCCTTTTTATGGCAAGTAAACCATGAAAATCTATACTACAGGAAAGATTTTTCTAGGATCTAATTCTCCTACATACTTGTATAAGAGGTTTAATTAGCGATTTGGGGGTGATAAACCCCTTTTTAAGACCCAAAAGTGGCAAGACAAGAAGGGGTTACACTACAATAAATACTGTATGTCAGTAATGTAATTGAACATAAATATTTGCATGTATGTTGGCCCATGCTTGAATCTGCATGGATGACTGGAGAAAAGAAAACAGCTCTGGTAAATGATTACACGAATCTTGCTCCAGGATGCGAGTCTCCAAGAGCTGCTCATGGGGTAACTGTATAATAAAAGGTTACACGGCGGGTTATAGCTGCGCACACACATTTAAATAGATACACTGCTCAAAAAAATAAAGGGAACACTTAAACAACAGAATATAACTCAAAGTAAATCAAACTTCTGTGAAATCAAACTGTCCACTTAGGAAGCAACACTGATTGACAATCAATTTCACATGCTGTTGTGCAAATGGAATAGACAACAGATGGAAATCATTGGCAATTATCAAGACACCCTCATAAAGGAGTGGTTCTGCAGGTGGGGACCACAGACCACATCTCAGTACCAATGCTTTCTAGCTGATGTTTTGATCACTTTTGAGTGCTTCTTTTGCTTTCACACTCGTGGTAGCATGAGACAGACTCTACAACCCACACAAGTGGCTCAGGTAGTGCAGCTCATCCAGGATGGCACATTAATGCGAGTTGTGGCAAGAAGGTTTGTTGTGTGTGTCAGCATAATGTCCAGAGGCTGGAGGCGCTACCAGTAGACAGGCCAGTACTCCAAGAGATATGGAGGGGGTCGTAGGAGGGCAACAACCCAGCAGCAGGACCGCTATTGTGCCTATGTGCAAGGAGGAAAAGGAGGAGCACTGCCAGAGTCCTGCAAAATGACCTCCAGCAGTCCACAAATGTGCATGTGTCTGCACAAACGGTTAGAAACCGACTCCATGAGGATGGTTTGAGGGCCCGACATCCACAGATGGGGGTTGTGCTCACAGCCCAACACCGTGCGGCCCTCTAAAGAAATGCTACCCCACACCATTACTGACCCACTGCCAAACCAGTCATGCTTAAGGTTGTTGCAGGCAGCAGATCGCTTTTGCCCCAGAACACCAGGATTGGAAAATTCGCCACTGGCGCCCTGTGCGCTTCACAGATGAAAGCAGGTTCATACTGAGCACATGTGACAGACGTGACAGAGTCTGGAGACGCCGTGGAAAGCGATCTGCTGCCTGCAACATCCTTCAGCATGACCGGTTTAGCAGTGGGTCAGTAATAGTGTGGGGTGGCATTTCTTTGGAGGGCCGCACAGCCCTCCATGTGCTTGCAAGAGGTAGCCTCTCTGCCAATTAGATGAGATCCTCAGACCCCTTGTGAAAGCATAAGCTGGTGCGGTTGGCCCTGGGTTCTTCCTAATGCAGGACAATGCCAGACCTCATGTGGCTGCAGTGTGTCAGCAGTTCCTGCAAGATGAAGGCATTGAAGCTATGGACTGGCCTGCCCGTTCCCCAGACCTGAATCCGATTGAGCACATCTGGGACATCATGTCTTGCTCCATCCACCAACGTCAAGTTGCACCACAGACTGTCCAGGAGTTGGCGGATGCTTTAGTCCAGATCTGGGAGGAGATCCCTCAGGAGACCATCTGCCGCCTCATCAGGAGCATGCCCAGGCATTGTACAGTAGGGAGGTCATACAGGCATGTGGAGGCCACACACAATACTGAGCATCGTTTCCTTGTCATGAGGCATTTCAACTGAAGTTGGATCAGCCTGTAATTTGATTTTCCACTTTGATTTTGAGCATCATTCCAAATCCAGACCTCCATGTTATATTCATTTTGATTTACATTGATAATTGTTATGTTATATTGTTCTGAGCACATTGCACTATGCAATGAATAAAATTTTGCAACTGGAATATTTCATTCAGAGATATCTACGATGTGGTATTTTAGTGTTCCCTTTATTTTTTTGAGCAGTGTATATATATTACATAGTCTCCTTTATTATATATATTACCATGCCATATTACACAGTGCCCTCTCCTGTTATGTACAGCACCGAACCTTACATATTGGATTATAGTGCCTTGTTCTTTACTATAAACCTCTCCGTACCTTCCCCCAAGGCATCACTGCTTCTTTCTTCTTCGCCGGCAGCTTTTTAAATGACACTGGTGTAAGCTGCATGCTGGCATCATCAAGGCACACGCGGCTGTGTCACTGAGAAAGCGCTGGGCAGGAAGTCGAGGATGGTTTCTCCTGTAGGCAGGGGAGCTGCAGGAACACTCTATTCCCAGCACGCCACACATGATGAAGATGCCCTCATTATTAGTGCCCTTCAAGGGTCCCTCTGCACCTCCGGGCCCCGGTGCAGCTGCATATGTCTAAGGGGTTAAACAGATATGGACGGTGCCAACACTAATCATTTGTGATACAGCAAGTTGTCAGCTATAGTGGACCGCCGACAGCTGCTGGATTGTCACCTGTATGGGGATGATATTCTCTTATATCTCAGGTCAGTAAAAAGACGTATTGGCTGTCATGAAGGGGTTAAGGGCGGTGGCGATAGGTCATATAGGAAAAACGTGGTGACAGGTTCCCTTTAAGAGGAAAACCTGTTTAAAATAGTGCCTCAGGAGCTGTGCAGGAGCAGTGACACCACACACCTACTAATAACGTCATTGATGGACTTGGCTGTACGCTGAATAAGAATATCACAATATCTACCAATACTTCATGTTTATTAGATCCATATTTTTGCACGTTATTTTTATTCAGGGTGCAGCCAGTCCCATCAGTGTTGGCCTTATAAACCAGGGTGTCTGTCCGGGTGGGGTGCACTTATGTTCACACTAGGTATTTTTTCAGCGTTTTTTTTTTTTAACGCAAACTTTCAGCTGCGTTTTACAATACCACCAAAGTCAGATTTCCCAAATGTCATGCACACAACTAGGTATTTTTGTCTTCAGGATTTTGTGCTTTCTGTTTTTTTTTTTTTGCACAATAGAGCGTGTCACTTTTTTTCAGCCTTTTTCACCCATTGGAAGTATTAGATGGTGAAAAAACACTAAAAATCGCAGGTATCAGGTTTGGCAGCGGTTTTTTTTTTGTGCCAAAGCCTGATTAAACAAAATGAGACTTTTTTTTGCGCTAAACTCTAAACTTTATCAACATGCACAAGAGACAAATGAAGCGTGACAAAAAAAAACACTAAAAGGCGCAGAAAAAAAACACAAGAAAAACATAAACAAAACCTGCCTAGTGTGAACATAGCCTAAGGGTACCGCGATCTCTGCGCTTTGGACGGAATGGAAAACCCGCTCCGCCCAAAGCCCCGCCCCCTTCTGTAGGCTCATTGAACACATCCGGAATCGCTGCATCGTATACATAGAGTAGGCTATGTACCTTGCGGAGACTGAGCGTCTCCGCAAGGTATACAGACATGCTGCGGTCTAAAAAGACTTGCCGCATGTCTGGTTTAGCGGGTGTGTCACCCGTGTATTAGGACGCATAGTGGAGACGGGATTTCATAAAATCCCCTCCACTATGCTGGAACATCCAGATTAACAACCCTGCGGATTAAACGCTGCAGCTGTACGCAGCATTCAATCCGCAGCACATACTGAATGTTTCCGCTCAGTGGAAGCATGCCCTAATAGTACCGGGCATCACTACTAGGCTGTAAACCAGACACTGTGCATTACCGGTATGTCACCAACGACGTATACAAGCCTTTTTTATGTGCAATTTTAATACTAAGCAATCATCCCCCTCCGTGAATCGGTAGGCCGTGAGTGGCGGTCTCATCCGTATTTTGCACCTGCGTTGCCTCCATCTTTATTGCATGGGTTTGCTGCCTCCTGGGAATGCATTATTTCTGTGACTTGGGCAGGTAAATACTGCTGCCCTTTTTTTTTTCTGCGTAAATTCTTGAAATCTTCTCTGTCAGTAATGTGTACCTGTCCCTTTAAAAAAAAAAAGCAACACTTCCTGCAGAGTAGGAAAACCCTTATCAGAGACTGGGTGTGCTCACTTCATCTGCAGCAGCCAGCAGGAAACAAGGTACAGGAGAAATCTCTGCTCTCTCCATGATGAATACTGCAAATGCATGAGATTATGTTATAGGGCAGTTTCTATTGCATTTTTTATATTTAAAGAAGAGACACCATGGCCATGTATTTCTATCTATCTAATTTTTTTTTTTATTCCTCTTGCTTAAAAATGGGAAACCAACCCTGAATGAAACCTCTAAAAACAGCTGGTGAATGCATCACATGAGCCCTATCAGTATAGTGTGTTAAATAGATGAATTCCCTATATAATTAGTATGGCTTCTCATTGGGGCATATTTACTATTATTCACCTTAATTTAAAGGGAAGGTGCCATCAAAAAATTTTTTTTTTTTTTTTAAATGTTGAGAACTAATGTTTAAATTTTGTTAAATAGTATCATTCGTTTATAATTTTAGGAAAATATGAACAATAACGTTAAAAGGTTTAGTATTTCCACTTGTGAACACTAGGGGGAGCAGCTACTGAAATTTGATAAAACCATAGCATACAACTAGCTCCCATCACAGCACTGCAGCAATCATGGGCAGAGAGTGTGTGTGTGTGTGTGTGATGTCATGTCACTCCTCTCCTCCTGGGTGACTGCTAAGGCATAAGGCTGGGTTCATGCTGCGTTCATGCAGTCCATTTAATGAATTGCATTACACCACAGCAATATATGATGTAACACAGTCCGTTAATGCTGCCATTAACGAGTGCATCGCTAACGCATGCCATAATCGTCACTCTGTGACGCACCCTCGGACACGATCTGCAGCATCTGAGGGTATGTCACTGCTCGCACAGATGAAGCATCTGTGCTAGCGGTATAGCATAACACGATCACGTTATGCTACAGTGTTAATGCAGTCTGTCAACACTATGCGTTGAACGGACTGCATTAATGCCATATGAACCTGGCCTAAGAGAGGATGAGATTTAGGAACACAGTGAGCAGCGGTTTTTTGTTGGTGACTGCAAAGATATACTGACAATTAGACAGAGGATTGCAGGCAGCAAGGATTCTGGGAGATGTATGGGGAAGGAGGCAGGGTAACAGCAGCACAGAGTATTTCAGGAGAGCAGTGTGCTGGTCTATGGGGGGGTCACAGAAGGAGATGTATGGGGGAAGGAGCAGGGTGACAGCAGCACAGAGTATTTCAGGAGTGCAGTGTACCGATATATGGGGGAAGGAACAGGGTGACAGTGTAGGGTCGGTGGGCTGGGGGGGTGGGTGGTCCCACTGTATACCACGCAGTGATGCACAGACAAAAGATGGAGGCAGATTTCGGGTGCAACAGGTCCAAGTTTATTTCCCGCCGTCTGACTGACGGCCCTCAAGGTACACCGCAAATTCTCTTCACGGCCCTCAGTGTCCAGGCCCCGTTACACACACTGTACTTATCACCAGGGACATAAATACACGTACCGTCCCCTTTTCGCTTAACGACGTTCCTGTCAGCTCGGTCACTGTGGCCGCCTTAGGCCCGTACACCAACAGTAATTTTTCTGGTCAGGTATCGCCTTCAACTCGGTATATGCTTCCCCGGGGCCTCGTCTGTACTGTGGTACTTCATGTCAGGACCACCCCCCTGACTTTCTTTCTCCTCACTCCCCCTGGTTGGGTTTTCCTCACAGTGCAGCAACTGTCACAGTCTCCTTGTCACTTGAGCTCCCCCTGGGGACTGGAATCTTCTGGAACCCTCCTGTCAAATTTATAGCTTTCCCGATTCCCTGTAACTCCGCCCCCCCATGACCAATGGTTCCTTAGCCCTAAGCTGATGTCAAGTCCTATGCTCACACTCCTCTCTGCCCTCTAATGTCCATTCCAGGTAGTGCACGTCACCTACACTTTCCTTGCTGTTTCCCCTCCTGTCATAACTGACATCCTGCCTGACAAGTGCAAACCCCTTTGAAACCTGACCAGTCAGTCTGTCCGTCAGGTCACATTCCCTACACTCCCCCTTCCTTTGTCTATTGTCATCCTCGACAATCATCTTCCCCTACCAGATAATTGCCAGCAACCTCCTTCCTCTTTCTGGGGTGTCCGTGGTGTCGGGGACCTGACCTGGGACTGTCTGCTTCACATCTTCCATCTCTCTGTCTCTCTCTTGGTTACCAGTCAATGTCGGCGTCTCGGTCTCCCAAACCTTCTCAACTCTTAAGGTACTGTCACACTTAGCGATGTACCAGCGATATGACGCGGTCAGGATCGCTCGTACATCGCTAAGTGGTCGCTAGTGAGCTGCCACATAGGCAGATATCACTAGCGACATCGCTGGAGACGGGGGTCGCTACTTACCTGTCACACCAGGCGATCCTGCGTCCTCCCGCCCGGCTCCACGCGTCGCTCGTCGTCACAGCATGAAGCGCCGCATGAAGTTGACGACGAGAAACAGTCCAGCCCGTTCTCGCGCGATCAGCGATAACCGGGGGGGGGGGGGGAGCCGGTCGTAGGTAAGTATCAGACATGGCGATATCGCTAGCAATATCGCTATAACGTCACTAGTTATAGCGATATTGCTAGCAATATCTCTTAGTGTGACAGGCCCTATAGACCCTTTGGTCTCATGTTTCCTTCGCTCACAGACAGACCTTCCCTTACCCGGACCTGTTGCATTTTCTCATGCCTAGTATACTTCAAAACAACTTTATACCAGCACGAGTACCCCTTTTTTTTTTTTTTTTATATATTTTTTTTCTTCCCTATTTCTTTAAAACCATTACACAACAAAAAACAATAAAACATAACAGATTTTTCTCCCCTTCCTTTGACATGGACACTTCCTTCCTCATTACATCCCTGCTTTGCCAGGCTTAATACAACAAAAACTTCAACTTTTATATAAAATTTTTTTCATTAACTTGGACGCAAACTGTCCTTGTAATCTGCACAACGGTGCAACGAAGTCTCAAAAGGTCAAGCCACTTCCTGGTGGCCGGTAGCGAGGGGCCCCACAGCCGTGGAGCTCCCAGGATGTAGGGCGTGTCCTATGAGTCTTTGCTACGGGGGCTCGCGGTCCTCTAGTTCGGCGAGCACGGCTACCGCATAATAGCCGCGGGGGAAGTACTCCTTATAGTAGGCCACCAAGTCCTCCTCGTGTAGAGCCCGGCCGTGGCGAATAGAGGCCACGTTGATATAAACTTTCTGGCTGGTAGTCAGATCACGTATGAACCCGTATCCTTTTGGTATATTGGTGTACACGAGCCGTCCCAAAGATCGTGTAGCCGCCATGCCAGCCTCCCCCTTTGCATGGAGTAGGTTCCATACCTCCTGCTCCCTGGTTTTCTTTTTCACCATGTCTGCGACCCAAATGGAGGGTCAGGTGGGAGTCCGGTGGGCGGGACTTAGCCAGGGGTGAAAACAGGGCAGAGGCGGCGGATGATGTCAGCGGCCCAGCAGCCGCTGGGGCCAGGTGGCGGATAGGGGCAGTCGGGTTTTCCAAAGGTTGGGCAACAGGGCCTGACAAATAGGACGCAGCCAGTCCCAACGCCGGCATGGCCGTGGCCGCAGGGTGAACTGCATCCGGAGCCGGCATAACCGGAGTAACGGCCGGTTTCGGGGAGAATGTCGCCACTCGCAGGGGGAACGCAACAGCGTCTTCTGGAGACAGGCTCCGCACCGGCGACACCGGGCGTGGCGTCACCGGGCGGGGTGGCTCGGGGCTAGGAGTGGAGACCTCACTCAGCTCCGCATAGACAGTGGGGGTTTCCTTGGCCAGACTTTTGGGATCACAGGAGGCCGCGTGCTGCGGCTGAGTGGTGGGGGCCGCTTGCGGAGCCGCTGGCAGCCGGGGGAACGCTCACCTTCCCCGGCGCCTCGGTCTCCGTCACTTCTTTCTGAGGCTGCTCCTGCAGTCTCAGCTCTTCACTCCACTGTCCGGTGGGGCTGCAATCAAATGGCGCCAAACAGCCGTAGCCAATCCTTTCCTCGGTGCCACTCCCTCAGCTGGGTGGGGCAACGGCAGGCCTTTCCACCCACCTGCCAGGGTCCAGTATGTGGGAGCGTCGGCCTCCTGGTACATATCGCTGTCCCCCAGGGGTACGTAGGAGGGGTCCCAGTCCATCCAGAACGACTGCAAACACCCGGACCTCTCCTCTGCGCTGAAGCAGTACCGCCATCTTGCTCCAAACCTGGTACCGCCCCGGATCCTCTGCTGGCAACGCAGATACGCCACATCGCTCCCAATTTGTAATCCACAGGTGTTTATAATCTAAACAGTGCAGTCCAAGTCCGTTTCCATTCCTCAGAGGCAGGCCTGCAGCAGAAGATATTGTATTAGCGGCATTGATCCTGCCGACTATGCTGGGCTGGGGGGGGTGGTCCCTCTGTATACCATGCAGTGACGCACAGACAAAAGATGGAGGCAGATTTTGGGTGCAACAGGTCCAAGTTTATTTCCCGCCGTCCGACTGATGGCCCTCAAGATACACCGCAAATTCTCTTCACGACCCTTCGTGTCCAGGCCCCGTTACACACACACACACACACACACACACACACACACACACACACACACACACACACACACACACACCCCCACCCTGGTTTTTCCTCACAGTGTGGCAACTGTCAGTCTCCTTGTCACTTGAGCTCCCCCTGGGGACTGGAATCTTCTGGAACCCTCCTGTCAAATTTATAGCTTTCCCGATTCCCTGTAACTCCGCCCCCCTATGACCAACAGTTTCTTAGCCCTAAGCTGATGTCAAGTCCTATGATCACAGTCCTCCCTGCCCTCTAATGTCAATTCCAGGTACTGCACATCACCTACACTTTCCTAGCTGTTTTCCCTTCTGTCATAACTGACATCCTGTCTGACAAGTGCAAACCCCTTTGAAACCTGACCAGTCAGTCCGTCCGTCAGGTCACCTTCCCTACAACAGCAGCACAGAGTATTTCAGGAGTGCGGTGTGCCATTATATGGGGGAAGAAGCAGGGTGACAGCAGCACAGAGTATTTCAGGAGGGCAGTGTGCCGATATATGGGGGGGCACCCTGTTCGGAGCGTGGATCAGGCAGGGATTCTACATAGAGCGCTGTGTTTTATACACTTGGATGGACCGCCTGCTTGTCTGCGTCACAGAAATCCAGGAAACGTTTCTGCTAATTGATGGCTTGTTCTGATCCACACTTTGCAAGCAAAGACTCCATTCCCCTCCTCCAGATCCTGTCCTGGTGATGTGTGAAAGCGAGGCGACAGGCACAGGCTGGGGGGAAATGTAGCCATATAGTAACGATAAAAATGAGACCGCTCTCTTCAACTGCCTCACCAGCCCTCCCCTGACTACACCTAATTGGAGGTCATGCTGCCCCCTCTATTACCCCAGACCCATTACAGGTGCTCAGCCAGAACCTCCCTAGAATTGGTCCCCTTTCTGCACATACCACCATAGAGATCACACATAATACCACCATAGAGTTAACGAGCAAGGCCGAATATTCCATCAGAATAAATCCCCAGGTCTACGTCCTTCTAAAGAACCTAATAACTATAACATAACAGAGAAAAAGGAGTACAACAAGAGAAATACTTTTTTGTATAAATATAAATGTTTATTGTACATACAAAATATATAAAGGGTAATACATAATAAGATAATAGTGCACCAAGGAACATGCGGGCAAAATACAAGGGCCACCCCTCTGGGAACACGATCCTATGCAAGCAATTACTCCGGTCAAGTGGCCAGGAGAGAAATTTATATGAAAGGCTGGTCAGAAAATTCCCATCATGGGTCGCAATAATAACATAGTATATCTCAAATAGCCATGATAAACAAAATGACAATTAAGCTTACCGGGATCGGAGAAGCCAGAGAGGGAGCCCCTGGGCCAGATGTCCACCCCCGACGCGCGTTTCGCAGGTCCCAAAGCCTGCTTTCTCAAGGGGATAGTAAATGGTGAGGAATAGGACCTTAAAATAGCTCATGTGATAGGTCACGTGATGTAAAAGAGCCAATAGCAGTGGTTTGTAACGGCGCATGCGCGGTGTGCGCGCCAGGTCCTCAGCACAGCCCGGGCATCATGCCATCTCATGCACAGACGGGACAGAAACTATCCCGGTGTGCATGGAGGCATAGAGACGCCCTGCGGCCAGAGAACGCAGGCGCCCACCTCCGCGGACGCGCACAACCACCATGGCTCAGCAAGATCTGCCACCATACAACATAATAATAATAAATGCAAAGCAGCCATAAAGTACATAATACATATAAGGACAGGTAATCCGCCCCAATAATAATATTACAGATAAACATCCAAAAAATAAGAAAAGACCACAATCATAATATAACAAAACTAAAGATATAGAGGCAGACTAAATTCTAAGGACAAAAATAAATACAAATGTATCCACCAACATGACAAAAACACAAAATAGACAATGAGAACGTAGTACAAAGTGATATAAGGCTCAATACAAAAATAAGTAAATAAGTAGAGCTGCAGAAAAAGTGGGGAAGAAATCATCACAGTATGTCCATCTGTTAGGTATTTTTCCAAATTTCTGCAGCCGTTTCAAGTATGAGAGTTCTAAGTATATCACAGAAAGGGAAGGGAAGAATCCTATAATCACACAAAAATTGGAGAAGTGAAAGGATAAAAACAAAATGAAATAAAAACAAGGACATATGGCAATGATAGAACCAACAATTGATGGACATAAACCAATATTTCAGGAACTAGATCTCCTAAGAAAGGTGCAAAACTGAGATGTTCATTTAAGCCTTTAGGGGCCATAGTATCCAATAGAACAATCCAACGAGTCTCCATCTGGGCCAAGATCTTTTTATAATTACCCCCTCTAATCCCCAGATGGAGAATGTCAATGCCACGTATTCTGAGAGACCCAGCATCACAATTGTGATGGGTTTTAAAGTGGCGAGGGATTGTTTTAAGTTTCGAGGGATCCAAAACTGCTCTTGCAGCGCCAATATCACGGACGTGTTCGCGTACTCGTACCCGTAGCTCCCTTGTTGTCAAGCCAACGTATATTCTGGGGCAGCCACAAGTGGCATAATAAACCACATTGGTGCTGCCACAGGACATACGCTGGCGAATGTCGAAGGTACGCAGACCATCCGAAGCGGTAAAATTGGTACTACGTTGGACATTGGCGCATGCAAGGCAGTGGCCACAAGGAAAAAAACCCGGAATCGGACCACGAAAGCCAAAAACGTTGCGGATTGCCGGAACATAATGGCTTTTAACCAATAGATCACCCAGATTCTTAGAGCGTCGAGATGTCATAGCGGGGAGGTCACCCAAAATGGACTCAAGGACCGGATCAGCTTTTAGAACATCCCAATGTTTAATGAGAATCTGACGCATGTTTGTCCATTGGTGGTTATAGGTAGTGATAAACCGGATAGGACCGTCAGATCCAACCTTATCTGGACCCTTCTTGGAGTGCAATAGGGTATTACGTGGAGTTCTCCTCGCCCGATCATAACCTTGTTTGATGGATCTGCCACTGTAAACCCGGGCCCGAAAGCGTTGTTTAAGGTCGGCAGCCTGGGTCTCAAAGAGGGCATCGGAGGAGCAGATGCACCTCACTCTTAGGAACTGTCCGACCGGGACAGCCCTAATGGTGGCCGGATGATGTGCAGATTCCGCATGAATCAAAGAATTAACCGAGGTGGGCTTCCTGAACACCTCCGTCCTGACCCGACGCAAGTGGTCAACCTCCAGGTATATGTCCAGGAAGTCCACTCTAGTATTACTATGATGGTAAGTTAACCGAATATTAAGGGAGTTATGGTTAAGTTGATTCATGAAGTCCCCGAGCTGCTGCACCGTCCCGTCCCACAACATCAAGATGTCATCAATATAGCGGAGCCAGCACAGCACATGGGAAGCGGCCGGCACGCCCGCGTCGCCAAAAATAAATCTCTCCCAGGAACCCAGGAAGAGATTTGCATACGCGGGTGCACAGGCCGCGCCCATGGCCGTGCCCCGCTTCTGAAGGTAAAAAACATCCTTGAATACAAAAAAGTTGTGGGACAAAACATAGTGCAGCAGCTCGAGGACAAGCTCACACAACGGGCCATCCAGATCGGAGGCCCCCAAGAAGAGACGCACCGCATCCAAGCCATGGGTATGGTCGATGCAGGTGTAAAGTGACTCCACATCAGCAACAACAAAAATGGCCTCATGTTCCACAAGGATGCCGTCAACCCGTGCCAGTACGTCCGTTGTGTCGCGAACAAAGGATGGCAGGGTCTCTACGATAGGTTTCAAATAGAAATCGATAAACTTACAGACCACATCACATAAGCCACCAATTCCCGACACAATAGGACGCCCCGGAGGGTTGAGGGCATCCTTGTGGATCTTAGGTAACAAGTAAAACGTCGGCACCTTTGGATTAGAGACAACCAAACCATCAAAAACCTTCTTAGAAATAATATTGGATTCATAGGCCCCAAATAAGATCTTTTGAAGCTCAATTGAGAAGGAAGCCATGGGATTTGATGTTAGTTTAATATAGGTACTTGAATCACGAAGCTGCCGGAAAGCTTCACGTTCATACTTTTCACAAGGCCAGACAACGATGTTCCCTCCCTTGTCTGCAGATTTAAAAACAACGTCAGGAAGAACCTGCAGTTGTTGGATTGCTTGACGCTGTTTAAAAGTTAAATTATCAAAACTCTTTCTAGTAGATAATTTCTTGAAATCATCCATAACGAGTTTTGTAAAAATCTCGATAGCTGGACTCAGACAAGGGAGGGAACTTAGCCGATCTGGGCAAGAGTGCAGCAGGAAACCTACTTGTCTGGGGTGCTGCCTGTTCCTCAAGTAGATCCTCGAGATTCCGTAAGGCTTCCATCTCAAGAGTATTCAAAGGTGCCGACGTTTGACCACGATGATGTAATTTCCTCAATAATTTACGAGAAAATAATTGTAAATCTTTCAAAGCTGTAAAAAAATTAAATTGGTTAGTGGGTGAAAAGGAAAGACCTCTACTGAGTACATCAATCTGTGCCTCAGTCAGGACATGTTGAGAAAGGTTCAGTACCTGTGGTTTATTGTGAGATCCAGTTTGAGTAGACCTCCCACTCGACGTCTTGCTCTTTGTAAATAGGCGTGTGGCTACACGTTGATTCAAAGAATCACTGGGTGACAATCCCTCATTGGGAATAAGTTTACTAGAAGATTCACCCTCAAATGACTTATTTGAATGTATCGAAGTAGACCTTGACCTAGAGAAAGATGTCTTTCTATATCTCGATCTTGAACGTTCATATCCATGACGCCAATGATAAACACGGGACTGCTGTTTGTCTTTTCTTTTTTGGATGTTTATCTGTAATATTATTGGGGCGGATTACCTGTCCTTATATGTATTATGTACTTTATGGCTGCTTTGCATTTATTATTTTGTTGTATGGTGGCAGATCTTGCTGAGCCATGGTGGTTGTGCGCGTCCGCGGTGGTGGGCGCCTGCGTTCTCTGGCCGCAGGGCGTCTCTATGCCTCCATGCACACCGGGATAGTTTCTGTCCCGTCTGTGCATGAGATGGCATGACGCCCGGGCTGTGCTGAGGACCTGGCGCGCACACCGCGCATGCGCCGTTACAAACCACTGCTATTGGCTCTTTTACATCACGTGACCTATCACATGAGCTATTTTAAGGTCCTATTCCTCACCATTTACTATCCCCTTGAGAAAGCAGGCTTTGGGACCAGCGAAACGCGCGTCGGGGGTGGACATCTGGCCCAGGGGCTCCCTCTCTGGCTTCTCCGATCCCGGTAAGCTTAATTGTCATTTTGTTTATCATGGCTATTTGAGATATACTATGTTATTATTGCGACCCATGATGGGAATTTTCTGACCAGCCTTTCATATAAATTTCTCTCCTGGCCACTTGACCGGAGTAATTGCTTGCATAGGATCGTGTTCCCAGAGGGGTGGCCCTTGTATTTTGCCCGCATGTTCCTTGGTGCACTATTATTATCTTATTATGTATTACCCTTTATATATTTTGTATGTACAATAAACATTTATATTTATACAAAAAAGTATTTCTCTTGTCACCGCGTACTCCTTTTTCTCTGTTATGTTATAGTTTATTGGAGTTGGTGAATTTGCTTGCTGGGAGGCTCACCAGGTGGTGATGTCATCCCGTGCATTTTTATGCACACTGGCTTTGTTTCTAGAACCTAATAACTGTAAGATACAATATTTTTACGCTCCAGGAAGACATCCAGGCCTCTCTTGAACCCCTTGACTGAGTTCGCCATCACCACCTCCTCAGGCAAAGAATTCCAGATTCTCACTGCCCTAACAGTAAAGAATCCTCTTTTATGTTGGTGGAAAAACCTTCTGTCTTCCAGACGCAGAGAATGCCCTCTTGTGACCATCACCTTCCTTGGTATAAACAGATCCTCTGAGAGATATTTATATTGTCCCCTTATATACACTGTTCAAAAAAAAATAAAGGGAACACAAACAGAATATAACTCCAAGTAAATCAAACTTCTGTGAAATCAAACTGTCCACTTAGGAAGCAACACTGATTGTCAGTGTTGTCAATCAGTTTCACCTGCTGTTGTGTAAATGGAATAGACAACAGATGGAAATTATTGGCAATTATCAAGACACCCTCAATAAAGGATTGGTTCTGCAGGTGGAGACCACAGACCACATCTCAGTACTAATGATTTCTGGCTGATGTTTTGGTCGCTTTTGAATGTTGGCTGTGCTTTCACACTCGTGGTAGCATGAGACGGACTCTACAACCCACACAAGTGGCTCAGGTAGTACAGCTCATCCAGGATGGCACATCAATGCAAGCTGTGGCAAGGAGGCTTGCTGTGTCTGTCGGTGTAGTGTCCAGAGGCTGGAGGCGCTACCACGAGACAGGCCAGTACACCAGGAGACGTGGAGGGGGGGCCGTAGGAGGGCAACAACTCAGCAGCAGGACCGCTACCTCTTCCTTTGTGCAAGGAGGAACAAGATGAGCAATTCCAGAGCCCTGCAAAATGACTTCCAGCAGGCCACAAATGTGCATGTCTGCACAAACGGTTAGAAACCGACTCCATGAGGATGGTTTGAGTGCCCGACATCCATTATTGAGTGTGTCTTCATAAATGCCAAAAATTTCCATCTGTTGTCTATTCCATTTGCACAACAGCATGTGAAATTGATTGTCAATCAGGGTTGCTTCCTAAGTGGACAGTTTGATTTCACAGAAGTTTTATTTACTTCGAGTTATATTCTGTTTTAAATGTTACCTTTTATTTTTTTGAGCAGTGTACTTACACATGGTTATTAGATCGCCCTCAGTCGTGTGGTGTGTGGGTTTTTTTTTTTTTTTTTTTTTTTTTTTTTTATAAATCCTAATTTTGCTAATCTCTGGGTATTGCAGTTCCACCACTGCTCAGTATTACAGGTCAGGATTAGATACACTGGCTGCAGGTGCAGTGAATGATAGGGTTTGTCCTAGTATATTGGGACCCCTGAGGCTCCGTGGTGTGGATGGCTATGCGGAGCTTCAGGGACGGACATGATGAAAGCGGCGCCTGGAGTGTCAGGGCTTGGCTAAAGCGCGGTGGCGCTGCCCCTGGACGTGATCAGTCAATTACGGCTGCCCACGCTGGTGAAACTGCCCCCCCCGATACTTACCTCACCGCTCCACTGCCTGCACTATTTCTCCCCCCCCCCGCCTTCCATCCTCTGTCTCCCGTCCTTCATCTCCTCCTATAACTGCATGGCTTGTGCAATTATAAGGGGAAAGTGGGGCTCACAGTATACACTGTGGGCTCCACAAAAATGGCACATATCTCTTCCCTCTGCTGTGATCTGGACAGCCCAGGGTGCATGCCAAGATGACAGCAGGGAGCACCTCAATGTGAGGTGTAGGGTTAAAATTCAACTGCTGTCTCCTATGCCCAGGGCAGCCATATTTGCAGAGATTACATGTCTTACACTCCTGCAAAACAAAATGGCAGCCCCCAGTGGCTGCAAAAATAACTAATATTTTTCTCACTTTAATATTTTCTTATCAAAAATGATTGTTTACATAAACAATCACTTAATACAAAATAAAAAAACTGACACCTTCCCTTTAAAAAGCTCAGACCTAGACAAGATCAATTGTATCAGCGACACTTTTTCATAAACTTTTGTCGTATAAAAACATCTGGAAAATTTACGTCTGCATAGAGTAAACCTCACGACAGCTCTCAGATAATGTTGAGCTGTGAAACATTGGTGAATGATATCAAATATATATAGAACTTTTTTTTTCCCAATTAATACAAGATGACTGAGTTCAGCAAGAAATGTTACCTTTGGGGGAGGGGAGCGGGTGGTCCTAGAGCCTTAGAGATCATGGCGCGCACAATGTAATGTGTCGGGCTTGACAGGTGTGTGCAAATAAAATGTAATTGCTTGTATAGCTTTGATTTCCACACCAAACCAGCATATAATTACATGTTTTCGTGGTGATTTGGCACATAGTCTACTTATCTGGAACGTGCTTAAAAGGGCAAGAAAATTGCATTCTATGAACACACAATATATTCTTTTCTGAAAGGGAACCTGTTATACTGGAAGCCCTCCCCCCACAAGAAATAAAATAATAAAGGGGGGGTGTCTCTTGGCATCATAGACCTGAAACAAATTGTTTTATTCAAGTTGCATAATCTATTGTGGAGAGTAATCGAGGGGTCAAATAAAGGTCTGCAAGTTAGCTGTGGCACTGCCATGAGCTGTTTAAAGGATTTCATTGGTGGATGTGGAATTTGGTGGGCGTCTTTAGTATATTTAAACCACATCTTGCAGTGAATTCTCCCATATCGGAGTTTTGGAAGAAAAGGTGATTACCTGCCTCCGGAATGGAATATTTGCTGCATCAAATCGTGTCCCGGGTCGGAGAAGAGGATGGAGTGGACTGGCTGAGGAGATGCCTTGCTATAAAATCTTTAGTGGCAGCCTCCAATGCTATCCCTCCTCTTCATGATCCTCGCACCCTTCTACAGCCACCGTGTCATGAGCCTCTGGCGTTGCAGAGTTCAAGCAGCGGCACCAGGAATCGGAAGCCACGGACCTCTTCCTCAACCCCGCTGACTTCACCGCGACCTGGAAATCGCGCAGAGGCAGTGTGCGCAAAGTCTTGCAGCCTCTGGTCTCAAGTCTCACAGCCTGGTGCGAGACTTCGACCGATGTCATGCGCCGACCCCGTCATCTAAGGTCGCTGGCAAAGCCCATGATCGCTGCAGCTGTAAAAGCGCTGCAGTGGCTTTGACACATCAGGCTGTGGCGGCCTCTTTTGATCAGAGCCATCCTCCCAGGATCTAGCGCCTTACACCGGATATCAAGCTTCCACGTCGGTCGAAGATGAGGACAGGTCAGCTGCACTCGCCCTGTGCTCAGGGCTCAAGTGCTGGCTGCAATGCCGATCAGGACCTGGACGCTGGAGCTTCCGACAGGGGTGAGATATTCAACGTGCCCCTGCTGTCCTCCAAACACAATTCAAACCCTTATTTAAAGAAGTTTTAACTGAAGCCTTGTGGGAAGCTTTTATTTCCCCTTCAGCCCAGAAAGATTACCTGGAAAAGGATTCTGTCTCTATCAATACGAATGTAGCTCCTCAAAATCCTTTTAAGGAGGTGCTTGAGTGCGAGCTCTCTCCTCTGAGCTTTCACTTAAATGTCTCTACTAAGGAGCACATTTGGGAAAAATCAATATGTTGATATTTGTTCTTTATTCGGACTCCCATGACAGCACCACGAGAGAGGGGATCCGCCCTTCGGGAAGAGGAAACCTACAGATACAAAAGGGCGGCACCTCTCCCACGCATCAGTTGGTTTCCTGTACCTGAGGGGATGGGATCCTACAGAAGACCGGATCGCCGGCCGGTACAGGTAGCGAGGGGGTCTCCTACCTTGGCCTGGTGCGGAGCTCCTGGAGGACGCCACGGTGGCCCAGGATGGGTGGCACGGCGGTGGTGGATACAGCAGGGAGCAGCTTCCGGAGGAGGTCCGTCTCCATATGTGCGCCGCCGCCGGTAAGTATGCCCCCGGGGGCTCCCAGCTCCGGCGGCGCGATCGCGGTGGATTGAGGGGGGCCGGCACAGCTGCAGGGCGCTGGGGCCGGGGAGCGCTCCATGGTGGAGTGCCTGGGCGTCCCGCGTGACTTCCGATCACGTCGGAGTCGCGGTGACGTCAGGAGGCGGAGCCTCGGGGCGCCTCGGGTCGGCGGCGCCACTGCGCAGGCGCGGGGACCCAAGATGGTGGCACCCATCGGGAGGACGGCGGTTCCCCTGCCCAAAGCAGCGCCAGCTGGGGAGGGGGGCCCTATTAGTGGGGAGGGCGCGGCAAGAGGAAATCTGCTGTCAGGAGGAGGGGTATATAGGCAGGACCCAAGATGGGTGCCTTGCCTTGGCCACATTATTGCAAGCCAGTAATGGAGAGTGATCAGGAGCAGCAGCAGCAACGGTGGCAACAGCGACAATCTTCACTGCCGCCCCTAGATGACCTTAGGCAGGTCAAACAAGAAGAAAGAGGCCCATGTCAGTAAGGCGTGTCCGGGACGAAGTGACCAGTCCAGTCATAAAAGCTCCTCTAGGCAAACAGGAGCAGCGACTGAGAAAAATCCCCCTCATTCTCCGGTACTTGATTGTGGCACTGGTAAGTGATCTTCGTGAATGTTCACTCAGTGACGGGGCCTCCTTCTGTGTTTTTATTCTAGGGGAAGAAAGCTACGAGTAAAACCAGACACCGGGAATGCGCACTCTGTGCATGCCCGTTACCAGATTCATGCCCCAAAAAGTTATGTTCCCCCTGTATCCAACAGACAGTGGTGGAGGAGTCGCCCGCAGTAGCGGCGTGTTTAAGGGATATCGTAAGGGCAGAGATGAAGGAAACCCTAAAATCCCTGTCCCAACCAGAGAGTGTAAGGGGTGAGGACCTGGTGGAGTCGGATTCCTCGACTGAGTGGAGGAGAAGTAAGGGCTCCCATATATCATCTCCCTCATCCTCCTCAGAAGAAGACGACTCTGGTCTGTTTTGCCTGCCGCTCGACCGAGTAGACAAATTGGTAAAAGCGGTCAGAGGAACAATGGAGGTGGAGGAGCCGAAGCCTCAATTATCCATGCAGGATGTGATGTTCGGGGGGCTGGAGCAGAGGAAGCGTAGGGTCTTCCCACTAAACGAAAAGATCCAGGATCTCATCTGCAGAGAGTGGAAAAAGCCAGATAAAAGAGGGTCGCTACCACCAGCCCTCAAGCGGAGATAGCCCTTTGACGATTCAGCAATGAATACTTGGGACAAGGCCCCCAAATTAGATGCAGCTATTGCGAAAGCATCGAAAAGATCCTCGCTACCCTTTGAGGACATGGGGTCCCTTAAAGATCCTCTGGACAGGAAGGCAGATACCTTCCTTAAAAATACCTGGGAAATGGCAGCCGGTTCCTTAAGACCAGCAGTAGCATCGACTTGCATGGCCAGGTCCATGATGGTCTGGTTGGACCAGTTAGTCACAGTTAAAACAAGGAACATCTAGACAGGCAATCCTTGGGGCCCTACCAATAATCCAGGATGGCGCAGCCTTCCTAGTGGATGCCTCGGCTGATGCAGTCAGAATGGCCGCCAGGGCAGCAGGACTCTCTAATGCGGCTCGGAGAGCCCTGTGGCTGAAGTGCTGGCCGGGAGATATTCAGTCCAGGGCGAAACTCTGTACTATCCCGTGTGAGGGGGAATATTTATTCGGAGCAGTCCTGGACGAATTACTGGAGAAGGCCGGGGATGATAAAAAGAAATTCCCAAATCTTTGGTCCGCATCTTACCGACGTCCGTTTAATAGGAGATTCGGTCAGGGTAGAAGGCGTAACCCTTCACCTAATAGAGACCGTCCCAGATGGGAGGATAGGAGAAGAGGTACGGGCTTCATGTTCAGACGCTCGTCGAGAGAGCGAAAAAGACAGAACCAATGACTAGCAATTCCCGTGGGGGGTAGACTGTCCTTCCTCCCAGCATGGCTACAGGTCACCAATAGTGACTGGGTGCGGAATGTGATTGGAGTTCACTCAAGTCCCACGGGATACCTTTAAACCAACACCCTTAAGGTCTTCACCCTTCGAGCAAGCGGCTTTAGAAGCAGAGGTCTTGAACCTGTGTCTAAAAAACATTCTGACAGAGGTTCCAGAGTCTGAGAGAGGAAGAGGATTCTACTCTCCCTTATTCCTAATCCAAAAGCCGGATAAAACATTCAGAACGATTATTAATTTACGTTTCCTTAATGAAGTTTTGGTTAAACGCACCTTTAAAATGGAATCCATTAGTTCTACAATAAAGATGCTGTTTGAAGGGTGTTTTATGGCGGTAGTGGACTTAGAAAAAAAAAAAAAAAAAAACATACTATCATGTGCCCATCCACGCAGATTTCCAGCAGTTCCTGAGAGTGGCGGTATCAATAGATGGTATAATCCGTCATTATCAATATAGAGCCCTTCCCTTTGGTCTCTCAGCAGCGCCCCGGATATTTACAAAAATAGTGGCCGAAGTTATGGCTCATTTACGGGACGTTGACATCTTAGTTATCCCATACTTGGATGATTTTTTGATTGTGGGAAATTCAGTGGACCATTGTCTATCTCAGATAAAAAAAAAAAAAAACTAAGTCCAGATTAGAGAACCTCGGATGGATAATAAATTACGAGAAGTCCCGATTTCAGCCCTTAAAGATCCAGAAGTTTCTAGGCTTGCTGTTAAATTCATAAACCCAGCAGTGTCTGTTACCCGTAGATAAATTACAGCAGCAGGTTCTTCAGGCAATCTATAGACCCTCCATGACCCTCAGGCAGGCCATGTCCCTGTTAGGCTCCCTAACCTCATGTATCCCAGCGGTTAAGTGGGCACAATTCCACACTAGGGCCCTTCAGAATGACGTCCTGGTTAATAGCAGAACCTTAGAGGGCTTCTTGCAGGGTCAGGTATGGCTAAGCCCCTCAACTATTACATCTCTTAGGTGGTGGCTCGATGTCAGAAATTTAGCCTCGGGGGTGCCCTGGGTGATACAGATAACCCGCGTAATAACCACAGACGCTAGTCCTTGGGGTTGGGGGGGGCCCATATGGGGGACATAGTGGTACAGGGACAGTGGGACTCCGATGCTGAGATCTCATCTAACCAGAGGGAGCTGCTGGCGATTGAATTGGCCATTAAAAAACTCATTATGTATCTACAGGGCCATCATGTGAGAATACTCTCGGACAACCAGGTAGCGGTAGCCTATGTCAACCACCAAGGTGGAACCCGCTCCAACGCCCTGATGCGGATAACGGAACGTCTCCTTCAGACAGCAGAGAAAGATTTTCTATCTTTAACCGCGCTCCACATCAGCAGAAAAGACAACATGAAGGCAGACTTTCTAAGCCGCAGGGCCCTAAGGCAGGGAGAATGGGCCTTAAACTCAGACATCTACAACCAGATTGTCCGCAAATGGGGTCAACCGGAGGTGGACCTCTTTGCCACCAAGGAAAACAGGAAGGAAAAAACTTTCTGCTCCCTAAATCCCAGGGATAATCCACTGGCCGTGGACGCCCTCCTAATAAAATGGGACTTCTCGCTGGCTTATGCCTTTCCGCCTTTGAACCTTCTACCTCTGGTAGTGAGGAAGATCAGGGAAGACGGGGCAAGAGTCATATTGATTGCCCCCTTCTGGCCCAGAAGGACCTGGTTTGCATGGTTGAGGACCATGTCAGTAGGCGATCCTTGGGTACTGCCGAACCTTCCAGATCTCCTCTACCAGGGGCCAGTCAACCACCCACAAGTAGCGGCACTCCGTTTGATGGCATAGTGTTTGAGAGGACACTATTGAGGGATAGAGGGTTCTCAAAAAATGTAATTGATACACTCCTAAAAAGTAGGAAACAAACCACCACAGGTATATATGCTAGAACCTGGAGGCGATTCCTGTCCACCTGTGAGTTTAATATCAGGGATGGAATACCCGTAAAACAGATTCTAGAATTCCTCCAGAGGGGTCTCGAGTTGGGCCTTTCCACTAGTACAACATCCAACACTGCGGAGACACCATCACGTGTTGCTCAGTGCAGTGATTCTAGAGCACTGCCCCCATCCCTTATGGGAAATATGCAAAACAGAAGCCGCGGAGACACCATCACATGTTTCTCAACGCAAGCAATGACTAGCCAGGTCTTTACCTGGGAAGGAACAACCACGGGAAGGGCAGTCTCCAATGAAGGAAACCACCTATGCCAAAACATGGTATCCATCCACAGACAGCGGTTTCGCGGTATTTGCCCCTCATCAGTGTGGAGTAGGAAACTGGCTAGTAGGAGCAATGCCTAGGTTTCCTTCATTGGAGACTGCCCTTCCCGTGGCTGTTCCTTCCCGGGGAAAGACCTGGCAGGTCATTGCTTGCGTTGAGAAACATGTGATGGTGTCTCCGGCTTCTGTTTTGCATATTTTCCACTAGTACATTGAAAGTACAAGTTTCAGCTTTAGGGGCCCTATTTGCATGCGACATTGCCGGTAACCATTGGGTAGCGAGATTCATTAAGGCAGTTACCAGATCGAGACCCATACTCAAAGATAGGTGTATGCCTTGGGACTTAAATTTAGTCCTGACAGCCATGACAGAGAAACCGTTTGAACCTCTGGATTCTGCTTCACTAAAAATGATATCACTTAAGACAGCCTTTTTGGTAGCAATAACATCTGCACGTAGAATAAGCGACATACAGGCACTTTCCAGATTGCCCCCTTACACAGAATTCTTACAGGATAGAGTAATCCTAAGACCAGACCCGGCATACCTTCCCAAGGTAGCATCTCATTTTCATAGGACACGAGAGAGTTCTGCCTTCCTTCCTCCCTAATCCAACCAATCCTAAAGAACAAAAACTTCAGGCTCTAGATGTTAAGAGATGCCTACTTAAATATTTAGCAGCCACAGATCCTTGGAGGAAGGAGAACGCATTATTTTTATACTTCCAAGGTCCCCGGAAAGGGTATAGTGTGTCAAAGCGCACGTTAGCAAGGTGGATTAGGGAGGCTATCTCTCTTGCCTACACAGCAGGTGGCGGTCCGGCTCCACAGAACCTGAGGGCGCATTCCACTCGTGCCATGGCATCATCCTGGGCAGAGAGATCGGGAGTATCAATTGACCAGATATGTAAGGCGGCCACCTGGTCATCTCCTTCCACCTTTTTTAACCACTATCGGTTAGACATGGGTGCCTCCTCAGATCTCACCTTCGGGCTAAGGGTGCTGCAGGCTGTAGTCCCTCCCTAAATTAGTTTACATCTCAGTAATTCTCTCGTGGTGCTGTCATGGGAGTCCGAATAAAGTATTAAGTTACGTACCGGTAACGGTATTTTTCGGAAGCCAATGACAGCACCACGAGAGAGGGGATCCGCCCTTCGGGAACAGGAAACCTACAGATACAAAAGGGCGGCACCTCTCCCACGCATCAGTTGGATTACAGAGCTTGAGAGGCTACCATGGTTAGTACACCGCATATACACAACCTATGTGGGAGATAGGTTGTGTATATGCGGTGTACTAACCATGGTAGCCTCTCAAGCTCTGTAATCCAACTGATGCGTGGGAGAGGTGCCGCCCTTTTGTATCTGTAGGTTTCCTGTTCCCGAAGGGCGGATCCCCTCTCTCGTGGTGCTGTCATTGGCTTCCGAAAAATACCGTTACCGGTACGTAACTTAATACTTTTCTCCCACAAAAGGAACGGCTGTATAGGCTTGAGAAGAGGGAGGATAAGTCCAACGCTGAAGATAAGAAGCGCAGAACTTATAAATCTTTCAATAATTGGATTCAAGCCTTCTCAATCTATTCCGCAGTCCTGGGTGAAAGGTGTCCTAATCTATGCAGTAATTAATTTCAACCCATAGATATAATTTTAGAGGACTATTGTAATTTTGGAGGCGTTGCCTGGCTGAATTACGACGAAGCATTCAGGCAAAAGTTAGCGGTCCATCCAGAGGTCAAATGGGGAGTTAAAGATGTTGGCCTTTGGATTAACCTTATGCTTCCACAAAGACATTCATTGGCTAGACAAAATGCACAGCTAACTTTTCAAAAAAAGTCTTTTGCTTTGCTTTTAACGAGTCTTCATGTAAATGGTCAAGTAGCTGCAGATTTTGCCATGAATGCTCTTTCTGTGGAGATTCACATCCCATGGCAAAATGTTTTTAAAAAAACAATCTTCACAACAATCATCTCCTTGGTACCCTAACTGTAAAAGCACAGACACCAGTTAAGCTGGAAAAATCAATGTTTTGCTTTGCTTTTTTTTTTTTTTGGCTAAACATTTATCCTGATCGGGCGAGCAGTGAACTATTTAATGGTTTTTCTAATAGTTTTTATATCCTCCCCCACACTTAAGGGGTTGGGTTGTAAAATAGTTGTCAATCTACCTTCCCTTTTAAGATTTCCAGAAGTGGCAAAGGAAAAGATGTATAATGAAATCGAGCTAAGTAGAGTGGCAGGTCCCTTTTTTTTTTTTTTCCCCCCTCTCCCTCTTTCTGGTTTTAGAATTTCTCCACTGGGCATTGTACCAAAAAGGACTCTGGCTCTCTTCGGTTAATTCATCATCTCGGTTAATTCATCATCTATCTTTTCCTCACGGCTCATCACTGAGTAATGAGGTAGATAAGTCTGTGTTCAGTAAGCTAGTCTTCATTTGACACAGCAATAACTTAATTAAAAAATTTGGTCATAATGCATTAATGTCTAAATCAGACATGAAGTCGGCATTCAGACTCCTTCCTGTACACCCGGACGGATTTAATTCCCTAGGTCTTTATTTTGACACTAAATTTTTTTTTCTTTGATCAATGCTTACTTATGGGATTCTGTCTTGTTTGAATTGTTTCTTGTCATTCCTATACTGGGTGTTGGAGTCTAAGGCTGCAGTCACACTAGCGAGAAATACGGACGAGCATTATGCAAGAGAAAATCACATAGCACTCGTCCCAATATTAATCTAAGGGGCAGCTCCCATCAGCTTTTTTTTTTTTTTTTTTTCCCCCCGGCCGTATTATACATGCTGAGAAAATCGCAGAATGCTGCGAATGTCACCGTATTACGCCAATGCAAGTCTATGGGGGCGAGAAAAATGTGTGACTTGCGAGAAATACGCACCGGTGTCCTCTAACAAAAGCCGGCAATTCAGTGCCTGATACAGTAAAATCTCACTAACATGTTTAATAAAGAATATATACATGCATAGACACACATATACATGTCATTTAGAGAGAAAAAATAATATACACGGTGTTCCAAATTATTATGCAAAAAATATTTCCTCATTTTCTCTAAATTACCTATATGAATTGCAGTCGTTTTCCAGTCATCTAATATTCTAGTATAATTGCAATGTTTTTGAACAAACTGGCTATGAAAACAGTATATTTTTAAAAATAAGAAACACTCAAAATGCATGTTCCAAATTATTATGCACAGCAGAGTTTTCAACCTTTTTATTGCTATTTTGAACAAAAAAAATGGTCAATTGTGAAATTATAAGCATTATCAGCTTATTACAAAATGAAATCAAACAGTTTTCAAGTCAAAACTTTATTCTAGGTGATGTTACATTTGCACATAGGACCCCTTGTTCGAAAGAAGCTTCTGAACGCTCTCGTCCATTGAATTTGTCAGTTTTTGGGAGGTTTGTTCTTCAATTGTTTTGCATGTGGACAGAATACCCTCTCAGAGCTGTTGCTTAGATGTGAACTGCCTCCCGCCATCATAGACACTCCTTGTGATGATGCTCCAGAGGTTCTCAATGGGGTTGAGGTCAGGGGAAGATGGTGGCCACACCATAAGTTTGTCCTCTTTTATGCCCATAGCAGCCAGAGATGCAGATGTGTTATTTGCAGCATGAGACAGTGCATTATCATGCATGAAAATGATCTTGCTGCGGAAAGCACAGTTCTTCCTCTTGAACCATGGCAGGAAGTGCTGTTTTTTAGAAACTCCACATAGATTATGGAGTTCATCTTTACCCCTTCAGGGATCCTAAAGGGGCCAACAATCTCTCTCCCCATGATTCCAGCCCAAAACATTACTCCACCTCCTCCTTGTTGGCGCCTTAGCCGTGTTTTCATGGGGTGTCCATCAACCAGCCATCCTCCACTCCATCCATCTGGACCATCGAGCGTTGCACGGCACTCATCGGTGAACAAAACAGTTTGGAAGTCAGTCTTCATGTATCGTTTGGCCCACTGGAGCCGTTTCTGCTTGTGTGCAGTGGATAGAGGTGGTCGACAGGATGGCTTACACACAGCTGCAAACCTCTGAAGGACCCTGCATCTTGTTGTTCGGGGGACGTTGGAGGCACCAGCAGCTTCAAAAACTTGTCTGCGGCTATGACAAGGCATTTTTGCAGCTGCTCTTTTATCCTGACGCAATTGCCTGTTGGAAAGAGTCCTCAATTTTTCCTTATCAGCACGCACAGGTGTGTGCTGGGAATCAGCTACATACTACTTGATTGTGCGATGATCACGATGAAGTGTCTTGGCAATGTTGATTGTAGTCATGCCTTGACTCCACAATTTGTTGCTCCTCAGCAGCCGACACATCCTTTTTCTTTCCCATTTTGGCAAAAAATGTAGGCTGCTTAATAATGTGGAACAGCCTTCTTAAGTAGTCTTGCCTTTATTTGGACACACCTGCCAAACTAATTTGCACAGGTATCTGCAATTGCTTTCAGTGATATAAAGAGCCCTGACACACATCACCATCAATGAGTTAAAATGACAAACTTTCTAACCTTATCACTCCTAAACTCTTTTGGCATAATTTGGAACACAGTTTATATATATATATATATATATATATATATATATATATATATATATATATATATATATATATTACTGTTGTGAGTTCATTTTTCCCTTCACTATTGAGGTCTGATGAACTCCCTCCTCTGGTGAAGGAAGGTAGTGAGGCTGATTATCAGACACCAGGGCAGCTAGATGATGACTGGGTGGCTGGAATTGAGGACTGGATATAAGGCTGCCGACGCCCTTCTTCCTGGCTGGTGATTTTCCTGCTGGATTCTTGGAGACCAGTCTGATTCCTGCATCTCAAAGCTAAGTTTTTCTGCTCTTCTTTGTACTCTTCTGTTTTGTTTTTGTTTTGCCTTGTTTTTTGGGAGTTCTGCCATCCCCGGCCGGGGGTGAGCTGAATTCCATTTTTGTCTCTGATCTGTTGATCTTTTGCTCTGTCTTCAGAATATACCTGAGTGCTGATATAGTCTTTTGAAGCCTAGCGACTTCAGGGCCTGTTTTTCCTATCAGTCGGTTGGCTCATTTTGATAGGGATTTTGCGGATGGCAGACAGCAGCTTTCCTATCCTGTCCTGTGTAGTTAGCTTGGGCCCCATCATTTGCTCAACCTATCTTTCTATCTGTGTTAGTGTTTTCCTCTTGCTTCACCATCATTATGTTGGAGACTGCCTATTGCTTTGGGGTCTGCTCTGGGGCAGTTTAGGTTTTCCCCTTTCTGTCTTTAGGCTATATAGTTCTCTGGCTGTGATCGAGGGGTCTAGGGCACCGTAGGAACCCCCCACGGCTACTGCTAGTTGTTGTGGATAGGTTCAGGGGTCTGCAATCTGATAGCTGCCAACCTCTCTGGTTTTTCTGGACTTAGCTGGTATTTTGTTTTTTCTTCCTTCGGTGACTCATCATAACATATTACACGCACACTATGAACCCATTCTGGCAAGCACTTTTATTGCTATATGGTCTTCCATCCTGGTATGTGCTGCCCCCCTCCTATCCTGGTATGTATGGTACCCCCTCATCCCTATGCTGGTATACATGGTACCCTCACCCCCCCCCCCCCCCCAATCCTGGTATGCATGCATCCCCTCACCCCTATTAAACTGCACACATACAAAAAAAACAGACATTTATACTCCTTTCTTTCCTGTGCTCCAGCGCTGTCCTGTTCTGTTGGAGGCCGGGGGAAGAGCGCCGAAGTACGTGCATGCCCATACCACGCTGTCTGGCGCCATATTGCTGAAGACACACTGCAAATGTCTTCAGTAAAATGGCGACGGATAGCGCTATGCGAATGCGCGATTCTCTCGCACACTCCTGCTCCGGAAGAAGAGAAACACTGCGGCAACACTCCTCCCGGTGAGGTAAGTATGGTGCCGGAGATTGCGGTATGCAGTGTCTATGCATACGGCCATCTCCAGTGCCATACTCGTTACCTGTAATGCTGGATGCCTCATACTGTCTGGAGCCAGACTGCGCAGTCTATAAAGGCTTCAGACAGAGTGACGCTCCCAGTGTGTGTATATATATATATATATATATATATATATATATATATATATATAATATATATATATATATTGCATATTTATACTTCATAGTGTTCTACATAGCATAATAGCTGCTAAATCAACTGCTGGCTTCTGTAAAATCACTACAGAACCTGACATGAAATTACACATGATTTACATATAGTAAACCATTTAATTTTTTAATGTCTTACACTAATCTAATTAGTCAGTGTGTAAAATTTGGGACATGTAGGTGTTAATTTGTTGAAAAAATTGTGTGGGCTCCCATGTCTTTTCTGGCACTTGGCCTCTCTATTCCCATTTAGTGGTGGCTCATGGGTTAATAATGGGTTAATGTCACCTTGCTATTGAAAGGTGACATTAAGCCTGGTTGTTAATGAAGAGGTGTCAATAAGACACCTATTCATTATTAATCCTGAAGTTGTAAAGGGTTAAAAAAGACACACATTAATTACAAATTCTTTTAATGAATTAATGACATCAAGTTTTTGACAATTTAGTATGCTGTCAATCCAACAAAAGCCCTTGCTCAGTGTAAAAAAAAAAAAAAATAAATAACACTAACAATCTAACAATATCATTAACTCTCTGCCGCTCAGTCAGGTCCCCCACTGCAATCCATCACAAGGGGTTAACTAGTTTACAAAGGAACCCTTGCTAATGCTACCAGCCCTGCAGTAAACCACTGCAGATTGAATTAAATCATGTCTGCGCAGGCGCCCTGGCTGACCGGAGATGAACTGATTAGCGTGGGAATGTACCTGAATATTTTCCCACGCTGTCAAGTTCACCTCAGGTCAGCCGGGGACTTTGTGCAGCCTCAGTGACGTCAGCGGTTGTCACCACTCCATTATTAACCAGGCTTAATGTCACCTTTCAATAGCAAGATGACATTAACCCATGAGCCAAGGGAATGGGAATAGGGAATGGGAATAGAGAGGCTAAGTGCCAGAAAAGGCTCATCTTATAAATGCGCCTTTTCTGGGGTGGTTGGGGGCAGATGTTTGTAGCCAGGGGGGGCCAAATACAATGGTCCCTCTCTAGGCTATTAATATCTGCCCTCACTCACTGGCTTTCCCTCTCTGGCAGAGAAAATAAAGCGGGAGCCCACACAGTCTTTAAACTAATTTACCTGTTAATTTAATACCTACATGTCCAAAATTTTACACACATACACTAATCAAATTATTAGTCAAAGACCCATAAAAAATGAAATGGTTTACTGTATGTAAACTGTCATTTCATGTCGGGTTTTGTAATTTTACTGAAGCCGGCATTTGATTTAGCGGCAATTATGCTATGTAGAACCCTATGAACTATAAATGTGTCTCAATGACGTGTGTGTGTATCTTTTGTGTTTTAACCTGCCATTGGGATCCATTATGTCCATTTTGCAAGCTGACGAAAAATCTCATCATACGGCTGTCACACGGAAGCTTGAATGTGAGAAAATCGCATCCTGGCTTTACAATCGGTTGGCATACGGATCACTGCTCATGAAACATTTGTGCGATTTCTGGTCCGTGAAAAACTGACTTTTATACGTTGTGCGTGACTCCAGCCTAATCTATTTCTCAAAACATTGGAATTCTCCACTACCTGGATGATTTTCTTTTTATTGGCCCCAACTTCCAATGATGGTCTGCAAGCCATTAAAAAATTAATTTTAATGTGTCATAATTTGAGTCCGTATTGCACGCGAAAAGACATTTTTTTTTTTTCCAACTAATGTAATAGAATTCTTAGGCATAACCCTCGATTCCTGCAAAATGGAATGCAGACTTACTGAAGAGAGAGATTTCAAATTGTGCAACGCCCTTCCACTTTTTCTATCAAAAAAAGTAAGATCACCCTGAAAGAACTACAATCTTTATTAGGACTTTTTTAAATTTTGCTCTGCGGATTATCCCAATATGTCGTCCTTTCTCTCTCTAGGTGCCTTCATGATGCGACAAAAAGGCCTTTCTTCACTAGGCTTGCATATGAGTCAGTTCAGACCTGAAAGAAATACCAAAATTTGGCATTTTTCTGAATTTAACGCGAAATCATGCTGACAAACCCCAGTTGCATTAGCAGACACTTTTCCTTTTTAACCCCTTACCTACAATGGACGTAATATTCCATCCATGTGACCCTGGACCTAATTACCATGGACGGAATATTACGTCCCAGCGATCAGCGGTGCCCACGTGGTGAGCGCCGCTAATCGCGGCCGGGTGTCAGCTGATTGTGCCGGGTGTCAGCTGTGATAATGTGTCAGGGGCGGTCACGGACCGCCCCTGACACGTTAACCCCTTGCACACCGCGATCAAACGCGATCGCGGTGTACCGGGGGTTAAAGGGAAGCATCGGCAGGGAGGGGGCTCCCTCCTTGCTTCCCTGAGCCCCCCCACAGCAGCGCAATGTGCAGCGCTGCTGCGGGGGTCTCTTTCCCTACAGGCCCCCGGATCCAAGATGGCGACAGGGGCCTTCGGGGGCCTGTAGGGAGCTGACTTCCTCACTGCCTGCAAAGCGCAGGCATGAGGAAGTCTGCAGAACTGCCTGTGACAGATTGCTGATCTGTCACAGTGATCTGTGATGTGACAGATCAGCGATCTATCACAGGACAGTGATGTCCCACCTGGGACAAGGTAATAAAGAAGAAGGAAAAAAAAAAAAAGTGTTAAAAATAATTTAAAAAAAATCGCTAAATAGTAAAAAAAAAAAAAAAAAAAAATTCCCCAATAAATTCATTTTTTCAAAATAAAAAAAACAAGTACACATATTTGGTATCGCCGCGTCCGTAGCGACCCGCCCTATAAAACTGTCCCATTAGTTATCCCCTTTAGCGAACCCCTTAAAAAATAAAAGCAAAAAATGATTTATTATCATACCACTGAACAAAAAGTGCAATAACACGCGATCAAAAAGACGCATATAAATATCCATGGTACCGCTGAAAACGTTATCTTGTCCCGCAAAAAACGAGCCGCCATACAGCATCATCAGCAAAAAATAAATTATAGCTCGCAGAATAAAGCGATACAAAAATAATAACTTTTTATGTAAAATTGTTTTCATTGCAAAAAACCGACAAAACATAAACGACCTAAATGAGGTATCGCTGTAACCGTACTGACCCGAAGAATAAAAACGCTTTATCAATTTTACCGCACGCGGAACCGTGTAAACGCACCCCCCAAAAGAAATTCCTGAAACGCTGGTTTTTGTTCATTCTGCATTCCAAAAATCGGAATAAAAAGCGATCAAAAAATGTCACGTGCCCGAAAATGGTACCAATAAAAACGTCAACTCGTCCCGCAAAAAATAAGACATCACATGACTCGGTGGGTCAAAATACGGAAAAATTATAGCTCTCAATATGTGGTGATGCAAAAACTATTTTTACAATAAAAAGTGTCTTTTAGCGTCTGACAGCTGCCAAACATAAAAACCGCCATAAATAGTAAATCAAACCCCCCCCGTTATCACCCCCTTAGTTAGGGAAAAATAATAAAACTAAAAGAAAATGTATTTATTTCCATTTTCCCATTAGGGTTAGGGGTGTGTTGGGGTTAGGGTTGGAGTTATAATTGGGGGGGTTTCCACTGTTTTGGCACATCAGGTGCTCTCCAAAGGCAACGTGGCGTCTGATCTCAATTCCAGCCAATTCTGCGTTGAAAAAGTCAAATGGTGCTCCTTCCCTTCCAAGCTCTGCCATGCGCCCAAACAGTGTTTTACCCCCACATATGGGGTATCAGCCTACTCAGGACAAATTACAAAACAACTTTTGGGGTCCAACTTCTCCTGTTACCCTTAGGAAAATAAAAAATTGGGGGCATTTTTGCTGAAAAAAATGATTTTTTTTATTTTCTCACCCAGGCGTTATAAACTTCTGTGAAGCACTTGGGGGGTTCAAAGTGCTCACCACACATCTAGATAAGTTCCGTGGGGGGTCTAGTTTCCAAAATGGGGTCACTTGTGGGGAGTTTCCACTGTTTAGGTACATCAGGGGCTCTCCAAAAGCAACATGACACCCGCAGACCATTCCATCAAAGTCTGCATTCCAAAACATCACTACTTCCCTTCCGAGCCCCGACGTGTCCCCATACAGTAGTTTTCTCCCACATATGGGGCGTCAGCCTTCTCAGGACAAATTGGACAACAACTTTTGGGGTCCAATTTCTCCTGGTACTCTTGGGAAAATAAAAAAAATGGGGACTAAAAGATGTTTGTGGCAAAAATACGATTTTTTTCATTTTCACGCCCGGGCGTTATAAACTTCTGTGAAGCACTGGGGGGTTCAAAGTGCTCACCACACATCTAGATAAGTTCCTTGGGGGGTCTAGTTTCCAAAATGGTGCCATTTGTGGGGGATTTCTACTGTTTTGGTACATCAGGGGCTTTCCAAACGCGACATGGTGTCCGATCTCAATTCCAGCCAAAAACGTCAAATGGCGCTGCTTCCCTTCCGAGCTCTGCTATGCGCCCAAATAGTCGTTTACACCCACATATGGGGTATCAAATTGCACAATAACTTTTAGGGTCCTGTTACCCTTGGAAAAATAAAATAAAAATTGGGGGTGAAAAGATCACTTTTTTTTTTTTTTGAAAAAATATTATTTTTTTTAATTGTACCGCTGTACGTTATAAACTTCTGTGAAGACCTTGTGGGTTCAAAGTTCTCACCACACATCTAGATAAGTTCCTTGGGGGGTCTAGTTTCCAAAATGGGGTCACTTGGGGGGGGGGGGGGAGGGGTTTCCACTGTTTAGGTACATCAGGGGCTCTCCAAACGCGACATGGCGTCCGATCTGAATTCCAGCCAATTTTGCATTTAAAAAGTCAAACGGCGCTCCTTCCCTACTGAGCTCTGTCATGCGCCGAAACAGTGGTTCCCCCCCACATATCAGGTATCAGCGTATTCAGGACAAACTGCACAATAACTTTTGCAGTCCAATTTCTCCTGTTACCCTTGGTAAAATAAAGAAAATTGAACCTGAAGTATTTTTTTTGTGAAAAAAAAGTTAAATGTTCATTTTTTTTTTTTTAAATATTCAAAAAATTCCTGAGACGCACCTAAAGGGTTAATAAACTTCTTGAATGTAGTTTTAAGCACCTTAAGGGGTGCAGTTTTTAGAATGGTGTCACTTTTGGGTATTTTCTATCATATAGACCCCTCAAAGTGGCTTCAAATGTGATGTGGTCTCTAAAAATAAAATGGTGTTGCAAAAATGAGAAATCGCTGGTCAATTTTTAACCCTTATAACTTCCTAATAAAAAAAAAATTTTGGTTCCAAAATTGTGCTGATGTAAAGTAAACATGTGGGAAAGGTTATTAAGTTTTTTTTGTGTGCCGTATCGCTGTGATTTAAGGGCATAAAAATTCAAAGTTGGAAAATTGCGAAATTTTCGCCAAATTTCCGTTTTTTCACACAAATAAACGCAAGTTATTTGAATGCAATTTTACCACTAACATGAAGTACAATATGTCACGAGAAAACAATGTCAGAATCACCGGGATCCATGGAAGCGTTTCAGAGTTATGACCTCATAAAGGGACAGTGGTCAGAATTGTAAAAATTGGCCCGGGAGTTAACGTGCAAACCACCCTTGGTAGTGAAGGGCTTAATATCACCATCTTTTTTTTTTTTTTTTTTTTTTCCGCCAGTGGTCCACATTTAGTCAAAACGCACCAGATGCGGAATCAACATCCTGGCCAGTCTTTATGGGACATAATTCTAATTTAATCCCCTACCTTATGGAGCATTCACTAGCAGAAAGATCATGGGCCGATTTACTTGCCTGCATGGCAACAATGGATACATTTTTGTAAAGAGAATGAAAAATTTTAATTTTTCAACTTGTAGGTCTATGTCTGGTCTAAAATTTGCGGAGTTCTTAGGCCTTAGTTTATCTTATTTAGCGGTGGCCAAGATGTTTGCCAGAGTCTTTTTAAAATTATTGGGGAAAAATCTCTTAATGGGATTATTTCCAATAAAACTATTTTTAAAGGGTTTCAAACAGAACAATTTTAAGCCAGATGCTAGACACCCTATAACTATTTCTCTTCTAAAAGATCTTTATCACTAAGGAAAGTATGATTCTTCGGCATTAAATCAATCTTGTTTTGTTCCGATTTTTTTTCGGTGCCCTTAGAATAGGTGAACTAGTTTCGGTAAAGAAAACTGATCCATCTGGGCTCATGCCATCCAACATTACATTGCATGATTCTTGCGTTACTCTATTCATAAAATCTAAAACTGACCAAATGGGTAGATAGTCAAGATTAGTAATAGAATCTAAAACCGACCCAGTTGTTTGCCCCGTAACAAACATAAAAAAGGCTACAGAAGAGAACTAGTCTACCTGGCCCACATTATGTTTATAAAGACAGACTGTTGTTGGTGTACTGTCAATTCACCTCTATACTCAAGAAATGTGTAATCATTTTAGGAAAAGAGAACCTCAAAATAACATCTCATTCTCTTCGTATCGGAGCAGCCACAGCGGCTGCCAGATCTGGTTTGTCCAACTATAAAATTATGGAATTAGGCAGATGGGATTCATCTAGGTTTAAACTTTGTTAGATGTGATTTTATACAAATGCTAACTGTTAAATTCAATTTCAGGTCCGCTTATAGTCTGGATAGTTGGACATTCCTTTTATTTTTTGGGCACAGAAGAGTTAGCCAGCGTTCATATACCGAAAACTTGTCTTTCAGTCCAAGTCTTTTTTGGCATAGTATTGTTGTCATTAAATGGTGGCGTAATTTTGTTAACCCCTTACTAACTGCTGACGTGATGGTACGTTAGCGGTCAGTATCCCTTGCTTTGAGGTGGGCTCTGGCGGTGAGCCCACCTCAAAGCCGCGACATGTCAGCTGTTAACAAAAAACTAGCACATCGCCGACCCCCCCCCTTTAATGATTGGGGTTTAGCAACGCGTTGCCTTGACAACCAGAGGTCTTGGAGACCTCTATGGTTGTTGCCGGCAGATTGCTATGAGCGCCACCCTGCGGTCGGTGCTCATATCAATGCTGTATTTATGCTACATATAGGCGATCTGATCATCACCTCTATGTAGCAGAGCCAATCAAGTATGGCATGCCAAAAGTAAAAAAAAGTGTTTAAAAAAAAATTAAATAAAAAAACAAAGATTAAATCACCCCCCTTTTTGCCCCAATCAAAATTAAAACCTTAAAAAGATCAAACCTACACTTCTGGTATCACAGCATTCAGAGTCGCCCGATCTATCAAAGAAAAGGATTAACCTGATCGCTAAACGGCATAGCGAGGAAAAGAAATCAAAACGCCAGAACTTTTTTTTTTTTTTTTTTTTTTTTGCCGTGACATTGTATTAAAATGCAATAACAGGCTATCAAAAGAACATATCTGCACAAAAGTGGTATCATTAAAAATGTCAGCCTGGCACGCAAAAAATAAGCCCTCACTCAACCCGAGATCATGAAAAATGGAGACTCTACGGGTCTCAGAAAAGTGCGCTTTTATTTATTTTTTTTTTCAGCAAACTTTGGAATTTTTTTCACCAGTTAGATAAAAGAGAACCTAGACATTTAGTGAACCTAGCAAAAAAGTCAAACAAAAAACAAGTGTGGGATTGCACTTCTTTTTTTTTTTTTTTTTTCCAATTTCACCATACTTGGAATATTTTTCCTGTTTTCGAGTACAAGACATGGTAAAACCAATGGTGTCATTCACAAGTACAACTCGTCCCGCAAAAAATAAGCCCTCAAATGGCCATATTGACTGAAAAGTAAAAAAAAAAAGTTATGGCTCTGGGAAGAAGGGAAGCGGGAAATGAAAATGCAAAAACTGCTCCAATCATTAAGGGGTTAAAGAATACAGAAAGCTGTTTAACCAGCTTCCTCATCCTGATTTAGTCACTTTTCCATTTAGGTGGGGAGCGATCATGGTGAAGTCAAAACCCTAGATTTATTAGCTTTCATGAGAATGGATGTTTCTAATCTTAAACAATCTTGTCCAGGTTGTTTTTTTATGAAATTGTTATCAGATTAATTTGGAAAGGAAATAAATTATCATTCTTAGAAAAAAAAATATGCAAGAGAATTAAGAGGCATGGTGAAATTCTTGATTTTATTAAATTGTTTCCTGTTTAGACGTATGGAATTAGGTTTTCTACCAGGGATATACAGGAACGACATGGTGCATTTGTCTGACATCGGACTGGACATATTTAACCTAGGTTTATAATCAATAGTGGAAAAATGGCTGTGAAGTGGGGGGGGGGCATGCCTTGGTAAGGCATGGCATTAGGGTAAATCGCCCTATATCAGGGTGGATTGGTTATTGGTTAAAGTAATGATTATTCAGAGAATTTATTGCATATTGTTCTAAGTAACCCTAAATAGAACATCACGGCCATTTCTTCCAAGTTTCTGTGTCTCTTGTTTTTATTTATGCATGAATGGGTCTTGTGATGCCATGTTTCCTGTTTCTGGAAAACGAATTCCAAAATCTGTACATTGCACTCTCCCTGTATGGTAGTCTGTGCTGAACGATCTGATGGTTGACATTGGACCAACCTCAATGCCTGATGTACACTTACTGTAAACTTGCTAACCAAGCCTTAGTGTCTTTGAATTCATGAAATTATGGCAGAGGTGCTGAAGTTGAGCCATACAGACATATCCTCAATTTGGAGGTATGACAGGCAGCAATGGTACACAACAGATCTTTTAGAAGAAATATAGTATGCTGGAAGCAGGGTAAAGGGGTGGTCTGGTCTAAATCGATAAGGCTAGTTTCACACTAGTATTTCCTGGAGCTGCGGAGGGATGCACACGACTGCTGTCAAGCTCCACCTATGGGCGCATGACTCTGCATGCGACCTGCGTACCCCATCTCTAGCACTGGGTGCGCAGGTATGTGTTTGCCGGCACGTGCGTCCTTTTGATGGTGCGCCGATCGCACCAAAATGCCACACTGTGCGTTTGGCGCACCGTCAAAAGGACACATGCGCCGGCAAACACATACCTGCGCACCCAGTGCTAGAGATGGGGTACGCAGGTCGCATGCAGAGTCATGCGCCCATAGGCGGAGCTGACCAGAGGAGGCATGGCAGGGGCGGAGCTTCACGACGGCTGTGCGCATCCCTCCGCAGCTCCAGGAAACGCTAGTGTGAAACTAGCCTAAGTCTGCAGTCCCTCTGTATGATTGCAGACTTATGAATCCCCCGGTGCTTGCACTGCAGGAATTCACCAATTTGTGACCAGGGACTGAAGGGTATGTATGTGTTTAACTATTCTCTTTTCCATTAGGTCTATGACATCATGTGATTAAAAAACTGTGTAGCTGAATCCTTTTACCCTCCTGTGTTTAAACAGGAAGTCTATTTTTCCCTGCATGAGTCATCACTGCAAAAGCCCACACGGAAAGGAGGGAGCAGCTGGGTCAGGAGATGGAAGAGGGGAATGATAAATGCAGGGAAAAGAGACTTTCTGTTTCTACATAAAGACTAAACTAGGTGGAAAGGCAAAATGAGTAATATAAAATGACTGCAATATATTAAGAGGACAAAAATTTTGATTGGAGACCTTATTTAAGCATCGCTCATGTATGTTCGGCCCACTCCATGTAATTTTTATCACCAAAAAAATACTTATGACCCCATTGATCAGTCCAAATTGACTAGAGAACACACTTCAGAACCACTAAACAAATACTAACAGCTCACATGCAGAGGCATAAGTCACTGTATACTATCATAAGGGAGGGCACTATATAATAAAGACACTACTGTATCTAAATATTAAGGAAGAACGCTATATAAAATAAAAGGCAATTCTAAAGATACTACTGGAGAATGCTGTATATAATTAAGGACTATACTCAGAGGCGGAGATACCATTGGGGCAACAGGTGCGTTGGCACAGGGGTCCAAGGCTTAAGAGGGCCCACTTGAACCTCCAAACCAGCAATCTGCTTCTGTCACAGACCTATTAAATTACAAGGGGGCCCTCTTCTGTGTCAGTACTTGTCAATGCTATACATTCTACTGGAGGACACAGTATGTACTAAGGGAAGACCTGATGCATGCTATTGTTGGACACATGCTTTACAGGATAAGGGCAAGCACTGTATGGAGTAGTGTACCTAGGAATTCAGCAAAGGGAGGGGATGTGACAAACACCTGAGTGGGCTCCCAACCCAGATAGTGCAGAGACCTGTTTATATAGTATATACGTTTTCACTGTTTAACTACACCTACCATTATATACTAAACAATAGTAGAGGTATGCAGGGAGTCGTCATTGCACCATCAAGATTGTTTTCGCAACTGCTACAGTGCAGATTTTCTTCTCTTACTGTCTTAAGCCCCCGTCACACATAGCGATCTCGTTAGCAAGATCGCTGCTGAGTCACAAGTTTTGTGACGCAACAGCGATCTCACCAGCGAGATCACTGTGTGTGACACTGACCAGTGACCGCCCCCCCCCCCCTGCCGGTTATCGCTGATCATCCTGGAATGGCCAGGACTTTTTTTTATCGCTGGTCTCCCGCTGGCCAGCATGCATCACTGCGGGAGACCAGCGATCAGCGCGCTGGTAACTAAGGTAAACGCATCCATTTTTTCCTCAAACATGGAGAAATTTTAAAAAAAATCCTCCCCCCCCCCCCCCCCCTTCTCCTGTTTAACAGTCTCTTAAAAATGACCCACACCCTGATGTCGTCTGACCAAATACTAAACATGTGAACTTAGCATTAGGGAGCGCAAATTCTCCACTGCTAAAATTCTCTCAAATGCTAAAGCTACCGCCTGCCATGCTAGAGGTTGTGAGTTTGAATCCTAGTCAAAACCATACTTCAAGAGGAGCAAATGAATTTTAAGGACCGTTTCACACGTGTGTGTAATTCTTTCGGCACACGTGGCAACTGTGTGCCGCATCAGTACCTCATGAACGGGCACCAGGGACGAAGCGCTACAGAAAGTGATATTCTAGGTGCGGAAGACTCTCTTGTCATTCTCCCCTGCTAGAGATGCGATTATCGCGAGCAGCGAGAGAATGATGAGGGTTGTAGACAAATGATACCAGTGCCTCTTGCCAAACAAAAGTTCTTGCATCAACAGCTCTATGCAGACTGCCCTATGATGTTGGGGTATTTTGCAGAAAAGTTCTTAGGAATGCTATGTAAAAAGCAGGTGTGGCATTTTCTTAAACTTTGTCAATGTTTGCCAGCTGCAGGTGTGTTCGTTACACGATATGTACTCATTCAACTAACACTTCCTCGTGGAGAAGACTGGTTAGTTCAGTAATGGTGTTCCTTTAATGTGTATTGACACGTCTTTGTGTTCATGCTTCTATAGGCAAAGGTTTGGCAGTCGTGGGCGGGGAGAAGCCGGGGAAACGCCTGTACAACTAGTGCAGTCTCAGGCCTCGGAAGCTTGCAAAAGGTATATATATATTTTTTTTTTTCCTCTAATAACCCAGCACGACAGCATACAGGAGGATGTTGCCTCACCCTAATAGGGACAGGCAATGTAAAAAAGTCAAATGGCCCCTCCCACATCCCCTCATCAGTGTTTTTTCCTGTCTCTATGGAGATGAAGCTGTCATCCTAGAATCCACTATGCCACCAGCAGACACTGGGGGAAGATTACTAGCCTGGCAGCAGGAGATCACTTCGTCCTACCTCTAACTTGCAGATGCTGCTCCTGTCTCCTGTGGACTCTCCCCTCCAGTCTGTGCTTTTGGGTAAGGTCTGGGGGTCTTCAGGCTGGAGGCCTCTCTGAGCTCTATAGCCCATCTCCTCCCTCCTCCTCATGCTCCGGACTTGAGAAGCATGTGACACCGTGTGCTGAGACTTCCAGCTTGTGTCCTAGCTGGAGCGCATGTGACGCGGTCTGGTCACCGTAAGTGACGTCAGACAACAAGCATCTTTTGATGAGGTCAGTTCTGGTTTCTGAGTTTCACGGTGGAACACAGATGTGCAAGACCTGGAGGAGGCAAGCAGTATAACCGCTTGTGATCGCTGCCTTGCTCTCTCACCTAGATAAGGGGAGGAGTCCCACTAATGTAGAGGAGGTGCCGGGTCCGGTTGCCTATATAAGAGCCCTGGACAGGAGACAGACTAAAGGTGGGTCCATGGAGAGTTTGGTGGGATGGCTAGTGAACCACCAGAGGTCAGATATGCTTCCATCTACAAAGACGTTCCTAGGGGTTCTACTGGATTCTCATAGGCAGATATTCTCTTTACCAAAGCAAAAACCGATCCAGGCATCCTACAAAGCAAAAGATCGATATCTGTAAGGTTTGCTAGATCTGTCCTCGGCTCCATGACATCTTGCATCCTGACAGTAGCCTAGGCCCAAGTGTATATGGGACGCCCTCACACCCAGGGCTGTGGGGTACTCGGTACTGGGCCCGGTGAATCTCAGTGGGAGTTGTCACGGTAGCTGTGACCCGGCCCGTGGCCCTGGGCGCCCATTGTAAATGTTCAGTGTGAATGAGTAATTCGTGACTCCACCTGTGGTGTTCGGCAATGTAGATGTTAGGCCGACGCTGCAGACAGATCCTCTGGGACAGATGGTGTGGTGCAGCAGTGATGGTATAGCCCTCTACAGGCAGGGCTGTTGTCCCAGGGCAGAGTAGATGTGGTGACACTTAGATGGTGTAGTGTCAGGTGCAGGGGATGTAGCAGTGCCGGGCAGGTTGATGCAGGAATTAGTGGAGGACACCAGGGCATGTAGTTCCAAAGCTTTACTCAGTCTGTTGTACAAACAGGTGCCCACTTCTGTGCCGGGTCCTCTGGGTCTGGGACTTGGTCAACCCCCAGGCCAGATGGAATACTCCTTTCCAACACTCCGCCAACTTGTGCCTTTCTGAACGTCTCCTCTTATAGCGCCTTTAGATGAAGTACTCCTAGTACTGAGTTACACTGGATTTCCTCTTGTCTGATGTTCCTATCAACTCTACTTGTACGGCAGACAGCTGTAGCCTGCTTCGGGGACTCCGTGCTACTGAGTCCTGGCTCACTATCCAGTTGCTGTGGTGCCCCCAAGTCTTGTGTGGGAATAAAGTGGTCACTACTACTATTCCTCCGGTGTCTGCTGCAGGACCATTAGTATCCGTACAACCTCGGGGACCGGGCCCCAGCCTTGCGCTTAGAACTTCTAGGAAGGGTTCTCTTCTCACCCACGTCCTCTGTTCTCTTACTCCTCACGTTCCGTACTAATCCTTTCTTTCTATGGAGAGTCAGGCTTTCAGTCTATGTTGTCTCCCTCTCCCGCAGACCCAGGTCACTGGGATCTGCTGCAGCACTTCCATCCATCCCTCTCTCTAGGGATCTTCTCTCTCCTTCCAACTACTGACTAACTTAAACTCTTCCCGCTCCTTGAAATGTAATCTAACTCCACTCATCTCCCAGCACGTTTCGTGTTCCAAGCAGGGAGCCACCAATGGGTGCATTGTTGCACTCCAAGCAGGGAGTCGCCAAAGGTGCTTTGCTACACTACTTTGTGGTGTGGGGTGCAGGTGTTGGAGCGTGGTCAGGAGTCTCCACCTTACCTGGATGGTGGGATACCACACCTCAAGAGGAGGTGCAGTACCTCTGTGGCGACTGAGCCTCAGGGGCACCACACATACTATAACCCTCCAGACCCATATTCCTACAAATTGTGATGGATCCCCAGAGTCCCTGAACAGACAAGGAAATCCCAATACCTGCCTAGGTAAAAGCCTCTCTATCATGGTGGATAAGCCCAAGTAACCTAAACAGGGAAGTCCCTTGGATCCAGGACCCTCTGGTGACTATACTGGTAGATGCCATCAAGAGGATGAGGAGCCATTGTCTCCCAAACCTCCTTCCAGGGACTCTGGTCAGCAGAGATCAGCCAGCAATTTCTGATCCAAGACTCCTATGTGAAAGTCTATTCAGGCAACGTAACTATAGTCACGCACTTCTGTTACCAAGGAATCATGAAACGCGAAGACCTGAGGGCATTCTCTGCAAGAATATTCCTCTGGACCAAAGAACATCTTCTCTCCTAATCAGCCCTTCATATAAAGGGATCAGTCAATGTACAAGCCAACTTCCTGAGCAAGAGAGATATTCACCCTGGAGAATGGAGTCTAAATTCATAAGTCTTCCAGGAAGTGGGGTTACTCAGAAGTAGATCTTTTTGCAGGATGCCAGAATGCAAATGGATCGCCTTCCCAGGGCTGTGGGGGTGCTCTGCATCGGGCCCGTTGATCTCAATGGGAGTTGACCCGGTCTGTGGCCCTGGGGCTCCATTGCAAAAGGGGGTAAAAGAACAATGAAATAGGATTGATGAATGGTTCGTGACGACACCTGTGGTGTTCGGCAAGTGAGATGTTAAGCCGACGCTGCATGCAGATCCCAGGGCAGTGTAGTTGTAGGGGTAGCTGAGAGGCGCAGGCAGTGTAATAGCTGGTACTCGGATGTAGCAGTGCTGGTTGTGTGGGCGCAAGAATCAATGGAGGACACCAGACCTTGTAGTTCCGAAGCTTTACTCAGTCTGTAGTACACACAGGTGCCTGCCTCTGTACTGTGTTCTCCGGGTCAGAGGCTCAATCAACCTCCAGGTCAGATGGAATGCTCCCTTCCAACGCTCTGCCAACATGTACCTTTCTGAGCGTCTCCTCTTATAGCGCCTTTAAGTGTGAAGTACTCCCAGTACTGAGTTACACTGGAGTGCCTCCTGACAGATGTTCCCAAGAACTCTACTCGTACGGCAGACAGCTGTAGCCTGCTTCGGGGACTCCTGAACCCCCGGCTCACTATCCAAGTTGCTGTTGTGCCCCCAAGTCTTAGATGGGAGTAGTGCATTTACAGCCCACTACTCCACCGGTGTCTGCTGCAGGACCATTAGCATCCATACAACCTCGGGGACTGGGCCCTGGCCTTGCGCTTAGAACTTCTAGGCAGGGTTCTCTCCTAACCCACGTTCTGTGTTCCCTTTTACTCCTTCGTTCCGTATTAATCTCTCATTCTTATGGAAGTTCAAGTTTCAGTTCAATGTCTTTCTCCTTCTTTCCTTTCCCGTGCCAGCAGACCCAGGTCACTGAGATCTGCTGCAGCACCTCCTTCCTCTATCCCTCTCCCAGGGATCATCTTCCCTCACTCCTCTCTGAGTGACTTCCTCTCGAGACTGACCTGTAATCCGCTCTCATGTATTCTAAACTCCACCCGCCTCCCAGCACGTTTCGTGCTCCAAGCAGGGAGCCGCAATGTGGCTTTGCTGAACTATCGTGTTGTGTGGGATGCAGGTGTTGGAGCATGGTCAGGAGCCCCCAACTTACCTGGATGGTGGGACACCACACCTCAGGAAGAGGTGCAGTACCTCTGTGGTGACTGAGCCTCTGGTGCGCCACACAAAGGTTACCCAGTACTTCTCTTTCAAGACAGATGATGGCTGCCTAGGCATACGCCTTCCCTCCAGTCCCAATTCTGCCAAGAACTCAGCAGAAAATAAGAGTGGACCAAGGTAATACTGATGACACCAATCTTGCTGAAAAGCAGGTGGTTTAGCACCTTAAGCAACCTGAGTGTGGCTGGTCACTTGATCCTTCCACCAATCGGAGACCTCCTTCACCAGGAGCCAATCTACCATCCAGACCTTGAGAGTTTATATGTGGCGCCCCTGAAGGTTGTCGCCACAGAGGTACTTCACCTCCTCCTGAGGTGTAGTATCCCACTCCCAAGGTAAGATGGTAACACCTGACCAGACTCCAGCACCTACATCTAGCACAGACACCTTAGAACAGCAGAGCACCCTTTATGGCAGCTGCTTTGGTTCATGAAGGGTGTTGGGTGGAGCTTAGAAATACTAGAGGGGGAAAGCTGACAGGAAGTTGGAGCAGAATCCTCTTGGAGGGGAAGGAGGGAGAATCCCCTCAGAGGGGGAGGAAGACAGAAGTTCTCTGCAGGGGGGGATCTGAGAGAATCTCTCGTCAGTGAGAATCCCTGGCTGGGGACTGACTGAGGACGTGCTTGCAGCAGTCTCCTGTGAGCTGGAGCTGTTGACATGGAAAGAGAGAGAAAAATCAGTTGTTCAGAAGGAAGATGGATAAGAATGGCACGTGAGGAGGAGACAGACTGGGAATTAGGGCTAGTGCAGAGCCCTTTCCTAAGTTCAATGCGCCAAGGTCGGACGCCGGTATCCGAGGCTGTTTGTGATACTAATAATCCTGCAGCAGAAACTGGAGGAATAGAAGCTGTGACCACTTTATTCCCACCTAAGACACATTGGCAACGTGTGTGAGCCGGGACATGATTGTATGGAGTCCCCGAAGCACGCTACAGCCACGTGTCATACGAGTGGAGTTATAAGGAACATCAGCAAGGAGGAACTTGTGGAGCTCAGCACCGCAAGTACTTCAGATAAACGCTAGAAAGGAGACATTCAGAACAGGCAGACGAAAGGGAGTGCTGGAGGGGTTAATTCCATCTGCCTGGGAGTTGGCTGAGTCCCTAATCCAGAGACTGTGGCACTGAAGCGGGCACCTGTCTGCACCAGAAACGTGTGTAAAAGAATTGCCTTCTTCCTACTCAGCACTACTACATCTCTGTGCCTAACACTACATCATCTACCTCAACATCCATTACTACTGCCCTGGGGATACAGCTCTACCTGTGGAGAGCTATTCAATCTTTGCTGCCTCATACCATCTGTCCCAGAGGATCTGCACTGCAGCGTTGGTTTAACACCTTCATTGCAGAGTACCACAGGTGGCGTCACGAATTATCTGCCTATAAACTTTTATTCATTCCACCTATCTTACATGGATGCCCAGGGCCACGGACCGGGTCACTGCCACCGTGACACATCTCTTTTGAGACACCGGCCCGGTACAGAGTAACACCACAGCCCTGGGGGGGTGATTCATATACCTAGCAATGTGGCTTCTGAATTCTAAATTATAAAAGCCAGGGCCTCTCAGACAGGGTCATTAAGATCCTTCAGAAAAGTAGGAAACCAATAACGAATGCTATATCTATCCCACAACCTTGAAGACTCATATCGCGGTGTCTGAACATCTAAATCCTCGGTAATCAAACATCGCTCAGATCCTTGACTTTCTGCAAGAAGGACTTGCAACGGGTCTGAAACACAGTACCCTCAAGGTTAAGGTGGCAGCACTAATGTCCTATTTTGACCAGAGCCTGGCTGAACATCGTTGGGTGGCAAGATTCATGACAGCAGCCTCCTGCCTGCATCCCAGAACGATCAATCTAGACCTCTCCTGGGACTTTTTTTAAATATCGTCCTTAAGGGGCTGACACTGCACCATTTGAGCCCTTTCAATAAAAATAGACTGTCTTGGAAAACCGCTTTCTTATTAGCAACCACTACAGCCAGACAGGTGGGTGAACAGACTCTCTCCATAAAATGAACCATACTTAAGAATACTGGAAGACTGACTTGTACTTCATCTCGACCCGTTGTTTCTGCCTAAGGTAGTCTCAGAGTTTCGCAGATCTCGGGAGATAATTCTACCCTCCTTCTGCCAGAATCTAACAAACAAGAAGAGGAATTCCACACTCTGGACATAAGAGAGGTTCTTCATTATCTCCAGGAGACGCAGTATTGGAGGAAAGTTTATTCAGCTTTGACCAGAAAAAGACTTCCAAGATGAGGGAGATTTGATGCATTTTTTTTTTATTACTTTCTGAAAAGTCAAAAGTTTACATACACTTCATTAATACTTGGCATCATTGCCCTTCATCTGAGTGACTAGGCTTCCAAGCTTTTCCCTTTTTCCTCCAAACGTAACAATAGTCATTATGCTTAAAGTTCAATTTTAGTTTCATCAGACCACAGGAGATGTCTCCAAAAATGTAGGGCTTTGTTCCTGTGTGCATTTGCAAACATTAATCTGGCTTTGTTTCTTTTGGAGTAATGGCTTCTTCCTGGCAGAGTGGCCTTTCAGCCGATGTTGATACAGTACTTGTCTCACTGTGGATATTGACACAATCTTACCAGCTTCCGCCATCTTCACAAGGTCTTTTGCTTTTGTCCTTGGATTGATATGCACATGTTGGACCAAAGCACGTTCATCTCTGGGACACAGAACCCGTCCCTTCTTGAGCGATGTGATGGCTGGACATTCCCATCTTGTTTATACTTGCATTTATTTGTGCAGATGAAAGAGGCACTTTCATGTATTTTGCAGTTGTAACCAAGGACGAGCCACACTTGTGCAAGTCAGCAATTCTCTTCCTGATATCTTGGCTGATTTTATTTAGACGTTTACATGATTCTATATTAAAATACATCCACAGGTGTGTTTTTCTAATCAACTCAGATGTTGCCAAAAAAATATTTATCTAAAAACATGTGACTTGCTATCCCGTCCACAGTACCTGGGCCCCTATGACCGGGGATGGGATAGTACGTCTTCGCTATCAGCGGCGCCCCCAGGGGAAGCGCCACTGGTCGCGGCCGGGTGTCAGCTGATAGTGCCGGGTGCCAGCTGTGATTATGTCAAACATGATCGCAGTGTACTGGAGGATCAGGGAAGCATTGGCAGGGAGGGGGGCTCCCTCCGTGCTTCCCTGAGATCCCCGGAGCAGCGCGATGTGCACCGCTGCTGCGGGGGCCTCCTTCCCTGCAGGCCCCCGGATCCAATATGGCCACGGGGCCTTCGGGGGCAACTCTCAAACCCCCGGGACAAAGTAATAAAGTTAAAGTGTAAAAATTATTAAAAAAAAAAAAAAAAAAATCGCTAAATTAAAAAAAATTCCCTAATTCATTTTTTTTTTTTTTTAAATAAAGAAACAAGTACATATATTTAGTATCGCCGTGTCCGTAACGACCCGCCCTATACAACTGTCCCACTAGTTAACCCCTTAAAAAATAAAGCATTTTTTTGCTTTTTTTTCATCATGCCATCGAACAAAGTGCAATAACGCGCGATCAAAAAGACATAAATAACCTTGGTACCGCTGAAAACGTCATCTTGTCTCGCAAAAAAAAAGCCGCTACAGTCATCAGCTAAAAAAGTTATAGCTCGCAGAATAAAGCGATGCAAAAATAATTTTTTTTTGTATAAAATTGTTTTTATTGTAGAAAAGCGCTAAAACATAAGACATAAATGAGAGCGCTGTAATCGTACTGACCCGAAGAATAAAGCTGCTTTTTCAATTTTACCGGACGCAGACCAGTGTAAACGCACCTCCCAAAAGAAATTCATGAAATACTGGTTTTTGTTCATTCTGCGTCCCAAAAAGCGATCCAAAATGTCACGTGCCCGAAAATAGTACCAATAAAAACGTCAACTCATTGTCACGTGACCCGTCCTGTGTGACGCGACCCACAGGCCGGTAACTAATACAACAAGACACGGGGAAAGGGGAAACTGTTACAATGGTGGGCCCTGCGATAGGGAACGGGGACGCGGAGACCTCCTGCACTCCCCTGAGTCAGTGTCCCTAACACTCCTAATGTTCCCTATGCCGGTTTCGCACCGGGCGCCGATCAGGAACCTATCGCCCTAGCATACCCTACACCTATCCCTTACTAGGGAACTGGGTGGCGCAGGCACTGGCCCCACCGCTGTACTAATACACACTAAGGAAAAACACAAACAGGGACACACCACTTAGCTTTACTCTGTTGCTCTTGCTCCTAGCAACAGAGTCCACCACCAGAATGCAGCTTTCCTCCTGAATGGCTGCCACCAAACTTTCAGAGTTGTCAGGAAACCCCCTTTGACTCCTTCCACACCAGCGCTCAGACAGTCCTGCAAGGAACGCTCTCCAGCTCCTTCCTCCACCAAGGATGGTTGAAATGAACACTCTCTCCAACACTGATTGCAACACCTGAGACTCTTTTATAGCAGAGCCAGAGCAATCACACCTGTTGGTGATAATCACATGCAATGACACTCGCCACCACCGGGGGCAAAAACCCAAACTTAAGCACAGCTTAAGAAAAAAAACTTACCTGTGCTTTTTTTCAGTCATGATCCAGCATGGATCATGACACTCGTCCCGCAAAAAAGACCTTACATGACTCAGTGGGTGAAAATACGGAAAAATTATAGCTCTGAAAATGTGGTGATGCAAAAACTATTTTTACAATAAAAAGCGTCTCTTGGCGTGCGACAGCAGCCAATCATAAAAACCCGCCCCCTATCACCCCCTTAGTTGGGGGAAAAATATTTAAAAAAAAAAAACGTATTTCTATTTCACCATTAAGAAATGACGTGGAAGTGCAATAAGGACTGCGCTTGCTTCTGGTAGAGTAAAGGGTTCTTTATTCAGCCAACGCATTTCCTGAGCCTGCTGGCTCACTTCATCAGGGCAGATTACATTGGAAGACAGTGAAACATACTTATAGAGAAAAAAGGCGCCAATACAGGGTCAAACAGAATCAGCAAAGGTCAAAAAAAAAAAACCAAACAATGAAACTTTATTACAAGCATAAAAAACACAACAATAAGAGTATATATAGAAAAGAAAAAATAAATAAAAATATGTAAAAGTACAAAAAATTAAAATATAAAACAGAGTGCTATGGATCACGGGATTAAAACATGGCTATAGTTAAAAAAAGGTGAGTCCTCAAGGGGTATTAGAACCTGGCTCATAAAATGCAAATGGAAGGTATTAGTCCACTAGACCATTAAGCTTGACTGTGGTGGTGTGAAGAATAAATTGAGGGGTTGTTTGTCACTTTATTTAGAGAGCAAAAAAAAAAAAAATATATAAGCAAAGGTCAAAAATGGTAAAGAATAAAAACAATGAAATTTAATCACAAACATAGAAAACACAACAATAAGAGTCTATATAGAAAAAAAATAAAATTATGTAAAAGTACAAAAAAATATGAAACAGAGTGCTAAGGATCACGAGGTTGAAACATGGCTATAGTTAAAAAAGGTGAGTCCTCAAGGGGTATTAGAACCTGGCTCATGAAGTGCAAGTGCAGACTATGAAGTGCAAATGTAAGGTATTAGTCCACTAGACCATTAACCTTGACTGTGGTGGTGTGAAGAATAAATCTTTTCCCCCTCTTCTATCAAATAAAAGCATCATTGATAATATTGAGACCATAGGGACCAATTGTCTTTAATTTATAAATCCAATAGACCTCTTTTCTATTCAGTGCTTGGGTTCTATTGGAAACGTGTTCAGGGATGTGTTCTATAGGAAAAATGATAGCTTTAGAAAAATCTCTTTGGTGAAATAAATCAAAGTGACGTGACAAACCGTGTTTTTGGTACCCAGTTTTAGTGTTGTGTCTATGAGAATTCATTCTACAGTGAAGGGGTTGTGTGGTTCTGCCAACATACAATTTAGGACAAGGACAAAGAATGACATAGATGACAAAGGAAGACACACAGGACAGGTGGTTAGTGATGGTGAATTTTTCTGAGGTGAATGGATGTGAAAAGATGAATGTATTATGAGCAATATTACTGCATAGGCTGCACCTGGGTTTCAGGCATCTGAAAATGCCTTGTGTCAAGCCAGTGCAGTTATCAGGAGTACACTGGGTCAATCTGCTAGGGGCCAGATGGTTTTTTACTGATCTGGCCTTCCTAAAAGTGACAGTAGGTCTATCAGGCAGAACTTTATTGAGTATTGGATCTTTTTTGATAATATACCAGAGGTCACCTAACATATTTTTTATCTCTTTATGATTCCTTGCTCAAAAATACCCCTCCCAGTTGGTTCATTCTACTTTTAATAATGTTTTTAAAAATTTTAATCAGCAAACTCTTAAGTGAGAGATCTAAAGAAAAGGATGCACATACTGTAACTATCAGGCCAACTTCATCACTACTTATAACTCCCAACATAAAGAGATGAAAAAATGGCTTGACACCAGGCATTTTCAGATGCCTGAAACCCAGGTGCAGCCTATGCAGTAATATTGCTCATAATACATTCATCTTTTCACATCCATTCACCTCAGAAAAATTCACCATCACTAACCACCTGTCCTGTGTGTCTTCCTTTGTCATCTATGTCATCCTTTGTCCTTGTCCTAAATTGTATGTTGGCAGAACCACACAACCCCTTCACTGTAGAATGAATTCTCATAGACACAACACTAAAACTGGGTACCAAAAACACGGTTTGTCACGTCACTTTGATTTATTTCACCAAAGAGATTTTTCTAAAGCTATCATTTTTCCTATAGAACACATCCCTGAACACGTTTCCAATAGAACCCAAGCACTGAATAGAAAAGAGGTCTATTGGATTTATAAATTAAAGACAATTGGTCCCTATGGTCTCAATATTATCAATGATGCTTTTATTTGATAGAAGAGGTGGAAAAGATTTATTCTTAACACCACCACAGTCAAGCTTAATGGTCTAGTGGACTAATACCTTATATTTGCACTTTATAGTCTGCACTTGCACTTCATGAGCCAGGTTCTAATACCCCTTGAGGACTCACCTTTTTTAACTATAGCCATGTTTCAACCTCGTGATCCTTAGCACTCTGTTTCATATTTTTTTGTACTTTTACATAATTTTATTTTTTCTTTTCTATATAGACTCTTATTGTTGTGTTTTCTATGTTTGTGATTAAATTTCATTGTTTTTATTCTTTACCATTTTTGACCTTTGCTTATATTGTGTGTTTTTTTTTTCTTTTTTTTTTTTTTTTCTAAATAAAGTGACAAACAACCCCTCAATTTATTCTTCACACCACCACAGTCAAGCTTAATGGTCTAGTGGACTAATACCTTCCATTTGCATTTTATGAGCCAGGTTCTAATACCCCTTGAGGACTCACCTTTTTTAACTATAGCCATGTTTTAATCCCGTGATCCATAGCACTCTGTTTTATATTTTAATTTTTTGTACTTTTACATATTTTTATTTATTTTTTCTTTTCTATATATACTCTTACTGTTGTGTTTTTTTATGCTTGTAATAAAGTTTCATTGTTTGGTTTTTTTTTTTTGACCTTTGCTGATTCTGTTTGACCCTGTATTGGCGCCTTTTTTCTCTATAAGTATGTTTCACTGTCTTTCAATGTAATCTGCCCTGATGAAGTGAGCCAGCAGGCTCAGGAAACGCGTTGGCTGAATAAAGAACCCTTTAATCTACCAGAAGCAAGCGCAGTCCTTATTGCACTTCCACGTCATTTCTGCAATTCTGTCCTAGGACCCTGTGCAGACTTGCTGCTGCTTCTTAAGCGTTCATGGGTGTTGTGACTTCCTCACAACCCCAATAGGTGAGCACCTTCCTTACTGTTCCACAATTTTAATTGTTTTATACGGATTTCACACAGTGGATGCGCCCTGTATCTCTCCTTTTATTTCACCATTAAGGCTAGGGTTAGGACTGAGATTAGGGTCGGAGTTAGAATTGGAGGGGGGGGGGTTCCACTGTTTAGGCATGTCAGGTGCTCTCCAAACGCAACATGGTGTCTGATCTCAATTCCAGCCAATTCTGCATTGAAAAAAGGTCAAACAGTACTCCCTTCCAAGCTCTACCATGCGCCCAAACAGTGTTTTACCCCCACATATGGAGTATCTGCCAACTCAGGACAAATTGGACAACTTTTGGGGTCCAATTTCTCCTGTTACCCTTGGGGAAAATAAAGAAGAAAAAAAAAGGGGGGAAAATCATTTTTGTGGGGAAAAAAAAATGATATTTTTATGGCTCTGTTATAAACTTCTGTGAAGCACTTGGGGGTTCAAAGTGCTCACTACACATCTAGATAAGTACCTTGGGGGTCTAGTTTCTAAAACAGGGTCACTTGTGGGGGGTTTCCACAGTTTTGGCACATCAGGGGCGTTCTCCAAAGGCAACATGACACCCGCAGACCATTCCATCAAAGTCTGCATTCCAAAACGTCACTACTTCCCTTCCGAGCAATGACGTGTGCCCATCCAGTGGTCTTCTCCCACATATGGGATGTCAGCGTACTCGGGACAAATTGGACAACAACTTTTGGGGTCCAATTTCTCCTCTTACCCTTGGGGAAAATAAAAAAATTGAAATGATCATGTTTGTGGAAAAAATGATTTTTTTTTTTTTTTTTTTTTTTTTTTTTTCCACGTCCGGGCATTATAAGCTTCTGTGAAGCCCTTGGGGGTTCAAAGTGCTCACCACATATCTATATAAGTTCCTTAGGGGTCTAGTTTCCAAAATGGGGTCACTTATGGGGGGTTTCCACTGTTTAGGCACATTAGGAGCTCTCCAAACGTGACATGGCGTCCGATCTGAATTCCAGTCAATCTTGCATTGAAAGTCAAACAGCGCTCCTTCCCTTCTGAGCTCTGTCATGCGCCGAAACAGTGGTTGCCCCCACATATCAGGTATCGGCGTACTCAGGACAAATTGCACAATAACTTTTGCAGTCCAATTTCTCCTGTTACCCTTGGTAAAATAAAAAAAAAACTGGACCTGAAGTGGTGTTTTTATTGTGGAAAAAAAGTTAAATGTTCACTTTTTTTTTTTTTTTAAACAAAAAATTACTGTGAAGCACCTGAAGGGTTGTTAAACTTCTTGAATGTGGTTTTGAGCACCTTGAGGGGTGTAGTTTTTTGAATAGTGTCACTTTTGGGTATTTTCTATCATATAGATCCCCTCAAAGTGACTTCAAATGTGATGTGGTCCGTAAAAATAAAATGGTGTTGTAAAAAATGAGAAATCGCTGGTTGACTTTTAACCCTTATAACTTCCTAATAAAAAATGTTTTGGTTCCTAAATTGTGCTAATGTAAAGTAAACATATGTGAAATGTTTGTGTGCCATATCTCTGATTTAAGGGCATAAAAATTCAAAGTTGGAAAATTGTGAAAATTTTTGCCAAACTTCTGTGGTGTTTTTTTTTTTTTTTCTTCACACAAATGCAAGTTATATGAAAATTTTACCACTAACATGAAGTACAATATGTCATGCGAAAACAGTGTCAGAATCACCAGGATCTATGGAAGCGTTCCAAAGTTATTACCTCATAAAGGGACAGTGGTCAGAATTGTAAAAATTGGCTCGGTCATGAACGTGCAAACCACCCTTGGGGGGTAAAGGGGTTAATATTGTGTATGTAAACTTCTGGTTTCAACTGTAGCATGATTATTCCATAGTACCTTCATCAATGATTAACACTCCACAGTACCCAAACACACTAGGACAGTGGACCCCAACCTTTCTGACCTTGAGAGGCACATTCAGCACTGAGGGTCGCAAGCCACATCTAACTCCCATCCCCTTCAAAGTAGTGTCAACCAAAGCCCCCCATTACAGGTATAATGATCAAAGCTTTTCCACAGAAGTACACTGGGATCAAGGGGTTCCCACAATACCCCAATTCAGTGTTCTCCCATCAAGGACTCCCAACACACTGTCAAATCTAGCTTTGAGCACCTCCTCTAACAGGTAGCACCATCCTCCAGCGTACCATACCTAAAACATCTCTAAACCCTTAAGACCAGTATATGTGCATCCAGATCTGCTCTTCTGTGCAGGGCTACTCATAAAAATCACCATTTTGAGATGTACCTGTTAGCTAGACCTGGACCCAATGCACCAAGCTGACAGTCACGAGCCACAATTCATGGGACCGCGAGCCACATGTGGCTCCTGAGCTACAGGTTGAGGACCGCTGCACTAGGAGGATTTTGTTGTATTATTATAAAGTGCCTACCCCCTATATGAATCATAGAATCATAGAATCATAGAATCGTAGAGTTGGAAGGGACCTCCTGGGCCATCTGGTCCAACCCCCTGCTCAAAGCAGGATTCGCTAAATCATCCCAGTCAGATGTCTGTCCAGCCTCTGTTTGAAGACTTCCATTGAAGGAGAACTCACCACTTCTCGTGGCAGCCTGTTCCACTCATTGATCACTCTAACTGTCAAAAAGTTTTTTCTAATATCTAATCTGTGTCTCCTCCCATTCAGTTTCATCCCATTGCTTCTAGTCTTTCCTTGTGCAAATGAGAATAAAGTTGATCCTTCTACAATGTGACAGCCCTTTAGATATTTGTAGACAGCTATTAAGTCTCCTCTCAGTCTTCTCTTTTGCAAACTAAACATTCCCAAATCCTGCAACCTTTCCTCATAAGACAGGGTTTGCAGACCGGTCACCATTCTGGTCGCTCTTTTCTGAACTTGCTCCAGTTTGTTGATGTCTTTTTTAAAATGTGGTGCCCAAAACTGGACACAATATTCCAGATGAGGTCTGACCAAAGAGGAGTAGAGGGAAATAATGACTTCACGTGATCTAGACTGTATGCTTCTGTTAATACATCCTAGAATTGCATTTGCCTTTTTTGCTGCTGCATCACACTGTTGACTCATATTCAGTCTGTGATCTATTAGTATACCCAAGTCTTTTTCACATGTGCTGTCACTTAGCCCTATTCCTCCCATTCTATATATGTTTTTTCCATTTTTATTGCCCAGATGTAGTACTTTGCATTTCTCCCTGTTAAAAACCATTCTGTTAGTTGCTGCCCACTTCTCCAGTTTATTTAAATCTTTTTGAATCCTCTCTCTCTCTTCTCTAGTATTAGCTATCCCTCCTAGCTTTGTGTCATCAGCAAATTTAATCAGTTTACCCTCAATTCCTTCATCTAAATCGTTGATAAAGATGTTGAACAATACAGGGCCCAGGACAGAGCCCTGTGGTACCCCACTTGAGACATTCTTCCAACTGGATGTGCAGCCATTTACGACCACTCTTTGGGTACGATCACTAAGCCAGTTATGAATCCACCTAACAGTTGCCTTGTCCATTCCATACTTAATCATTTTTTCAATAAGGATTGTATGAGAGACTTTGTCAAATGCTTTGCTGAAGTCAAGATATACTATATCTACAGCATTTCCTTGATCCACCCAATCAGTGATACCGTCATAGAAGGAAATTAAGTTAGTCTGACATGACTTATTAGTTACAAACCCATGCTGACTCTGTTTAATCACTTCATTCTTATCCAGGTATTGACATACATGTTGTTTAATAATTTGTTCAAAGATCTTTCCTGGTATAGAAGTCAGACTCACTGGCCTATAGTTACCTGGGTCCACCTTCTTCCCCTTTTTGAAGATAGGAACAACATTTGCTCTTCTCCAGTCTTCTGGCACTTCTCCTGTTCTCCAAGAATTTTCAAAGATTATAGAGAGGGGTTCAAAAATTTCTTCTGCTATCTCCTTCAGTACTCTGGGGTGTAATTCATCTGGACCTGGAGACTTGAATTCATTTAGGCTAGCTAAGTGTTTCCTCACTATCTTTCTGTTTATAGATATCCTGGATTCTTCTATTCCCTTAATAGGACAGTGTATAACAGTTGATGTTACATTTCCTTTCTGAGAGAAAACAGATGCAAAATAGGAATTTAAAAGTTCAGCCTTCTCAACATCCTGTCTTACCATTTCATCATTTTCATCCTGTAAAAATCCTATAGCATCTTTGACTTTTCTTTTACTTTTGACATATCCCCAAAATCCTTTATTATTGCTTTTGACATCTCTTGCAAGCCTCAATTCATTTTCAGCTTTAGATAATCTGATTTGTGCCCTGCAGGTTCTGCAGACAGCATTATATTCTTCTTTAGATATGCCTCCCTCTTTCCATTTTATAAACATTTTTTTCTTCCTTTTTAGCATGTGCTTAAGTTCTGTGTTCATCCATGGTATATGGTATAATGCCCACCTTCCAAGTATTGACATTTAACAATAAACACTACTTGCCTACCTTAATTTCTTTAGAGTTCTGCTCGGGTCAGTACTATGTGAGGACTGGGGCTCCACACTGCTGGCGCGATGTAGTAATGTCGTCATGCCTGCAGTGTCAAGTCTTATAATCGTAGGTGGAATAATGGACCAGGGAAACATTTGCTCCCTGATCCACTACTCTATTCAATGGTATCTGTGCCTGAAGGATGTGGATTCCCCTGAAATTGAGAGCCCCGTGCCTTGCGGGAACTATAGCGGCCACCTCCTTGAAGTATGCCCTAAATATCCCATTATGAAGGTGGCCTAATCCTGCATCTCGCTGTGTGGGTAGACTACTAGTCTAGTGATGAGAAAGTATACTCGTTACTCGGGTGGTCTCCGAGTATTTTGGCATGCTTGGAGATTTAGTTTTCATCCCCTCAGCTGCATGATTTGCAACTGCTAGACAGCCTGAATACATGTGAGGAATGCCTGTTTGTTAGGGAATTCCCACACGTGTTCAGCCTGTCTACAAGTCGCAAATCATACAGCTGAGAGGACGAAAACTAAACCTCCGAGCACGCCAAAATACTCGGACATCACCCGAGCATGCTTGAGGAGACCCGAGCCACGATGCTACTTGCCCATCTCGAGAGTCCTGTGTGAACTTGGTCTTTAAGATTTTTCTCCCTGTAAACATAGTGGAATTCTTTGTATGCAGGAGTTACATTACAGTACTAAAATGAGAGCAGCACTGTGTAGCTTGCTGAGGCGAAGGAAAAAAAACAAAACCGTGATGTGGAACAGATAAGCTGTTGCCAGGGATGGTTTACATAGCTGAGCGCTGAGGCCATCTGCCAAGGATCAAGTTTCATCAGGCATTAACAAACTCTGATATTGTGTGAAGGGAATACTGTGAGCAAAATTCATACGTGTATTGGCGGCCCTGAGAAGGAGGTATGTGTGATGTGTTCTTATGGGTGCATTTTTAGGCATACCGGTAGTTTGTTCCACCATCACATTTAGCATTAATGTTTGTTGGAAGTTTCTCCATTTTATTGTCCCGTTTGAGAACGTGGGATTCTGCAGCTTTCTTCTATCCTTCTGTGAAGCCCCAAACTGATTCATATTCCGAAATGGTCTCTCAAGGAATTTGTAGAGGGGTAATATTACATTGAGAACAGCCTAAAATCTTACTTGCTTTTGCAGTTGCTGGCTGACATTGAGCACTGCTGCTTGGTTTACTCCTGGCTAGACTAGAATACCAAGTCCTTCTCCTGTTCTGTAGTCCAGAGTATACTCTCATTTAATGCATATGCAGCAATACAATTACTGTGGTTTAGGAGCATTTTACACCTATCTACATTAACTCCTTAATGACTAGACATCTATTTGCTTTTCCTAACCACAACCCCCCCCCCCCCCAAAAGCCTTCAAAGACGTGTGTGTGTGTGTGTGTGTGTATATATATGTATATATATGTATGTGTGTGTATATATATATATATATATATATATATATATATATAATTTTTTCTAGACGAATTGTAGCTTTTCAGATGTTTCTTTCGATCCAGTTTATGGATTAAACTCATCCATTTCAAGTGAACGTGTATGTGAAAGTAACTACTGGCATTCGAATACCGTCTGTGTATCATGGGATTGCGTTCAAATTTTTTTACTCTACAGTTAATTAGTAACAGCTTTGAGAAAAATCTCGCTTTTTTTATGTAATTTTTATTTGGACCTCCTACTGCATGGAGGAGTAATGTAGGAGAGGTGTACCCATTAAAAAGTCAATTTTCTGAGGACAGTTTCTACTGGCAGGTAACATTTATCAATATCCTGTTTACCTCTAATACTACTGGTCAGGGGCGGACACTGACAGCTTGGGGGCCCCTGTGCAAGAAAAGTGTCTGGGCCCCCCTCCTTTTATGGTGTCAAAGCTACGTGTGAGGAAAAAAAAAAAAAAAAAAAAATATATATATATATTATATAATAAAGGAGTCTATGTATATTGCTGTCCCTTACACAGTGCCCCCTCTTATGTACAGTTCCATCCCTTACATATTGAATTATACTGTATAGAGCCCTGTTTTTTGTTACATACGTCCTGTCTTGTTAGCTGTATAATGCAATGATGGCTGATGGAGCATGGGAAAGCTTCCTTTCTAATGGAGGAGCTGATGGACTGGTAGTCTGGTCACCAGCTCCTGGATCAGCAGTCATTTTATATCTAAAAAGACTATGTAATAAAAGAGGGCGCTGTGAATAAAATTAACAAGAATACACTATGCAAGAGACAGCACTATACAAAACAGCAGAGGAAGCTATATAATAAGGGACGGCATCATATATAACTAGAGGATGGTGCGTAATAAGGGACAGTGTCATACATAATAAAAGAGGAAACTATGTAACTAAGGATGGTGTTATACAGAATTAGTGAGTACACTATATACGAAGGGACTGTGTTAGACATAATAAGCGAAAATGTCTTCTTCCACCTCCCCCTGTTCCTTAGGCCATTATAAGTCCTCCCCTCGCATCCCATTATTGTCCTCTCCCCACCCCATCATTGCCCTCTTCACCACCTCATCATTTTCTTCTCCCCCACCACTCCCATCATTGCCCATTCCACCTCCTCCATTTCCTCCTCCACCACCCCCATTTATTGCCCTTTCCACCACCACCATCATTGCATTCTCCCTATCACCCCCCATCATTGCCTGCTCCATCACCCCATCACTCAACCCATCACCCCCATCATTGCCTGCCCCATTACTCCCTTCTCCCTATCATTCCCATCACTGCCTATTCCATCATTGCCTTCTCCCATCACTCCCATAATCCCATCACTGCCTTCTCTCCATCACCCCAGTCATCATGGCCTTCTCTCCCCATCACGGTCTTCCCTCATGTCCCCCATCTCCTCCAGGGCCTGGCTAACAGACACATGTGCGCACAGAGGGGGCACACACAGAGGGAGACAGACGCGCACCACCTCTCACCTGTCCGCAGCATCGCCAGCGCTTCCTTGCTCTGACACAGCAGTGGCTGCTGATGACGTCATTCAGCGGCGCTCCTCTGTGTCAGAGACGGGAAGCGCGGGCAGGGACTGGAGCAGGATGGATCCTTGCAGCTCCGCTCCTGCAATTTTCTCTTGCAGGCAGCAGAGCTGCTTGAATCGCTCCCTGCCCGCCGCTACACATGAGGCCAATCTAGCCAGGGGCCCCCCGGAGCCTCGGGCCCGAAGAGACCGGCCAGATTGCCCTCATTATTAGCTGCCTTGAAGGACCCCCTGGAGGCGCTCTGGGCCCCGGTGCAGTTGCACCTGTTGAACTGGCGGTATGTCTGTCCATGCTACTGGTACTGAAACCATAAAACCTGTGGGCCATTAATCACCTGAATCCCCTCTGTTGTATGGTATTTTAGAATTTACAATAGATATCACTCATGTAATGTAAGAAGTGAAATCTTTGCCATTGTACTATACCTATATTTCTCTCTATATATCTGTGCATCATGAATTGTGGTATATGTTAAGGAGGCCCACTGAGACTTTCTCCCGGGGCCCAAGAACACCAGGAACCGGCCCTGCCGGAACCCATCTTCTGAACTTCTGATCATGTGTGGTGCGCCTCTGAACTGTCTTAATATGGGAAGAGGGTTAACTAATGCCCTCATTAGCATAGGAAACAGGGACAACATAAATACTTACCCCCCCCCCCCCAAACCTCATTTTTACAGAAAAATGTTATGCAGGGAATTTAGGCATACACAAGTGACTACTACAGGCCATGGAGGACCTGACAGGTTCTCTTTAAGTCCCTTGGCTCTGGCTGTGCACTCTAGATCGCCTATCATAAGGGATCCCAGGGGGGAATGGCCAGGGGAGGTACCAGGGGGCACGACCAAGGCTGTGCTCCCGATGTCCATTGGCCTGGCTCCAGCATCATGCCGCATCCTCAGTGACAGAAGAGAAGCGAAAGGGGAGAGAAGAGATTCCTTTTACCTGCCGGTGCTCCTGGCACCGTGCGGCGTTCTCTTATAGAACAATCGCACACACGTTAAAATGCCAAACAACAAACAATTAGTCATATGGTTCAATAGAAAATATATACTTTTTATATTGCATAGTTAATAAAGTAATATGTACAGAGGTGGGGGAGGGGGAACCTACACACTCCAATAACCACATAAAAAAAATAAAAAGGGCTAGAAGGACCACACTCCTCTGCATCAAACATTCCTTTGGCTAAGTAAATTTCATAACATGACCTAACCACTATAATCAAGCAAGTGCTGCACTAACCAATAGTATATACTAACAATGGCGGTCATGAACGGAGCAATAGAAGGTAAATGCCTGAAAGATGCAAGGGATGAAGGTCCATCAGCCCACCGAGCACCTGTCGCATGCGCTGCGTGACAGGGACGTCATATGCCGGTGACGTCACTGTTATGCTCTGCCTGCAATGGGAGCGCACACGTCGGCCTCTGCTAGGACGGCGGCCTGTTGCGACGAGGTAATAAACTCAGTTGAAATATGTCCTCGGACGCACATTCACTTGAAACCAGCGGTCCCCCTCTGTCCTGCTTTCAATGTTTTTAGTTGATCACGCTTTCCTTTTCCATCTGGCTCAGACCACTATGATGACTTCTTCCTTCCAACCTGTAGTCTATGCAGACTGTAATGCACAGACAATTTTTGGATCTTGGGGTTTTTTTTTTTTTTTTTATATGAAGCAAAATCGAAATGGAACCAGGTCAACACACCGGAAAAATTAAAAAATGCAGTTTTTTTGTTTTTTTTTTGTTTTTATATTGGCAATCCTTTAAAGTGGTGGAAAGAAAAAGCTGGGCATCTCAGACAGCAAAGCAATAGAGAGGTGGTGTGTATAGGAAATATCAATCCATTCGCGTTTCAAGCTACCTGAAACACTAGATTGATCTGTTATACACACCACTCCTCTCTATTGCTTTGTTTGAGATGCCCAACTTTTTTTCATTTTTTTTTCTTTAAAGGATTTCCAATAAAAAAATTTGCATTTTTTTTCTGTTGTGTTAAGCTGGTTCTATTTACGGTATATTTTCCTTAATCAACTTCAGTGCTGTGCGGCAACAAGGATGCCGTGCTCCTCCCGGATTGGAACAGCATTTTGGGGGTGAGCTGAATTATTATTTATTATTATTTTTTTTTTTTTTTTTTTTTTCTTATTCATTGCCACTGCCATATACTACCTACCAAGTGGGAGACCCCAGAGAAAGTGGTGGAACATGAAAGTGCTAAAATCCTGTGGGACTTCAAGATCCAGACAGATGAGCAGGTGTTGGTTAACCAACCAGACATTGTGATAGTAGAGAAGAATCAGAAGACAGCAATGATAATAGATGTGACAGTGCCAAGTGACAGCAACATCAAGAAGAAGGAATGAGAATCTGGAGAAATGCCAGGGCCTCAAAAGAGAACTGGGAGAAGATGTGGAAGGTGAAGGCAACAGTGATTTCAGTGATGATGGGAGCAGTGATCCCTATGTTGGAAGAATGGCTACAACAGATCCCAGGAACAACATCTGAGCTCTCTGTCCAGAAAAGCGCAATGCTGGGAACAAATAAGATCCTTCGCAGAACCCTCCAACTCCCAGGCCTCTGGTAGAGGACCCCCCGAGAATGAGAGGGTACAACAAAGACCACCCACATTGAGGGGTGAGAAGGAGATGTATAGTAATTCATCATTTTCCTTTTTGCTCTTTGTGCCAATAAAGAGGGAGGGGGGGGGGATAAACACAAATTCTCCTTTCTCCGCTGCCTTGCGCAAGTGACAAGGTGAAGTGAAGCATCAGTCTGATGTCTTGTAAGAGCCCTTCACCTCTAGTAAGCGGCAGGCCTGAGGATGTAGATACAGTTGAAAGTGTTGTCTCTCTGGGAAACCTGCCAATTGACACTCCAGAAGATTTGGCAAGTATGACTTGGACATTTTTATATAAACTTTTTTTTTTTTTTATTCCTCCAACCCCACCCCCCCAAAAAAAAAAAATTCTGCATTTTTAATATTTGTCATGTGAGTTTACCTCATTGTGGCTTTGATCAGACCATGCACTGTTACAGTTGTAAGCGATGTCCAGGTTATATGTTGCTTGAATCTGGACCTTCTTATTTTGGCCCTGTTTCCCTGTAGCTTATGAAGACTTGTGCTTTGTTTCGTTGTTGGGCACTGACATTGGCTACTGTCTTTGAGATATATATACTAGCTGAAGAGCCCGGCGCTGCCCGGGCATAGTAACTAACTGTGGTTAGTTATAACAAATCCATAGTTATCCACCATCCCATAGTCCCGTGCCCATATACCTATCATACATATTCGCCATCCCATAGTCCCGTGCCCATATACCTGTCATACATATTCGCCATCCCATAGTCCCGTGCCCATATACCCGTCATACATATCCTCCATCCCATAGTCCAGTGCCCATATACCCGTCATACATATTCGCCATCCCATAGTCCCGTGCCCATATACCCATCATACATATCCTCCATCCCATAGTCCAGTGCCCATATACCCGTCATACATATTCGCCATCCCATAGTCCCGTGTCCATATACCCGTCATACATATCCTCCATCCCATAGTCCAGTGCCCATATACCCATCACACATCCTTCATCTCATAGTCCCATGCCTATATACCCATCATAAATATCCGTCCCATGCCCATATACCCATCATACATATCCTCCATCCCATAGTCCAATGCCCATATACCCGTCATACATATCCTCCATCCCATAGTCCCGTGCCCATATACCCATCATACATATCTGCCATCCCATAGTCCCGTGCCCATATACCCATCATACATATCCGCCATCCCATAGTCCCGTGCCCATATACCCGTCATACATATCCTCCATCCCATAGTCCAGTGCCCATATACCCATCACACATCCTCCATCCCATAGTCAACCATTATGACATCATAATGAGTGGCGGGGCTTGCAACCGATGACATCAGCGTCGCCATGGCAACCATTATGACATCATAATGAGGGGCGGGGATTGAAACGCACATGCTTTTTCTCCAGTATGTAGATTTCGCCTCACAACATAGCCTATGACGCTCTCGGGGTCCAGACATGGGACTGTGCAAAATTTTGTGGCTGTAGCTGTAACGGTGCGGATGCCAATCCCGGACAGACAGACATACATACATACCCACATTGAGCTTTATATAATATATTATATTATATTCCTTGAGGTAGGTCATAAATATCAAATTGCAGATCGTAGAATTGGAAGCAAGGCCAGACTGGCCATATGGCAAATGCCAGAAGGGGCCTGTCTGGTTGTGGGCTGCTACGTTAACAGAATCCATACTGTTAAGAGTGGTGACGGAGCACAAAGTTGCTCGCTCCATCACTCCAGCAGGTCATGGATATAATTAGAAATATTGGTCTTGTAGTACACCTTGCTTTCCTACATCCAGGGTAATATTGGTAATGTATCCCATCTAGGGTTCAGAGGTGGGGACAGCATGGGTCTGTGATTTAAAATGCCAGGGCTGAATTTCTGTCTCGGTCCATACCTGGTTGGAAGGGGACCTCCTGGGCCATCTGGTCCAACCCCCTGCTCAATGCAAGATTCACTAAATGTTGTCCTCGGTGGGACTTGAACTCAGGACCTTGTTGCTGCAAGGCTACAGCTCTATCCATTGAGCAGGGTAACCTGGTTAGTGAGGAGCGAAAACAAAAATCTGCAAAGCGCGTGCCAATCAGGGTGCAAGATGGCAGATATAGGCCTGTTGATGCTCTTGAATCATCTGCACTAAAGACCGAACATGATACAGTAGGGTTGCAGGTGATGAGGGTAGGCTGGGAGAATCTCATTCTCTCAGGTCTCCTGCCCTTTGTTTGCCCAGGGACAATGTGGGGGCAGGGATGCCATCAGTAGGAACACGAATGAGCTGATGAAAGTGCAGGGTTATAATGGAAAAAATATAATTTCAGCACTGGCGGACAGACAAGATCCCAATGTGCAAGAGCAATGCATGGGCCCTTTGCAGTCCAAGAGTTCATAATCATGCACAATTCCACATGCTTTGGAGGTAGAAATGGGCCTATTGGACCCCTGTGCATCAGCAAAAGTTGCACCAATGATTTGTCCACCACTGGATTTCAGATCTTCAGCAAATGTCTGCCTCCTGCTCTGTGTAGCTAGTAGCAGCCATGTCAAGTTAAATTATTTAGTAACTGCAGAAGTGCCAGATGTTGGGTTTTACTTGCAGGGAGCATTTTTCAAAATAAATGTGTTAAGACGGGCCGTTCGTCGTACGGTAATGGTATCCTTTATATGTAGGAGAAGGAGGGGAAAAAATCCAACACCAGAATCCTCAGTTAAAAACCATGAATTTGCTACGTATGTCTAAAGATCATTATCTGAAATATGTTTGCTTGATTTTCATACGCTTTCTATGGTGATGGTATTGACTTTTTTTTATTTTCATTTTTGAATAAACATGTGGGTCACCCTCCCAGGGCTGTGGGGTACTCGGTATCGGGCCGGTATCAGTGGGATGTGTCACGGTGGCGGTGACCGTGGCCCTGGGCGCCCAAGTAATAGGAAGATGTGGATGTTAAATGTAATAGTTCGTGACGCCACCTGTGGTGTTCGGCAAGGGAGGTGTTAAGCCAATGCTGCATGCAGATCCTCCGGGACAGATGGTATGGTGCAGCAATGATGGTATAGCGCTCCACAGGCAGGGCTGTTGTTGCAGGGCAGTGTAGATGTGGAGACACTTAGGTGATGTAGTGTCTGGCGCAGGGGATGTAGCAGTGTCAGGCGGACGGATGCAGGAAGGAATGGAGGACACCAGGGCATGTAGTTCCAAAGCTTTACTCAGTCTATATTGCCCGCTTCTGTGCCGTGTCCTCCGGGTCAGGGACTCGGTCAACCTCCAGGTGAGATGGAAAGCTCCCTTCCACACTCCGCCAAATTATGTGCCTTTTCTGAACGTCTCCTCTATAGCGTCTTTAAGTGTGACGATCTCCTAGTACTGAGTTAAACTGGAGTTCCTCCTGACAGATGTTCCCAAGAACTCTACTTGCACAGCAGACAGCTGTAGCCTGCTTCGGGGACTCCCTTCTCCTGAGTCCCGGCTCTCTATCTGTATTGCTGTTGTGCCCTCAAGTCTTAGATGGGAGTAGTGCATTTACAGCCCACTACTCCACCGGTGTCTGCTGCAGAACCATTAGTGTTCATAGAAACTCGGGGACCAGGCCCCGGCCTTGCGCTTAAAACTTCTAGGCAGGGTTCTTCCTCTCACCCGCGTCCTCTGTGTTCCCTTTTACTCCTACGTTCTGTACTTGTCCTTTCCGTCTATGGAAGCTCAGGCTTCAGGTCAACGTCCTTCTCCTTTGCTTTCCTTTCCCGTGCCAGCTGGCTCAGGTCACTGAGGCAGCTGCAGCACTCCTTCCTCCATCCCTTCTTCCAGGGATCCCCACTCCTCCCGAGTGGCTTCCTTCCTCACTGACCTCCTGTCAGACTGTCCTGTAATACTAAACCATCCTATATTATATTATCCACCCACCTCCCAGCACGTCTAGTGTTCCAAGCAGGGAACCACCAAAGGTGCTCTGCTTCTCTCTAAGCAAGGAGCCGCAATGTGGTTGTGCTGAACTACTCTATTGTGTGGGGTGCGAGTGTTGGAGCATGGTCAGGAGCCTCCAACTTACCTGGATGGTGGGGCACCCCACCTTAGGTCTGTGTGTGTGTTTTTTTTTTTTTTTTTTTTTTGCGGATCCGTTTTTTTTTTTTTCCCATAGACTTGCATTAGTGGCTAAAGCGGATCCGTCCAAAAAACGGATCCAGTAGCATCCGTTTGTGGCAAAACAAACGTATCCGTTTTTTAACACTTTGGAGGACGTCAAAAAACGGATGTGCGAAACAGGCCTAAGGAGAGCGGAAGGTGCAGTACCTCTGTGGCGACTGAGCCTCAGGGGCGCCACATATGTTTTTTTTAACTGAAGATTCTGATGCGAGAATGTATCCTCCTTTCACAGAAAACCCTAGCAGTGCCCCCCACCTCACGTGGTCCCACTCATTAAGGTAATGAAAATGCACGCCTGTCCACTCCTATAGGCATGGAGGGCATATTCATTACCTTGATGAGCGGGGCCACGTGATCACTGTGCCGGAAGAGCTGCTGGCACTGGAACGAGATGCAGTGCGAATGAGTGCACGCAGGCAGGTAAATAGATGATGGTTGGCTTTTTTTTTTTTTTGTTTTTTTTGCTTAACTGGAATGATGCATACAAGGATAGTGGATAAATAGCCATACGTACAAGGATATGGGATAAGGAGGCATGCATACAATGACGGGGATGGAGGAGCCATGCATACCAGGATGGGGATGAGGGGACAATGCATACCCAGCTTATACTCGCGTCAATAAGCTTACCCTGTTTTTCATGGCAAAATTAGGTGCCTCGGCTTATACTCGAGTATATACAGTAAGTTGTTTTTGAAAAGTCGCTACTTGGAGTTGCGTGAAATTTTTAGCATTTTCACATCGGTTTCACCCAGCTTCACCAAAATGAGCAGGGCTGGATGGAGTTGATGTATGCCAAAGGCACGGCAGTGCTATGTGGTCTTGGCTCCTCTAGTTTATGATGAGCTGTGGCGTGTCATACATCAGAAATTTTACCCCAGTCATTGACTAGTTTAATATTCCTGGCGTGGCGCACAGAGGTCTACTCTAGTCCACTCATGAGTTGCTCCAGATTCATGGAGAGACGCATACTGCTTCGTGAATCAGGAGCGTTTGGCTCGGCACACCTTCTCGAGACTGGCAAGAAAAATTCTGCTCTTGACAAAATGGGGAAATAATTTCAATGTTAAGTAAGATGTAATGCTCAAATATTAATGTTATATTCCTTACTCCCTGGTGTATAACAAAGTGTTGGAGGTGGAAAAAGGGCAATAGATCCTTTTGCCGGATACATGAGGTATGACGTTGACCCCTACAAATAATTCTTCCCCATTTCCAGTAAATGTTTGTCATTCCTTTTTCAGTCGTCTCCTTCATTTTTCCTTAAAGTGAAACTGTTTGTCAGGGAATGTAGAGGAGAAATGAAACTAATCCTATTATTTGGAACACCAGGCTCCTCCTTCCTCTCCCATCATAAAACAGCTCACTGTTCTTTCCCTCTTCATAGAGATACGTTCTCCAAAACGCTCCCGGAGAAGACTCCTTGATCTATATTTCAAAAAGTCATGGAAAATCGTAACTTCGAACGGGAACTAAATAATCCCCCTCGTTATGAGGCCCAATCCTATCAACCCCTAAAGGAAGAAATGGAGTTTGGAAGTTATCCTCCCCAGAGTGTACAGTCCACAGTGGTAACAATCATGCCTGAGAGCCCTCCTGTTCGGGATCACATCATCTGGTCGCTTTTCAACACCATGTACTTGAATTTCTGCTGCCTGGGACTACTTGCCTTTGTGTTCTCCGTCAAGGTAAGACTGTTCTGGTAATCTGTATTGAAATTGTCCAAAATGGTTTCATCGTCTACCGATCTGTTTTATCCTTTGTCCCCCTTTTTGAAGAATTTGAAATGTATTTTTGCTTTGCATCCCCTTTACGTGGATGACCTAAGGACACATTATCTGGCTGTGCCTTACTCCCACACTCCCTCCTGTCTCTTCCCAGACTAGTTACACTCCTTCACAGAAACACCAGAAAAATCCTTAATTTGTTTTGTGAAAAATTGCAAAAAAAAAAAATGTGAAATCCATAGATACAACTGTACGCCACATATTTTGTTATAAAGGGACTTTGAAAAGTAGGAACTGTCCAAAAACCTTACAGCTAAACTATTTGCTCTGTTTCTATGTGGTTACGTTAATTATTTCCAGATGCTGAACTTTAACTTCCAAAGAGGCCAACTGCAGGGGACATTGAGTCCAATCATCGGGTTTCTAAACAGGCATAAATTTACAGTGCTTAAAGGGGGGTGGGGGAGGCAGAGAAGACTGGATAAACTTGTTGTGCAAGACTTTTGTTCTGTTCTGCTGAATTCTGGACGCGCTATAAGCAGACAAAGAATCAAGGGATGCCAATTGCCCGAAAACTAACATAGAAGAAAAAGTGGCTGACAGCAACTCCTTGATCCAAGAGAGGCACGTTCAAAGTCCAAAGACACAGTTGGACACGAAATCCAAATGATGAAGAACAGCATCTCATCCGGGTGAAAAATATATAAATGTTTATATATTTTTCACCCGGATGAGATGCTGTTCTTCTTCATCAATTGCCCGAAAACTGTCACGCACAACCGATACAACTACAAAACCTTTAACCAGTTTACCAGTCGTCAAAATAGGGGGTAGGTTATAAACTGGCATGACAGTAGTTGTGCCAAATGACTGACAAAGCCATGCTGTTGGATTAAATGTTTTAACCTTTGAAATATTTTATTTTAGAGAAATTGATTAAATTTTTAATCCCCTTCCCTTGTTTGTGAGCTCAGTATCCTCCATATGGATTTTCTCACTGGTTGTCTGGAAACGTGTGTACTATTGACAAGGAAGTGTAATTCTTTGGTTAAGAGAAGGGGGGAGGAGGGGGATGAAGCTGCAGAGGCTCATAAACTTCTGTGAACAGGAAATGGTGATCTAATCTGGAGTTATGATGATAGTATCCCTTTTATTTTGCTTGAATTTTGTGCCAATGACTGTATAGGTCTTCCTAATTATTTGTTTTTTATTTTTTTTACAGTCCAGAGACCGAAAGTTGCATGGGGATAGAAACGGTGCCGCCAGCTATGGTTCCACCGCACGGTCTCTAAACATTGCCTCCACTGTCCTGTCCGTCCTGTTTACTATTGTTGTCATCGTCATCATCATCATACAAGTACAATACGCTGTTCAAGTTTTTCAACAAGTGATGGAAAGGGAAAGGGAAAAAAATGATTATGGATTTGGAAAGTGATGCAAAACATTCCTGGAGTGATCAGCACCTCTTTGCCTTTAACTTTGTTTTTTTTTTCTCTTGCTCTTTTCTCAGTGTAACTCAGGGGGGGGGGGGGGGTCATAAAGTGTTTAACACTTTTAGTATTCTTTATGATTTTCTTGTTTCTGTAATGTAGGTTTTTTCCTTCTGGAGTTTTAAAATTTGGGAGTGTATTACACTATAGGCAAATAAGTTACTGTAAATTCAAATACAATTTATTGCTATTAATTGAGCCAAAGATGCTCTCTATCATAATTTCCAATAAACATGGTGTCAGCTTTACATGCACAGATCTCGCATAGCCTCTTGCTTTTCTTCGGAACATTGCAATGCTTTTCTGAATAGATCTGGTGCCTGCTATGAAGTTCCCTTCCATTCCCCACCACAATAATTAATAAGGAATCTGTCGCCACATTTTTAATATCTAATCTGACAGCAGCATGATGTAGGGGTGAGACCCTGATTCTAGTGACGTATCACTTACTGGGCTGCTTGCTGATGCTCGCTATCTTCTCTGCTCAGATCTAGCATTACTCAAAATTCTGAGCCCAGTATAACCCCGCCCACACCACTGGCAGTTTTTTGTGTACACTGACAACTGCCAATCAATAGTTGGGTTAGAGTAGTTGACTAGGGGGCACAAGGCACCGATCTCCTGCTGATATGACACTGATTTTAATTGAAAGGGCAACATGCAGCCTAGTAAGTGATGCATCTCTGGAATCAGGGTCTCAGAACCTACATCATGCTGCTTTCAGATTACATGGCAAAAACCTGCTGACAGATCTCTTTAAAGATATCTTTTCATAGAATTTGCATATTTCCAGTATATTCTTACATGCCTTCTTCCTCTTTCTCAGAGCCACTGATGGTCACAATCCTACTGTGCCTTTAGCCCTGAGCCTTCATTGCCATGACAGTGGCACCTAAAATGTACTACTACTTCCAGTTATTATTCATATACAAGATACAAACAAGTTCCCATTTTATACATAGCCTTCTATATTTTTCTTATTACGGTTATCTTTACCATTTTTTTATGGGAAAGTTTAATATCTAATATTCTTGGGACATTCATATATCAGAATGTGCATTAAGCTAAGTAATCTGTATTTTCTGGTGAGTCATAATGGAGGTGTCTGGACATTACGAGAATGTTTTGGTCTGGTGATATTAGCTGTTTATTGTTTGCTTTATTACTTTTTTCCAGTCTGATTACTGCTGTTTGCCATGTTGGTTTGTTCACATGCTTTTCTTGGTGTATTACAATTAAAGGAAGTTAGTCTTAGAAACAGTTGAAGTGATGAGCACTGTTAAGTGAAATAAAAAAAAAAATTAACAAACTTTTGTGTATTAATTTTTTTCCTATGAAATATTGGATAATTTTTCTATAAATGAGGACAAAAGTTCTAATAAGTTTAAATATCTTTTTTCATATATGGTCTTAATCTTGGCAGCTTCATTGACTTGGACTGATTCCACTTTGCCCTCCATACCAGTAAGGCTGGTTTCACATTAGCGCTTTTTAAGCGCACGCACGGCCGGGGGTAGCTCCGCCCCCGAGCCGGCTCTCTGCCCGGCGTGCCCGCCCCTTGCTTGTAGCGCCGCCTCCTAGCGCACAGCGGCGCCTGCGATCGGCGCACCCTATCTTTAGCATAGGGTGCGCAGATCGTGCGCAGGCCGTGCGCTAGTTGCGCTTTGACCTGCGCTGCGCACTTTTGACGGTGCGCCGTGCGCGCCAAAATCAAACTTTTCGGCGTGCTCGGCGCACCGTCAAAAGTGCGCAGCGCAGGTCAAAGCGCAACTAGCGCATGGCCTGCGCACGATCTGCGCACCCTATGCTAAAGATAGGGTGCGCCGATCGCAGGCGCCGCTGTGCGCTAGGAGGCGGCGCTACAAGCAAGGGGCGGGCACGCCGGGCAGAGAGCCGGCTCGGGGGCGGAGCTACCCCCGGCCGTGCGTGCGCTTAAAAAGCGCTAATGTGAAACCAGCCTAAGTGACTGACGATATGTTGCAAATGTCAAGTTTTAGGGTTTGATGCATCATGGAATATAATGCACGGTGGCTCAGTGGTTAACATTGTTACTTTGCAGCACTGGTGTCCTGGGTTCAAATCCAACCAGGAACAACATTTGCAAGGAGGTGTTTTATGTTTTTGTTTGCCTGGGTTTCCAGCCACACTTCAAAGACATACTGATGGGGAAATTAGATTCTGAGCCCCAATGGATGATGGTGAGATCTGTAAAGTGCTGCAGAATTAATGACGCTCTATAAGAAATGCATTATTTATGCTTTTATCAAGGTATTGTTTGCTACATGTTTTATATTTCTAAGAATTTATCAAGGAGTTGCCAGGTTTGGCAAAAGTCTACAGTTAGGCTGTGTGCCCACGTTGTGTGTTTTATTCGTTTCTGCCGCAGCGGAAACGCTTAAATGCTAATAAAACGCACCTGTGGCGCCCTGCGTCTTAATCACCACAAAAGGGTTAAATATGTACTGTTATGTATGTGTTTTGTGAGCAATGGGAGTTATGCTTTCTCTGCTAGACACACAAACACACAATTTGCCTCATTCCCTCATTTGTCCGAAGCTGCGAGCTTTGTAGACATACCCTAACTGGTAGGGGCCGACTTGTTCTCAGTGTGAAGGAGGAAGTATGCCTGGACACCATGATGACATGTGGCTGATCCAGGAGTGAGAGCTAAAAAGCAGGGATCCAGCCCCTAGATCATCCATGCTTTCAGAGCAAGGTGGTAAGCTGAGAGACTGCGTGGGATTACACAACCAGCACAAAAGTGTTTTCCCTCAGAAATACTGCAATAATCTGGAATCAGTGAAGGACAGTGCAAGTGGGAACTTGAGCTGCATCACAAAGCATTCAAACTGCAAGTTGCTGAAGGCAAAATACACAGTGAGCAAAGGTAATACTGGGAAGTTCTAAACTCCGGAAAGCCTTGGTCCCAGAAGGGATTAGAATGGCAGGAGGTACACTGAGTCACAGCAAAGAGAAAGTGAACTCCCATTCTCCAGAGCAGAATGTCACCTGGTGAGAGTTATAATATCTCCTCTGAACTGCACCTGAACTACAGTAAATGATAAAGTGACTTTCCTGGTCTCCTGCCTTATTACTCCGTGCTTTCTACTTCCATCACAATCTCTGGGGGTCTGCCCTGGTTAGCAGTGCAGATGTTAACCCTCTCCATCTACTCCCCCAGGGATCATCTGCAGTGCCGGCTATACCACAGTCGAACACTCCAACTGGCGTCACGAATCACTACATAAACTTTATCCCCATTTAATTCTACCCCTTTACATGACCGCCTGGGGCCACGGACCAGGTCACCGCCGCTGTAACATCTCCCATTGAAGTTAACGGGCCCAGTACCGAGTACTCCACTGCCCCTCGGGCGCTTCACACCCCCATGCAATCCTATGGGATTCCGCAGTTGCTGTGCCCATGCTGTGGATTTTACTGCTGCGGAATTGCATAGCGGTAAAATCCGCAGCATGTCCATTATTTCTGCGGAATCGCGGCGATTACGCCGCCATAGGATTGCATTGAAGCGCTCACTTTACACATGTGGATATGCCCACCATGCGTAAAGTGAGCGCTTCATGTGCGGATGGTACCCAGGGCCTGGAGGAGACTCTCCTCCAGGCCCTGGGTACCATATTCTTCTACAAAACAGAATTAAAAAAAAAAAAAAAAATAGGGATATACTCGCCCTCCGGCAGCCCCCGGAGTTCTCCCGGCTCTCATTGTTCCGTTCCCAGGGATGCATTGCGCAAATGACCTCTGACATAGCGGTCTCGCTGGCAGTGTGGCTGAGAGGTGGGAGGACTCCGGGGGCCGACAGAGGGTAAGAATATCCCTATTTTTTATTTATTTTTCTTTTATTAGAATGTTAAATATCTTTTATTATTGATGCTACATAGGCAGCATCAATAGTAAAAAGTTTGTCACACTTGTCGTGCACTATGCTTGACAAGTGTGACAAACCTGTCAATCACTTTTCCAAGCGATGCTTCAAATCGCTTGGAAAAGCGCAAGCATTCTGCAAGCTAAAAACGCTGGCAAAATGCTTGTGTTTTGAGGGAAACCACATGCGTTTTACCCGCGGTGGGGAGTTGTGGAAATACTGAGACACTTCCGCAGCATTTCTGCAACGTGGGCACTTAGCCTTAGGCTGGAGTCACACTTAACGTATAAAAATACGATCTGTTTTCTATGGACAAGAATCACAGAAATGCTTGATTGGAGATGAACTGATTAGCGTGGGAAAGTTTCTGAACATTTTCCCATGCTGTCAGTTCACTGCAGGTCAGGCAGGGAGTCTGCACAGCCTCAATGAATACCGCTGACATCAATTAGGCTGCTCTGACTCCCCGCCCGACCTGCGGTGAACTGACTAGCGTGGGAAAATGTTCAGAAACTTTCCCACGCTAGTCAGTTCACCGCAGGTCGGGCGGGGAGTCAGAGCAGCCTAATTGATGTCAGCGGTATTCATTGAGGCTGTGCAGACTCCCTGCCTGACCTACAGTAAACTGACAGCGTGGGAAAATATTCAGAAACTTTCTCACGCTCATCAGTTCAGCTCCAGTCAGGTGGGGAGGCTGCGCAGGCAGCTTTTCCTTCGTTCCTCCGTGGTTTACAGCCTGGCTGGTCTCATTAGCGCTGCTCCTGGTTGTAAACTATTTATCCCCTTGAGATGGATTGCAGCATGGGACTTGACTGTATGGCGAACAGGTATGGGATATTGTAGCTTTTTTATTTTAAATTGTTTTTTTACCGGAGAACGATGGCTTCGATTTGGATTGGGAGTGCAATAAAGATGTGTGATTAATTAAAACTCTTAATTCTTATTTTTTTTAACCCTTTAAGACTAGTGGATTAATAATGCATAGGTGTCTTATTGACACCTCAATTACTAATCAGGTTTAATGTCACCTTACTATAGCAAGGTGACAATAACCCCTAATTACCCCGTATGCCACCTGCTACAGGGTAATGGTAAGAGGAAGGGTAAGTGCCAGAATTGGTGCATCTTACAGATGCGCCTCTTCTGGGGTGGCTGGGGGCAGATTTTTTTTTTTTTTTTTTTTGCCACGGGGGTCCCAAAAACAATGGTCCTTCTCTAGGCTATTAATTTCTGCCCTCAGTCACTGGCTTGCCCTCTGGTGGAGAAAATTGTGCGGGAGACCATGCAAGTTTTTTCCATGAATTAATCCTTTAATCTCACTCACAGGATATGCAATGGTTTACTGTATGTAAACCATGTCTCATATCCTATCGGGTGCTATAATGATTTTACAGGTGCTGACAATTGAATTTTCACCTATTCTGCTATCTAATCTCTATGATGTGTCTACTGTTTTTTTTTTTTTTTTTTCTTGCCCCCCCCCCCCCCCCCCCCATAGACTTGCTATGATTTCCTCCGCATGTATAATATAGGTGATGGAAAAAAAACGCATGATGGGAGCTGCCCCATAGATTAATACTGGTCCGAGTGCTATATGATTTTTTTTTTTTTTTTTTTGATCACATAGCACTTATCAGTATTTTTCTCTAGTGTGACTCTGGCCTTACTCTGACTACAGAATTGTGAATCTTTACAGTGCGCACGTTGTGCGCTGTCAGGATTCTTCGCTGCCAGGCCCAAAAGCAGGAGGTGAAGTGACTGGAAATATGCGATATGTATGCTCCCAGCCACATTCATACTGGACATGTATGGCCTTTCTCAATTCACTTGTACCGAATGAGTCTGGGGCCAGGAGTCTGCATATTGCATATTTGCGGCCATATGACCACTCGGTGTTGCTGTCAGGACCGGAGAATCCTTACACTGCATGTGTTGTGAAGATTCACTAGTCTGCAGTCAATCTGACTAGTGATAGATCTGACCAACATACTGAACCCACTTTGCACCTGAACCCACGATAATCACACCATTTCTAGGCAAGGAACTTCACATTTTCCCTGGTTCTGCTGCAACCCCCTTTTAAATAGCTGCATAGGATGGGGATATTCTTGCAGGAAGGGGCCAGGACTGGGAACAATTTTGAACCTAGACCCAAAGGATTATTGTTACACCACTTCTGACCAAGGAGCTTCATATTGCCCTGGTCCAGCTTCAACATTACACACTTAATAATTCACCCTAATTCACATTAATAGGTGTTGCTATGTGATTTTTGTATGGGTATATGGTTGCCCAGCTTTAATTTACTAGCTTGATATAAGAGGTCAAAGCTAGTTTTAATAATACACTTCGCACTTTATACTACATTACACTTATTAACAGGCACTAAGCACTTTCACTGCTGGTTTATGTGCGCATGCGCTGCCCGGATCACCCTGAATCTCCCTGTCCCGGCACCAAGATGGTAGCTCTGAACTTCTGACCGGATGTCTGCGGTCCATTGTCTGGAAGTGGGTGGTTCCATGAGGTGCGGTCTCAGCGCCGGATGCGCCGCTATATTACCCGGCTTATTAGCACACTCGCTGTGGATTAATGTGTGGGCCATTACTTCTTATATGATTGGTCACTGGTAATATATAAGGGCTTCCAGCCTCCTCTTAGACACGCCCCTGGAAGAACAGGCGAAACGCGCGTCGGGGTGGGTCGCGGTGACAGTTTGGACACACATTCAGGTATCGCTACCTATATATTTAGTAGCGTTTTCTATGGTTCATCACCCATCATATTGAAAGGATGTTGTTTGCCGTGTAGGAATCCAGGCATTATGTTTAGATGTAAATTGGTGTTACATGGGCACCTTATATAATATGGATTTTCAGCGGCAATTATTTTATTGAATGGGTATTTTTTGCCTTCTATGCACTAGTAAATGGTTTATTTGGTGGATACAGAAGTGTTTTTTGTTGAAGCTGCAAGCGATTTTTTTTTTTTTTTTTTTTTTTTGAGGCATCTATGTGTGATTGTATGTAATATGAATATCAGTGAGAATAAAATTTTTTTATATTTTGTGCTATACATTCCTTGTGCCATTTATTATCTTGTGGCATTTAGTATAAATTGGTCATTGCGGAGTGTACCCATGGTTGGTTTTGGGTTTTAAGGACTAATATGTATGCATGTGATTACTAATGTGGATGCTAGCAAATCTGCTAGTGCAAATCTTTTAGCTCATCTCTATCATCTAAATCTTTGGCAGTTTTTATAGATACATTGAAAGCCTTAAGTCATCGAGATTTTAATTAATGCAAAATTATGATCTGATGACATGAGCTATACTATAAAATTACGATAATTAGTCATAAAAATTTGTACAAATTGTCGACTACAAAAGCATTATGAACACGTGCTACATTTTTTTTTTTTTTTTAAATTCTTTTTAGTTCTATGGACTGTCCAGGAATTTTAGGATAGTTGGCAACTCTGTCATGATCCATGCTGGATCAGGACATATAAAAAGCACAGGTAACCTTTTTTTTTTTTTTTTCCCTTAAACTGTGCTTAAGGTTGGTTTTTGCCCCCAGTGGCCATTAGGATTATTGCACTGTGGTGTCGTTTGTTCTAAGTTTGCCCCCCGGTGGTGGTGAGCTTCATTGTACTCTGGCTTCTTTAGCACATGATTATAATGCAGGTGTTATTGCTCTGGCTGATATAAAAGAGTCACAGGTGTTGCAATCAGGGTTGGTGATAGTGTTCATTTCAACCATCCTTGGTGGAGGAAGGAGCTGGAGAGCGTTCCTTGCAGCACTGTCTTGGCCCTGGTGTGGAAGGAGTCATAGGGGATTTCCTTGTAGCTCTGACAGAGCTTGGTGGCAGCGATTCAGGAGGAGAGCTGCCTTCTGATGGTGGACTTTGTTGCCAGGAGCAAGAGCAACAGAGTAAAGCTAAGTGGTGTTTCCCTGTTTGTGTTTTTCCTTAGTGTGTATTAGTACAGCAGTGGGGCCAGTGCCTGCGCCACCCAGCTCCCTAGCAAGGGATAGGTGTAGGGTGTGCTAGGGCGACAGGTTCCTGATCGGCGCCCGGTGCGAAACCGGCATAGGGAACGTTAGGAGCATTAGGGACACTGACTCAGGGGCGAGCAGGAGGTCTCCACATCCCCTTTCGCAGGGACCACCGTTGTAACGGTTTCCCATTTCCCCGTGTCTTGTTGTTTTAGTGTCACACAGGACAGTATCATGTGCCGCGTCTTGTTGTTTTAGTTACCGGCCTGCGGGTCGCGTGACACAGGACGGGTCATTGTGACACTCTGGTCTGTAATCCCAGCAGACATAATGGCACAAATAATGTACACTTTGGCTACTATGAATGCTGAAAGAATACACTGGACACACAGTTCAAATGTGGTCTTTTCTTGATAGGGGTGCCCTCCCTGCCTCACCTTGTCCCTTTTTTGCAGTGACTTACACACTGCCTGGGTTACATGTATTCAATGCAGCCTGTCAATCTCTGCTGTAAAACTGCTAGATGGGCTCATAAATTACCACACTTTATCATTCCCTTTACGTCAGAAAATTGGTGTAAAAAAAAAAAAAAAAAATGGATGAAACAAGCTAAAGAAAGAGGTCATGATTTCCCCCCCCCCCCATGCTGTATCAAATTTTTACAAGGAGCTCAAGAAAACTGGCCCACATTGGTACTAACATATGGCAGGGGGTATAGATTTTGATTTCACATGGATAGCCCAAAGATGAGCCAAATTTATTAGGTGTGTGTCTCTTATTAAATTTTGTGCACAGGTGATGGGTTGAAGACTTGATAGTGTATCTGGCAAATACATTGAATGTCGAATCAGTAAAGACCCCACTGCTGCAACCTCAGCCAAAGGGTATAGCTAAAGTTGCAGAGATGCTTGGGGGAAATGCACCCAACCACTTTCAGCACCTGTCTGCTCTGCCTACTGCTCTTACCATGCCATCTTAGTAAAATGCTAATTGTGTAAACTTTGGGGATAAAATAAAGCAAAAAGGTGTCTACTCGTATGATCGTGAACATTTGGCAGCCATCATGGGGCAGGTTCCATGTCCTCCTGAAGACTCGCCATTCATTGTATAGTTCTTACTGGCAACCAATCGCATTGAAGAACTTTTCCTGTTACGGTAACTTTCTAGAGAAGTGTTTAATATGATCTGGTATCCATTACTAAAAGTGTATCCCTCAGGAATATGTCAAGATATATATATATATGTGTGGCCAATTGTATATGTGTATATATATATATGTGTGTGTGTGTGATTGATATATATATATATATTACTGCTCAAAAAAATAAAGGGAACACAAATAATACTTCCTCGATCAGAATGAATGAAATATTCTCATTGAATAAATTGTTCTGTACAAAGTTGAATGTGCTGACAACAAAATCACACAAAAATCATCAATGTAAATCAAATTTTTTAACCAATGGAGGCCTGGATTTGGAGTCACACACAAAATTAAAGTGGAATGTAATGTCCTTAAAACAAGTCAAAATGATGCTCAGTATTGTGTGTGGCCTGTATGACCTCCCTACAACACCTGGGCATGCTCCTGATGAGGTGGCAGATGGTCTCCTGAGGGATCTCCTCCCAGACCTGGACTAAAGCATCCACCAAATCCTGGACAGTCTGTGGTGCAAAGTGACACTGGTGGATGGAGCGAGACACGATGTCCCAGATGTGTTCAATTGGATTCAGGTCTGGGAAACGGGCGGGCCAGTCCATAGCTTCAATGTCTTCATCTTAAAAGATATATGAGAGAAAAATCACGAAAAAAGTCCCACTCAACAAATTTTACAAAATTACCAAAGTTTTTTCATTAGAATATAACAGGAGTACAGGAAAAAAGGTGGTATATGAGTCAGTTATGACCATAAATAGCACATGGGCCAAAAAAGACAAGGGGTATACCACAGGTAATGGACAAAGGGATATAAATAATGTTATCAATACATGGTACAAAGATTAAATGTTCAACTTCATCCCATATTAGTATATACCAACCAGTCAAAGTATGTAAAAGATAAGCCCAAATTTGGCCATAACACCTGGTGGGACCTGCCACCAATGGGGATGAATACAAAAAGTGTAGTAAGCACACCGAATAAGTTCACTGCATAATGTTACCTTTTAGGCTGGTCGATAGTAGGAGTCCACCAAGGCGTACCCTCCCCGATGCACGTTTCGGCTAAATGGCCTTCATCAAGGGGTAAAGGGAAGTAGGAAGCGGGAAGTATTTACAATACCAGACCACCAATGAAATTATAAGACTTATGCACATGATCAAAACCAAATAAGATCATGTGACATATTTGTGTAAAGTCCCTCCCATAAAATGGCATCCAACGTCATGGAGAATGAAAACAATCCACCACAGATTTATTTAAGTGTCAAAAAGAAAAAAGAATAATACATATATATCTCCACAATCCCCATTATGTTATCACAAGTCATCCACCACTAACTCACACAGAAAATCACAGAGCGCTACCCATCAAAATCAACAGTATCAAGTAGTCATGGTAACCCAGATCATGCTCAATTCCCAGCGCGCAATATATTCATAAGCGCGTCACATCCGCCCCACACACAGGTGGTGCGCTAAGAAATATCAGCGGCGGGTAGTCAGTGACATCAACGTCACATGGTGATTCAACCGACATCCCCACATATATATATAGGCCGCCAGATGCGCCTAACAGTATGGCATAGATGGCACTCTTTTTATTTTCAACAGGACTGCCAGAGATAGCCGAACACAGCTCAAATGTCAACATTCCTATAGACAATGAATGGAGCAGTGGTGCACATGCCCAACCATCATTCTATTTAGACAGGGATCTGCATAGCTCAGTCTTGTGATGACTTATGCTATGATGTCTAGTCCAACGTTCATGTTTATGAGTGAGTTGGGAAAGATAGCTGATGACTAATGAATGTTAATGTGTATGGTGAGTTGGGAAAGATGATGAACATTAATTTCTATTTCTATAGAATAGTTAGGAGAGATAGCTGATGTCCTATGAACGTTCATGTGTACGGAGGTCTGGTCCTCGGCCCAAAAGGGTGAGAGATATGAATTTTCATCCGTACAAGAGGATGCAATTTAAATCACCTGAACGAAAGAAAAATAGTCATAAGGTAATTAATCTAAGTTCTTATCAATTGACTTGGCGTCTTTTGCCCCCTTATATGCTAATTTATTCCTGGGGCTGTGGGAGAGGGACCTCCCCTGTCAGATCAATGTCTGTCGATGGACCACATCCCCCTTAGGGTGCGGTACATCGATGACATTTTCTTAATCTGGCAGGGGAATGATTCACAGCTATGCAACTTTATGGCAGGTGTCAACTCTAATGATAAGAACATCCATATTACATACAGCTATCATGTAAACAAAATTAGTTTTTTGGATGTTACTGTATGGAGGGATGAAGATGACAATCTTCAAACCAGCATCTTTAGGAAGGAAACATCTTCAAATACGCTCTTGCACGCTACATCAGCCCATCCTAAACCAATGATAGATGCCATCCCAGTAGGGCAGTTCCTGCATCTCCGCAGGATCTGTTCTACCGAAAGAGATTTTGAGATACAGTCAAAGGAACTTTCCGACAGGTTCCGGGAGAGAGGGTATAGTGGGCGATCAATTAAGAGAACTCTCAATACGGTCAAATGGTCCACTTGACAGTCTCTCCTATTCAAGAAAAAGGAGATAAAATCTGATAAGATAAGATTCATTACTAATTACCATGCACAGTTTTCCCGCATGAAAGATTGCCTGGCCAATTCTTCACACGGCTCCGATTCTAAATCAGATTCTTCCCCCAATGCCTAGTATCACAATTAGACGGTCAAAAAATCTTCGTGATCATCTTGTTCATAGTCACTACCATTCTGAACCGAAGACTACTTTTCTCGATGCTGGTCATCCTGGGTGTGGTTGTGCTCCTTGTGGCCACTGCGTAGCCTGCCCCAACATTGATCGCACTAATGAGTTTTTTAACTCCTCAGCAACTAGGAGGAGATATGACATCAGGAATTATATTACCTGTACGTCACGTTACGTGGTGTACTTTGCTGTATGTCCATGTAACTTAACATATGTCGGAATGACCACTCGACAATTAAAAACACGAGTCCGTGAACATGTGTTGACGATACAGGCGGCAGCTGACCACGAGGACCTGACTACACTGAGTCAGAACGTTACCGAGGCATTTCAAACTAAAACACAAATGTGATAGCTCATTGCTTCGGGTAAGAGGTATTGATATTATTAAACCTGGTATTCGCGGTGGTAGTCTGACTAAGAGATTATCACAATGTGAAACTCGTTGGATTTGGTCTCTTGACACGGTACAACCAAAAGGACTGAATCAAGCTATTAGCTTTGCTCCATTTTTGTAACCATCTTCTACGGCTCTAAGCATCTTTTGACCATTTTTGCCTATGGGTTTGTTTTTAATTTTTTATTGTTTATTTTGTTTTTAGAGTTTTGTCCACTGGTGTTTCTTTGTTCCTCCTGCTCATGACCTGGGATGTATGCTGAAAGGAAATCCAGCCTGGAAAAATTTGATTCTTCAAGTGGCTGAAGATGCTACATATTTGCATATGACATTTTTCTTATCTTTGTGAAGGTCCCATGAATTATGTATATTTGTGCGTAGTACTATTATAAGATGGGATGATTGTCACACAGATTTCAGCAAAAAATATATATTTCTACTGTTATGTATATCTGGTTTTATTTAATTGTCATCATTATTTATTATATAGCATATTATTGCTACTCCTAGGTCCTGATATTGTATTTTTGTGTGTTATTCCACTATGTGTCTCATCTCTTCTAATAATTTAATTATGCTTTTTAGCAATTTGTTCATTCTGGATGGTTTATGCGTAATTTATCTTTGAGAATTGGGTTTCTTTTGGGTAATTTTATGTATATGTGTGTCTCTGCTCCCATGACCTTTCATCCACCTCCTTTCCCCTGTGACCTCTCTTCAGAGCAATTCATGTTCTCCTGCTACGCACACGCGCCGCTGCTTCCTACACCCGAGGCGGCTCTCGGCGTCTTCAGTTGCCTGGTGAGCGGTCACCTGATGTGACGTCACCTGTCACGTGACGCCGACGCTGCCCCGGGTCCTGGTTGCCGCGGTGACGCGCACGTCAGCGAGGGGGGACGTGACATGTCTCTGTATACCTGGCGCGCCATCTATGCCATACTGTTAGGCGCATATGGCGGCCTATATATGTGGGGATGTCTGGTGAATCGCCATGTGATGTTGATGTCACTGACTACCCGCCGCTGATATTTCTTAGCGCACCGCCTGTGTATGGGGCGGATGTGATGCGCTTATGAATATATTGCGCGCTGGGGATTGAGCATGATCTGGGTTACCATGACTACTTGATACTGTTGATTTTGATGGGTAGCACTCTGTGATTTTCCGTGTGGGTTAGTGGTGGATGACTTGTGATAACATAATGGGGATTGTGGAGATATATATGTATTATTCTTGTTTCTTTTCTGACACTTAAATAAATCTGTGGTGGATTGTTTTCATTCTCCATGACGATGGACGCCATTTTATGGGAGGGACTTTACACAAATATGTCACATGATCTTATTTGGTTTTGATCATGTGCATAAGTCTTATAATTTCATTGGTGGTCTGGTATTGTAAATACTTCCTGTTTCCTACTTCCCTTTACCCCTTGATGAAGGCCATTTAGCTGAAACGTGCATCGGGGAGGGTACGCCTAGGTGGACTCCTACTATCGACCAGTCTAAAAGGTAACATTATGCAGTGAACTTATTCGGTGTGCTTACTACACTTTTTGTATTCATCCCCATTGGTGATGGCCAAATTTGGGCTTATCTTTTACATACTTTGACTGGTTGGTATATACTAATATGGGATTAAGTTGAACATTTAATCTTTGTACCATGTATTTGTGGCACCCCTGAGGCTCGGTTGCCACAGAGGTACTGCACCTTCTCCTAAGGTGTGGTGCCCCATCATCCAGGTAAGTTGGAGGCTCCTGACCACGCTCCAACACTCGCACCCCACACAGTAGAGTAGTTCAGCAAAACCACATTGCGGCTCCTTGCTTAGAGAGAAGCAGAGCACCTTTGGTGGTTCCCTGCTTGGAACACTAGACATGCTGGGAGGTGGGTGGAGTTGAGCGGGACAGTTCCAGGATAGAAGTTAGTCTGAAGAGGGTCAGTCTGAGGAAGGAAGCCACTCGGAGAGGAGTGGGGATCCCTGGAAGAGGGATGGAGGAAGGAGTGCTGCAGCCGCCTCAGTGATCTGAGCCAGCTGGCACGGGAAAGGAAAGAAGGAGAAAGACATTGAACCGAAGCCTGAGCTTCCATAGAAGGGAAAGACAAGTACGGAATGTAGGACTAAAAGGGAACACAGAGGACGTGGGTTAGAGGAAGAACCCTGCCTAGAAGTTGTAAGCGCAAGGCCGGGGCCCGGTCCCCGAGGTTGTATGGACACTTATGGTTCTGCAGCAGACACCGGTGGAGTAGTTGGCTGTAAATGCACTACTCCCAACTAAGACTTGGGGCACAACAGCAATTAAATAGAGAGCCAGGATTCTGGTGAGAGGAGTCCCCGAGAGAGGCCACAGCTGTCTGCCATACGAGTAAAATTATTAGGAACATCTGACAGGAGGAACTCCAGAGTACCACGGTACTGGAGATCTTCACAATTTCAGGCGCAATAGAGGAGTCGTTCAGGAAAGGTCGAGTAGTGGGCTGTAAATGCACTACTCCCATCTAAGACTTGAGGGCACAACAGCAACACAGATAAAGAGTCCCCGAAGCAGGCTACAGCTGTCTGCCGTGCAAGTAGAGTTCTTGGGAACATATGTCAGGAGGAACTCCAGTGTAACTCAGTACTAGGAGATCTTCACACTTAAAGGCGCTATAGAGGAGATGTTCAGAAAAAGCACATAAGTTGGTGGAGTGTGGAAGGGAGCTTTCCCTCTTGCCTGGAGGTTGACTGAGTCCCTGACCCGGAGGACACGGCACAGAAGCGGGCACTACAGACTGTGAGTAAAGCTTTGGAACTACATGCCCTGGTGTCCTCCATTCCTTCCTGCATCCGTCCGCATGACACTGCTACATCCCCTGCGCCAAATACTACACCATCTAAGTGTCTCTTCACCTATCCTGCCCTGGGACAACAGCCCTGCCTGTGGAGGGCTATAACATCTTTGCTGCACCATACCATCAGTCCCAGTGGATCTGCATGCAGCGTCGGCTTAACACCTCCCTTGCCGAACACCACAGGTGGCGTCACGAACTATTCATCTAACTACATTCCACCATTCACATCTTCCTATTACTTGGGCGCCCAGGGCCACGGTCCGGGTCACCGCTGCTGTGAGACATCCCATTGATACCGGCCTGGTACCGAGTACCCCACGGCCCTGGGAGGGCGACCCAAATTGATAACATTATTTATATCCCTTTGTCCATTACCTGTGGTATACCCCTTGTCTTTTTTGGCCCATGTGCTATTTATGGTCATAACTGACTCCTATACCACCTTTTTTCCAGTATTCCTGTTATATTCTAATAAAAATTCTTTGGTAATTTTGTAAAATTTGTTGAGTGGGACTTTTTTCATGATTTTTCTCTCATATATCTTATATCTGCGATTGTCCCATTATGTCCTTAGTAACACCCATTCATGCAGTGATATACTTGAATGTCTCTACTCTATTCATATAAATGGGGTGTTTTTTCATAAAACTATTATAATGTCTTCATCTTGCAGGAACTCCTGACACACTCCAGCCACATGAGGTCTGGCATTGTCCTGCAATAGGAGGAACCCAGGGCCAACTGCACCAGCATATGATCTCACAAGGGGTCTGAGGATCTCATTTCGGTACCTAATGGCAGTCGGGCTACCTCTGGCGAGCACATGGAGGGCTGTGCAGCCCTCAAAAGAAATGCCACCCCACACCATTGCTGACCCACTGCCATGCCGGTCTTGCTGAAGGATGTTGCAGGCAGCAGATCCCTCTACATGGCATCTCCAGACTCTGTCACATCTGTCACATGTGCTCAGTGTGAACCTGCTTTCATCTGTGAAGAGCACAGGGCGCCAGTGGCGAATTTGCCAATGCTGGTGTTCTGTGGCCAATGCCAAGCGTCCTGCAAGGTGTTGGGCTGTGAGCACAACCCTCATCTGTGGATGTCGGGCATTCAGACCATCCTCATGGAGTCGGTTTCTAACTATTTGTACAGACACATGCACATTGTGGCCTGCAGGTCATTTTGCAGGGCTCTGGCAGTGCTCCTCCTGTTCCTCCTTGCACAAAGGTTGAGGTAGCGGTCCTGCTGCTGGGTTGTTGCCCTCCTACGGCCCCTCCACATCTCCTGTTGTACTGGCCTGTCTCCTGGTAGCGCCTCCAGCCTCTGGACACTACGGTGACAGACACAGCAAACCTTCTTTCCATAGCTCGCATTGATGTGCCATCCTGGATGAGCTGCACTACCTAAGCCACTTGTGTGGGTTGTAGAGTCCATCTCATCCTACCATGAGTGTGAATGCACAATCAGCATTCAAAAGTGACCAAAACATCCAGAAAGCATTGGTACTGAGATGTGGTCTGTGGTCCTCACACCAGGATTGGCAAATTCTCCACTGGCACCCTGTGCTCTTCACAGATGAAAGCAGGTTCACACTGAGCACATATGACAGATGTGACAGAGTCTGGAGACGCCATGGAGAGTGATCTGCTGCCTGCAACATCCCTCAGCATGACTGGTTTGGCAGTGGGTCAGTGATGGTGTAGGGTGGCAGTTCTTTGGAGGGCCGCACAGTCCTTGTGCTTGCTGGAGGTAGCCTGACTGCCATTAGGTAGTGTGTGTGGCCTCCACATGCCTGTACAACCTCCTTTCAATGCCTGGACATGGTCCTGATGAGGCAGCGGATGTTCTCCTGAGGGATCTCCTCCCAGACCTGGATTAAAGCAACAGACAAATCCTGGACAGTCTGTGGTGCACAGTCCTGTGGGTGGATGGAACTAGTCATGATGTCTCAGATGTGCTTGATTGGATTCGGATCTGGGGAAAGGGCAGGCCAGTCCATAGCATCAATGCCTTCAGCATGCAGGAACTGCTGACACACTTCAGCCACATGAGGTTTAGCATTGTCATGCATCAGAAGGAACCCAGAGCTCAGTGGACCTGCATGTGGTTTCAAAATGGGTCTGAGGATCTCATCCTGGTACCTAATGCAGCCAGGGTACCTCTGGCTAGCACATGGAGGGCTGTGGTGCCCTTCAAAGAAATGCCTCCTCACACCATTACTGACCCACTGCCAAACCAGTCATGTTGGAGGATGTTGCCGGCAGTAGAACATTCTCCGCGTTGTCTCCAGACTCTGTCATGTCTATCACAAGTGCTCAGTGTGAACCTGCTCTCATCTGTCAAGAGCACATGGCGTCAATGTCAAACTTGCCAAACACTGTGTTCTCTGGCAAATGCCAATCGTCCTGCACGATGTTGGGATTTGAGCACAACCCCATCTGTGGACGTCGGGCACTCAGACCGACCTCATGGAGTCGGTTTCTAACCGTTTGTGCAGACACATGCACATTTATGGCCTGCTTGAGGTCATTTTATAGGGCTCTGGCAGTGCTCCTCCTGTTTCTCCTTGCACAAAGGCTGAGGTAGCGTTCCTGCTGCTGGGCTGTTGCCCTCCTACAGCACCCTCCATGTCTCCTGGTGTACTGGCCTGTCTCCTGGTAGCGGCTGCAGCCCCTGAACACTACGCTGACAGACACAGCAAACCTTCTTGCCACAGCTTGCATTGATGTGCCACCCTGGATGAGCTGCACTATCTAAGCCACTTGTGTGGGTTGTAGAGTCCGTCTTATGCTACCACGAGTGTGAAAGCTCAACCAATATTCAAAAGTGACCAAAACATCAGCCACAAAGCATTGGTACTGAGATGTGGTCTGTGGTCCCCTCCTGCAGAAACACTCCTTTATTGAGTGTGTCTTCATAATTGCCAATAATTTCCATCTGTTGTCTATTCCGTTTGCACAATAGCATGTGAAATTGATTGTCAATCAGTGTTGCTTCCTAAGTGGACAGTTTGATTTCACAGAAGTCTGATTGACTTGGAGTTATATTCTGTTGTTTAAGTGTTATTAATTTTTTTTTTTAGAAAATCTGTCAAGCCGTCTATATGGACATGTAGGTCATGGGCATCTGAATAAAATGATAGCTTGATATCTGCAATCCAATGTCTTATTTCAGAGAAATCAATGTTTTTCTAAATATGTAAATGAAGTGGTAAGATCTATGGGTTGGACATAGATCTCCCTGAGAATCTGCCTATAGAACACATTTTAAATAAAAGGGGCACTACCAGAGAGACATGCAGATAAAGAAAGCAGATAGTCAGTCATTTGCATGTCTGTATGAAAGACAAAAAACGCTGGGTGCACCACAGTGGGATAATACAATCACTTGAATAGCAAGGTGCTACTACATGTATGGAAAAAAAACGCAATCAATGTAAGAAAAAAGGGCCATAAAATATAAATAGTGCACACTTGAAAGTACAAAATGTAAATAATCCTTCGTCAGGGGAAGTGCACTTTTCGACTGATTGTTAACAATTTTTTTCATTTGGTCCGGTCCCCTTGTGGGCTGGTGGCATTTTTTGCACAACAATTTATATTATTCAGGGAGGCGGACAACCCAGTGCTTCAACATTTTATGTTTTTCCATCAGGTTGGTTATTTGCAGCTCATAGGGACGCCCTTGACGGCTATATGCTCATTTGGATTAAACTAGGGATACTTGCTTTTACATTTTCTTGAGGTTTTTGATTTATCTTGTATGTATTTCTAGACTGGTAACTCAGCCTTTTCTCATTCCCCTTTATTGGGGTGCATTACTATTTACTAAAAAAGGAAAACCAAAATATCCCACGGTCATATGTGGCGCCCACTGGAGTATGGTCGCCACAGTGGCATTGCTTTCCTCCAGGGAGGGTGATGTCAGGCTTGGAGGCAATGAAGGGTCTCTCTGACAGTTAACCATGTCATGCAACACAGTTCCCACTCCAGGCCAGCAGAGGGAGCTCTGAACCAGAATTGGGGGAGGAATGCTCTCTGAGGGCCAGGAAGGGAAATGTGGAGTTAGTGTGAGGAGGGCAAAGAGTGTAGACGTGTGGAGAGAAGCTGGAGGTTGTGCTGGATATAGAGAGCTCCCTCCCAGTGATAGCGCATGATCTGGAGCCTGGTCTCCACGGTTGTATGGATACTGAAGGTCCTGCAACAGAAACCAGAGGAATAGGAAGCTGTAAATGCTCGATTCCCAACTAAGGCTCGGAGGCACAACAGCAACAGGTGAGCCAAGAGAGATAGAGGGCTACAGCTGTCTGCCATACGAGGTAGTTCTAAGAGAAGATAAGGAGGAACTTCAGTGTAACACGTACTGCATGTACCTCAAGCCAGCGCTAGGAAGGAGACTACACAACCCATCTGATAGAGAGATCCCTGAGTTGCTTCCAGGCTAGCCTGCTCCTGTGCCATCTGTAACCAGGACCCTGGACTGCGTTTGCCAAGTAAAGGTAAAGAAACTGCACCTTGTTGTGTCCTTACCTCCTTCCTGCAACATCCCCAGCACTGCTACATCTCTGTGCCAAACACTGCAACCTCTTCCTAAACATTCCGCTACACTGCCCTGGGACCAACAGCCCTACCTGTGGTGCTTGCAGCATCGGCTTAACACCTCCCTTGCCGAACACCACAGGTGGCGTCACGAATCACTTATAAACTTTATTCCCAACTCAGCCCCTTTTACATGGGCGCCCAGGGCCATGGACCAGGTCACCGCTGCTGTGACAATCCCCTCTGAGAGACCGGCCTGGTACTGAGTACCCCACAGCCCTGGGAGGGCGATCCACATAAGTATTCAGACCCTTTACTCAGACACTCATATTTAAGTCACATGCTGTCCATTTCCTTGTGATCCTCCTTGACATGGTTCTACTCCTTCATTGGAGTCCAGCTGTGTTTAGTTAAACTGATAGGACTTGATTTGTAAAGGCACACACCTGGCTATATAAGACCTCACAGCTCACAGTGCATGCCAGACCAAATAGGAATCATGAGTTCAAAGGAACTGGCCAAGGAGCTCAGAGACAGAATTGTGGCAAGGCACAGATCTGGCCAAGGTTACAAAAAAATTTCTGCAGTACTGAAGGTTCCTAAGAGCAAAGTGGCCTCCATAATCCTTAAATGGGAGAAGTTTGGGACCACCAGAAGTCTTCCTAGACCTGGCCGTCCAGCCAAACTGAGCAATCGTGGGAGAAGAGCTTTGGTGAGAGAGGTAAAGAAGAACCCCAAGATCACTGTGGCAGTAGAGAGATGGGAGAAAGTTCCACAAAGTCAACTATCACTGCAGCCCTCCAGCAGTCGGGCCTTTATGGCAGAGTGGCCTGACGGAAGCAAGACATATGAAAGCCCGCATTGAGTTTGCTATAAAACACATGAAGAACTCCCAGATTATGAGAAATAAGATTCTCTGGTCTGATGAGACGAAGATAGACCTTTTTGATGATAATTCTAAGCGGTATGTGTGGAGAAAACCAGGCACTGCTCATCACCTACAATCTCAACAGTGAAACATGGTGGTGGCAGCATCATGCTATGAGAGTGTTTTTCAGCTGCAGGGACAGGACTACTGGTTACCATTGAAGAAAACCTGAATGTGGCCAAGTGCAGAGATATCCTCTATCCTCTACGCTCTAGCTCTACCCTCGCCTACTGTATTCTCACCCATCCCTTGTAGATTGTGAGCCTTCACGGGCAGGGTCCTCTCTCCTCCTGTACCAGTTATGACTTGTATTGTTTAACATTATTGTACTTGTTTTTATTATGTATACCCCTCCTTACATGTAAAGCGCCATGGAATAAATGGCGCTATAACAATAAATAATAATAATAATATCCTGGATGAAAACCGCTTCCAGAGTGCTCTGGACCTCAGACTTGGCCGAAAGTTCACCTTCCAACAAGACAATGACCCTAAGCACACAGCTAAAATAACAAAGGAGTGGCTTCAGAGCAACTCTGTGACTATTCTTGACTGGCCCAACCAGAGCCTTGACCTAGGAAAAAAAAAAAAGAAGTTCCAGCGCCAGGAATGGAAAATTAAAAATCCATTTTATTGTGCCATTGCATATTAAAATTCCAGCAGGTACAGCATATCTGTCGGATGACTACAGAACAACGCGTTTCGACGCCTCAGGTCTTAATCATGTTCTTGAGCCTTTACCTAAACCCAATTCAGCATCTCTGGAGAGACCTGAAAATGGCTGTCCACCAACATTCACCATCCACCCTGACAGAACTGGAGAGGATCTGCAAGGAAGAATGGCAGAGGATCCCCAAATCCAGGTGTGAAAAACTTCTTGTATCATTCCCAAGAAGACTCATGGCTGTACTGGCTCAAAAGGTGCTTCTACTCAATACTGAGCAAAGGGTCTGAATACTTATGACCATGTGATATTCAGTTTTTCTTTTTTAATAAATCTGCAAAAGTTTCTACATTTCTGTTTTTTTCAGCCAAGATGGGGTACAGAGTGTAAATTAATGAGAAAAAAATGAACTTTTTAGAATTTACCAAATGGCTGCAATGAAACAATGAGTAAAAAATTTAAAGAGGTCTGAATACTTTCCGTACCCACTGTATAAAGAAAAACATGGAATTCTATGGAATAAGACTTCGAATCGCAGAGATCGAGGTATAATTTTATTAAACTTTCGCACAGGGTTGATCCTACTTACAGATGCCCTTTAAACATGTTATTGTTGCTGGTAAATGTAGATAAATGACATCAGACATAAATGAATTACTTGCTTCTCTCCCCACTTAGGTTTTAATACAGAGAAGCATAGCTGGCTGTCAGGAACAGATGGAAATGTATTTCAGTAGCAGCCATTCTTTGGTTAATTATTACAAGGTGACCTTGACAACCAGGAGGCTCCCTTAACCAAATCATACAAGTTATTATCCTGATGTTCTCTGTAATTCAGTCCTGCATGCAGTCTGTGCATATACAGCATCTAAAGGGAACAATGGTGAAGCGCTCTGCCTAATGAAATTAGATATGTGTGTCCCTAATAGAAACTGCCATCATGTACGGTACATATATTATTCAGATGTAATCCTACCTTCCCTACATGTATTCAGTATTATCATAACCCATTGATTAGAGATGAATATGTTTGAGTGGAATTTAATTTCTATTCGAATTTTGCAAAAATCTATATTCGCTAAAATGCAGATTTTGTTTTGTATTTTGTCTTCCATTCGAGTACAGTAAATGGCGCTGCTAGCTGCCTTTTTTCTGAACTATTAAGAGGTCATCAAAAGGTTACAAAAAATGAAAACAATTTTTAAACTCTCCATACTGCTCTCTAGTGATGAGCGAGTATACTTGTTGCTCGGGTTTTCCCGATCATGCTCGGGTGGTCTCCGAGTATTTTGGCGCGCTCGGAGATTTAGCTTTCGCCGTCTCAGCTGCATGATTTGCGACTGCTGGACAGGCTGAGTACATGTGTGGAATGCCTGGTTGTTAGGGAATTCCCACATGTATTCAGCCTGTCTACAAGTCGCAAATCATGCAGATGAGATGAATATAACTAAATCTCCGAGCACGCCAAAATACTCGGAGACCACCCAAGCAACGAGTATACTCGCTCATCACTACTGCTCACATCTCCAGACCTTCTCCTGATTTCCCCACAGTTCATAGTGTAATCATTGGGCCTCACACATTGTGCAAGAACTTCATGATGTCATGGCATCCGGGGGATTCTGCGCATATGAACATGAAGGACACGTTGTAACGTCATGACTACAATGACCTCCCTCACGCTTGCACAGAACACTCCTGGATGCCATAACAGCAAGAAGTCTGGCACAGTATGAGAGGTCTGAAGACTCCAACACAAGCTGCGAGGATAAGAAGATGCGGCGAGGACCAGGTGGATGGCAGTGAGTAAAGGAGAGACTGAAAAAGTGAGCGTAAATATATTTTTAAAATTTTTTTTTTGCTCTGGGGTCTGTAGAGACCCCAGAGATGAATAAGGGTATGTGCACACGATAATTATTTACTGCCGACATTTTGGCAGTAAATACTGAAGTGTTAGCAGAAAAAACGCAGCTGAAAATATTCATGTGTTTGACGCATTTTTGCATATATTTTTCCAGTCATTACAATGAGTGAAAAATGCTGCCAAAACGCAGAAAGAAATGACTGTCTGGAGATTTACCGCCACTTCAAATCTGCAAAGAAAAAAAAATAAGATGTCTAACATATATTAAACCCAACTATCATATATTGGATATACATTAAAGAAAAAATAAGCAATATCTGCATGAGATTACAGAAACGTCATTCACTTTGCTGGGACCGTAAAATGCTGCATTTTTCGCAGAAAAAAAATGCTGTGTGTGCACATAACCCAAAGGTAATCTGATCTTTCACGGTTATTTTTTTTTCATTCAAATTAGTCACTATTGCTATATACAATATTGCTATATACAATATATACAGTCATATGTTAAAGTTTGGGCACCCCTATTAATGTTAACCTTTTTTCTTTATAACAATTTTGGTTTTTGCAACAGCTATTTCAGTTTCATGTATCTAATAACTGATGGACTCAGTTATATTTCTGGATTCAAATGAGGTTTATAGTACTAACAGAAAATGTGCAATCTGCATTTAAACAAAATTTGACCGGTGCAGAAGTATGGGCACCCTTATCATTTTCTTGATTTGAACACTCCTAACTACTTTTTACTGACTTCCTGAAGCACTAAATTGGTTTTGTAACCTCATTGAGCTTTGAACTTCATAGCCAGGTGTATCAAATCATGAGAAAAGGTATTTAAGGTGGCCACTTGCAAGTAGTTCTCCTATTTGATTCTCCTATGAAGAGTGGCATCATGGGCTCCTCAAAACAACTCTCAAATGATCTGAAAACAAAGATTATTCAACATAGCTTTTCAGGGGAAGGATACAAAAAGTTGACTCAGCGATTTAACCTGTCAGTTTCCACTGTGAGGAACATAGTAAGGAAATGGAAGAACACAGGTACAGTTCTTGTTAAGCCCAGAAGTGGCAGGCCAAGAAAAATATCAGAAAGGCAGAGAAGAAGAATGGTGAGAACAGTCAAGGACAATCCACAGACCACCTCCAAAGACCTGCAGCATCATCTTGCTGCAGATGGTGTCACTGTGCATCGGTCAACAATACAGCGCACTTTGCACAAGGAGAAGCTGTATGGGAGAGTGATGCGAAAGAAGCCGTTTCTGCAAGCACGCCACAAACCGAGTCGCCTGAGGTATGCAAAAGCACATTTGGACAAGCCAGTTACATTTTGGAAGAAGGTCTTGTGGACTGATGAAACAAAGATTGAGTTGTTTGGTCATACAAAAAGACGTTATGCATGGAGGCTAAAAAACACAGCATTCCAAGAAAAACACTTGCTACCCACAGTAAAATTTGGTGGAGGTTCCATTATGCTTTGGGGCTGTGGGACCAATGCCGGCACAGGGAATCTTGTTAAACTTGAGGGTCGCATGGATTCAACTCAGTATCAGCAGATTCTTGACAATAATGTGCAAGAATCAGTGACGAAGTTGAAGTTACGCAGGGGATGGATATTTCAGCAAGACAATGATCCAAAACACCGCTCCAAATCTACTCAGGCAATCATGCAGAGGAACACTTACAATGTTCTGGAATGGCCATCCCAGTCCCCAGACCTGAATATTATGGGATGATGGGATGATTTGAAGCGGGCTGTCCATGCTCGGCGACCATCAAACTTAACTGAACTGGAATTGTTTTGTAAGCAGGAATGGTCACAAATACCTTCATCCAGGATCCAGGAACTCATTAATAGCTACAGGAAGCGACTAGAGGCTGTTATTTTTGCAAAAGGAGGATCTACGAAATATTAATGTCACTTTTATGTTGAGGTGCCCATACCTTTGCACCGGTCAAATTTTGTTTAAATGCAGATTGCACATTTTCTGTTAGTACAATAAACCTCATTTGAATCCAGAAATATAACTGAGTGCATCAGTTATTAGATATATGAAACTGAAATAGCTGTTGCAAAAACCAAAATTGTTATAAAGAAAAAAGGTTAACATTAATAGGAGTGCCCAAACTTTAACATATGACTGTATATATTGTATACAGTATATATTTGGATTCCTCAAAACGATATTATTTTTCTTTTCAATAACCCCATATGTATGCCTACATAGATACATAGATATTTCTTGTATTCAAACCTACCATTAGTCTCACCTTGAAACGCAGAAAAACACAATAAAACGTGTAAAAATGTAAAAAAAAGTAACAGTAAACAGCAAGTGCTAGTAAAAAGATGATAAAAAACAGGGTATTTGGTTGATATGTTTTTTGCAAAAAATGTATACTAAGCCACTCTACCAAACGTCAAGGTAACCCGTGTCAGAGCAGTCCCTAACCGATGTATTTAAAAACCTGATCATGTGTATAGTACCTATATGAGCAGGATTCAGACAGGTAATGTCCGATGCGGACACACTGCAGAGAACGGCTTTCATGTGCATGGTCCACAAGGCCTTTCATTGAGTGGTAGAATTGACCTGCCAATATGATTCTCCTTGTTAGTACAATTATGGCGATTCCAAACTTATCCAATAATTTTATTATTTTAGTGTTGAAAAAAAAATTTGAAAATTTTGTAAAAAAAAAAAAAAACCCAAGTTTTCAAGATGTATATGTCATTTTTCAGTCGATAGAACTGTGTGATGGCTCATATTTTGCTGGGTGAGACAAAATATTATCATTTTGGGATACATATGATATTTTGCAGTGTTACGTCGTCCAAAAAAAATGTAATTTTGTAATTTATAATTTTTTCTGTTTATGGTGTTTACCGACCAGATTAATTTTATGTTTTGATACATCAAACTTTTATAAATATGGTGATGCAATATATGATTTTTTTTAAAATAGTATCTTCATTTTTAAAGGAGAAAAAGGTGGATAATTTGAATTTTTTGTAAAAAATGGTTTTCTTACTTTTTACTGCGTTTGGTAGTTCCCTTAGGGGACTTGAACCTATCATCTGATCGCTTGTACTATATACAGTAATACCACAGTATTGCTGTGTATAGCACACATCGTGGTCTCCTTTGAAGCCGAGAAACAGGATGACAGACATTGAGGTCTTTAATGGACCCATGGCTGTCATAGAAACCAATTGGCACCCTGCCGATGGACTCATTGAATGACGCACCCCCATGCTGTTAATGTTAGAGATTGACAGTGACATTCAACAGATTAACAGCCTTGGGCTCCACTCCACTTGTGACTGTTAAGAGGGAGATCCTGGCTGCATGTCAAAGCCATTATCTGCCTGATATGGTGTGAGCTCACAAGCCCACTGAAAACACATTCCTAACTTTGCGTATTAACTCTCATGGTTTATAGACCTTTTGCGTAACATTTTTATGGAATGATTTTTGAGGATGAAGACGTTTTAATGATTTTAGAATAAACATTGATTTGTATCTACTTGTATGTGCCGGATCCCTTACTACCTTGCACCATTACGGGGGATTGACTTCTTATAAGTGCTCCTATGCACTGTGTTTCCAGTGATTGCAGACTGATATGAGGGTGAGCTCGAAAAAAACTTGTCTTCCTTTTTATGATTTAGCTTATAAAAGTGTTTGCAAAACTGTTCAGAAATAAATGGGAACTGGACTGTCAAAAAACTCTGCATAAATCAATAGTCCAAGAAAGAATTTCCTCCAGCCGTGCTCCAAATAAAAAGGTAAGCTGTGTTCCATCATATTAAAAAGATAAGACATCTTTCAGTCAGGGGCGGACATACCGCCGGTGCAGCTGCATCGTGGCCCGGAGGTGGAGGGGAACCTTGCAGGAAGGCTAATAATGAGGGCAATCTTGTCTGATTCTCAGAGACCAAGACACTGTGGGGGCCATGGCTAGATTGCCCTCATTATGCATAGCAGGCAGGGAGTAATCCCTGCAGCCGCGCTGACTACAGGAGAAAATGGCAGCGGAGCTACAGGAATCCGTTCTCTGCTTCCTTCTCAGCGCTTTCTGTCTTACACAGACACGCGCGGATTGATGATGTCAGAGAGAAAGTGGGCGGCAACAACGATGCTGCAGGGAACGGACGGAGAGCTAAGCTGTGTTTTTTATTTTTTACCAAAACACTGGGGAGAGGTCCAAGAGGTGTGGTAGGGGAGATCAATGATGGATGTGGGGGCAGGACAATGATGGGGGTGGTGGTGAGGACAATGATGGATGCGGGGGAAGGACAATGATGGAGGTGGGGAGATGACAAATCATTACGATGCAATCAAGTAATAATAATGAATGGGGGGACACAGGACAGGGACTAAGGCTATGTGCACACATTCAGGATTTGCTGGAGAAAATTCTGCTGCATATCTTATGTGTTGGAAGGATGAATGTTGCGAAAAATACATTTTTTGCCACATTTTTTACATGCTTTTGTTGCTTATTATTCCCACTCATTAGTGTGGGTGAAATACGCTGCCAGATTTGACATTATGCAGATATTAATTTGCTGCATATCTGCAAGGAAAAAAATAATCAACATGTGCATGAGACCTCACGGATCTCATTCTCTCGGCTTGTACTGTAGATGCTTGCAAATACTCCATCTGCACATCTAATCGCCTTACAGTTAATTGGGGAGAGTCACAGAGACTGAATAATTTTTAATTATAGATTATAGTTAATGGGGGTAAGAGCGCTGCTCATAATTTTATATTTTGATTGGTACGTGGCTATTAGTATGTTAATGGTGGGGTACATACCTGTATTCAGGGGGAGACACAAGTATGTATACAATGTATGTGACCTTGTTATTTTCAGGGCTGCGAAGATCATCGTGACAAAACAAGTCATGGCTGGGAGATGTCGACATGAAGCTCTGACCAAATGGAGAAGAAACAGGAGAAAGCGACTCTAATCAGACGAGACGTCAGTGGTAAGTGCCTGGATGTGAATATTATTATGTATCTGCACTGTGTGACATGGAGTGATAATGTTATCTGTAAAATGTCTTAGATCACAATCTCACATTTGTGTGAAATGTCCCTGTGCTGCCCAATGTTTTTATTGGATGGCACATGGACTCGTAGAGTTGTATAGGTCTTTTCTGATTTGATTGTGAGGATTAGAATATGATATGCTCAATGCATCTGTAAAAGTGAGCAGCACACTGACACTGCACATGGAAACAGGAATGTTGCCTTATTATGTATAGAACAATCCTTTAGTTTATAGTGTACTCACTTATGTATAGCACAATCCTTTAGTATATAGTGTGCACACTTATTATGTATAGCACACTTCCTTAGTATATAGCAGGGGTAGGCAATTAATTTTCCCAAAGGGCCACATGAGAGACCATGACTGTTGTGGAGGGCCGAACTAATAGCTTGAAATTAATTCTACTCATTATTAATTTATTATTAATTGTATCACTTAATATTCAGCATAATTAAGTATGCTGACACCCCCCATATATCTTAGAACCCCCCACAGCCCCTTATATACAGCATGAGCCTCACACAGTCTACTACATATGCGGCATAACATAGTAACATAGTAATTAAGGTTGAAGGGAGACTTTAAGTCCATCTAGTTCAACCCATATCCTATCCTAACTTGCCCTAACATGTTGATCCAGAGGAAGGCAAAAAACACCCCATGTGGCAAACAGTGGGCTTCACATTGGGTAAAAAAATTCCTTCCCGACTCCACATACGGCAATCAGGCTAGCTCCCTGGATCAACGCAACACTAAAGAAACTAGTGTATATACCCTGTAATATTATACTTTTCAAGAAAGGCATCCAGTCCCTTCTTAAATTTTAGTAGGGAATCACTCATTACAACATCATATGGCAGAAAGTTCCACAGTCTCACTGCTCTTACAGTAAAGAATCCGCGTCTGTTAGTATGCTTAAACCTTCTTTCCTCCAGACGTAGAGGATGCCCCCTTGTCCCCGTCACAGGTCTAAGAGTAAAAAGATCATTAGATAGGTCTTTGTACTGTCCTCGCATATATTTATACATTGTAATAAGATCACCCCTAAGCCTTCGATTCTCCAAACTAAATAACCCCAAGTGTAATAACCTGTCTTGGTATTGCAGACCCCCCCGTTCCCTAATAACCTTGGTCGCTCTTCTCTGCACCCGCTCCAGTTCAGCTATGTCTTTCTTATACACCGGAGACCAGAACTGTACACAGTATTCTAAGTGTGGTCGCACTAGTGACTTATATAGAGGTAAAATTATGTTCTCCTCCTGAGCATCTATGCCTCTTGTAATGCATCCCATTATTTTATTTGCCTTTGCAGCAGCTGCCTGACACTGGCCACTAAATGTGAGTTTGTTGTCCACCCATACACCCAGGTCTTTTTCAGTGACAGTTTTGCCCAGTGTTTTACAATTAAGCACATAATTATACATCTTGTTCGTTCTACCCAAGTGCATGACCTTACATTTATCCCCATTAAAACTCATTTGCCATTTATCAGCCCAAGCTTCTAGTTTACATAAATCCTCCTGTAATATAAAATTGTCCTCCTCTGAATTGATTACCCTGCAGAGTTTAGTGTCATCTGCAAATATTGAAATTCTACTCTCTATGCCCCTTACAAGGTCATTAATAAATATGTTAAAAAGAAGCGGGCCCAAAACTGACCCCTGTGGTACCCCACTGCTAACCGTGACCCAGTCCGAGTGTGCTCCATTAATAACCACCCTTTGTTTCCTATCCCTGAGCCAGCTCTTAACCCCCCTACCCATATTTTCCCCTATCCCCATTGTTCTCATTTTATGTATCAACCTTTTGTGTGGCACCGTACCAAAAGCTTTTAAAAAGTCCATATACACCACGTCCACTGCATTCCCTTGGTCCAGTCCGGAACTTACCTCTTCATAAAAGCTTATCAGATTAGTCTGACAGGAACGGTCCCTTGTAAACCCATGTTGATATTGGGTCATAAGTTTATTCTTCTCCAGATACTCCAGTATAGTATCTCTTAGAGACCCTCCAGGATTTTACCCACAGTTGAGGTTAAACTTACTGGCCTATAATTTCCAAGTTCAGTTTTTGTCCCCTTTTTGAATATTGGCATCACATTTGCTATATGCCAGTCCTGTGGTACAGACCCTGTTATTATGGAATCTTTAAAGATTAAAAATAATGGTCTATCTATGACTGTGCTTAATTCCTGCAGTACTCGGGGGTGTATCCCATCCGGGCCCGGGGATTTGTCAATTTTAGTGATTTTTAGACGCCGCCGTACTTCCTGCTGGGTTAAGCAGGTGACATTTAATGGACAATTTTTATCCCTGATCATGTTATCCGTCATGGGATTTTCTTGTGTAAACACTGTTGAAAAAAAGTCATTTAGCATATTGGCTTTTTCCTCATCCTCCTCCACCATTTCACCCAGACTATTTTTAAGGGGGCCAACATTATCATGTTTTAGCTTCTTACTATTTATGTAGTTAAAGAATATTTTGGGATTATTTTTACTTTCTCTGGCAATGAGTCTCTCTGTCTCAATCTTTGCTGTCTTGATTTGCTTTTTACAGAATTTATTTAATCTTCTGTATTTAGTTAATGCCTCATCACTACCTACTTGCTTTAATTCTCTAAATGCTTTATTTTTATCTCTTATTGCACCCCTTACAGCTCTATTTAGCCATAGTGGTTTCCTCCTATTTCTCGCATGTTTATTCCCATACGGTATATATTGTGCATAGGTCCTATTCAGAATGCTAATAAACGTCTCCCATTTTCTTTGTGTATTTTTATGTCTCAGGATATCGTCCCAGTTAATTGCACCAAGATCATCTCTCATCCGTTGGAAATTTGCCTTCCTGAAGTTTAGTGTCCTTGTAACCCCTCTACTACACATCTTATTAAAGGATACATGAAAACTTATTAATTTGTGATCACTATTACCCAAGTGACCCCCAACCCTTACATTTGATATGCGGTCTGGCCTGTTGGTTAATATTAGGTCTAGCAGTGCCCCCCCTCTTGTTGGGTCCTGAACCAGTTGTGAAAGGTAATTGTCTCTCATAGTTGTCAAAAACCTATTACCTTTGCTGGAACTGCAGGTTTCGGTTCCCCAATGTATTTCAGGGTAGTTGAAGTCCCCCATAATAATGACTTCTCCTTGAGTCGCTGCTTCATCTGTTTGCTTTATGAGGATATTCTCTATTGCTTCCATTATTTTTGGAGACTTATAACAAACCCCTATCAGTAATTTATTATTTTTCCCCCCTCCCCTTATCTCTACCCACAGGGACTCTACATTTTCATTAGATTCATATAAATTATCACGGAGGATGGGTTTTAAGGATGATTTTACATATAAACACACGCCTCCCCCTCGTTTATTAGTACGGTCATTTCTGAACAGACTATAGCCCTGTAAATTAACCGCCCAGTCATGGCTCTCGTCCAGCCATGTCTCAGATATCCCCACCATGTCATAATTATGCTCCAACAACATTAACTCCAATTCCTCCATCTTGTTGGCAAGGCTTCTGGCATTAATATACATGCACTTTATGTATCTCTCTGTACCTCTATTCTTTCTTAAATTATTAACTGTTCTAACCCCACCCCCCATGCCACCCACATAAGCCCCACACAGCCTCTCTATATACGGCATGAGCCCCACACAGCCTCCCCATGTACGACATGAGCCCCACACAGCCTCCCCATGTACGACATGAGCCCCACACAGCCTCCCCATGTATGGCATGAGCCCCACACAGTGTTATGTTTGGGTCACCGAGGAGGAAAACAAGACCAAGCTAAGCCACAGAAAACCAGAGAGGTTGGTAACTAAGCGGATTGCAAACCCCTGATCCTATCCACACAACTAGCAGTAGCCGTGGAGCGTACCTACGATGATTCTAGACGCCTCGACACAGCTGGAGGACTAAATAAGCCTAAAGCAAGAAAAGGGGAAATCTAGACAGCCCCAGAGCAGACCCCAAAGGAATAGATAGCCCCCAAACATATACTGTCGGTGAGACAAGATGAAAACACAAACACAGGTTGGAAAATAGGCTGAGCAAACGATGGGGCCCACACTAACTAGAAAGGACAGGAAAGGAAAGATACTGTCTGCAATCATGCCAAAAAACCTGCAAAAATGTCCAACACTTCTAATAGCAAAAAAACCCTGAAGTCACTTGACTTCACCCACTATATCAGCACTCTGGCATATTCTGAGAACAGAGCAAAAAGAGGCCAATCTAATAAGGGACAAAAAGCAAACTGGCACAAACAGTAACATAAGAATGGAAATTCAGCACACAAAACTGAACAGACAAAACCAAATCAAATGTGAACAATAGCAAAGAACACTTAGCTTGAGAATGCAGGGACTGAACTGGAAACCAAGACCTCAGGAGGCAGGAAAAATCACCAGCAGGGAAATAGGGAGTCGGCTGTCTTAAATCCAGTCCGAGACTCCAGATGTCCAATCGTCATCCTCATTATCAGGTGGCAGGTCTCTGTTAATTAGATCAGCTTCATTACCTCCTGCAACCACCAGAGGGAGCCCGGAAAGAGAACTCATGACTCCTCTGTCAATACAACCAGCTCCACCACCCTCACCAGCAACCAGAGGCAGACCAGAAAGTGAATGCACAACAGTACCCCCCCTGAGGAGGGGTCACCGAACCCTCATCCACGCCACCAAGCCGATCAGGATGGGCCCGGTGAAAACCACGAACCAATCTATCGGCAGAGATTTATGAAACACTTTATGGATCTTAAACGTAACTGGAAGAGCCAATCGAAAAGAAACAGGATTAAGAATCTCCAAAATTTTATAAGACCCAATAAATCTTGGCTTAAACTTTGGAGACACAACCTTCATAGAGCTATTCTTTGACGACAACTAAACCATATCACCCACTTTAAACCGGGGACCAATGGTCCTATGTCATTTGGAATATCGCTGGGCCTTTTCCTGAGATAGGGACAACTTATCCACCACTTGGTCTCAAATCTGCTGCATTCTCTCTACCACAGTGTCCACACCTGGGCAGGCTGAAGATTCCACTTTCCCTGAAGAAAATCGAGGATGAAACCCAAAGTTAGAGAAAAAGAGCGACATCAAAATGGCAGAACTAGCTCTATTGTTTATTGTGAATTCGGCCAAGGGCAATAATGAGACCCAGTCATCCTGATCAGCAGATATAAAGCATCTCAAATAGGACTCCAAAGTCTGGTTTGTTCTCTCAGTCTGCCCATTGGTCTGAGGATGAAACGTAGAGGAGAAAGATAACTGAATTCCCAGATTGGAACAAAAAGCTTTCCAGAATCTGGAAACAAACTGGACTCCTCTGTTCAACACAATGTTCTCAGGAATCCCCTGCAACCGAACCACCTGTTGTAAAATCAAGGGCACCAACTCTGAGGAAGATGGCAACTTTGGGAGTGGTACAAGATGGACCATCTTTGAAAATCTATCACAAATCACCCAGATAACAGTCATTCTCTGGGAGATAGGAAGATCAGAAATAAAATCCATTGAGATATGGGTCCATGGCCTCTTGGGCACCGGCAGGGGCATCAACAACCCACTAGAACGAGAACAGAGTTTAGACCGAGAACAAGTCCCACAGGACTGCACAAAATTCCTGACATCACGAGATAAGGCAGGTCACCAAAAAGACCGACTCACCAAATCTCTGGTACCAAAAATACCTGGATGACCAGCCAATGCGGAGCAATGAACTTCAGACATCACTCTCTTCCTCCACTGGTCAGGAACATACAATTTTCCCTTAGGACAACGCTCAGGTTTGTCCTCCTGAAATTCCTCCAGGGCGCGTCTCAAATCGGGCGAGATGGCAGGAAGAACTGCCCCCTCACCTAGGATGGTAGTAGGCTAGGTCACAATAAGAGAATCAGCAAAGAAACTCCTAGAAAGGGCATCTGCCTTAACATTCTTAGTGCCCGGAAGAAAAGAGACCAGAAAATTAAAACGCGTGAAAAGCAAGGCCCACCTAGCCTGTCTAGAATTCAAGCGTTTGGCCGATTCAAGATAAATCAAATTCTTGTGGTCGGTGAGGACCACAACTTGATGTCTAGCTCCCTCCAACCAATGTCTCCACTCTTCAAATGCCCATTTCATCTCCATCAATTCCCGATTCCCCACGTCATAGTTATGTTCAGATGGAAAGAGCTTTCGAGAAAAGAAGGCACAGGGATTCATTTTAGAAGTCACCGGATCTTTTTGGGACAAGACAGCTCCTGCACCAATCTCAGAAGCATCTACCTTCACCTGAAATGGAAGTGAGACATCAGGTTGCCGTAGAACCGGAGCAGAAGTGAATCTCCGCTTAAGCTCCTGAAATGCCGAAACAGCCTCTGGAGACCAATTCAGCACATCAGCGCCCTTCTTGGTCAGATCAGTCAGTGGTTTGACAATACCAGAAAAATTACCTATAAATTTACAATAAAAATTAGCAAAACCCAAAAACTTCTGGAGAGCCTTCAAGAAGTGGGCTGAACCCAATCATAAATGGCCTGTACCTTGGCCAGGTCCATTTCAATAGTCGACGGAGACAAAATAAATCCCAAAAATGAAATCCTCTGTACACCAAAGAGGCATTTTGATCCCTTAACATACAGGGAATTTTCCCTCAAAATCCGGAACACAGTCCACATGAGAATCCCAATCACTGGAAAAGATCAAAATATCATCCAGATAGATGATCAAAAACTTATCCACAAAGTCCCAGAACATATCATTCATAAAGGATTGGAAGACAGAAGGCGCATTAGTGAGCCCAAAAGGCATCACCAGGTACTCAAAATGTCCCTCCGGAGTATTAAACGCCATCTTCCATTCATCCCCGTGCTTGATGCAAATAAGATTATATGCCCCCCTGAGGTCAAGCTTGGTAAACCAGTAGGCACTTTTAACTCTGGAAAATAAATCAGAAATCAGGGGTAACGGGTACTGATATTTAACCGTAATTTTGTTAAGGGAACGATAAACAATACAACGCCTTAATGAACCATCTTTCTTGGTCACAAAAAAAAAAAAAACAGCACTAAGGGTGAAGAGGATGGTCTGATATTTATTATTATTATTATTATTATTATTATTATTATTTATTTATTTATATAGCGCCATTAATTCCATGGTGCTGTACATGAGAAGGGGGTTACATACAAAGTTATAGATATCGTTAACAGTAAACAAGTTTCCACGACAAATTTACAATGACAAACTGGTACAGAGGGGAGATGACCCTGTCCTTGCGGACTTACATTCTACGGGATATCGGGGAAATAACAGAAGGTCGGGGGTGCAGCAGCTCTGGCGGTGATGAGGCGGTAGCTTAGACGGTGGTGAGGTGGCAGAATGGTTATTGCAGTCTGTAAGCTTTCCTGAAAAGATGGGTTTTCAGGTTCCGTTTGAAGGATCCGAGGGTGATGGATAATGGGACGTGTTGAGGCATGGCATTCCAGAGGATAGGGGATATTCGGGAGAAATATTGGAGGCGGTTGTGTGAGGAACGAATAAGTGTGCAGGAGAGTAGGAGGTCTTAGGAGGATTGAAGAGTACGTGAGGGAAGATATTAGGAGACTAGTTCAGAGATATAGGGAGGGGAAAGGTTGTGGATGGCTTTGTAGGTCAGTGTTAGTAGTTTGAACAGGATTCGTTGGGGAATTGGGAGCCAATGGAGGGATTTGCAGAGGGGAGAGACAGGGGAGTAGCGAGGAGAGAGGTGGATAAGTCGGGCAGCAGAATTGAGGACAGACTGGAGTGGTGCAATAGAGTTAGCAGGGAGGCCACAGAGGAGGGTGCTGCAGTAGTCAAGGCAGGAGATGATGAGGGCATGTACAAGAGTTTTAGTAGATTGAGGACTGAGGAAGGGACGGATTCTGGAAATATTTTTGAGTTGGAGGCGACAGGAGGTGGCAAGAGATTGGAAGTGCGGTTTGAAGGACAGGGCAGAGTCGAGAGTTATTCCGAGGCAGCGGATTTCAGGTGCGGGAGAGATCGTGATGCCATTTACCATAGTAGATAGATCGGGTAGGGGAGATACGTGAGATGGAGGAAAGATAATGAGTTCAGTTTTGTCTACGTTGAGTTTTAGGAAGCGAGAGGTGAAAAAGGAGGATATGGCTGATAGACACTCCGAGATTCTGAAAAGCAGAGAGGTGACATCTGGGCCAGAGAGGTAGATCTGAGTGTCATCTGCATACAGGTGGTACTGGAAGCCATGGGACTTTATGAGTTGTCCTAGGCCAAGAGTATAGATGGAAAAAAGTAGGGGCCCCAGGACAGAGCCTTGGGGGACTCTAACAGGGAGGGGGCGGGATGAGGAGGTAGTGTGGGAGTGGGAGACGCTGAATGTGCCGTCAGAAAGGTATGAGGAAATCCAGGATAGGGCAAAGTCTTTGATGCCAAGGGAAGAAAGAATCTGTAGCAGTAGGCAGTGGTCAACTGTGTCAAAGGCAGTGGACAGGTCAAGAAGGAGGAGGATGGAGAATTGTCTGTTAGCTTTGGTTGTGAGTAAGTCATTAGTGATTTTGGTCAGGGCAGTTTCAGTGGAGTGGTGGGGGCGGAAGCCAGATTGCAGGATGTCAAGGAGGGAGTTAGATGAGAGATGGGAGGAAAGTTGAGCATGGACATGCTGTTCAAGGAGTTTGGAAGCAAACGGGAGCAGTGATATGGGGCGATAGCTGGGCATAGCAGTTGGGTCAAGGTTTGATTTTTTGAGGATGGGTGTTATGGTGGCATGTTTGAAGGCAGAGGGGATGACCCTTCTCCAAAGACTCCTTGATATAAGATTGCATAGCATCATGTTCTGGTACCGATAAGATGAAAAGCCGACCCTTGGGAAATTTACACCCGGGCATCAACTCAATTGCACAGTCAGAACTCCTATGAGGAGGCAAAGACGCAGACTTACTTACTAAATACATCAGAAAAATCAGCCAAATAATCAGGAATATCATGAGACTGAGGAGAGGTGGAGAAAACAGGAGTGTCCCTAAGAACACACTGACAACCCCAACTCACCACAGACACAGATTTCCAATCCAAAACTGGAATATGAGTTTGCAACCAGGGAAAACCCAAAACAATAGTATCATGTAGAGTTGAGCGACTTTTGGTTTTTTAGGGTCGCGTTTCGTTTCGTGAAACCCGACTTTTCCAAAAGTCGGGTCGAGCAAGATCGTCCGATTATAGGGAAAAGTCGGGGTCGTACCTAAACACGAAACCCAATGTAAGTCAATGGGGAATAAAAGTCGGCAGTGAGAGGAGGACAGGAAACACACCAACAGTGCCCAATTGAATGCCAAATGCATCAATTCTTCTTACTTAAGCTTGTCAACCTTAATTAACTTCATAATACAAGCTTGTATCCTAAGGCCTCTTTCACACATCAGGTTTTCGCCGTCAGGCGCGATCCGGCGCTTTTGACAGAAACCGGATCCGGCGAAATGCAATGCCGGATCCGGTTTCCCCTCTATTGACTTGCATTAGAGCCGGAGCGAGCCGGATGGCCATGCGTTTCATCCGATTTTCGCCGGATCCGGCAATGTGACGCGATCCGACGTCTGGAAAAAACGGCTACTGTAACGTTTTTTGTCTCCGGCGAAAAAGCCGGACACGCCGGATCCGGCGTGTCCGGCTTTTTCATACAATGAAAGCCTATGAGCGCCGCAATGCGCCTGATTCGGCGACAGCCGGATCCGGTGGCCGGATCCGTTTTTTTTGGTCTGAGCATGCTCAGTAGCTCTGCCCACAAGACATATATAAAAGGAAGACAGTGGGACCCTCAGCCACACCCAACATGCCACCCAAGCCAAGAACCAGGAGCAGGAGAAGGCAGCAGACATCTGCAGCAGCACCATCAGCACCACCCCAAATGGAGCAGCATGCTGAACAACGGGAGGGGAGTCCAGCAGCAGATGAGAGACGGTAATTATCAAATCCCCCATTCCTCCAAACTAGGGCTATTGAATATCAAGATATTCATTGGCCCTTTGTTTCTCTTTATTCAACAGCCGCCCAATAGATGCAGCAGCAGCAATGGCAGCAGCTGGAACACCACCCACAGCCATGGAGTCTGGCCACCAGGAAGACAGCACATCATCTTCTGGGAGCCCTCCCTCGCATCGTCAGCGTTTGACGGTAAGTTTTTATTTCCAAAATCCATCATCTCTGTAATATATGTCTATTCATTGCCTTTTATTTCAAAACAGGAATCACAAGATGAAGAGGAGCTACCAGAAGAAGAAGGAAGGGGTGGACAGACACTTGGAGTGGGCTCACAATTGGTAAGTTTTTTGCATCAAACGCAGAAACACAACATCACACTACACACAACACATAGAAAACAATGTTCTGCAGACCACACACAGCAAACAAATGCCTACATCCACTTTTTATTTCATTTCTTTTGTGGAGGCTAATTATGTTATTTTTGTCTTTTTCTTTAACAGCCTTCACAGCGTGCTCCCGACTCTGACGGTGAGGATGGAGGACTCGATGTGGACCACCTCATCGATCTCGTCAGAGAAAGGGAGCCGCTCTGGAATATGGCTGACCGCCACCATGCTGACCTTATCGTTACCCGACGACTCTGGGAGGAAATCTGTTCGCTCCTTGTGGACCGCTGGGAGGACCTCGAAGCTCGGGCCCAGATTAAAGAGCGTAAGTATATACAGTACCGGTTGCTTGATTTAAACCAGTGTTTCCCGAACTCCAGTCCTCGTGGTCCCCACGGATCATGTGTTCAGGATTTCTATTTACTTTGGAAATCCTGAAAACATGACCCCTGGGGACCATGAGGACTGGAGTTTGGGAAACACTGATGTTGTATACTAACCACTTTGCCCTTTCTCGTTTCAGGGGAGAGAATTGTGAAGCGGTGGCGGTCTGTGAGGGATCGTTTCAAGAAGGAGTTCAATAAAGAGATGCGGGCCCCGAGTGGATCTGGAGGACGCAGGAGCAAGTACAAGTACGCACGAGCCCTGTCGTTCCTCCGGGAAACAATGCTCACCAGAAGGTAAATATTACACACCACATGTGACAAAAAAATGTTTAGATGTAACTTTTTTTTTTCAGCCAGGGCCATACCATGTCACTATTTTAATTGTTTTTTTTTCTCTTTATTCCACAGCACGGTGAGCAGCACTCGGGAGCCTGCACAATTGGACCCTTCTGAGCCGATCCCTGAGGAGACCGGCACCGAGGGACACTTCGACCGCCCCGGTACATCTGCACCTTCCCAGCCTTCCCACACATTCGACCCATCTGTCCCATCCACCAGCACAGGAGCATCATGGCCGCCTACATTACATGAAGCTGCTGGTGAGGAGATCGCTTTCCCTTTTCCCCACCCTTCTGCCCCTGCCACCTCTAGTACACCTGCGGGTACTGGGCGGCAGCGGCAGAGGGGTCAGGAAAAGAGTAATGCGCCAGAGTTCTTGCATCTGAATGCATCTTTCCAGAACTGTCTAAAAGTCTTGTCAGAGCAAATCTCCACAGGCTTTCAGCAGATCAACTCCAGCATTCTGGAGTTGAAGACACTTCTGCAAACCATGCATTCAGAAGCAAGATCTTCGCCAAACCACACCTTTTTCAGGTCTGTTGTGGAGCGCATGGCAACACTATCTCCTACCCAGCAGATGCATGTAATGCATTCGTGCCACGGTGCTCTACAGCAGGTTACCTCCCAACCTCCACCTCCCACCACTGTAGTTCCTCCACCTGCACCCCCTCCAGCCACTTTCCATCCTCCCCCTCCTATTACATCTGCACCCCCTCCAGCCACTTTCCATCCTCCCCCTCCTATTACATACCAGCAACCTCCACAGTACCAGCAACCTCCCCAGTACCAGCAACCTCCCCAGTACCAGCAACCTCCCCAGTACCAGACATCTCCCCACTTCCAGCAACCTGCCCCGTACCAAACTCCTTCCCCGTACCAAACTCCTTCCCCATACAACTTTCCATCAACATCATCTGCTCCTACAGTCCCTGCCCAACCCTCCACTCCACCGCCCACCACCTCTTCTGCCTCCCACATGTCCACCCATTCTGTAGCTTTTTCCACACCATCACCTCTAACTGTTCCTTCCCCACCACGATCCCAGTCCTCTCTCCACACTCCCATTGTCGAAGTGTCCCGCAGCCCCTCCAGCAGTATTTCCACCCCACACTACAACGAGTTATAATGGTTTTTTTGTAATAAAAATGCCCATTTGGTTGGTTTCAAACCTTTATTAAAAAAGTTTTTTTAACTTTAAAAACAGTTTACAAAAAAAAAATATTTTAAATAAAAGTTAAATTATTGTTTACACTGGTTGTCTGTCATTTCTTTCTGCTGCGAAATATGTTTAAAAAAAAGGTTAAATACAGGGTATTTAAAAGGTAAAAAGGTATTCAAAACCAGGTATATAACTGTGGGTAAATTTTAGCTTTTTGCCACAGTTGTGTTCCTGGTTGTGTTTGAAGCAAAGTATTTCACCTGAAAAGTTGTGTTTATTGTTGGTGATTTCCTAACAATGTACACAACTTTTGTTAAAAGGTGAAATACTTTGCATAAAACACAACCAGGTACACACCTGTGGCCTAAAGGTAAAAATATTAAGACCATGACAAGATAGCCAACTTTGGTTGGCAAAGGTATATACTGTTGGTACAGAAGGTACACAAGTTTGGTTAAGGGCACAAATCTTTCACACTCTGTCATCCTGCCAGTGTACTCTGCCTTGAGGTGACATAAAGTATAGTGCAAAATTGTCCCTCATTACTGAAACCGTCACAGAACTTCTAGTGGTAATGTCATGGTAATCTTGCAAGGTGGTTTCTTCAGAGGTGTCCTCAATGGAAATGGGTTCCTTGCAGATAACAAAATTGTGGAGTACCACGCAAGCTTTGATCACCTCGTCCACAGTTTCTGTCTTGAGGTTGATCGCAGTCAATAGGACCCGCCATTTGGCTGTCAGAATACCAAAGGTACATTCAACCATTCTTCTTGCTCTTGTGAGGCGGTAATTAAAAATGCGTTTTGGTCTTGTCAATCCTCTGCTAGAGTACGGTTTCAAAAGGTGTTCTGACAGCTGGAAGGCTTCATCCCCTACACAGACAAATGGCATAGGTGGACCAGATGTTTGCGGCAGCGGTCTAGGTGGTGGGAACTGGAAGGTGTTTCCATACAGTTTACGCCCCATGGCAGACAGTTTGAAAACTTGAGAGTCATTGGAGCGGCCATAGGCCCCAATATCAACCGCAATAAATTTGTATTCCGCGTCAGCGATGGCCATGAGGACAATTGAAAAATATTTCTTGTAATTGAAATATTCCGATCCCGATCCGGCTGGCTTTACAATGCGGATATGTTTCCCGTCCACAGCGCCCAAGCAGTTGGGAAACTGACATATCTGTTGAAACTTGTCAGCAATTTCAATCCACCTCTCTGTTGTGGGCTCTGGTAAAAACTCTTCAGCTAAGGAGTCCCACAGTGCACGGCATGTGTACTTCACAATTCCAGATATGGTGGAAATCCCGAGTCTGTACTGGAAATGCAGTGACGAAAGGGATTCTCCAGTTGCAAGAAATCTGTGGGGAATTAAAAAACAATAAATAGTTTTAAATCACAGCATTACATACCAAAACTGAGCTATAACACTTGGAGATACAAACTACCACCAACAAGATTGCAGTGAAAGTGTGCTCTGATGCGATCACATCCAATAAATGTGGCTTACCTTAAAGTCACCATCAGACGCTCTGCGGGTGAAACAGAGAAGCGGCAATAGGTGTCCGCTTTTCTTATGAGGTGTGCAATGCGCTCCACCAAGTAATCAAAATTCTCCATTTTCATCCGAACATATCCAAAAAATTTATCCGGGTTTCGTCCAAGGTCCATGCAGAGTGTAGAATAGACCCCACGCGTCATTCTCTTGGCTGTGATGGGGTGGATCCACAAACGTCATCTACGATGCCTGATGCGCTGCTGTCTCGCTCTCTCCTTCTCCAGAACAATCACCCTCAAACGATTCGCCTCCGCTATAAAATCCGCCAAATTCTTCAAAATATTTCCAATGACAACATCCATCTTCGCCAGTAACTTGCTCTTCTCTCCAACCTGCACTTTCTCCTCTACAACCTGTCAAAGAAGGGCTGTAGGAACATGCTATATATAGTTTTCCAGTAGCCAATCCCGTTCGGAAGGCCACAAGGGTCAATTTTAAAAACCGGATCCGGCGTAATCCGTCGAAAAACGGATAGAAAAACGGATGAACCGGATGAGACGGATCCGGTTTTGTCTGTCAAGAACAAGACGGATCCGGCAGAAAACCGGATCCGGCACATCAGGTTTTACAAAACATTTGCCGGATCCGGCATTCCGGCACGACGCCGGATCACGCCTGACGCCGAAAACCTGATGTGTGAAAGTAGCCTAAGTCATACTACAAGACTCGTTAAAGGGTTGATTGTGACTTGTAGGATCGCTACTACCAATAGGTGGCGCTGTAGAGTAAAAGTCCTCTTTCTTTCTGAAGAGGCAATTTGCATAATACAAGTTATGCACTGAAAAATGGGGGTTATTTGGCTACAGTTGTGGGGGGGGAGGGCTGGCTCCAGGTTTTCATGTGCCCTGGGCGAAAGAGCGCCCCTTTAACACATACCACAACTCATCATGCTCCGATACGGCAGAGAAATAGCGGTATAGTACAATGAAAAATACTTCACTTTTTAAATCTCATGACGAGGCCCATCTATTTCTCCATACAGAATCATTGGTCCCATATAATGTTTGAAACAGTATATGATGAGCTCTACATGCTACAGTATATGTTGGTCCCCATGGATGAAGCTCCACTGTCTTATGGGCCCAAATAATGCTCCAAACATAATGGGCCCCATTTCTAATGCTCTAGTGTATAATGGGCCCTGTAAATGCTGCTCCAGTGTCTGATGTCCACCTTTGGAATGTTCCAGTGTATGGTGGGCCCCATCTATCATTCTCCAGAGTATAGTGCTCCCCAAAAATTGCTGTCCCAACATTGAAAACAATCAAATAAGTCTCCTCGCTAGGGAATCCCTGTACTTGTCTGGACTCCTCGTCGTCCCCATCTTCCATCTCACTGCACAGTATTTCAACTTTGCAAGTGCTGTGATCCTGAGCAAGCAGGGGGGGCCCACTCGTTGGCGACGGCACTGGCACAGGGCCCCTGATAGTACGGTGGTGTGTCTGATGGCGGGTGGGCCGAACCTGCACTTTCATCTGCATCTTCCTCTTTGTCACCGTGTAAGATGGAACTGTATATGGGAAGGGTAACCTGAGTTTCATCAGGGTCAGATTCAGGCCGTGTAGCGTACGTGGAGAATGTAGTGGTCTGGGTCAATGTACCAGCAGATTCATCGAGCAGTGGCTGGGCATCAGTGCACTTGTGTCGCCCCCAGGAGTACGGTCGCCACAGTGGCATTACCTTCTTCCGAGGGAGTGTGATGTCATGCTTGGGAGCAACGAAGGATCTCTCTAGCAGGTTAACTGATTGGGCGGCGTTATTCCCACGCGTCATGACCCTCCAAACAGCGTTCATGAAGGCAAAGTGTTTGTTTTACGTGGGCAGTATGGTTGCAAAGCTGAACCTTAAAGGAATGTCCAGAAGGGCACCACCAGGAGTGGAGCCTACGGTTAAATTTGACTCCACCTGGGAAACCTCAACCATGCCAGCTACAGAACAGATGCACACATTGCAAGCTTAATTCCGTTAACGAACGAGACTCCGTCATGCCCCGCGGTCCGAGTCCGGCTTACTGGAGGGACACGTGAGGCTCTGGCACATGAGATTGGCCAATAACTGGTGTGTCATGCCCTTACATGTCCGTGGCTGCATGTGCGCTACACTGAAAAGGCCAGCGTTTGTCGCTTACAGGTGCAGATAACCCGCTGAACAACGTTAGTGATGGGGATCACTGATTACAATTATTACCCGCGAACAATGATTTCCCAGTAAGTGCAGGTCAACCGCAGTTACGGAATTAGGCCTAACCATCATTCCTGAAAAAATGAAAAACTTACGTATGCAAACCACAGGTGCTGTAGCTTGCTTAACAGCTCGCCAGCCGTTCTCACGCCCAGTATGGATTACACGTGATTGCACAAAGGTGAGAAAGGGTACCGTATCCCCGGATAACATGTATGGATAGCGTACACATTCAAAATATATGTCTATACATCAGGAGGCAGGCTCAGACGGTGTTAGGCCCAGTATGGATTGCACGCGATTGCACAAAGGTTAGAAAGGGTACCGTATCCCCAGATAACATGTATGGATAGTGTACACATTCAAAATATATGTCTATACATCAGGAGGCAGGCTCAGACGGTGTTAGGCCCAGTATGGATTGCACGTGATTGCACAAAGGTGAGAAAGGGTACCGTATCCCCAGATAACATGTATGGATAGCGTACACATTCAAAATATATGTCTATACATCAGGAGGCAGGCTCAAACGGTGTCAGGCACAGTATGGATTTGACGGCCCAGACTACACAGCGGAGGAGCAGGGAGAGGTATAGATTGCAAATGCTGGGGCCCTGCCCAAGCAAGGGGGGCCCACTCGTGGGCGTCGGTACTGGCACTGGGCCCCTCATAGTACGGCGGTGTGTCTGACGGCGGGTGTGCACCACCACCGTCAGAGACACTTGATTGCACTATGAGGGACCCTGTGCCAGTGCCCGCGCCCAAGAGTCGGCCTACCCACCTGTCCAGGGCAACGGCACTCACACGGTGTCGTGCGCTAGGTGGTGACCCCGGCCATGGGGGGGAGGCAGCACAGTTAGGGAGTTTTAGAAAGTGGCATATGTTGATGTTGGACATTCAGCTGATGCAAAAGGTGAAATAGGTCAAGTCCCAGGAAGAGGTGGACCAAAGCAAGCCATTTTTCTGTCACCCTATGTGTCATCAGGGGAAGGTGGGACAAAATTCTTGGAAACCCATGCATGGTTCATTTTAATGAAGGTTAGATCATCCACATTTTGGGTTGACAGACGGGTCCTTTTTTCTGTCAGGATTGATCCAGCTGCACTGAAGACTCTTTCCGATAGCACACTTGCAGCTGGGCAAGCGAGCTCCTGTAAGGCATATTGTGCCAATTCAGGCCAGGTGTCCAGTTTAGCGGCCCAATAGTCAAAGGGGAATGACCTGTGTGGGAGAACATCGATATGGGAGGAAAAGTAGTTTGTAACCATAGTTGACAACTGCTGTCTCCTGTCACTTTCCATCGATGCAGTATTACCAGTTGTGTGAGCGGTACTTGAAAAATCAGTCCACAACATTGTCATGAAACCCCTGTCTCCAACGCCACTTCTGCTGTGTGCACCACGAATACCTCTGCCAAGCTGACCCCGGCCTGTACGGCTCGTGTGAGAACCATCACCGCTGCTGTGTGCTGGGAATGCCTCAAGCAACCGATTTACCAGAGTTGCTTGTTTATTAGCCAATATTAGGTCAAGGTTCTCCTGTGGCATGATGTTTTGTAATTTGCCTTTATAGCGTGGATCCAGGATGCTGGCCAACCAGTAGTCGTCATCGTTCATCATTTTGGCAATGCGGGGGTCCCTTTTTAGGATCTGCAAGGCATAATCTGACATGTGGGCCAATGTTCCCGGTGTCAATGATGCACTGCGAGTGCTAGTTGGAGGAGCACTTTCTGGCAAATCCACATCCCTCCAGTCACGCACAAACCCTGTATCAGACCTTGCCACGCCAACATTTTCACTTACCCCACGAGATGCATCCTCCTCCCCTAAGTAATCATCCCCATCATCCTCCTCCTCCTCCTCCTCTTCTTCCTCCACCTCGTCCAGGAGAGCTCCCTGAGCAGACAATGGCTGAATGTCATCAAGGATTCCCTCCTCCTCTTCCTCCTCATCAACATTGGCTGCAGAAGCCTGCTCCTTAAGGTGCGTCAAAGTTTGCATGAGCAGACACATAAGTGGGATGCTCATGCTTAGGATGGCGTCGTCTGCGCTTACCAGCCGTGTGCATTCCTCAAAACACTGAAGGACTTTACAGAGGTCTTTCAGCTTCGACCACTGCACACCTGTCAACTCCATGTCTGCTCTCAAAGTGCCTGGCCGTGTATCCTCCCACAAATGCATTATGGCCTGCCTCTGCTCGCACAGCCGCTCCACCATGTGCAGGGTGGAGTTCCACCTTGTTGCAATGTCGATAATGAGGCGGTGGTTGGGAAGGTGGAGCAATCGCTGCAGCTTCTGCATACAAACGGAGTGTACAGGCGACCGGCGGATGTGCGCGCACAGTCTTCGCACCTTCTGGAGCAGGGCTGTTAACTCCGGATAATTTTTGAGGAAGCACTGCACCACCAGGTTCAAGGTGTGAGCCAAGCAAGGTATGTGGCTGAGTTTTGAAAGGGCTATGGCTGCCACAAAATTACGGCCGTTATCACTAACTACCTTGTCTGCCTCAAGATGTACACTGCCCAGCCATGACTCAGTTTGTCGCTTCAAGTACTCGGCCAGCACCTCGGCGGTGTGTCTGTCGCCCAAACACATCATCTGCAACACAGCCTGCTGACGCTTTCCACTAGCTGCTCGAAAGGGGGACACCTCGTGTGCAACAGTGGCAGCTGCAGATGGAGTGCTCGTACGACTGCGCTCTGTGGACGAGCTTTCGCTTCTGGAGGAGGAGGAGGAGGGTCGAACTCCTACAGCCAACTGTTTCCTATACCGTGGGCTAGGCAGCACTGTCCCACCACCGCTGTCCCCTGTGGACCCTGCATCCACCACATTAACCCAGTGCGCAGTGATGGACACGTAACGGCCCTGGCCATGCCGACTGGACCATGCATCAGTTGTGAGGTGCACCTTTCCGCTCACTGACTGCTTGAGTGCATGGACAATGCGGTCTTTCACATGATGGTGGAGGGCTGGGATGGCTTTGCGAGAGAAGAAGTGGCGACTGGGTAGGTCATAGCGTGGTACTGCATAGGCCATGAGTTCGCGGAAAGCTGCGCTTTCCACCAACCGAAAGGGCATCATCTCAAACGAGATTAGTTTGGCAATGTGGGCGTTCAAACCCAGTGTACGCGGATGAGAGACTGAGTACTTTCTTGACCTACTCATAGTGTCTGGGAGGGTGAGCTGGACTTGAGAGCTGCATATGGTGGAAGTAGCGGTGGACAGGGCGGACTGAGAGAGGGTTGATGATGGTGATGGAGTTGGTGTTCTTTCTGATGGCCTAGAATCAGTCTTTCGTTGATATAACAGTGGGATTCCCTGACTGCTGTGGCCTTGCAACGACACCTCAACATTTGCTGCTGTGCTAACCGGTGGGCTTATAGTGGGGGAAACAATGTAGCGTTGCTGACTACCTTCGTTGTGATCCGTTGCACATGTGGCACTTGAGGTTTGGTGTTGTGTCCACGCTTGCAAGTGCATGGTGTTTAAATGTCTAAGCATGCAACTGGTATTCAAATTTTTCAGATTTTTCCCTCGGCTAAATGTCTTTGCGCACTTCTTACAGATAACCTTGGCCTGATCATGAGGATTTTGTTCAAAAAAGTGCCACACTGCACTCTTCCTACTTTGGCAGACATTTTGCGGCCTAGCACGCTGTGATCTTTTGACCCTCTGGACAAGCTGTCCAGCAACTCTTTTGATTTTTGGAATCTGTCTTTGGAGTGCTCCGGGCCTGCCAGATAACAGCTGTTGCGATGTCGATGTCTGCTGTGGATGCTCCTCATCTGAGCTATTGGAAGCAGCACCCTCTTCCCCCAATGGATGCCAATCTGGGTCAACAACTGGGTCATCCATCACCTCCTCTTCAATGTCATGTGCACCTTCCTCTGTGTCACCGTGTATGGTGGTATAGTGTGCGGGAAGGGGCACCTGAGTCTCATCAGGGTCAGAATCTGGCTCTGTACACTGCGAGGACAATGTAATGCTCTGAGTGAATGTACCAGCAGAATCATCCATCAGCGGCTGTGCATCAGTGCACTCCATGTCAGATTCATCTTGGCCTGGGTAATTCACCATTTGACTTGATAATACAGGCATGGCATGTGAAAACAGCTCCATGGAGTAATCAGTAGTATGGCCTGCGTCATCCTTCAATCTTGGTTGGGGTGAAGGACACAAGGAAAGGTGTGGTTCATGAACATGAGCCTCCAATGACGACTCAGTGCTTTTACTTTTTACAACTGAAGAAGAGGAGGCGATAGAGCTGGAGGCTGAGTCAGCAATGTAAGACAAAACTTTTTCCTGATGCTCTGGCTTTAAAAGCGGTTTGCCAACTCCTAGAAAACTAAGCCTTCGAAGCCTTATGGAGCCAGACGATGACGCAGGCTCAACACCTCCTGCATTCGGTCCTATTTTGCTCTTGCCACTACCATCAGATGCACGACCAACACCATCATTACCAGCTGCCAACCCCCACCCAATTCCACGGCCTCTTCCACCAGCCTTCCTCATTTTTGGTAGAAATGTAGACAAAATCCAGCAAACTATATAGTAATGTAAAACAAGGTACAAGGTGTCTATAGGACAGGGGAGATTTTGAATTTCTGCTCACACTAGTGGACACTGGACACTTTTGGATTGTGTGAGGCCCACTGAATATCTGAGCGCTATGTCACAGGCTCGATGGCACAGCTGTGACCAAAGTGACTAGAGGATAAGTGAGATTTTGAATTTCTGCAGACACTTGTGGACACTGGACACTTTTGGATTGTGTGAGGCCCACTGAATATCTGAGCGCTATGTCACAGGCTTGATGGCACAGCTGTGACCAAAGTGACTAGAGGATGTGAGATTTTGAATTTCTGCTCACACTAGTGGACACTGGACACTTTTGGATTGTGTGAGGCCCACTGAATATCTGAGCGCTATGTCACAGGCTCGATGGCACAGCTGTGACCAAAGTGACTAGAGGATAAGTGAGATTTTGAATTTCTGCAGACACTTGTGGACACTGGACACTTTTGGATTGTGTGAGGCCCACTGAATATCTGAGCGCTATGTCACAGGCTCGATGGCACAGCTGTGACCAAAGTGACTAGAGGATAAGTGAGATTTTGAATTTCTGCAGACACTTGTGAACACTGGACAATTTTGGATTGTGTGAGGCCCACTGAATATCTGAGCGTTATGTCACAGGCTCGATGGCACAGCTGTGACCAAAGTGACTAGAGGATAAGTGAGATTTTGAATTTCTGCAGACACTTGTGGACACTGGACAATTTTGGATTGTGTGAGGCCCACTGAATATCTGAGCGTTATGTCACAGGCTCGATGGCACAGCTGTGACCAAAGTGACTAGAGGATAAGTGGGATAAGTGAGATTTTGAATTTCTGCAGACACTTGTGGACACTGGACACTTTTGGATTGTGTGAGGCCCACTGAATATCACAGCGCTATGTCACAGGCAGAAATTGGCTAGTGTATCACAAACTACAAGGTGTATGTAGAATTGGGCAGAGTAGGAATCTCCCTAGAGCAGTGGTCCCCAACCTTTTTTGCACCAGGGACCGGTTTCAAGCAAGACCATTCTTCCATGGCCCGGCAGGGCGGGGATGGAGGTGTGGCAGGGGCGGGGCTTTGGTCATAAGGGGGCGGGGCTATGGACATGGTTGTAGTGTAGCAGTGCATACTTATAATTAAATAACATTTATAATGTGACTCAACTCACCATAGGTTTTGAATGAGTGCTCCATCACCCCCTTCTCCCCATCATTGCCTTCACCCCATCACTCCCCTCTCCCCATCATTGCCTTCACCCCATCACTCCCCTCTCCCCATCATTGCCTTCACCCCATCACTCCCTTCTCCCCATCATTGCCTTCACCCCATGACTGCTGTCTCCCCATCATTGCCTTCACCCCATCACTCCCCTCTCCCCATCTTTGCCTTCACCCCATCACTCCCTTCTCCCCATCATTGCCTTCACCCCATCACTGCCGTCTCTCCATCATTGCCTTCACCCCATCACTCCCTTCTCCCCATCATTGCCTTCAGCCCATCACTCCCCTCTCCCCATCATTGCCTTCACCCCATCACTCCCTTCTCCCCATCATTGCCTTCACCCCATCCCTGCCGTCTCTCCATCATTGCCTTCACCCCATCACTGCTGTCTCCCCATCATTGCCTTCACCCCATCACTCCCCTCTCCCCATCATTGCCTTCACCCCATCACTCCCTTCTCCCCATCATTGCCTTCACCCCATCACTGCCGTCTCTCCATCATTGCCTTCACCCCATCACTGATGTTTCTCCATCATTGCCTTCACCCCATCACTGATGTCTCCCCATCATTGCCTTCACCCCATCACTGCTGTCTCCCCATCATTGCCTTCACCCCATCACTCCCTTCTCCCCATCACTGCCTTCACCCCATCACTGCCGTCTCTCCATCACTCCCCTCATGGCCTTCTCCTCATGTCCCCATCTCCTCCAGGGCCAGGCTACACAAACACAGACCAACACACATACACACACACACATACACACACACATACACACACGCATACATACATACACACACACACACACACACAGACACACACACACACACCACCTCTCTCCTCTCACCTGCCCGCCGCCCGCGCTTCCTCACTCTGACACAGCAGCGGCGCGCTCCTCTCTGTGTCAGTCAGAGACAGGAAGCGCGGGCGGCGGGCAGGAAGCTGGACGGGTCCTTGCAGCTCCGCTCCTGCTATCCCCTCTTGCAGGCAGCGGAGCTGCTTGGATCGCTCCCTGCCGCCGCTACACACGCCGCTAAGAACTGCTGCGCGCCGCCCCAGCCCCCGCTACGCCACTGACCGCCCCTGGCTCCCCTTGTGTCCGCGGACCGGCAAGGGCACTGCAGCGGCCCGGTGCTGGGCCGCGGACCGGCGGTTGGGGACCCCTGCCCTAGAGTGCAGGTCTGTAAGAACGGAACATGTCCTCGACTTATTCTCACAGAGTGACACAGATAGCTTCACTGTGGCTGTGATAACAGCCATTACACGGTACTGTGTGAGGAGCGTACACCGCTGTATGGTGTGAAACATGCATGCTCAGTACCTCAGCAGGACAAAAAAAAAAAATTGGGATTGCTTTTAAAAAAGCAGTTTGCAGAGCAGTGGGTAAACAGCAATGCAGCTGTCAGGAAGCCTTAGAAGGCAGCCCAACAACCAACACCACTGATACACCACAATATAGCCTCCCCTTGCACTGCACACACAGTGACTGGTGTGTTGTACAGGCACAATCGCTAGCAGCAGAAGCAGTTTTTTTTTTCTTCTTCCCTGCCTAACACTCTCCCTACAGAATCAGCAGCAACCTCTCCCTATGCTAAGATCGGCAGAAGTAAGATGGCGGTCGGCATGCACGCCCTTTTATACCCCCTGTGACGCCCACCAAAGCAAGCCAATCACTTGCATGCCCTTCTGAAAGATGGTGGTGACCCGTGCCTATGTCATCACGTTGCCCACAGTGTCCGTGGATCCTGATTAGCTGAAAAAGAGCGCAAAACAAACTTTTGAAACGCAACTTTGGCGCGTAAGTCGCCGACCTCGTGGCCGACCTCATCCTAGGGTCGGGTTTCGTTTCATGAAACCCGACTTTGCCAAAAGTCGGCGACTTTTGAAATTTTTCGACCCGTTTCGCTCAACTCTAGTATCATGCAAAATGTGCAGCACCAAAAATTTACAATTTTCTTGGTGGTCTGGGGCGACCCGCATTATCACCTGGGTCCAAAACTGAGGTTTATTCTCAGCCAAAGAAGTAGCATCAATACCCCTCAAAGGAATAGGCATCCACAGAGGTATCATGGGAAAACCACAACATTTAGCTAAGTCCAAATCCATCAGATTCAAAGCTGCTCCTGAATCTACAAAAGCCTTAGTGGAAAATGTGGATAAGGAGCAGATCAGAGTAATTGACAAAAGGAACTTAGGTTGTACACTGCCCACAGGAAATGTGTGTGCAAAACTTTTCTCTCGCTTAGGGAAGACAGAAATAGTATGAGAGGCGTCTCCACAGAAAAAACACAGCTTATTACGCCTTCTAAACTCCTGACGTTGCGCCCTAGACAAAACCCTATCACATTGTATAGGTTCAGACGTTTGTTCAAAAGGCGACAATGCCTCTCATGTAGTTTTATGTTCACGTAAACGCCGATCAACTTGAATGGCTAATGACATAGAATCATCAAGATCAGAGGGAACAGGAAATCCCACCATAACATCTTTTACGGTTTCTGATAAACCCTTCCGAAAGAGAGCTGCCAAGGCACCATCATTCCATGTAGTAAGGACCGCCCACTTTTGGAATTTTTGACAGTATAACTCTGCAGAATCCTGACCCTGGTTCAATGCCAATAGGGTTTTCTCAGCTTGATCAATAGCATTAGGTTCAGCATACAACAACCCCAAGGCTTGAAAAAATGCATCCACATTAGTCAGAATAGGATTTTCAGGTGTCAGAGAAAAAGCCCAATCCTGGGGATTGCCGCGCAGCAAGGAGATGACAATTTTAACCTGCTGCACAGAGCTCCCCGATGAGTTAGGCTTCAAGGCAAGAAATAATTGACAGTTATTCTTAAAATTCAAAAATTTAGACCGATCCCCAGAAAACACATCAGGAGTAGGGATTTTTGGTTCAACATCATGTGATTGAGCGAGATAGGCGGAAATTCCCCGCACTTCAGCAGCAAGCTGCTCAACACGATCAGACAATTGCTTATTCTCCATTAAAGAAGGAATCCTCCCACGGCCCCAGAGAAAAAGAGGAAAAAATACATATATAAAAAAAAAAATTCTGACACTTTTTTTTTTTTTACAATACTTTCCTGCTTTTGAGTACCCTAGAATCTGTGGTTTAGGCTGGTGATTCTGTTATGTTTAGATCACTGAGGAGGAAAGCAAGACCAAGCTAAGCCACTGAAAACCAGAGAGGTTGGTAACTAAGCGGATTGCAGACCCCTGATCCTATCCACACAACTAGCAGTAGCCGTGGAGTGTACCTGCGATGATTCTAGACGCCTTGACACAGCCGGAGGACTAAATAAGCCTAAAGCAAGAAAAGGGGAAATCTAAACAACCCCAGAGCAGACCCCAAAGGAATAGATAGCTCCCAAACATATATTGTCGGTGAGACAAGATGAAAACACAAACACAGGTAGGAAAATAGGCTGAGCAAACGATGGGGCCCACACTAACTAGAAAGGACAGGAAAGGAAAGATACTGTCTGCAATCATGCCAAAAAACCTGCAAAAATGTCCAACACTTCTGATAGCAAAAAACTCTGAAGTCACTAGACTTCACCCACTATATCAGCACTCTGGCATATTCTGAGAACAGAGCAAAAAGAGACCAATCTATTAAAGGACAAAAAGCAAACTGGCACAAACAGTAACATAAGAATGGAAATTCAGCACAGCCCCAGCCGGGGCTGGCTGACCACACAAAACTGAACAGACAAAGCCAAATCAAATGTGAACAATAGCAAAGAACACTTAGCTTGAGAATGCAGGGACTGAACTGGAAACCCAGACCTCAGGAGGCAGGAAACATCATAAGCAGGGAAATAGGGAGTCAGCTGTCTTAAATCCTGTCCGAGACTCCAGATGTCCAATCGTCGTCCTCATTATCAGGTGGCAGGTCTCTGTTAATTAGATCAGCTTCATTACCTCCTGCAGCCACCAGAGGGAGCCCGGAAAGAGAACTCTCGACTCCTCTGTCAATACAACCAGCTCCACCATCCTCACCAGCAACCAGAGGCAGACCAGAAAGTGAATTCACAACAAACATCCTCCTCATGTATGGCATGAGCCCTACACAGCCTCCCCATGTATGGCATGAGCCCCACAGTCTCCCCATGTACGGCATGAGCCCTACACAGCCTCCCCATGTACAGCATGAGCCTCACACAGCCTCCCCATGTACAGCATGAGCCCCACACAGCCTCCCCATGTACAGCATGAGCCCCATACAGCCTCCCCATATACTGCATGAGGCCCCACACAGCCTCCTCATAAACTGCATGAGCCTCACAGTCTCTCCACATACTGAATGAGGCCCCACACAGCCTCCCATATACTGCATGAGGCCCCTACAGTCTCCCCATATACTGATTGAGCCCCACACAGCCTCTCTATATATTGCATGACAGTATACAGCCTTCCCATAGCCTCACCATGTGCAGCATGTCACCCCCATAGCCTCCCCGTGTGCAGCATGATACCCTCATAGCCTCACCATGTGCAGCATGTCACCCCCAAAGCCTCCCCATGTCCAGCATGATACCCCCATAGCCTCCCCATGTATGGCATGAGCCCTACACAGCCTCCCCATGTATGGCATGAGCCCCACACAGTCTCCCCATGTACGGCATGAGCCCCACACAGCCTCCCCATGTACAGTATGAGCCTCACACAGCCTCCTCATGTACAGCATGAGCCCCACACTGCCTCCCCATGTACAGCATGAGCCCCACACAGCCTCCCCATATACTGCATGAGGCCCCACACCGCCTCCTCATAAACTGCAGAAGCCCCACAGTCTCTCCACATACTCAATGAGGCCCCACACAGCCTCCCATATACTGCATGAGGCCCTTACAGTCTCCCCATGTACTGATTGAGCCCCACACAGCCTCTCTATATATTGCATGACAGTATATATACAGCCTTCCCATAGCCTCACCATGTGCAGCATGTCACCCCCATAGCCTCCCCATGTGCAGCATGATACCCCCCATAGCCTCACCATGTGCAGCATGTCACCCCCAAAGCCTCCCCATGTGCAGCATGATACCCCCATAGCCTCCCCATGTGCTGCATGTCACCCCCATAGAATCCCCATGTTCACCCTAATAGAATCCAGATGTTCACTCTCATAGAATCCCCATGTTCACTCCAATAGAATCCCCATGTTCACCCCCATAGAATCCCCATGTTCACCCCCATAGAATCCCCATGTTCACCCCCATAGAATCCCCATGTTCACCCCCCATAGAATCCCCATGTTCACCCTCATAGAATCCCCATGTTCACTCCCATAAAATCCCCATGGTCACCCCATCGAATCCCTATGTTCACCCCCATAGAATCCCCATGTTCACCCCATAGAATCCCCATGTTCACCCCCATAGAATCCCCATGTTCACCCCATAGAATCCCCATGTTCACCCCCATAGAATCCCCATTTTCTCCCCCATAGAATCCCCATGTTCACCCCCATAGAATCCCCATGTTCACCCCATAGAATCCCCATATTCACCCCATAGAATCCCCATGTTCACCCCATAGAATCCCCATGTTCACACCCATATAATCCCCATCCCTCCCCGAGTGCAGAATGACAGCCCCATAGCCTCCCTGTGTGCAGTATGACACCCCCATAGCCTCCCCATGTGCAGCATGTAACCCCCATAGCCTCCCCATGTGCTGCATGTCACCCCCATAGAATCCCCATGTTCACCCTAATAGAATCCCCATGTTCACTCCCATAGAATCCCCATATTCACTCCCATAGAATCCCCATGTTCACCCCTATCGAATTCCCATGTTCACCCCCATAGAATCCCCATGTTCACTCCCATAGAATCCCCATGTTCACCCTCATAGAATCCCCATGTTCACTCCCATAGAATCCCCATGTTCACCCCCATAGAATCCCCATGTTCACTCCCATAGAATCCCCATGTTCACCCCCATAGAATCCCCATGGTCACTCCCATAAAATCCCCATGGTCACCCCATAGAATCCCCATGTTCACCCCCATAGAATCCCCATGTTCACCCCATAGAATCCCCATGTTCACCCCATAGAATCCCCATGTTCACCCCATAGAATCCCCATGTTCACCCCATAGAATCCCCATGTTCACACCCATATAATCCCCATGTTCACTCCCATAGAATCCCCATATTCACTCCCATAGAATCCCCATGTTCACCCCTATCGAATTCCCATGTTCACCCCCATAGAATCCCCATGTTCACTCCCATAGAATCCCCATGTTCACTCCCATAGAATCCCCATGTTCACCCCCATAGAATCCCCATGTTCACTCCCATAGAATCCCCATGTTCACCCCCATAGAATCCCCATGTTCACTCCCATAAAATCCCCATGGTCACCCCATAGAATCCCCATGTTCACCCCCATAGAATCCCCATGTTCACCCCATAGAATCCCCATGTTCACCCCATAGAATCCCCATGTTCACCCCATAGAATCCCCATGTTCACCCCATAGAATCCCCATGTTCACACCCATATAATCCCCATCCCTCCCCGAGTGCAGAATGACAGCCCCATAGCCTCCCTGTGTGCAGTATGACACCCCCATAGCCTCCCCATGTGCAGCATGTAACCCCCATAGCCTCCCCATGTGCTGCATGTCACCCCCATAGAATCCCCATGTTCACTCCCATAGAATCCCCATATTCACTCCCATAGAATCCCCATGTTCACCCCTATCGAATTCCCATGTTCACCCCCATAGAATCCCCATGTTCACTCCCATAGAATCCCCATGTTCACCCCCATAGAATCCCCATGTTCACTCCCATAGAATCCCCATGTTCACCCCCATAGAATCCCCATGTTCACTCCCATAGAATCCCCATGTTCACCCCCATAGAATCCCCATGTTCACTCCCATAGAATCCCCATGTTCACTCCCATAAAATCCCCATGGTCACTCCCATAAAATCCCCATGGTCACCCCATAGAATCCCCATGTTCACCCCATAGAATCCCCATGTTCACCCCCAGAAAATCCCCATGTTCACTCCCATAAAATCCCCATGGTCACCCCATAGAATCCCCATGTTCACCCCCATAGAATCCCCATGTTCACCCCATAGAATCCTCATGTTCACCCCCATAGAATCCCCATTTTCTCCCCCATAGAATCCCCATGTTCACCCCCATAGAATCCCCATGTTCACCCCATAGAATCCCCATATTCACCCCATAGAATCCCCATGTTTACCCCATAGAATCCCCATGTTCACCCCATAGAATCCCCATGTTCACACCCATATAATCCCCATCCCTCCCCGAGTGCAGAATGACAGCCCCATAGCCTCCCTGTGTGCAGTATGACACCCCCATAGCCTCCCCATGTGCAGCATGTAACCCCCATAGCCTCCCCATGTGCTGCATGTCACCCCCATAGAATCCCCATGTTCACCCCCATAGAATCCCCATGTTCACTCCCATAGAATCCCCATATTAACTCCCATAGAATCCCCATGTTCACCCCTATCGAATTCCCATGTTCACCCCCATAGAATCCCCATGTTCACTCCCATAGAATCCCCATGTTCACCCCCATAGAATCCCCATGTTCACTCCCATAGAATCCCCATGTTCACCCCCATAGAATCCCCATGTTCACTCCCATAGAATCCCCATGTTCACCCCCATAGAATCCCCATGTTCACTCCCATAAAATCCCCGGTAACTAAGCGGATTGCAGACCCCTGATCCTATCCACACAACTAGCAGTAGCCGTGGAGTGTACCTGCGATGATTCTAGACGCCTTGACACAGCCGGAGGACTAAATAAGCCTAAAGCAAGAAAAGGGGAAATCTAAACAACCCCAGAGCAGACCCCAAAGGAATAGATAGCTCCCAAACATATATTGTCGGTGAGACAAGATGAAAACACAAACACAGGTAGGAAAATAGGCTGAGCAAACGATGGGGCCCACACTAACTAGAAAGGACAGGAAAGGAAAGATACTGTCTGCAATCATGCCAAAAAACCTGCAAAAATGTCCAACACTTCTGATAGCAAAAAACTCTGAAGTCACTAGACTTCACCCACTATATCAGCACTCTGGCATATTCTGAGAACAGAGCAAAAAGAGACCAATCTATTAAAGGACAAAAAGCAAACTGGCACAAACAGTAACATAAGAATGGAAATTCAGCACAGCCCCAGCCGGGGCTGGCTGACCACACAAAACTGAACAGACAAAGCCAAATCAAATGTGAACAATAGCAAAGAACACTTAGCTTGAGAATGCAGGGACTGAACTGGAAACCCAGACCTCAGGAGGCAGGAAACATCATAAGCAGGGAAATAGGGAGTCAGCTGTCTTAAATCCTGTCCGAGACTCCAGATGTCCAATCGTCGTCCTCATTATCAGGTGGCAGGTCTCTGTTAATTAGATCAGCTTCATTACCTCCTGCAGCCACCAGAGGGAGCCCGGAAAGAGAACTCTCGACTCCTCTGTCAATACAACCAGCTCCACCATCCTCACCAGCAACCAGAGGCAGACCAGAAAGTGAATTCACAACAAACATCCTCCTCATGTATGGCATGAGCCCTACACAGCCTCCCCATGTATGGCATGAGCCCCACAGTCTCCCCATGTACGGCATGAGCCCTACACAGCCTCCCCATGTACAGCATGAGCCTCACACAGCCTCCCCATGTACAGCATGAGCCCCACACAGCCTCCCCATGTACAGCATGAGCCCCATACAGCCTCCCCATATACTGCATGAGGCCCCACACAGCCTCCTCATAAACTGCATGAGCCTCACAGTCTCTCCACATACTGAATGAGGCCCCACACAGCCTCCCATATACTGCATGAGGCCCCTACAGTCTCCCCATATACTGATTGAGCCCCACACAGCCTCTCTATATATTGCATGACAGTATACAGCCTTCCCATAGCCTCACCATGTGCAGCATGTCACCCCCATAGCCTCCCCGTGTGCAGCATGATACCCTCATAGCCTCACCATGTGCAGCATGTCACCCCCAAAGCCTCCCCATGTCCAGCATGATACCCCCATAGCCTCCCCATGTATGGCATGAGCCCTACACAGCCTCCCCATGTATGGCATGAGCCCCACACAGTCTCCCCATGTACGGCATGAGCCCCACACAGCCTCCTCATGTACAGTATGAGCCTCACACAGCCTCCTCATGTACAGCATGAGCCCCACACTGCCTCCCCATGTACAGCATGAGCCCCACACAGCCTCCCCATATACTGCATGAGGCCCCACACCGCCTCCTCATAAACTGCAGAAGCCCCACAGTCTCTCCACATACTCAATGAGGCCCCACACAGCCTCCCATATACTGCATGAGGCCCTTACAGTCTCCCCATGTACTGATTGAGCCCCACACAGCCTCTCTATATATTGCATGACAGTATATATACAGCCTTCCCATAGCCTCACCATGTGCAGCATGTCACCCCCATAGCCTCCCCATGTGCAGCATGATACCCCCCATAGCCTCACCATGTGCAGCATGTCACCCCCAAAGCCTCCCCATGTGCAGCATGATACCCCCATAGCCTCCCCATGTGCTGCATGTCACCCCCATAGAATCCCCATGTTCACCCTAATAGAATCCAGATGTTCACTCTCATAGAATCCCCATGTTCACTCCAATAGAATCCCCATGTTCACCCCCATAGAATCCCCATGTTCACCCCCATAGAATCCCCATGTTCACCCCCATAGAATCCCCATGTTCACCCCCCATAGAATCCCCATGTTCACCCTCATAGAATCCCCATGTTCACTCCCATAAAATCCCCATGGTCACCCCATCGAATCCCTATGTTCACCCCCATAGAATCCCCATGTTCACCCCATAGAATCCCCATGTTCACCCCCATAGAATCCCCATGTTCACCCCATAGAATCCCCATGTTCACCCCCATAGAATCCCCATTTTCTCCCCCATAGAATCCCCATGTTCACCCCCATAGAATCCCCATGTTCACCCCATAGAATCCCCATATTCACCCCATAGAATCCCCATGTTCACCCCATAGAATCCCCATGTTCACACCCATATAATCCCCATCCCTCCCCGAGTGCAGAATGACAGCCCCATAGCCTCCCTGTGTGCAGTATGACACCCCCATAGCCTCCCCATGTGCAGCATGTAACCCCCATAGCCTCCCCATGTGCTGCATGTCACCCCCATAGAATCCCCATGTTCACCCTAATAGAATCCCCATGTTCACTCCCATAGAATCCCCATATTCACTCCCATAGAATCCCCATGTTCACCCCTATCGAATTCCCATGTTCACCCCCATAGAATCCCCATGTTCACTCCCATAGAATCCCCATGTTCACCCTCATAGAATCCCCATGTTCACTCCCATAGAATCCCCATGTTCACCCCCATAGAATCCCCATGTTCACTCCCATAGAATCCCCATGTTCACCCCCATAGAATCCCCATGGTCACTCCCATAAAATCCCCATGGTCACCCCATAGAATCCCCATGTTCACCCCCATAGAATCCCCATGTTCACCCCATAGAATCCCCATGTTCACCCCATAGAATCCCCATGTTCACCCCATAGAATCCCCATGTTCACCCCATAGAATCCCCATGTTCACACCCATATAATCCCCATGTTCACTCCCATAGAATCCCCATATTCACTCCCATAGAATCCCCATGTTCACCCCTATCGAATTCCCATGTTCACCCCCATAGAATCCCCATGTTCACTCCCATAGAATCCCCATGTTCACTCCCATAGAATCCCCATGTTCACCCCCATAGAATCCCCATGTTCACTCCCATAGAATCCCCATGTTCACCCCCATAGAATCCCCATGTTCACTCCCATAAAATCCCCATGGTCACCCCATAGAATCCCCATGTTCACCCCCATAGAATCCCCATGTTCACCCCATAGAATCCCCATGTTCACCCCATAGAATCCCCATGTTCACCCCATAGAATCCCCATGTTCACCCCATAGAATCCCCATGTTCACACCCATATAATCCCCATCCCTCCCCGAGTGCAGAATGACAGCCCCATAGCCTCCCTGTGTGCAGTATGACACCCCCATAGCCTCCCCATGTGCAGCATGTAACCCCCATAGCCTCCCCATGTGCTGCATGTCACCCCCATAGAATCCCCATGTTCACTCCCATAGAATCCCCATATTCACTCCCATAGAATCCCCATGTTCACCCCTATCGAATTCCCATGTTCACCCCCATAGAATCCCCATGTTCACTCCCATAGAATCCCCATGTTCACCCCCATAGAATCCCCATGTTCACTCCCATAGAATCCCCATGTTCACCCCCATAGAATCCCCATGTTCACTCCCATAGAATCCCCATGTTCACCCCCATAGAATCCCCATGTTCACTCCCATAGAATCCCCATGTTCACTCCCATAAAATCCCCATGGTCACTCCCATAAAATCCCCATGGTCACCCCATAGAATCCCCATGTTCACCCCATAGAATCCCCATGTTCACCCCCAGAAAATCCCCATGTTCACTCCCATAAAATCCCCATGGTCACCCCATAGAATCCCCATGTTCACCCCCATAGAATCCCCATGTTCACCCCATAGAATCCTCATGTTCACCCCCATAGAATCCCCATTTTCTCCCCCATAGAATCCCCATGTTCACCCCCATAGAATCCCCATGTTCACCCCATAGAATCCCCATATTCACCCCATAGAATCCCCATGTTTACCCCATAGAATCCCCATGTTCACCCCATAGAATCCCCATGTTCACACCCATATAATCCCCATCCCTCCCCGAGTGCAGAATGACAGCCCCATAGCCTCCCTGTGTGCAGTATGACACCCCCATAGCCTCCCCATGTGCAGCATGTAACCCCCATAGCCTCCCCATGTGCTGCATGTCACCCCCATAGAATCCCCATGTTCACCCCCATAGAATCCCCATGTTCACTCCCATAGAATCCCCATATTAACTCCCATAGAATCCCCATGTTCACCCCTATCGAATTCCCATGTTCACCCCCATAGAATCCCCATGTTCACTCCCATAGAATCCCCATGTTCACCCCCATAGAATCCCCATGTTCACTCCCATAGAATCCCCATGTTCACCCCCATAGAATCCCCATGTTCACTCCCATAGAATCCCCATGTTCACCCCCATAGAATCCCCATGTTCACTCCCATAAAATCCCCATGGTCACCCCATAGAATCCCCATGTTCACCCCCATAGAATCCCCATGTTCACTCCCATAGAATCCCCATGGTCACCCCATAGAATCCCCATGTTCACCCCCATAGAATCCCCATGTTCACCCCATAGAATCCCCATGTTCACCCCATAGAATCCCCATGTTCACCCCATAGAATCCCCATGTTCACCCCATAGAATCCCCATTTTCTCCCCCCATACAATCCCCATGTTCACCCCATAGAATCCCCATGTTCACTCCCATAGAATCCCCATGTTCACTCCCATAGAATCCCAATGTTCACTCCCATAGAATCCCAATGTTCACTCCCATAGAATCCCCATGTTCATACACATGAGAAGAAAAAAAAACACAACACATACTCATCTCGGTCCCGTTCCCAGGCGCCCTGCTTCTGTTGCTGTCTCTGATGCACTGACTCTCCAGCGGTACACAACTGACGCGATGATGTCATCGCGTCAGCTGTTTCACACGCTGATTAGTGGAGGAAGTGGCCAGAGACCCCTCCTCTACCAATGCTGACTGTGGGAGACAGCAGGCGAGCAGGCAGGCATGGTGCGGCCCGTGGACCTCAGGTTTTCAGCCCCACGGCTGTCTCGCGTTGTCCTTAGTTACATAGTTTCCTCTTTTATTATGTATAGCACCATCCCTTATTACGAACCATACTCTCAAGTTATATATGGAACCGTCCCTTATTATATAGCCTCCTCTGATGTTATGTACAGCACTGTCTCTTACATAATGTATTCTTGTTATTTTTGTTATTCACAGCACCCTCTTTTATTACATAGTCCTCACTTGTTAGAAATAAATTGACTTCTGATGGAGCAGCCGGTGATCAGAAGACCAGTCCATCAGCTCCTCCATCAGAAAATAAACTTTCCTATGCTCCATCAGCCATCATTGCTTTATATATCTAACATGCAGCATTGCATGAACACACCTATCGTGTCTCCCCTATTTCCTCATAGATTGTAAGTTTGCTAGCAGGGCCCTCACTCCTCTTGGTATCTGTTGAGTTATGTGATTATTGTTATTCTGTAATGTCTTTTATTGTCTGTACAAGTCCCCTTTAAAATGTAAAGTGCTGCGGAATATGTTAGTGCTATAAAAATAAAATTATTATTAAGAGTGGACGTTATGTAATAAAAAAACAGGGTGCTATATAATTCAATATGTTGTTTTCCCCAGACTGATCATCCCAAAATTATACTATAACGCCTATATGTGTGTAACACGATTTGCAAGAGAGACGTCACCATCGGCTGTTTGACAATCGCTGTCTCCTTGTCAATGAGGGCATTATTATGACACATTAGTCAGGGCACTATGGTCTCCTATGCAAGTAGTTAAAAGAGCTCTGACCTGAAGAAGGCATCTATAAGATGCGGAAATGAACACGCTGTCTTCCTGCCAAGAGCCCCGTTCTAGCACGAGCCATCTCTTTTATATCACACCCGCCCCTTGCAATTACGAGAGAGACACCACCAGCCCGGTCCATCTCCCTACATTGCCCCAACCTTTTGCTCGCCATTCCACGGGCGAGGATTCTTATGTAACACATGGCTGTCTTCCTTTTCCTTGAACAGTTTGCTGCCAAATGAACTGATCCTGGTCATAACAATTGGGGGGTTTGCCGGCTCTTGTTCGGTCGGAGTGTCGTAAATTGGAAGGCGTAGTGGAGTCCCTGAGTGGTCGAGTTAGGTTGCATAGGGGAGAGCGATAGTGTATCAGTTCCTTATGAGGCAGATTCTTCAGGGATCCCAGGTCCTTGTTCTACTTGTCCATCCTCGCGGAGCCATTCAGAACTTTCTTCTTCTTCCTCTTCCTCTACTGTGGGAGCTTTTTCGAGAGTTTCCGGTGCCTCACCCACTTGAACAGGATCTTTTGATAATCAAGGCCGCAGCATATTCCAGTGAACTATCCGAGTAGGAGAGCTTTCTACTTCCTGAAGTTGAATCTCAGACACAGGCCCTTTGGAGCTGACTCGACGCTTTACCCAATATTGGTCCTTTTCCCACTGATTTTCCAGTTTGTCCCGAGGATGTCTTTCTGGCTTTAAGACACGGTCCCCTGTCTGGAGATCTGTCCTCTGCGGCAGAGTTTTCTCAGCATGCTCCAACTCTCGAAGCCTGGTCTGTACCAGGCGATGCAAGGTCTTCAGACGATGGCAATGTTCTTGAACCCAGGAGGACAACCCTGTCTGTGGGTAGTCCTCTTCTGTATCCAACTCCAGCTCAGTGATACCTTTCCCTGCATGGCCAAATAAGAGGGTATAGGGAATATTACCAGTGGTTCAGTGCACTCTATTGTTATTGTATATACCCATACTAATTCTGATACATACTCAAGCCATCAGGCTTTCCGGTCCTCCTCCATGGTCCTCAGCATTTGAATTAGTGTCCAATTGAACCGTTCACAGGCACCATTACCATGAGGGTGATACGGCGTGGTGTGGGACTTCCCAATTTTGTACATACGATGCAACTCCTCCATGTTTAGTTTGCAAAAGAGAAGACTGAGAGGAGACTTAATAGCTGTCTACAAATATCTAAAGGGCTGTCACATTGTAGAAGGATCAACTTTATTCTCATTTGCACAAGGAAAGACTAGAAGCAATGGGATGAAACTGAATGGGAGGAGACACAGATTAGATATTAGAAAAAACTTTTTGACAGTTAGAGTGATCAATGAGTGGAACAGGCTGCCACGAGAAGTGGTGAGTTCTCCTTCAATGGAAGTCTTCAAACAGAGGCTGGACAGACATCTGACTGGGATGATTTAGCGAATCCTGCCTTGAGCAGGGGGTTGGACCAGATGGCCCAGGAGGTCCCTTCCAACTCTACGATTCTATGATTCTATGATCACTTTTCCTAAAAAACAGGCTCCCTGGTCAGAATGGATTCATTTCGGACAGCCATAAACTTGAATTAAATATTTACAGATGGCATGTGCAGCCGAATTCATGGTCTGACCTCGGATTGGAGTAACGACGGCAAACTTCGTGAAGTGATCCACCATTACTAAACAATATTCATACCCCTGATGTGCTGGCCCGATGGACAGATAGTCTATGATTAGCAGTTCTAGGGGGGCGGACGTCACAATAGTTTGTGTACCCAGATGTAGCCTTGCTGATGGTGTTAGCGGCGAATTAATGGAGGACACCAGGGCTTCTAGTTTCAACGCTTTACTCACAGTTCGTGGTACCCACTGGTGCCTGCCTCCGTGCCGTGTCCTCCGGGGTAGAGACTCAATCAACCTCCCGGGCAAGTCAGGGTTCTCCTCTCCAACACTCCGCCAACATGTGCCTTTCCTGAACGACTCCTCTATTGCACCTTTTAGTGTGAAGAACTCCAGTACCGTAGTTCTCTGGAATTCCTCCTGTCAGATGTTCCTAGAACCTTACTTGCATGACAGACAGCTGTAGCCTCTATCGGGGACTCCCTTCTCAGAAGTCCGGGCTCTCTATCCAGTTGCTGTTGTGTCCCAAGTCTTTGATGGGAGTAGTGCATTTACAGCCAACTACTCCACCGGTGTCTGCTGCAGAACCATAAGTATCCATACAACCTCGGGGACCGGGCCCCGGACTTGCGCTTAGAACCTATAGGCAGGGTTCCTCTTCCAACCCACAACTCCTCTCTGTTCTCTTACTCCTTTGTTCCGCGCTGTTCCTTCTCTCTCTTATGGAAGCTTAGGTTGCAGGTCTACGTCTTTTTCCTTCTCTTCTCTTTCCCGTGCCAGCTGGCTCAGATCACTGAGGCAGCTGCAGCACTCTTTCTAAACTGAACTCAAACTGAACTCAAAACTAACTTCAGAACTGAACTCCTCTCACCTGACCTCCCGTCAGACTGACCTACAATTCTCAACTTTCCCTCTCTTTTATACTAACTCCACCCACCTCCCACCATGCGGGAAGTTAAGCGTCTCATGTGCGGTTGGTACCCATGGTGTGGAGGAGAGGAGACTGTCCTCCAGGCCCTGGGTACCATACCCCTGTAAAAAAAAGAATAAAAAATATAAAATCGGGGTATATTTACCTTCCGACGTCCCGTACTGCATTCCCGGCCTAAGCGTTCCCAGTAATGCCTTGCGGCAAGGTCCTGTGATGACGTAGTCTCGCGAGATCGCTATAGTAACGCGAGACCAACGTCATCACAGGTCTCGCAAGGCATTACTGGGAACGCTGTGACCCGGGATGGCAGCGCGGGACGTCGGAAGGTAAATATACCCCGATTTTTTATTTTTTTATCATTTTTAACATTTTATCTTTTACTATTGAGGCCGCATAGGCGGCCTCAATAGTAAAAAGCTGCTCACACTTGTCAAACACTATGTTTGACGAGTGTGACCCAGCTGTCAATCACTTTCCAAGCGATGCTTCAAATCGCTTGGAAAGCGCTTGAGAAAATCGCGGCAAAATCGCGAACAGAATCACGGTAAAATCGCGGTGAAATCGCACGGAAAAAAACGCGCGATTTCTGGGAAGGAGTCCGGTTTTTAGTCTGCGTTTTAACACGCAACGTGGGCACATAGCCTAAATGTGTCTCGTTCTCTAGGGGGGGCGTAGCATAACTGAGTCTCTGGCTTCTCCATCCTTCGTGATAATTTATATGAATCTAATGAAAATGTAAAGTCCCTGTGGGTAGAGATAAGGGGAGGAAGGAAAAATAATAAATTACTGATAGGGGTTTGTTATAAGTCTCCAAAAATAATGGAAGCAACAGAGAATATCCTCATAAAGCAAATAGATGAAGCTGCGACTCAAGGAGAAGTCATTATTATGGGGGACTTCAACTACTCTGAAATACATTGGGGAACCGAAACCTGCAGTTCCAGCAAAGGTAATAGTTTTTTGACAACTATGAGAGACAATTACCTTTCACAACTGGTTCAGGACCCAACAAGAGGGGGGGCACTGCTAGACCTAATATTAACCAACAGGCCAGACCGCATATCAAATGTAAGGGTTGAGGGTCACTTGGGTAACAGTGATCACAAATTAATAAGTTTTCATGTATCCTTTAATAAGATGTGTAGTAGAGGGGTTACAAGGACACTAAACTTCAGGAAGGCAAATTTCCAACGGATGAGAGATGATCTTGGTGCAATTAACTGGGACGATATCCTGAGACATAAAAATACACAAAGAAAATGGGAGACGTTTATTAGCATCCTGAATAGGACCTGTGCACAATATATACCATATGGGAATAAACATGCGAGAAATAGGAGGAGACCACTATGGCTAAATAGAGCTGTAAGGGGCGCAATAAGAGATAAAAATAAAGCATTTAGAGAATTAAAGCAAGTAGGTAGTGATGAGGCATTAAATAAAAACAGAAAATTAAATAAATTCTGTAAAAAGCAAATCAAGACAGCAAAGATTGAGACAGAGAGACTCATTGCCAGAGAAAGTAAAATAATCCCAAAATATTCTTTAACTACATAAATAGTAAGAAGCTAAAAAATGATAGTGTTGGTCCCCTTAATAATAGTCTGGGTGAAATGGTGGATGAGGAAAAAGCCAATATGCTAAATGACTTTTTTTCAACAGTATTTACACAAGAAAATCCCATGACCAGGGGTGGGATTTAAATTTTTAACAACAGGTTCTGTGTTTATGTGTAAGAAAACCACACCCATTTTAAGCCACACCCATTTACACACACCTTTTCCTCAAACATATACAAGTAGGGGCACAGTCAAACAGTTGAAAAAAAAAATAAATTGGAATGAGATCAGAGCAGTGCAGATTCTGGCCAGCGGCTCTCCTGACCCGAGTGTGATAACTGCATATATTTCTATGCAGCTGTATCACTTGACTGACCGGCTGGCCAGGCTGTGCACTACATTCTGATATTAACAGTTACCATCAAACACCAGATCACTCATATAACCAGCAGCTTTTGTTCTGGCCAAAATAATTTTTAAGCTGATGCCACAACACGGGAGACTCTTTCGGCCGGGCCCTACTCTACTCTAAACTATTATAAATAAATATATATTTATGTATTTTTCTTTAAGGGAATGAATCACATATATTTACATTTTTTTTAAACAACCATTAATACCACATACAAGAGACAAATATCGTCACACCCTGACCAGACCACATATTACCACCACATAGTCACCGATTAATACCACATACAATGCACAAATAACGCCGTACCATGACCAGACCACATATTACCACCACATAGTCACCGAATAATACCACATACAATGCACAAATACCGCCGCACCATGGCCAGACCACATATTACCACCACATAGTCACTGAATAATGCCACATACAAGGCACAAATAACGCCGTACCATGACCAGACCACATAGTACCACCACATAGTCACCGAATAATACCACATACAAGGAACAAATACCGCCGCACCATGGCCAGACCACATATTACCACCACATAGTCACTGAATAATGCCACATACAAGGCACAAATAACGCCGTACCATGACCAGACCACATAGTACCACCACATAGTCACCGAATAATACCACATACAAGGAACAAATAACGCTGCACCATGGCCAGACCACATATTAACACCACATAGTGACCGAATAATACCACATACAAGGAACAAATACCGCCGCACCGTGGCCAGACCACATATTACCACCACATAGTCACCGAATAATACCACATACAAGGAACAAATAACGCTGCACCATGACCAGACCACATATTACCACCCCATAGTCACCGAATAATACCACATACATGGAACAAATAACGCCGCACCATGACCAGACCACATATTACCACCACATAGTCACCAAATAATACCACATACATGGAACAAATACTGCCGCACCATGACCAGACCACATATTACCACCACATAGTCACCAAATAATACCACATACATGGAACAAATACTGCCGCACCATGGCAAGACCACATATTACCACAACATAGTCACCGAATAATACCACATACATGGAACAAATAACGCCGCACCATGACCAGACCACATATTACCACCACATAGTCACCAAATAATACCACATACATGGAACAAATACCGCCGCACCATGGCAAGACCACATATTACCACCATATAGTCACCGAATAATACCACATACAAGGAACAAATACCGCCGCACCATGGCCAGACCACATACAGTGGGGCAAAAAAGTATTTAGTCAGTCAGCAATAGTGCAAGTTCCACCACTTAAAAAGATGAGAGGCGTCTGTAATTTACATCATAGGTAGACCTCAACTATGGGAGACAAACTGAGAAAAAAAAATCCAGAAAATCACATTGCCTGTTTTTTTTTCATTTTATTTGCATATTATGGTGGAAAATAAGTATTTGGTCAGAAACAAAATTTCATCTCAATACTTTGTGATATATCCTTTGTTGGCAATGACAGAGGTCAAACGTTTTCTGTAAGTCTTCACAAGGTTGCCACACACTGTTGTTGGTATGTTGGCCCATTCCTCCATGCAGATCTCCTCTAGAGCAGTGATGTTTTTGGCTTTTCGCTTGGCAACACGGACTTTCAACTCCCTCCAAAGGTTTTCTATAGGGTTGAGATCTGGAGACTGGCTAGGCCACTCCAGGACCTTGAAATGCTTCTTACGAAGCCACTCCTTCGTTGCCCTGGCGGTGTGCTTTGGATCATTGTCATGTTGAAAGACCCAGCCACGTTTCATCATCAATGCCCTTGCTGATGGAAGGAGGTTTGCACTCAAAATCTCACGATACATGGCCCCATTCATTCTTTCATGTACCCGGATCAGTCGTCCTGGCCCCTTTGCAGAGAAACAGCCCCAAAGCATGTTTCCACCACCATGCTTTACAGTAGGTATGGTGTTTGATGGATGCAACTCAGTATTCTTTTTCCTCCAAACACGACAAGTTGTGTTTCTACCAAACAGTTCCAGTTTGGTTTCATCAGACCATAGGACATTCTCCCAAAACTCCTCTGGATCATCCAAATGCTCTCTAGCAAACTTCAGATGGGCCCGGACATGTACAGGCTTAAGCAGTGGGACACGTCTGGCACTGCAGGATCTGAGTCCATGGTGGCGTAGTGTGTTACTTATGGTAGGCCTTGTTACATTGGTCCCAGCTCTCTGCAGTTCATTCACTAGGTCCCCCCGCGTGGTTCTGGGATTTTTGCTCACCGTTCTTGTGATCATTCTGACCCCACGGGGTGGGATTTTGCGTGGAGCACCAGATTGAGGGAGATTATCAGTGGTCTTGTATGTCTTCCATTTTCTAATTATTGCTCCCACAGTTGATTTCTTCACTCCAAGCTGGTTGGCTATTGCAGATTCAGTCTTTCCAGCCTGGTGCAGGGCTACAATTTTGTTTCTGGTGTCCTTTGACAGCTCTTTGGTCTTCACCATAGTGGAGTTTGGAGTCAGACTGTTTGAGGGTGTGCACAGGTGTCTTTTTATACTGATAACAAGTTTAAACAGGTGCCATTACTACAGGTAATGAGTGGAGGAAAGAGGAGACTCTTAAAGAAGAAGTTACAGGTCTGTGAGAGCCAGAAATCTTGATTGCTTGTTTCTGACCAAATACTTATTTTCCACCATAATATGCAAATAAAATGAAAAAAAAACAGACAATGTGATTTTCTGGATTTTTTTTTCTCAGTTTGTCTCCCATAGTTGAGGTCTACCTATGATGTAAATTACAGACGCCTCTCATCTTTTTAAGTGGTGGAACTTGCACTATTGCTGACTGACTAAATACTTTTTTGCCCCACTGTATTACCACCACATAATCACCGAATAATACCACATACAAGGCACAAATAACGCTGCACCATGACCAGACCACATATTACCACCCCATAGTCACCGAATAATACCACATACAAGGCACAAATAACGCCGCACCATGACCAGACCACATATTACCACCCCATAGTCACCGAATAATACCACATACATGGAACAAATACTGCCGCACCATGGCCAGACCACATATTACCACCACATAGTCACCGAATAATTCCACATACAAGGCACAAATAACGCCGCACCATGACCAGACCACATATTACCACAACATAGTCACCGAATAAAACCACATACATGGAACAAATACCGCCGCACCATGGCCAGACCACATGTTACCACCATATAGTGACTGAATAATAGCACATGCAAGGAACAAATAGCGCCACACCATGACCAGACCACATATTACCACCAGATAGTGACTGAATACTACAATACTGATCATTACTTAAAAACACAATACTAAGTGCAATTGTATACAGAAAGTCTGTATTTACTGTCAGTGTACAGGTAACACACTGACTCACCAGTGACATCTCTAGCGGAAGTCCTTCATCTTTGCTTTTCTTTTTCATCCAGCACAGACCGCAATCACTTCTTCCAGCCAGGACTAGTCTCTGCATGAAATAACACAGTTACCTAGAGCATGGCTTCCAGAGCACATTCCCCACTTTTTCCCTTTCTTCTATACTACACATCTGAATACAGATGTGCACCCACCATTAATACATAATTGGTTATTATGCAACCCACCATTCCAAATAAAAATTATAATCCACCACTGTGCACCCACTAACTATAAATGCCACTTTCCCCATTTAATATATAAATTGCACCTGTACTCTTTGCCCCAATTCATTACCAGGCACTTCAACCTCAACGCCCCCCACTATGTACTTTCCGCTCTAACAATAACTCCGATTCATTATATTTACATGCCCCTCCCGCTTCAATTCATTGTCTTGTCTTTTGCACCCACCCTCTATTCATTATCAACTGCTCTACCCCACATTCAATACATCACTTACTCCCGCACACTCAAAATTCTTTATTTGTTCTCCAGATAGATCATTTGCTCTCCTCACCCCCCACCTTCAATTCATCATTTGCTCTCCTCACCCCCTCGCCTTGAATTAAATTGATGTGCCCCATCACTCACACTGAATTCGTCATTTGCAGTCCCCTGTCCTCTCCCCCACATCATCATTTGCAGTTCCCCCACTTTAATTTGAAGTTCCCTTACTTCATCCGTCGCAGTCCCCTGTCACCCCTCACTTCATCTGCTGTGCCCCTTCATCATTTGCAACCCCCTTCTATTTCATCATGTGCAGTCCCCCTTACCCCCACTTCATCATGTGCAGTCTCCCTTACCCCCCACTTCATCATGTGCAGCCCCACTCCCCCATCATCATGTGCATCACTCTTAACCCTACATCATGTGCAATCCCCTTTACCCAATTCATGTGCAGTCCCCCTTACCCCCAATTCATCCTGTGCAGTCCCCCTTACCCCCACTTCATCCTGTGCAGTCCCCCTTACCTCACCACTTCATCCTGTGCAGTCCCCCTTACCCCCCACTTCATCATGTGCAGCCCCCCTTCATCAGGTGCAATCCCCCTTACCCCCCATCAAGTGCAGCCACACTCCATCATGTACAGCCCCACTCCCCCTTCATCATGCGCAGCCCCACTAACCCAACTCCATCATGTACAGCCCTACTCCTCCCACTCCATCATGTGCAGCCCCACTGCCCCTTCATCATGTGCAGCCCTGCTCCCCCCACTCCATCATGTACAGCCCCACTCCATCATGTACAGCCCTACTACATGTACAGCCCCACTACATGTACAGCCTCACTCCCCCCACTCCATCATGTGCAGCCCCACTCACCCCCCTCCATCATGTACAGCACCATTCACCCCCCTCCATCATGTACAGCCCCATTCACCCCCCTCCATCATGTGCAGCCCCATTCACCCCCCTCCATCATGTGCAGCCCCATTCACCCCCCTCCATCATGTACAGCCCCATTCCCCCCTCCATCATGTCAGCCATATTCACCCCCTCCATCATGTACAGCCATATTCACCCCCCTCCATCATGTACAGCCCCATTCACCCCCCTCCATCATGTGCAGTCCCATTTACCCCCTCCATCATGTACAGCCCCATTTACCCCCCTCCATCATGTGCGGCCCCATTCACCCCCTCCATCATGTGCAGCCCAATTCACCCCCGCCATCATGTACAGCCCCATTCACCCCCCTCCATCATGTGCAGCCCCATTCACCCCCCTCCATCATGTGCAGCCCCATTCACCCTCCTCCAACATGTGCAGCCCCCACACCCCCTCCAGCATATGCAGCCCCACTCACCCCCCCTCCATCATGTGCAGCTATATTCACCCCCTCCATCCTGTACAGCCCCCGCACCACCCTCCATCATATGCAGCCCCATTCACCCCCTCCATCATGTCCAGCCCCATTCACCCCCTCCATCATGTGCAGCCCCATTCACTCCCCCTCCATCATGTACAGCCCCCGCACCCCCCTCCATCATGTGCAGCCCCATTCACCCTCCTCCAACATGTGCAGCCCCCACACCCCCTCCAGCATATGCAGCCCCACTCACCCCCCTCCATCATGTGCAGCCATATTCACCCCCCTCCATCCTGTACAGCCCCCACACCACCCTCCATCATATGCAGCCCCATTCACCCCCTCCATCATGTCCTGCCCCATTCACCCCCTCCATCATGTGCAGCCCCAATCACTCCCCCTCCATCATGTACAGCCCCCGCACCCCCCTCCATCATGTGCAGCCCCATTCACCCTCCTCCAACATGTGCAGCCCCCACACCCCCTCCAGCATATGCAGCCCCACTCACCCCCCCTCCATCATGTGCAGCCATATTCACCCCCCTCCATCCTGTACAGCCCCCGCACCACCCTCCATCAAATGCAGCCACATTCACCCCCCTCCATCATGTGCAGCCATATTTACCCCCCTCCATCATGTACAGCTGCCCCATTCACCCCCTCTATCATGTGCTGCCATATTTACCCCCCTCCATCATGTACAGCTGCCCCCTCACTCACTGAATTCATTTAAAAAAAAAAAAAAAAAGTTTCCTATACTTACCTCACAACTGCTCCCCAGCAGCTCCTCTCTGCAGCCAGCGTCCAGGTACATGTCGGCATCTGCATGATGACGTCATCACGCAGGCCCGACACCTGACCTGAAAGTAGAGGGAGCGGGAGCTGTGCACCTGTCAGCTGTGTGACGGCCGTGCACAGCTCCCTGCCCGATACACTGTGATGTGGGCAGCTGTATTTGCTGCCGGCCGCGTCACAGAAAAGAGGGCACGGCCGCACACAGTTCTGGATCGCGGCTGTGAATCTCCCTGGTTCGGAGAGCCGGCTGCTTTTTTATCAACCGGTTCCACCGAACCGGGGAGAACCGGCTGAATCCCACCCCTGCCCATGACAGATAACATGATAAGGGATAAAAATTCTCCATTAAATGTCACCTGCTTAACCCAGCAGGAAGTACGGCGGCGTCTAAAAATCACTAAAATTGTCAAATCCCCGGGCCCGGATGGGATACACCCCCGAGTACTGGCGTATAGCAAATGTGGTACCAATATTCAAAAAGGGGGCAAAAACTGAACTTGGAAATTATAGGCCAGTAAGTTTAACCTCAACTGTGGGTAAAATCCTGGAGGGTTTTCTAAGAGATACTATACTGGAGTATCTGGAGAAGAATAACCCTATGACCCAATATCAACATGGGTTTACAAGGGACCGTTCCTGTCAGACTAATCTGATAAGCTTTTATGAAGAGGTAAGTTCCGGACTGGACCAAGGGAATGCAGTGGACGTGGTGTACATGGACTTTTCAAAAGCTTTTGATATGGTGCCACACAAAAGGTTGATACATAAAATAAGAACAATGGGGATAGGGGAAAATATGTGTAGGTGGGTTAAGAGCTGGCTCAGGGATAGCAAAACAAAGGGTGGTTATTAATGGAGCACACTCGGACTGGGTCACGGTTAGCAGTGGGGTACCACAGGGGTCAGTTTTGGGCCCGCTTCTTTTTAACATATTTATTAATGAACTTGTAGGGGGCATAGAGAGTAGAATTTCAATAATTGAAGTTGACACTAAACTCTGCAGGGTAATCAATTTAGAGGAGGACAATTTTATATTACAGGAGGATTTTTGTAAACTAGAAGCTTGGGCTGATAAATGGCAAATGAGCTTTAATGGGGATAAATGTAAGGTCATGAACTTGGGTAGAACGAACAAGATGTATAATTATGTGCTTAATTGTAAAACAGTGGGCAAAACAGTCACTGAAAAAGACCTGGGTGTATGGGTGGACGCCAAACTCACATTTAGTGGCCAGTGTCAGGCAGCTGCTGCAAAGGCAAATAAAATAATGGGATGCATTAAAAGAGGCATAGATGCTCATGAGGAGAACATAATTTTACCTCTATATAAGTCACTAGTGCGACCACACTTAGAATACTGTGTAAAGTTCTGGTCTCCGGTGTATAAGAAAGACATAGCTGAACTGGAGCGGGTGCAGAGAACAGCGACCAAGGTTATTAGGGAGCTAGGGGGTCTGCAATACCAAGACAGGTTATTACACTTGGGGTTATTTAGTTTGGAGAATCGAAGGCGTAGGGGTGATCTTATTACAATGTATAAATATATGCGGGGACAGTACCAAGAGCTTTCTAATGATCTTTTTACTCTTAGACCTGTGACGGGGACAAGGGGGCATCCTCTACGTCTGGAGGAAAGAAGGTTTAAGCATACTCACAGAAGCGGATTCTTTACTGTAAGAGCAGTGAGACTATGGAACTCTCTGCCATATGATGTTGTAATGAGTGATTCCCTACTAAAATTTAAGAAGGGACTGGATGCCTTTCTTGAAAAGTATAATATTACAGGGTATATACACTAGTTTCCTTAATATTGTGTTGATCCAGGGAGCTAGTCTGATTGCCATATGTGGAGTCAGGAAGGAATTTTTTTCCCCAATGTGAAGCTTACTGTTTGCCACATGGTTTTTTTTTGCCTTCCTCTGGATCAACATGTTAGGGCAAGTTAGGATAGGATATGGGTTGAACTAGATGGACTTAAAGTCTCCCTTCAACCTTAATAACTATGTTACTATGCTACTAATGTCATAATAGCAACCTCGGTTTCCAATGCAGGGGTCATGGGGTCCATTCTCATCATCCCCCTTATGCACTCAGAACAGTTCCATAACATGGTGTTGCTTCCCGTAAACTTTGGTAAATTGTTAAACATGGCCCCCAGAGAGATACTGGACCTAGGTCCAACCCCAACTGCTTGGTCTGCCGCCTACATGCTGTTGGACTGCATCCTGCCAACTACGCCAAGTGTAAGGTTCTAGCAGGCACGTGGGATGCAGTGACGAGCAGGAGGCAGAGCAAGCGTTAATGGGTATTTTATAAAGAATTATTATAACAGTAAATACTCCACACAGGGAGAGAGATAATAAAGATGTACAAGGAATACACCACAATAGAGCAATAGTATGGGTACAGATAAAGGGTTAACTGTGATCACTGTGTCTGTGATTCCTGGACGGCGGAGGGTGAAGTTCCCGAACTGGTCCCAGAGAAAAGTGAAGCACTGTTTCTTAACAGTGGCAACGTATCCTGGCCTTTTCACGCGTAGTCTTGTGGTCCTGCAACAAGGTACTGCTCGAGTGGTTATCTGCGGCACTGCGGTTGGTGAACTAAGTCCCGGAGTGGAGGCTGCGGTAACGCTACCTGCTTCAGCGTGCACTGTTGGGTGAGTACTATGTTGCAGGCCAGAAGCAGTCAGCGATATGGAATGCTTTGTCTTAGTCACGTCAGAGACGATAGGAATAGTGGTCTCTAGAGGTAAGTCTGTATGCGCGGGGGAATGGAGAGCACAAAGCGGGCCTGCCTGTTGGCGTCGGTCTGTGGAGAGGGACTCAACCTTTTCCTGTTGCACACGCTGTCTTCCCGCCAAGACCCTCCTTCTGGCGCTCATCGTCCCTTTTATATTACACCCGCCCCCTGCAGTCAGGTGCAAAGGTCTCTTTCAGTCAGGAAGTCCTTCCCACAGCAACAATGGTGGAGAGAGACACCACCAGCCCGGTACATCTCCTTATATTCTCAGTACTGTTTTTTCCCGTTACCGTATATACTCGAATATAAGTCGAGTTTTTCAGCCCACTTTTTGGGCTGAAAAAGACCCCCCCTCGACTTATATTCGGGTCACGGTTCAAACTTACCTGGTCCCCGTCGTCTCCGCATTCCCCGGTATGTGTCTGCGGTCCCCTGCAGCCTGTCAGTGTCCCGGCGGCGGCGTTACAAGTCGCTGTGCGCCGCTCTCTCCCAGCACGCCGCTCTCTCCCGTCCTCCGGCAGTGACGTGCAGGGGGCGCGATGACGTGGATAGCACGCGCCCTCTGCCTGAGTCACTGAAGAGCCGGTAACGCTCAGGAGCAGCTGTCAGCAACGGAGGTGAGTATATAGTGTTTTTTTTTTTAAATTCCAGCAGGGGCAGCAGCAACGTGATAGGATTACGGTACCGGTAATCCTATCACTTGGCCAATAAATCATGCACTGTGCAGCATTTATGGGGGCATACCTGTTGTGCAGCATTACGGTATTTGGCCCACCATTACTCACTGTGCAGCATTTATGGGGGCATATGTTCTGCAGCATTACGGTATTTGGGCCACCATTACTCACTGTGCAGCATTTATGGGGGCATATGTTCTGCAGCATTACGGTATTTGGGCCACCATTACTCACTGTGCAGCATTTATGGGGGCATACCTGTTGTGCAGCATTACGGTATTTGGGCCACCATTACTCACTGTGCAGCATTTCCCACCCTAGACTTACAGTATGTAAGTATACAGTCATGGTCAAAAGTTTTGAGAATGACACAAATATTAATTTTTACAAAGTCTACTGCTTCATTTTTTCTAATGGCAATTTGCATATACTCCAGAATGTTATAAAGAGTGATCAGCTTAACAGCAATTACTTGCAAAGTCAATATTTGCCTAGAAAATGAACTTTATCCCCCAAAACACATTTCAACATCATTGCAGCCCTGCCTTAAAAGGACCAGCTAACATCGTTTCAGTGATTGCTCCATTAACACAGGTGTGGGTGTTGATGAGGACAGGGCTGGAGATCAATCTGTCATGATTAAGTAAGAATGACACCACTGGACACTTTAAAAGGAGGCTGGTGCTTGGCATCATTGTTTCTTTTCTGTTAACCATGGTTATCTCTAAAGAAACACGTGCAGTCATCATTGCACTGCACAAAAATGGCCTAACATGGAAGAGTATCACAGCTAGAAAGATGGCACCTCAGTCAACAATCTATCGCATCATCAAGAACTTCAAGGAGAGAGGTTCCCATGTTGCCAAAAAGGCTCCAGGGCGCCCAAGAAAGACCAGCAAGCGCCAGGACCGTCTCTTAAAAGTGTTTCAGCTGCGGGATCGGGCTACCAGCAGTGCAGAGCTTGCTCAGGAATGGCGGCAGGCAGGTGTGAGTGCATCTGCACGCACTGTGAGGCGAAGACTCTTGGAGCAAGGCTTGGTCTCAAGGAGGGCAGCAAAGAAGCCACTTCTCTCCAGGAAAACATCATGGACAGACTGATATTCTGCAAGAGGTACAGGGAGTGGACTGCTGAGGAGTGGGGTAAAGTCATTTTCTCTGATGAATCCCCTTTTCGATTGTTTGGGACATCTGGAAAACGGCTTATTCGGAGAAGACCAGGTGAGCGCTACCACCAGTCTTGTCTCATGCCAACTGTCAAGCATCCTGAAACCATTCATGTGTGGGGTTGCTTCTCAGCCTAGGGAATGGGCTCTCTCTCAGTCTTGCCTAAAAACACAGCCATGAATAAAGAATGGTACCAGAATGTCCTCCAAGAGCAACTTCTCCCAACCGTCCAAGAGCAGTTTGGCGATCAACAATGCCTTTTTCAACATGATGGAGCACCTTGCCATAAAGCAAAGGTGATAACTAAATGGCTCAGGGAAAAAAACATAGAGATTTTGGGACCATGGCCTGGAAACTCCCCATATCTTAATCCCATTGAGAACTTGTGGTCAATCATCAAGAGACGGGTGGACAAACAAAAACCTTCAAATTCAGACAAAATAAAAGCATTGATTTTGCAAGAATGGACTGCTATCAGTCAGGATTTGATCCAGAAGTTGATTGAGAGCATGCCAGGGAGAATTGCTGAGGTCCTGAAGAAGAAGGGTCAACACTGCAAATATTGACTTGCTGCATTAACTCATTCTAACTGTCAATATAACCTTTTGCTACTCATAATATGATTGCAATTATATTTCTGTATGTGATAAAAACATCCGACAAACACACATAAAAACCAGAGGCCAGCAGATCATGTGAAAATATAATATTTGTGTCATTCTCAAAACTTTTGGCCATGACTGTATACGGTATTTTGAACATTTTGCAGTAAAACTAATAGAAAGCATATTCAAAAAGTATTTGAAGGATTTTTATGTGGATTTACAGTAACTTAATGCCCACTGCAACCCCTCACAATGTATGATGACCCCACAGCCCCTCACACAGTTAGATGCCCCCCACAGCACTTCACACAGTATGATGCCCCCACAGCCCCTCGCACAGTTTGATTCCCCCACAGCCCCTCACACAGTATGATGACCCCACAGCCCCTCACACAGTTAGATGCCCCCCACAGCACTTCACACAGTATGATGCCCCCACAGCCCCTCACACAGTATGATACTCCCCACAGCCCTTCACGCAGTTTGATGCCCCCACAGCCCTTCACACAGTATGATGCCGCCACAGTACATGCTCTCCCCACACAGTTTAATGCCCCCACAGCAGCCTCACCTACACAGTATGTTTCCCCTATAATATATTCCGCCACATATTTTGGTAACCCCCAACTAAGTTCCTCACAAACACACATAGTACTTCCACATAAGCATCACACTTGTCTGATACCTGCCTTGCCTTGTGGCTTCTCTTGTCTTACTGAACTTATTCCTATTGTCAGTGTATGTACAGCCTGAAAATTCCATTAAGACAATTAAAAGGGTGCCTTCAGCACAATATCAGGGGAGAGCGCAGACGTTGAAAGCAAAACAAGTCATGTTAAAAGAGGAACACAGTAATTGAGATGAACAGGATATTGACACGTTCCCCCCTCATGTTCTCCTTTATAGGTTTAAAACAGGTGGATCCAGTTGTCCCACATGGGATGTCCTTTTTCAGTGATCAGACTTTGAAGAGAGTTATTCACATCTACCCAGGCATTCAGACTTCAGTCTTAGGCCGGAGTCACACTAGAGAGGAATATGGATGAGTTCTATGTGATAAAACATCACATATCACTCGGACCAGTATTTATCTATGGGGCAGCTCCCATCACTGTTTTTTTCTCGGCCGTATTACATGTGCGAGTGAAACCGCAGCATGCTGCAATTTTCGGCGTATATCGGCTGAGACTCGCCAATGAAAGTCTATGGGTGCGAGAGAAAAAAAAAAAAAATTGCACACCACATGGACCACCCGTGTGACTTGCGAGACATACTCAAGCAATTTCCAGGTGACAGGAAATTGCCTCATTCACTATCAGCCAATAAATAGGGTTGCTGATTAGGATTTAAATTAATTTCAGGCCATGGATCTGTTATATGTCCATTTTGCAAGGCTGCGATAAAATCACGGCATATGCATCACATACGGATGTCACACGGATACTTAGATGCGAGGAAATCGCATCCTCTCATTTCAAACTGATTACGCATGGATCACCATGCAGAGAAGATTGGTGCGATTCTCGGCCATCAGAATTGGACCGATTTTTTACACGTTAAGTGTGACTCCAGCCTTAGAAAGTTATTCACGTAGGACCCAGAAGATTTGAGACCACCTTGTCGTTGGCAGATGGGCATGCATGAATTGGCCAAATTATGTGCTAAACATCTCATTTTTTTCTAGTATCCAGAAGCAGTATTCCTATCCATAGTTCATATACTTAACATTGACGTGCTTTAGCACTGTAGGGAAGGTGACCTGACGGACGGACTTGTCTGTAGGGAGAGAAGGGATGGTTGGTGCACTGAAGATGGATGCTTGTAATAGTAGAAGGGAAACAGCTGGGGAAAATGGAATAGGAGTGCAGTACCTGTTTGATCACAAGATGGCAAGAGGGAGCGTGAGAACAGGACTTGACAGCAGCTTAAGGCTACGAAAACGCTTAGTCATGGGGGGCGGGGAGACAGGAACCCACAAGGGGATTTCCCGAGCAGGGAGATAAATAGGACAGGAGAGGGTTCCAGAGGGTTCCAGTCCTGGGAGGAGCTCAGGAGGAGAAGAGACAGTGAAGGAGAATGGACAGCAGTGGAGAGCTCGACCAGGGGACTGAGGAGAAAAGACAGTTGGGGGTGGCCCCGACACGAAGAACCGCAGAACAGACGAGGCCCCGGGGGTACCAAATGGACGACGACCTCGGACTGGTGAAGCGCTGGTGGTAGATAGGCCTAGGGCAGCCCCAGTGAAAGAGCCGCGAGGAACGTCACTACCACAGACGGAAGGTGCAGGTACCCGGGCCTGAATACGGAGAGCTGTGAAAGTGCTGCGGTGTATGGCTACGGTTGTCAGGAGGATGGCCAATAAACTCGGACCTGCTGTACCCGAAATCTGCCTCCATCTCGTGTCTGTGTCGTCTGTTCGCGGCAAGCAGTGGACCACCCCCCAATCCAGGCCATTACCACAGCACTACGAAGTGCAAGTTTGTTTATTGAATATGAAGGTGGCTGCTCCTAATATGCACCTATTCACACTAGCTTGGAAGTGCCACATAGTCTTTTGTCATCATCAAAATGAACCATTTCCAGAGTTGGATAAGCAATAATCCTAAAGGGAAACACAATGTAATGTCTTATTATAAGAAAGTAGATACAAACCTATTACTTCTACTACATTTTGAAATATTGTCACTGTTAGTTTTGCAGTTTAAAGGAGTTGTCCCACTCATAACTTATTATTTGTGCACAGGATATGACTTGTATATGACAAGTTGCTGATCGATGCTTTTCCGATATCTGAGTCAATATGTATTTACAGTCTCCACTAAAAACAAAGTGTTTGCCATTAGTGATGAGCGAGTATACTCGTTGCTCAGGTCTCCCCAAGCATGCTCGGGTGTCCTGCGACTATTTTGGTGTGCTCGAAGATTTAGCTTTCACCGCCTCAGCTGCATTATTTGCAGCTGCTAGACAGCCTGAATACATGTGGGAATTCCATAACAAACAGGCATTCCTCACATGTATTCAGGCTGTCTAGCAGCCACAAATCATGCAGCTGCGTCGACAGAAACTAAATCTCCGAGCATGCCAAAATACTCAGAGACCACCCGAGCAACGAGCATACTGGCTCATCACTATTTGCCATCAAAGGTAATAGTTTTGGTGAGATGAGATTTTCAAAACCCATACACATATTCTGAAAAAAAAATCAGCTCAGAAAAATGTGTGGCTAATTTTCAATTTCATCCTAACGTACAATTTGAGCTGAAATTCCACATTGTAATGAGAATTTTATCCGATAGCTCCAACATATTCTCCAGCACTTTACAATTAAGTGAGGATGTGTACAGGCAATCGACTATCGCATAGTCTGACTGTTCTGTCCAGCCATATAATTGCTGTCTAGAAAGTCATTTCTGTGTGTATTAATCCTTCATATATTTCATACTGTAAGGTAACAGCACCACCTGCTGGCCGTTTAATGCATAGATTCTAGTTTAATTTGCAATGTATTGTGGGATTATTCCTGTTACACCATAGTCTTGTTTATGACACTGTGTGGGGAACAGCAGCCTTTATTCCACCACGTGTCTTCGGAGAATGTACACCATTCGTGATCTTCATACTTCTTAAACAGCCTGCTCTAAGCCTAGTTGGTAAGCACTATCTAGGTGTTATAATCCTGTCTTTATAACGTTGTTGTATTAAATAGGTAATCATCAGCTATGTGTTACCTCATGGTACCTATGTATTGCAGACTATCTGTATTTTTATACTCTGTGTAGTTATATATTCTGAAATGCTCCTGTTATTGCATCCTATAGTTTCACCCTTTCCTGTCACATCTGCAATCAATAAAAGAAGGTTACAATTTTGCAGCCTCTTTTTCTTAAAGAAGACAGGGGGTTTAGCTACATGTCTCATAGCAGGATGTGCAAACGTGTATGAGGACAGTATAGTGAAACAACTGCTGAGAACAAGCTCAGAAGATCTGACGTTACAGAGCCCGCCATTATCCAAGCATACGGTTATTGCATACGGATATTGCAGCAACCTCCTAACGTTCGGACCGAATAATTGGACCATACGGAGCCAGCCATTATCCACGTAGAGCCGACAAAGGGATATCACAGCGGCTGCCTAACTGTTGAATCATGTCTCATGGACGAGCATCCTCTTTCAAGACGAGATCACGAGTTGGTTCCTCCTAGACATCATCTGTCAGCAATGCCGCCGCTATTGCCCGCGCAAAAGCTGAATCGGCAAAAGCAAGAAGCACCTTTGCTGAGCAAGAGATACAATTGAAACTTCATCAAGCATCCCTGGATGCAGAAAAAGCACGCCAACAAGCATGCCTGGATGAAGAGAAAGCATGCCTTGAAGCAACATTACAGAAACTTGCTATTGAAAAAGAAACAGCAGCTGCCATAGCAGAAGCAGAAGCCTTAGAAGCTGCCGTATATTCTGACGACGAACACAGCAGGCGCAGCAGTGTGCTAGGCCTACAGCAAGTTACTCACGATCCATTGCAGCATACTGCAGAGTACGTCCATCAGCATTCCAAATCAAATGAAGATCCAGACCCACAGGCGAAGACAGAGCATTTTGTCAACTAGTCAAGCCAACCAGATAATTCGGACCCCCAGAAAGCCAACTATCAGTCTCCCTACCAAAAGCAAGGAAATACACATTGGGATGATACTGACTACAATAATCTTTCTCCAGAACAGAAGATCCGGAATCTGTCCCGGCTTAAAGACAATCCCTTCGCTTCAGAAAGGTACTACAGCAGTTGGACCAAACCAGAGACATCTAACAGGTATGATTGCACAGCACACATGTACTCTGACAACACTCCATCAGCTGGCATCAGTGCCAATCAAGCCATGATGGACTTTGCCAAGTTCCTTGCTCAACGTGAGTTGGTCACTAAGGGACTTGTAAAGTTCAGCGATCGAGCTGAAAACTACAGGGCTTGGCGAGCCTCCTTCAAAAATACCATAAGAGACATAGGTCTATCATGTAGTGAAGAAGTGGATCTTTTGGTAAAATGGCTAGTAAGTGAGTCTGCCGAACACGCAAAGAGAATCAGAGATATTAATGTAAATTATCCAGATGTCGGCCTCAAACGAATTTGGAATAGACTTGATGAATGCTATGGCTCAGTAGAGGTTATAGAAAGTGCCTTGTTTAAAAGAATAGGGGACTTTCCTAGAATAGTGAACAAGGATTATTCAAAGCTCAGAGAACTAACTGACTTGTTAATGGAGTTATGTGTAGCAAAAGCAGAAGGAGATCTTGTGGGGTTGACATATCTCGACACTGCTAGAGGTGTGAACCCCACCCCATAGTTCAAAAACTCCCATGTAACCTTCAAGACAAATGGGTTACATATGGTTCTAGGTATAAACAGACTTACAATGTACCATTTCCTCCATTCAATGTGTTTGTAGATTTTGTCTCAGAACAAGCAAAAATTAGAAATGATCCTATCTTTGATTTCATGCTGTCATGTGCCAATAACTCTGTTAGTAAACCTTGCAGAACAACTGTAGAGGTCCACAAAACTAACATTTCTTCCACAGGTTCAGTTCGCAAAAAGTTCAGCTCCGGTCAAGGAGAAGACAAATCCAAAGACCCAAGCAGGCAGTGTCCCTTACACAAGAAGCCGCATTCCTTACTTAAGTGCAGAGCTTTCAGAGAAAAGTCATTGGAAGAAAGGAAGGCCTTCCTTAAGGAGAACCGCATCTGCTACAAATGCTGCTCTTCAACATCCCACTTCGCCAGGGACTGTGAGGTTAGTGCAAGGTGTACTGAATGTGACAGCACTGAACATAACTCAGTTCTACACACTGGACCACCATCGGATGCTTTGCCCCAAGAGCATAGCGGGGAACTGAATTACTCAAATACTGACACTCCAGCCATTACTTCCAAGTGTACAGAAGTTTGTGGAAATCTCATAGGAGGCAAGTCCTGCTCTAAAATTTCCCTAGTGAGAGTTTACCTGGCAGATGAAAGGGACAAAGCCATCAAAGTGTACGCGATTTTAGATGATCAGAGTAACAGGTCATTAGCCAAGTCTGCCTTCTTTGATAGCTTTAACGTCAGAGGACCCAGTGCCCCCTACTCTTTGAAAACTTGTGCCGGCATAGTAGAGACAGCTGGTAGGAGAGCAACAGGCTACATGGTGGAGTCTATAGATGGCCAAATGCGTCTGCCCTTACCAACCATATTGGAATGTAACCAGATTCCTCACAACAGGTCAGAGATACCTACGCCTGAAGTGGCATCGTATCATCCTCATCTGAAGCGTATAGAACACCTGATTCCTAACCTTGACCCAGAGGCTCAAATAATCTTGCTCCTAGGGAGAGATATTCTACAAGTTCACAAGGTTAGACAACAGATCAATGGCTCGCACAATGCTCCATATGCTCAGAGACTCGACCTTGGGTGGGTCATTGTAGGAGAGGTCTGTTTAGGAGGTGCACACAAACCGGCAGTGGTTAACAACATGTTTACCAGGACTCTCGAGAATCGACGTCCATCTCTCCTTCAACCATGTGAAAATCACTACTTCATAAAGAAGTTGCTACACAGCACTTCAGCACCAAGTATCTTAGGCTGGTTTCACATTTGCGTTTTTTTGCGCTGGAAAAAAACGCATACGTGCGCATGCGTTTTTTCCCCTATATTTAACATGGGTGCGCATACCTGCGCGCTGGCATGCGCACGTATGCGATTTTCATGCGCTGCGTTTTTTTGGGGTGTGCGTTTGTATTTTCCAGACGCAGCATGTTGCATTTTTTGGCCCTGCAAAAAAGCGCATGCGCACGTATGCGCACGTTTTGCGCTAAAAATGGCCATTATAGCCTATGGATGCGCATACGTGCGCACTGGCATGCGCATGTAAGCGTTTTTTTAGCGCTGCGTTTTTTTGGTGGTGTCCACTTGTTGTACTAGTTATAATCTTCTAAAGTCAAAAAAAAAAAGTCTATATAAAAGGAGGTGCCTGCCAAAACTCTGCCACTACTACACTGACAGATTGGAGAGCAGACAGTCAACAAGGAACCCATCTTCTATCAGCGAAGAATGTGAGTATATTACATTATATGCCTGTCCTTTTAAATTATGTATGTACTAATGATTTTTATTATTTTTACATGCAGTATGTCTTCAGAATCCGAGTATTCCCCATCGCGGCAGGAATTGGCGCAAGCAGACCGTGAGGTGATTATTTTCGTGCATCTGGTAAGTATATCTGCTGCTTCTCCAAATCTCTTACGTTTTTTTCAACTTTTTTAAGACATCGTCATCATCATCTTCTGCGGACGGGACTAGTGAGGGCGAAGAGCAGGAGCAGTGAAGCCAAGTCCCGGTGGTGATACGGAATGTATGTATCAAATGATTTGTAATGTTCTTTATTTTTTATCTTCTATTTTTACTCTTTTTTATGTTTCTTTTTTTGTAACTTTTTATTCAATTTAAATTTGATTATTCTAATGAATGTGTTTTGTCTAGGTTCCACAACGGGATGAAGACGTCTACCTGGATAATGAGCAGCTCATCAGCCTGGTCCAGGAGCGTTCGCTGTTGTGGGACAGCCGTGACCGGCTGCACAAGGACATTGTGGTGACCCGGCGGCTATGGAATGAGGTGGCCGCAGCGTTGATGGATGGCTGGGACAGCGCCACAGCATCCTCCAAAAAGGCGTTTAGTGAGTATTTCCCTGCTCTGTATTGTGCCGCAGTGACTGTTGTCCTTGACGGCACTGTTGGGTTTCGTGCTAGGCATATTCTAGCAGGAAACCCAACAGTGTCATCGGGGTCTACAGTGACTGCTTTGAGTATTGTATTGCTACATTGTGCCGCAGTGACTGTTGTCCTTGACGGCACTGTTGGGTTTCGTGCTAGGTGTATTCTAGCAGGAAACCCAACAGTGTCATCGGGGTCTACAGTGACTGCTTTGAGTATTGTATTGCTACATTGTGCCGCAGTGACTGTTGTCCTTGACGGCACTGTTGGGTTTCGTGCTAGGTGTATTCTAGCAGGAAACCCAACAGTGTCATCGGGGTCTACAGTGACTGCTTTGAGTATTGTATTGCTACATTGTGCCGCAGTGACTGATGTCCTTGACGGCACTGTTGGGTTTCGTGCTAGGTGTATTCTAGCAGGAAACCCAACAGTGTCATCGGGGTCTACAGTGACTGCTTTGAGTATTGTATTGCTACATAGTGCCGCAGTGACTGTTGTCCTTGACGGCACTGTTGGGTTTCGTGCTAGGTGTATTCTAGCAGGAAACCCAACAGTGTCATCGGGGTCTACAGTGACTGCTTTGAGTATTGTATTGCTACATTGTGCCGCAGTGACTGTTGTCCTTGACAGCACTGTTGGGTTTCGTGCTAGGTGTATTCTAGCAGGAAACCCAACAGTGTCATCGGGGTCTACAGTGACTGCTTTGAGTATTGTATTGCTACATTGTGCCGCAGTGACTGTTGTCCTTGACGGCACTGTTGGGTTTCGTGCTAGGTGTATTCTAGCAGGAAACCCAACAGTGTCATCGGGGTCTACAGTGACTGCTTTGAGTATTGTATTGCTACATTGTGCCGCAGTGACTGTTGTCCTTGACGGCACTGTTGGGTTTCGTGCTAGGTGTATTCTAGCAGGAAACCCAACAGTGTCATCGGGGTCTACAGTGACTGCTTTGAGTATTGTATTGCTACATTGTGCCGCAGTGACTGTTGTCCTTGACGGCACTGTTGGGTTTCGTGCTAGGTGTATTCTAGCAGGAAACCCAACAGTGTCATCGGGGTCTACAGTGACTGCTTTGAGTATTGTATTGCTATATTGTGCCGCAGTGACTGTTGTCCTTGACGGCACTGTTTTTTTTTTAACAACAGTGGACAAAGTCCGAACACGTTGGCGTTCGATCAAGGACCGCTTCAACAGTGATGTTCGTGCTGAGGGCCAGGTTCGCAGTGGATCTGCGTCAAGGACCAGAACTAGATACCGTCACTATCACGCGTTGCAGTTCCTAAGACCGGTCCTTGCCACGAGATCGTAAGTATTATAAATTTTGGGTTTTTATTTTTATTAATCTGTGTTTTTCTAATCCACAGCTGATGCTTCTTGTAAAGGAATGGTAGTAATGATTTTCCTTTCTTCCACAGCACCTGGAGCAGCACCCTGCAACCTGGCCCTGGAGCGGTCCTTCCTCGGACGTCCTCTGACCCGTCCCAGCCATCCGACAGCCAGGAAGCACCTTGCAGGTCAACCACACACACAGCTGGTGACCAGGAAGCTGGGCCATCAGGTGTTCCCCTGTCCCAGGTCTCTGCCACTGGTTATGCGGGCACTACCCGCCAGCGGCAGAGGGCCTTGGACAGGAATGTCTTGCCCGAGTTTATGCATTTGAGCGAGGCCTTTAATTCCAGCCTCAAGTCACTGTCCAACAGAGTTGAAAGCGGTTTTGCACTCATGGAACGTGGTTTTAACCACTTTGAACACCGCTTCAATTCTGTAGAACAGCGCCTTGACCGTCTGGAGGCCGACCTCAACAGACCAGCACACCATTTTTTAGTAAGATTGAAAAGGGCATGGCGGAACACCTTAGTCCTGAGCAACAGCTGAATGTGCTGCAGGCCTGCAACAATGCTTTCTTGCAGGCTATGCAGCATAATCGGTACGGTCAGCAGTCAGTGGTGTCATTTCCACCTGTGCCACCATTGACTCGCTTCACCTCACTACCGACTTGTGCTGCATACCACTGCACAGACACCTCTATTCAAAGCCAGGACACCCACCGTTACACCACCACAAGTCTGAGTGCAGCTGGTCACTTCACCGACACCACCATGGCAAGCGCTGCTCCTGTCTGGAGCACCACCGCCACTCCCATGCATGCGTGGAGCTCAGCCACTACTAGGCAAACATGGAACAGCCCTGCCGCTACAACAACATGTAGTAGCCCTGCCACCACCACTCTGCAAACCTGGACCATCACTGCCGCCACCAGTCCTCCTGCAAGGACGAGCACTGCCAACGAAGAGCAGCAGCAGCAGCCACCTCAGCAGCAGCAGCCACCTCAGCAGCAGCCACCTCAGCAGCAGCAGCAGCCACCTCAGCAGCAGCAGCCACCTCAGCAGCAGCAGCAACCACCTCAGCAGCAGCAGCAGCCACCTCAGCAGCAGCAGCAGCCACCTCAGCAGCAGCCGCCACCTCAGCAGCAGCAGCAGCCACCTCAGCAGCAGCAGCAGCCACACCAGCAGACGGGGGACCTACATTCAATATTTGCCCCTAGTTCAAGGCAAAATCTATCAAGGCGGGCATTGGGCCAAAGTCGGTCCAGGCACACAAGCCTACAGCGACATGCCATTACAACTAATGTACCTGAACAGATTTCCTCTCCTCCAAGTGTTCCTAGTTTAATTCCCTTAACTGGACTACCTTCCCCCACAAGTTTTGTTGCCCCTTCCCCTCAAACACCGTCTTCAACTGCAAGTGTTGCATATTCCCTGCACACCCCCAAATTGAAACCATCTGCCCCCAAACGCCGGAAAAAATAATTTTTTGGTTTATTTTTGTGATTAAAAATAAATTTACATTTGTGGTTCACCATTACAAAGTTTCATTAATATTGTTTGCGCCGCTCACACACACTGTTGAAACTTGTCTTAAAAATAAGTTTCTTTCTAGTTTCACATGTTTGTTTTTTGTGAAACAAGATGCTAGTTGTTAAAAATCGAGTTATTACAGTAGGCCTTGGTATGACTATACTAGGCCGTGGTATTTCACATATTACTATACTACTAGCCCCAAGGCCTACTATACTCATATTTGAAATACCACGGCCTAGTGTAGTCATTCCAAGGCCTAGTGTAATAACTCTAGTTTTACCAACTAGAATCTGGTTTCATGAAAAACAAACTGTTGAAACTTGTCTAAAAAATAAGTTTCTTTCTAGTTTCACCAGTTTGTTTTTTGTGAAACAAGATGCTAGTTGTTAAAAATCGAGTTATTACAGTAGGCCTTGGTATGACTATACTAGGCCGTGGTATTTCACATATTACTATACTACCAGCCCCAAGGCCTACTATACTCATATTTGAAATACCACGGCCTAGTGTAGTCATTCCAAGGCCTAGTGTAATAACTCTAGTTTTACCAACTAGAATCTGGTTTCATGAAAAACAAACTGTTGAAACTTGTCAAGTTTCACCAGTTTGTTTTTCGTGAAACAAGATCCTAGTTGGCAAAAATAGAGTAGGCCTTGGTATGACTATACTAGGCCGTGGTATTTCACATATGACTATACTAGTAGGCCCAAGGCCTACTATACTCATATTTGAAATACCACGGCCTAGTATAGTCATTCCAAGGCCTAGTGTAATAACTTGTAAGTTGGAATGGAGCAGATTACATTCATCCACTCAATGCTGACTTGTATTCCCCATGGACTTTCATTGGGGTTGGGTTTTGAGGGTTGTGTTTTGAGAAAATCACATACTTTTTTTTCAACTAGTTGCACAATTTTCTCTTGAAAAAAATTGGTTTCCTGATTCATGGCCTGCAGCTTTGCTCGTTCCAATATATTTCACGCAGACTAGCAATGCTGCATTTTAACTCATATGTGTATTTACCTGCCCAGGTGTGTGAACATCAAAAAATTCAGTTATACATGGGAAGTTTTTTATTTAATTGGAGTTTAAAAAATATAGTGCACTCAGTAATGGTATCAAATAAGGTTTTTTATTACCATAAACAAACAAAAACATTACACCATTTCATCTTGCCAGTGCACCCATCCTACATCAGAAATAAAGTAGGCCGCAAATTGGTCCCTCATTTGGCCAACTTCAACGGATGACCTGAGAGTGTGCTGAGTGAATTCAGGCAATGGGTTAGGAGCATCATCGTCCAGTTCAAAGGTCGGGTGCTCTTTAGCCATCACAAAGTTATGTAGAACCACACAGGCCTTCACCACCTCATCGACTGTTTCAAGTTTAAGATTAATGGCCGTGCCCAGAATTCGCCATGTGGAGACAAGAATCCCAAAAGCACACTCGACAGTTCTTCTGGCCCTGGTCAGCCTGTAATTAAATATTTTTTTGGTGTGGTCCAAGTCCCGGCTGGAGTAGGCTTTCAGTAAGTTTCCGCACATTTGAAAAGCCTCATCGCCAACCATTACAAAGGGCAGTGGTGGAGCTTCGGTGTGAGGAAGAGGCCGTGGCATAGGGAAATTAAATTGGTTGCCATACAACCTCCGGCCCATGTCTGAGTTTTTAAAAGCCTGTGAGTCATTACCACGGCCAAATGCTCCAATGTCCACTGCTACAAACATACATCCGGCATCCGCAATCGCAATGAGTACTATTGAAAAGTACTTTTTGTAATTATAGTACTCAGATCCCGTTCTTTGGGGTTTGATGATCCGTATGTGTTTACCATCAACAGCTCCCAAACAGTTGGGAAAATTGCATACTGTCCAGAATTTGTCAGCAATTTCCATCCACTTTTCAGCGGTGGGCAGGGGCATAAATTCTGGACAAAGAACATTCCAGAGAGCCCGGCAGGTGTCAGCAACAATTCCAGACAAGGTAGAGATTCCAATACGGTACTGGAAGTGTAGTGAAGATAGGGTTTCTCCAGTCGCCAGGAATCTGTGAACAGACAAAGAAGTAAAATTAATATTTATGTATATTATTTTAAAAAACTATAAAATAAAATATTAGTACATTCACGAAAACTAATTACCCAAGGTTTTGAATACTAAATTTAAAAAAAAAACATCAGACCGCACCCCTTGGTTTTTAAAACATACCGTAATGTCACCAGTAGCCGTTCCTCAGGAGGAATCGCACGACGGAGCTGTGCGTCCTGTCTCCGGATGGATTGTTGGACACGAGCAAGCAAATCCATGAAACTTTCGTGGGACATCCTGATATAATCTGTAAATTTCTCCGGGTTTGACTGGAGCTCGCTGTAGAGGGTGTGGTATGCCCCACGGCTCTCCCGGAGTTCAACAATCGGATGTATCCACATACGCCGCCGTCTTCGCTGCCTCTCTCTCTTCCTCTGTTCGTGGCAAGCAACTGCATACGCCTGAGCCATCGCGATGTCCAAATCCAAGTTGAAGTGAAAACTCTTCCAGCGCAGATCCATGGTCACGAGAAGAATCAAGCAAATGTGAAGAATACTGTAGACAGGGTCTATATATTAACATACCACACCCACAATGAAGTCCCATTGGTCTTGTGTGTTGTTGAATGGTTGTTTTTTCTTTTTTGTGGGGTTTTTCCAAAATCTGTAAAAAAACGCAAACGCACAAAAAACGCATACAAACGCGCAAAAACGCTGCGTTTTTTTCCTGCATGCGCATAAAAATGCTTGAAAAAAACGCAGCGTTTGTATGCATTTGTATGCGTTTTTTCAATGCGTTTTTTTGCGGGAAAAACGCGCTGCAAAAAAAAGCAAGTGTGAAACTAGCCTTAGCGAGTCGTGCCAATGATGATTGCATTCAGAATTGCGACCAAGATCACCTTGGGTGTACGGTCTTTCACAAGACCAAAGAAGATAATCGCATAGCAATGTCATTTGAAGATAGACTGTTCCTAGAGATGATGGAGCAAGGAATGGTGCAGGACAAAATGATGAGCTGGATTGCACCTCTACCCTTCAAGCCTCAAAGACAACGCTTGTCTAACAACAGAGAACAAGTTTACAAACGATCTGTTTCCCTCAGGCACAGCTTCCATAATAAACCAGAGATGAAAGACCATTTCTTAACCTTCATGGAGAAGATATGTAAGAACGGTCATGCAGAGTTAGCACCTACACTTCAAGAGTTTGAGGACCACTGGCACCATGGTAAACACGTCCACACAGCTCTACAGCTAGAGCAGTCGAAGAATATAATTATCTGAGCTGTACAACGGGAAAACTATGCTAAAGAAATCGACTGTTTAACCAATTAACGACCAATACCAAAAGATAGTGTTCTGAGGAAACTCAGAGCAGCAAGAAAACCGCAACTCTCTTCCAACTTGGATATGAATGACGTAGAAAAATACCTAAGTGTACAAGGGTGTACTTGGACATTCAACCCACCACATTCTTCACATATGGGAGGTGTATAGGAAAGAATGATAGGTGTCACAAGGAGAATCCTTGATTTAATCTTCTTACAGGAAGAATCTGCAAGACTGACATACGAAAGCGCGACAACATTCATGGCCGAAGTGTCAGCCATCATAAACGCCAGACCGTTAACTCCAATTTCCAGTGATCCTGGTGACCCAACGGTTCTCACCCCAGCCCTGCTGCTTACGCAGAAGGCCGACCCTAATTGCTCTCCACCTGGAGAATTTAATGTTAAAGACCGTTACAGGAGTCGATGGAGACAAGTACAGAGTCTCTCCAATGCCTTTTGGGACAAGTGGAAAAAACAGTACCTGCCTACTCTGCAACAGAGGAGAAAGTGGCAAACCAGCAAGCCTAACCTCCAGCCTGGCGATATAGTACTAATGAAAGACTGTCAGTCTCGGAGAAATGAATGGCCATTAGGTCTCATTACCCAGACATTCCCAAGTAAGGATGGAATCGTACGTAAGTTGGAAGTAAAAATAGGAAAACAAGGAGAGACCAAATTGTTCCTCAGGCCAGTAGGGGAACTCGTTCTGCTGTTCTCGTCCAATAAACACAATAGTGACGTCGGCTGACGTTCAGCTGGGAGTGTTCTGTCCAGCCATATAATTGCTGTCTAGAAAGTCATTTTTGTGTGTATTAATCCTTCATATATTTCATACTGTAAGGTAACAGCACCACCTGCTGGCTGTTGCTGTCTAGAAAGTCATTTTTGTGTGTATTAATCCTTCATATATTTCATACTGTAAGGTAACAGCACCACCTGCTGGCTGTTTAATGCATAGATTCTAGTTTAATTTGCAATGTATTGTGGGATTGTTCCTGTTATATCATAGTCTTGTTTATGACACAGTGAGGGGAACAGCAGCCTTTATTCCTCCATGTGTCTTAGGAGAATCTACACCATTCGTGTTCTTCATACTTCTTAAACAGCCTGCTCTAAGCATAGTTGGTAAGCACTATCTAGGTGTTATAATCCTGTGTTTATAATGTTGTTGTATTAAATAGGTAATCATCAGCTATGTATTACCTCATGGTACCTATGTATTACCTCACGGTACATATGTATTACCTCATGGTACCTATGTATTACCTCATGGTACCTACAGTTGTGGCCAAAAGTATTGACACCCCTGTAGTTCTGTCAGATAATACACAGTTTCTTCCTGAAAATGATTGCAAACACAAATTCTTTGGTATTATTATCTTCATTTAATTTGTCTTAAATTAAAAAACACAAAAAGAAATGGATATAATTCAACACCAAACATAAAAAAGAGGGTGGACAAAAGTATTGGCACTGTTCAAAAAATCATGTGATGCTTCTCTAATTTGTGTAATTAACAGCACCTGTAACTTACCTGTGGCACCTAACAGGTGTTGGCAATAACTAAATCACACTTGCAGCCAGTTGACATGGATTAAAGTTGACTCAACCTCTGTCCTGTGTCCTTGTGTTTACTACATTGAGCATGGAGAAAAGAAAGAAGACCAAAGAACTGTCTGAGGACTTGAGAAACCAAATTGTGAGGAAGCATGAGCAATCTCAAGGCTACAAGTCCATCTCCAAAGACCTGAATGTTCCTGTGTCTACCGTGCGCAGTGTCATCAAGAAGTTTAAAGCCCATGGCACTGTGGCTAACCTCCCTAGATGTGGACGGCAAAGAAAAATTGATAAGAGATTTCAATGCAAGATTGTGCGGATGTTGGATAAAGAACCTCGACTAACATCCAAACAAGTTCAAGCTGCCCTGCAGTCCGAGGGTACAACAGTGTCAACCTGTACTATCCGTCGGCGTCTGAATGAAAAGGGACTGTATGGTAGGAGACCCAGGAAGACCCCACTTCTTACCCCGAGACATAAAAAAGCCAGGCTGGAGTTTGCCAAAACTTACCTGAAAAAGCATAAAACGTTTTGGAAGAATATTCACTGGTCAGGTGAGACAAAAGTAGAGCTTTTTGGGCAAAGGCATCAACATAGAGTTTACAGGAGAAAAAAAGAGGCATTCAAAGAAAAGAACACGATCCCTATAGTCAAACATGGCAGAGGTTCCCTGATGTTTTGGGGTTGCTTTGCTGCCTCTGGCACTGGACTGCTTGACCGTGTGCATGGCATTATGAAGTCAGAAGACTACCAATAAATTTTGCAGCATAATGTAGGGCCCAGTGTGAGAAAGCAGGGTATTATGAATGAGTCACCGTAGGAGGCAAAAACAGAAACGCTAGCTAAGTCCAGAAAACCAGAGAAGTTGGCAGCTATCGGATTGCAGACCCCTGAACCTATCAACAACAACTAGCAGTAGCCGTGGGGGGTTCCTACGGTGCCCTAGACCCCTCGATCACAGCCAAAGAACTACATAGCCTAAAGACAGAAAGGGAAATCTAAACTGCCCCAGAGTAGACCCCAAAGCAATAGGCAGCCCCTAACATATAATGACGGTGAAGGAAGAAGAAAAAACACTAACACAGATAGAAAGACAGACTGAGCAAATGATGGGGCCCAAGCTAACTAGATAGGACAGGATAGAAAAGCTGCTGTCTGCAATCCGCCAAAAACCCTATCAAAACAAGAGCCAACAGACTGACAAGGAAAAAGGCCCTGAAGACGCTAGGCTTCAAAAAGACTATGTCAGTACTCAGGTATTTTCTGAAGACAGAGCAAAAAGACACAAAGGAATTCAGCTCACCCCAGCAGGGAATGGCAGAATCCAGAAAAGCAAGGCATAACAAAACCAAAACACAAATGCAAAAAGCAAAGCAGAAAACTTAGCTTTTGAGGAGCAGGAGCAGGAATCAGACTGGTCTCCTAGAATCCCTCAGAGAAATCACCAGCGAGGCAGAAGGGCATCGGCTGCCTTATATCCAGTCAGCAATTCCCGTCACCCAGTCATCCTCTACCAGCTCAGGTGTTTGGTAATCAGCCTCACTACCTTCCTTCACCAGAAGAGGGAGTTCATCAGACCTCAATGGTGAAGGGGAAAATGAACTCATAACAGCTGGGTCTCCCTCAGAGGTCATGGGTCTTCCAGCAGGACAATGACCCAAAACACACTTCAAAAAGCGCTAGAAAATGGTTTGAGAGAAAGCACTGGAGACTTCTAAGGTGGCCAGCAATGAGTCCAGACCTGAATCCCATAGAACACCTATGGAGAGATCTAAAAATGGCAGTTTGGAGAAGGCACCCTTCTAATATCAGGGACCTGGAGCAGTTTGCCAAAGAAGAATGGTCTAAAATTCTAGCAGAGCATTGTAAGAAACTCATTGATGGTTACCGGAAGCGGTTGGTCGCAGTTATTTTGGCAAAAGGTTGTGCAACCAAGTATTAGGCTGAGGGTGCCAATACTTTTGTATGGCCCATTTTTGGAGTTTTGTGTGAAATGATCAATGTTTTGCTTTTTTGCTTCATTCTCTTTTGTGTTTTTTCATTTAAGACAAATTAAATGAAGATAATAATACCAAAGAATTTGTGTTTGGAATCATTTTCAGGAAGAAACTGAGTATTATCTGACAGAATTGCAGAGGTGTCAATACTTTTGGCCACAACTGTATGTATTACCTCATGGTACCTATGTATTACCTCATGTTACTGTGTATTGCAGTCTATCTGTATTTTTATGCTCTGCGCAGTTATATATTCTGAAATGCTCCTGTTATTGCATCCTATAGTTTCACCCTTTCCCGTCACCTCTGCAATCAATATAAGAAGGTTACAATTTTACAGCCTCTTTTTCTTAAAGAAGACAGGGGGTTTAGCTACATGTCTCATTGCACATCCTGCTAACGTGTATGAGGACAGTATACTGACAGTTACAGGAGGAGTGAGGGTCCTGCTTGCGAACTTACACTTTTTAAATATGTGGAATTTGCTAAAGAATTGCAATGGATCAGTGATTGGACCTGGCCTTGGAGATATTAAGAACTGTCGCAAGTTTTACACTAATAAATAAGTCTACACTGTCACCTTGTGGTTACTTTGTATATTACCAATAGTTCAGCTGAACTCAACTACTTATTTATTTTACTCAGATATATAACTCAGATATATAGCGCCATTAATTCCACAGCACTTTAGGGCTGTCGTCATCACTATCCCCATTGGGGCTCACAAGCTACACTCCCTATCAGTATGTCTTTGGAATGTGGGAGGAAATTCACCCAAACATGGGGAGACCATACAAACTCCTTGCAGGACCCCAATGCTGCAAGGTTGCAGTGCTAACCACTGAGCCTTATCGCATACTGTTGGATATGTTGGAAGACAACATGGACAATGTATATATCATAAGAATACTGAACTTACAATTGAATCCATAAACGCTGGATAACATCAAAGACTTAAGGGCCTATCACACTAAGAGATATCGCTAGCAATATCGCTATAACTTGTGATGTTATAGCGATATTGCTAGCGATATCGCTGTGTCTGATACTTACCTCCGACCGCTCCCCCGCTGGTTATCGCTGATCGTGCGAGAACGTCCAGGACCATTTCTCGTGGTCAGCTTCCTGCGGCGCTTCCTGTGGAGAGACGAGCGACGAGCGTGGAGCCGAGCGGGACGACGCAGGATCGCCTAGAGTGACAGGTAAGTACCGACCCCTGCTATGTCGCTGCTGGGGTCTGCCTGTGTGGCAGCTCACTAGTGACCACTTAGCGATGTACCAGCGATCCTGACCGCATCATATCGCTGGTACATCGCTAAGTGTGACAGTACCTTTACATCAAAGAGGCCATGAGCAGTAGGGATGGGTGGGTCAGGAAAGCTACAATGAAGGAAGGCAATTGTGTGTCCTGTGGTGTGGTGCCTTTTGTCCTGGTGATAGAGTAAAGAGAGCACCTATATGTAAGATGGACATCTTGTCTGGCCCTTTGGAAGGTACATAACCCTGCTGTGTTTGGCTTACAAACCATTGATCTTCACTGCAGCCTAAATTGAATTTTAACCTGTCCTTTTTGACACAATGACCTTTTGGCTATATACAAAGACTGTTACCACCCACCTTTCGTGTCTCCCTCTTTCCTCATATACTGTAAGCTTGCGAGCAGGGCCCTCATTCCTCTTGGTATTTGTGATGACCTATGTAATTATTGTTATGCTGTAATGTCTATCGTCTGTACCAGTCCCCTCTAAAATGTAAAGTGCTGCGGAATATGTCGGCGCAATAAAAATACAATTTATTATTATTATTATTATTATTATACTTCATCTGCAGGAAGATGAAGACCACTGCAACTGCAATCACCTCCATGCCATACCACATTGATGCAGTAATTGATGCAAAAGGAGCCCCGACCAAGTACTGAGTGCATTTACTGAATATACATCTCAGTAGGCCAACATTTCATTGGCTGTAAGCCATAATCATCAACATTAACAGAAATAAACATGTGAAATAGATCACTCTGTGTGCAATGACTCTATATAATATATGAGTTTCACTTTCTCTATTGAAGAACTGAAATAAATTAACTTTTTGATGATATTCTAATTTTGTGAGGAGCACCTGTATGTTATTGTAAATATCCTATTTGATATAAAGTAAGTCCCCTTTTAAAGATTCATCACCGCTTATTAAATAATATGATCTGGCACCCCAAAACACAGCAAATTCTACAATATGCAAACACACACATACAGTATATACATACATACACACAAACATATATACATATATGCACACACTAATACACACACATACTAATACACACACATACGCACGCACTTACACACACATAAATATACACATACATACAGTGGGGAAAAAAAGTATTTAGTCAGTCAGCAATAGTGCAAGTTCCACCACTTAAAAAGATGAGAGGCGTCTGTAATTTACATCATAGGTAGACCTCAACTATGGGAGACAAACTGAGAAAAAAAAATCCAGAAAATCACATTGTCTGTTTTTTTTTTCATTTTATTTGCATATTATGGTGGAAAATAAGTATTTGGTCAGAAACAAAATTTCATCTCAATACTTTGTGATATATCCTTTGTTGGCAATCACAGAGGTCAAACGTTTTCTGTAAGTCTTCACAAGGTTGCCACACACTGTTGTTGGTATGTTGGCCCATTCCTCCATGCAGATCTCCTCTAGAGCAGTGATGTTTTTGGCTTTTCGCTTGGCAACACGGACTTTCAACTCCCTCCAAAGGTTTTCTATAGGGTTGAGATCTGGAGACTGGCTAGGCCACTCCAGGACCTTGAAATGCTTCTTACGAAGCCACTCCTTCGTTGCCCTGGCGGTGTGCTTTGGATCATTGTCATGTTGAAAGACCCAGCCACGTTTCAGCTTCAATGCCCTTGCTGATGGAAGGAGGTTTGCACTCAAAATCTCACGATACGTGGCCCCATTCATTCTTTCATGTACCCGGATCAGTCGTCCTGGCCCCTTTGCAGAGAAACAGCCCCAAAGCATGATGTTTCCACCACCATGCTTTACAGTAGGTATGGTGTTTGATGGATGCAACTCAGTATTCTTTTTCCTCCAAACACGACAAGTTGTGTTTCTACCAAACAGTTCCAGTTTGGTTTCATCAGACCATAGGACATTCTCCCAAAACTCCTCTGGATCATCCAAATGCTCTCTAGCAAACTTCAGACGGGCCCGGACATGTACAGGCTTAAGCAGTGGGACACGTCTGGCACTGCAGGATCTGAGTCCATGGTGGCGTAGTGTGTTACTTATGGTAGGCCTTGTTACATTGGTCCCAGCTCTCTGCAGTTCATTCACTAGGTCCCCCCGCGTGGTTCTGGGATTTTTGCTCACCGTTCTTGTGATCATTCTGACCCCACGGGGTGGGATTTTGCGTGGAGCACCAGATCGAGGGAGATTATCAGTGGTCTTGTATGTCTTCCATTTTCTAATTATTGCTCCCACAGTTGATGTCTTCACTCCAAGCTGGTTGGCTATTGCAGATTCAGTCTTCCCAGCCTGGTGCAGGGCTACAATTTTGTTTCTGGTGTCCTTTGACAGCTCTTTGGTCTTCACCACAGTGGAGTTTGGAGTCAGACTGTTTGAGGGTGTGCACAGGTGTCTTTTTATACTGATAACAAGTTTAAACAGGTGCCATTACTACAGGTAATGAGTGGAGGAAAGAGGAGACTCTTAAAGAAGAAGTTACAGGTCTGTGAGAGCCAGAAATCTTGATTGCTTGTTTCTGACCAAATACTTATTTTCCACCATAATATGCAAATAAAATGAAAAAAAAACAGACAATGTGATTTTCTGGATTTTTTTTTCTCAGTTTGTCTCCCATAGTTGAGGTCTACCTATGATGTAAATTACAGACGCCTCTCATCTTTTTAAGTGGTGGAACTTGCACTATTGCTGACTGACTAAATACTTTTTTTCCCCACTGTATATACACATACATACGCACACACTAATACACACACATTACCATACATATATACACATACACAAACACTAATACACACACATACATACGCACACACTAATACACACACATACATACGCACACACATACGCACACACAAATATACACATACATATATACACATACATATATACACACATTGTAGGGATTCAACTCGCTCAGGAGCAACGGAAGTCAATCAGGAGGCACGTTCCTTTAAAAGTTCATAGGGTTTATTGCTTCATAACCCATAAAGCAATGTGCAATAGTCATGATGAATACGTCAGACTACATGAAGGAAGCAAACAGGCAACTTATGGACACACGCTACTATAGAAAATTGGAGTCAGATCCTACACAGTACTATTACAAGGAGCTAAACAAGTTGGTATCTTGTCTGCCTGACCAGTCCATAAGAGCCGGTGATGACCTGATACCAGAGAGTCCAAGAATAGGGACATTCTACATGCTTCCCAAAATCCACAAATCTGGAAATCCAGGAAGACCAATTATTTCATGTGTGGGCACCCTCACTGAGCAGGTATCTGGATGGGTAGAGGGTATTCTTAAACCACTGGTGAAGGATACAACTAGCTACATTCAGGACACAACTGACCTATTGAATAAACTAGCAGCAATAGGTCCTCTACCAGAAGGAACCATCCTGGCCACCATGGATATGGAATCTTTGTACTCTAATATCCCACACCAAGATGGATTAAATGCCTGCAAATTCTTCGTGGAAAACACAGGGACTGATGCCGATGCTGTGGTGAAACTTATAAAATTCATCCTCACCCACAATTACTTTGAATTTGACAACAAAATCTATCTACAGGAGACTGGCACAGCTATAGGAAGTAAAATGGCTCCACAATATGCAAATCTTTTCATGGCCAAGCTTGAAAGCGACTTTTTGTCCTCATGCCCCATCAGGCCCCTGGCCTACTACCGCTTCATTGATGATATTTTAATCATCTGGACGGAGTCTGAGCAATAGCCTAAAGATGTTCCACGAACAGTTTAATCAATTTCAACCCACCATCAATTTAACACTCAACTACTCCAGCACTGAGATTAACTTTTTGGACACCATCATTAAGCTAAAAAACAATGAAATAGAGACATCCCTGTATCAGAAGCCAATCGACCATCCAACATACCTTAAATGGGACAGTTTCTATCCAAAACACATAAAGAACTCTATTATCTATAGCCAAGCCATCAGATACAATCGTATATGTTCCAACCCCATGGATAGAGACAAACACCTTGGTCGCCTCAAAAAGACCTTTTTAAATCAGGGCTACCATCCAACAAAAACTGAAAACCAAATTACAAGAGCCACCAGAATGTCAAGGAATCACCTGCTACATTACAAAGCTAAAGAAGAAAATAACCGGGTGCCTCTAGTAGTCACCTACAATCCAAATCTGGAAGTGCTAAGGGGAGCTGCACGGAAATTACAACCTTTACTACAAAAAGATGCACGATTACAATCCATTTTTCCAGACCCCCCACTACTGTGCTTTAGGCAGCCCCCAAATCTAAGAAGCATCATTGTCAGAAGCTCCCTGTCCTCTCCAACAGCTGGAGGAACCTTTCCTTGCAACCAGAAAAAATGTAAAACCTGTCCATCTATAATGACCACGGACAAGATAAAGATCCCCAATTCACATCAGGACTACAAGATCCCAGGTACTTTCAGCTGCATTACATCTAATGTGGTGTACTTAATTATTTGTACTAAATGTCCAACAGAGGGTCTGTATGTGGGGGAGACAGGGCAAAAGCTTAGAACAAGGATGAATTCTCATCGTCACACAATAAGAGAAAAAAGAATGGATCTACCTGTGGCAAAACATTTTTGTACGCCTCATCACAGCAACATGGATATGAAATTACTGGTATTGAAAGGTAACTTCACATCTCAGAGAGAGAGGAGTCTGTGGGTATAAATTTATGACGACCTTTGACACTCTCAATGCTGGAATGAGTGTGTCGCATGGATTTATGTCTTTTTACATCAATTAAGGAATTTGCTCCTAAGACCGCGTGGGGGCATCACAACACATTAGGAGACCCCAATCAGAGGACAATAAAACATCCGGACTCCTTATCTATGAACTGGAGCAATATTTATGTTTCTCCCTCTGCCATAATGATAGTTCTGCTTCACATCACTTGTCTTATCTATTGCGTTATTTCTGTGCTGTATTGTGCATAAATATGTGACTCTTCATATTTTGTATTAGTCTATGCCTGATGAAGAGACCTGAGTAGTCTCGAAAGCTTGCAATGTGTTACCATCTTTTCAGTTAGCCATTAAAAGGTATCAACCACTGAGGACTTTCAATTCTGAATATTTTTCTATCTACTGGCTAACACGGTACAAAGATATACATCTTTCCTGTAACCCATAAAGCAGCACAAAACACAAGGAATAGCCTTTAGCTCAGGCGAAAGCAAGCATAAATGTCCATTAGTTCAGGCTCAGTCCTGGAGCCTCAGCAAAACACAGGAGGCTTATCCCTCCTCACATACAGCCAATATACACAGGCCTCACTGGGTCAGCAGCCTCAGCACGTGGTCTTCAGGAAGGTAGCACACTTTCCTCCACATAGGCCTGCCGGGACCTTCCACATGGCTCAATCAGATCTATGCGCTCTCTCTCATGTGACCTACTCTGGTTACCTTATATGGTCCGTAGCCATGCCCACCGGGTCACATGGCTATGAGCTCATCACAGGTCCTTCAAGCATTCATACACATATATTTTATTATGATACTCTTAAACACACCCCTGGGTGGATTTGTAGATAGCTCTCGCTGACACAGTGTAACAACAGCTCAGCAGTGCCTCTGCTGATCAGCACATAAGCAAGCCTTCATCTCAAGACCACCTACCTTGAGATACATAACGATCCTTCAGCATCCTATACCCATTACCACAATGGATATGACTGTAGGCCCATCCTGGAACACCCACACAGCACCCCCTAGCGGACATAGTGGTCAATGCACCACATACCTCCCCCCTCTGTTCAAAGTTGTGGGGTTGAACACATGACATCACCCAGGGATCTCGAGACCGGGCACCCATGTCACCTTGCCCTACAAGTCGAGAGGACCATCTCCGTCTGTTTCGGTAGTCATACTGCATCATATTTACGTTAGGCCTCCCCCGCCCCCAGTATCCCGGCCTTGGGCTTTGGCCTTCCCGTCAACGTCCGTCAGTGTGACCAGACACTCTTTAGTCTCCACCTGTCTGCAGTGTGCTCCGTCACCCGACCTTTCTCTCACTGGCCGGCTCTCCTGGTTCGTACGGTCAAGAGTCCTACGTCCAGTGGGCTAACTGGCTGGTCTGAGTCTGACCCCCTGTCGCTACGTCCACCACCGGGTCTCGTGCCTATGCTACTAAGATTAGAACTGCCACTTGCGGACTCTCGATGTTCTTGTCTTTGACTCCCTGTCCTTTCATTATTTGGAGGATCCCTTCGGGTTCTTACACCTTGGATTGGAGGTGGATGCCACCTGACGTTCTGTATCTGCTTATTCAACTGCAGTCGGTCCTGTCTTAGCTGCTCTATCTCCTTCAGGTACGCTACCAGATATTCCAGGAGCATGCAAAGCTTCCCAATGCTTTCCATCGAGCCAACCACAATGACTGGAACCATGTCACCTTCAACAGCAACTTGGATTTCCCCAGCAGGTGGGATCCTCACTCTCTTCACACTGGATCGATTTACCATCTCCTGCATCACCTTTCCAAGTCTGCCAACGACTTTCCCCACCAGATTTCTGAGTACCGGAATTATGTCTTCCACAAAGCCCAGCCGACTTTGAGCTTCCCTCGCAAGCTCCTGGTGTCGAGTGGCTTTCCTATTACACTCCACGAGCATCTGTTTCGTGCGGAGGCATTGTAGGTGCATCTCCTTCAGGACAGCCACCCTTCTCTCTGTGTCTTCTGTTTCTGCCAGTATCACCAACTGGTCTGTCTCTGGTGCCCAGTTCACACTATAGGCCTATACTGCCTTTTAAAAGGTCTCATGCACACCCTCGCTGGCACATGTTTCTCGCACGTCTTTGGGTACCTCCATCACGCACTTGAAGGTCATGGACTTGCTCTCATCCTGGACAGATGGCTTTGGGTTTACCACAGACACTTCCCTCAAGTTATCTACCCCGACCGGGTGACTGTCTTGTGCAGCTCTTGGCTCGCCATCTTCCTGAGATTTAAAGTCTTCAGGACCCTTTTCCAAGATGGGCTTTGGCAGTTCTGCCTTGTTATCACTCGGGCCCGGCTGCTGTACATCTTCGTCCCAGCTCTTCTCCCGCAGAAGACCTTTAACTACTCCTCTGAGTTCTTGGAGAACTTTATCCCGCTCCTCTGCCAGGTAGCGACGCTCATCCTCCCTCCGGAGAATCTCCTGTTGATGTTTCTCTTGGGCCTCTCTGAGCACCTCCATATCCTTCACTATAGCTTTGTTCATAGTTTGACACGCTGACAGGTGACCTCTGAGCTCAGAGACTTCTTTCTTCAGCTCATGCACTCTGTGCTCAGCTGCTTGCCTTAGTACCCTGTTATGAATGGGTGACGAGGAGGAAATAAAAAACAACACAAGCTAAGTCTCAGAAAACCAAATAGGTTGGTAACTATGCAGACTGCAGATCCCTGATCCTAACACCCAACTAGCAGCAGTCGTGGAGCGTTCCTACGGTGGTCCTAGACACCTCGTCACAACTGGAGAGCTAAATAAGCCTAAAGCAGGAAAAGAGGAAAACTAACTGCCCCAGAGCAGACCCCAAATGAAAGACAGCCCCCACATGTATTGACGGTGAAACAAGATGAAAACACAAACAAAGACAGGAAAATAGGCTGAGCAAACGATGGGGTCAAACTAACTAGAAAGGACAGGAAAGGAAAGACACTGTCTGCAATCTGCCAAAAACCCTACCAAAATGTCCAACGCAACTGATAGCAAAATTAACCCTGAAGTCACTAGACTTCTCCCACTATATCAGCACTCTGAAATATTCTGAGACAGAGCAAAAAGAGGCCAATCTAATAAGGGACAAAAAAAGGCAATTTGGCAAATACAGATAAATAAGAGTGGAAATTCAGCACAGCCCAGCCGGGCTGACTGACCACACAAAAAACTGAATTGACCAACAAGAGCAAGAGTGAACATTAGCAAAAACAAACTTAACTTGAGAAGACTGGAACAGAGCTGAGTCCAAGACCTGAGAGAAGCAGACTGAATCACCAGCACCAGGATAGGGCATCCGCTGTCTTATATCCAGTCGGATACTCCAGAGATCCAATCGTTATCTTCCTCACCAGGTGGCAGATCACTACCAATTAAACCAACCTCACTACCTCCTGTCACCACCAGAGGGAGAACGGAAGGAGAACTCTCAACTGGTGGAGCAGAAAATGAGCTCATAACAGGACCCTTTCTCATTCGAGATGTCCTTTCACTGTCTCCTTTATCAGCTGTATCTCACGATCCTGTTCTCTTTTGGCCAGCACATGACTCACCACTACCTCTTTAATTATAACGTCAAAGGGTACCACTGGGTCAGTCCCGTCAGTCTCATCTCCCAGCCCACCATCCGTCATGTCACGAGACGTCAGGTCCGTAAGTTGGGCAGATGTACTTTTTCTTCTGGTCAGTTCTACCTCTGACCTGTCTGTTATGATTGAGTCACCGTAGGAGGCAAAAACAGAAATACTAGCTAAGTCCAGAAAACCAGAGAAGTTGGCAGCTATCGGATTGCAGACCCCTGAACCTAACAACAACAACTAGCAGTAGCCGTGGGGGGTTCCTACGGTGCCCTAGACCCCTCGATCACAGCCGGAGAACTACATAGCCTAAAGACAGAAAGGGAAATCTAAACTGCCCCAGAGCAGACCCCAAAGCAATAGGCAGCCCCCAACATATAATGACGGTGAAGCAAGATGAAAAAACACTCACACAGATAGAAAGATAGGCTGAGCAAATGATGGGGCCCAAGCTAACTAAATAGGACAGAATAGAAAAGCTGCTGTCTGCAGTCCGCCAAAACCTTCTCAAAAACAAGAGCCAACAGACTGATAGGGAAAAAAGCCCTGAAGACGCTAGGCTTCAAAAAGACTATATCAGTACTCAGGTATTATCTGAAGACAGAGCAAAAAGGAATTAAGCTCACCCAGCAGGGAAAGGCAGAAATCCAGAAAAACAAGGCAAAACAAAGCCAAAACACAAATGCAAAAAGTAGAGCAGAAAACTTAGCTTTTGAGGAGCAGGAATCAGACTGGTCTCCAAGAATCCCTCAGAGTAATCACCCGCAAGGCAGAAGGGCGTTGGCTGCCTTATATCCAGTCAGCAATCCCAGTCACCCAGTCATCATCATTCTGCTCAGGTGCTTTGTAATCAGCCTCTCTACCTTCCTTCACCAGAAGAGGGAGTTCATCAGACCTCAATGGTGAAGGGGAAAATGAACTCACAACACCTGTCCACTTCAGGAGGCGTCACTGTTTCAGTGTCTGCTGGCCCCACAGTTGAAATGTCTTCATCGTCCGACCATACGTCATCAAACACGACAAAGTCTCGGCCCCTCTCAAAGGTATGCACTAAGTTTGGTGGCATACTACTACCTTGACACTTCCCCTTTGTCATCTCAATCATAATTCTGTCCACTGTATAATTCACAATGACCCCATGGTCGCAGCGAACCCTGATGTTTTTCTCGGTCAGAGATAAAACGACAGTAGTTCCTGTCAGAGTCACCTGACTCTTTGAGTCCAGCCTACCAGGGACTCCTTCCCAGTGTAGCATCACGTTACACACCTGTGGCCTATCGTTATCAGGAAAATACATGCTGCACTCCTCAAAACTCATACACACACACTGCGGTTCCCCAGACATATCCACTGAGGCAACCAGTGCTGCCATTTCCTGAACCACCCCAATTTGGGTCACCGCCCCCTTTTTGGGTTACCGCCCCTTTTGGGACTCCACCCCTTTTTATGTTACCACCCCAATTTGGGTCACCGCCCCCTTTTGGGACTCCACCCCCTTTTGGGCTACCACCCCAATTTGGGCCACCGCCCCCTTTCGGGATTTCCCCATGTCCGTTCTGCAGAACTTCTTATGCCACAGTTCACACAGTACAGTTTATGTCTTTTTGGGCTGCTACTGGCCCTTTAAGCACGACACCACACCAGTTCCTTCTGGCGCTGCCACAGCTCATGCTGTCACAAATCACCGGCACCACCGGTTGCTGTTCACACACAGCAGCTGATGTCCTCTTCGTAACCCCGCTGAGTTACCGGAAGCCACTTGTCCCCTTCATAACCTCGCCGAGTTACCGGATGCTGCTTGTGCCCTTCGTAAACCCCGCTGAGTTACAGCAAGCCGCTTGTCACCTTCTTGACTCCCACTGAGCCACCGCAGGCTGAGTCAAGAACAGAAGAGAAAAAAAAACATACCACAAAAAACTCACGTGTCCTGACTGTGTGCTATTCAGGACGTACCTTCTCCGCCTGAGACCATCCAACACACAGAGCGCACCAGGTGCTATTCAGGGAGCTGACCCTCCTCCCAGGGTTTCCCAACACACCGGCCTCACCAGGTCCAGGGGCTCGGCGGGTGCTATTCAGGACATCCATCTCCACCTGAGACTGATCAACACTCATGCCTCACCAGGTCCAAGGTCATACCACGTGCTCCAGGGATCCGATTCTTCTCCTAGAACCTCCCAACACTGACCCTCCAGGACCTTGCTCACTGAACCCTCTAGGTACACAGTCTTACTCATTGACCCTAGTCAGTACAACACGGATTCCTGTCCGTTACCTGCTGGTATCAGCCACACAGGTTTTCGGGTACCTCTTCTCCGCAGAGGCACCCTAGCACAATTCACAGTCTCTTTCTCACTGACCCCGGTCAGTATTACTCACGATTTTCCAGACCGTCTGCTCTCCTGGCTCAGAGCCGCCAGTACGGCAACATGTGCTTCTTGGAACCGCTGCCCGCAGTCTGTCACCAATTGTAGGGATTCAACTCGCTCAGGAGCAACGGGAGTCATTCAGGAGGCACGTTCCTTTAAAAGTTCATAGGGTTTATTGCTTCATAACCCATAAAGCAGCACATAACACAAGGAATAGCCTTTAGCTCAGGCGAAAGCAAGCATAAATGTCCATTATTTCAGGCTCAGTCCTGGAGCCTCAGCAAAACACAGGAGGCTTATCCCTCCTCGCATACAGCCAATATACACAGGCCTCACTGGGTCAGCAGCCTCAGCACGTGGTCTTCAGGAAGGTAGCACACTTTCCTCCACATAGGCCTGCCGGGACCTTCCACATGGCTCAATCAGATCTATGCGCTCTCTCTCATGTGACCTACTCTGGTTACCTTATATGGTCCGTAGCCATGCCCACCGGGTCACATGGCTATGAGCTCATCACAGGTCCTTCAAGCATTCATACACATATATTTTAATATGATACTCTTAAACACACCCCTGGGTGGATTTGTAGATAGCTCTCACTGACACAGTGTAACAACAGCTCAGCAGTGCCTCTGCTGATCAGCACATAAGCAAGCCTTCATCTCAAGGCCACCTACCTTGAGATACATAACGATCCTTCAGCATCCTATACCCATTACCACAATGGATATGACTGTAGGCCCATCCTGGGACACCCACACAGTGCCCCCTAGCGGACATAGTAGTCACTGCACTACAACATACACACATACATATGCACACACTAATACACACACATACATACGCACACTAATACACACATAAATATACACATACATATCTACACATACGCACACACTAATACACACATATACATACGCACACTAATACACACATATACATACGCACACTAATACACACATACATATGCACACACTAATACACACCCATAACCATACATATATACACATATGCACACACTAATACACACACATACATACGCACACTAATACAGACATAAATATACACATACATATATACACATACGCACACACTAATACACACACATACATACGCACACTAATACACATACATATGCACACACTAATACACACAAAGAACCATACATATATACACATATGCACACTAATACACACATAAATATACACATACATATCTACTCATACGCACACACTAACACACACACATAAATATACACATACATATATATATATACATACGCACACACTAATACACACATGTGCACACACACACATATAAATAGGTGCTGTTCTTTGTATATTTACCTTAAATTATAAAATACAGATGCTACATAAATAATATATAAATGTTACCTTAATCCATTGGTGTTTTAGTGCAATCCATTCCCTTCATAGCGTCTAAATCTTGCACAAAAATTGCACACATTTCTCCAGAGAACTGAGAATGGACCAGAATTTGGATGGAAAAAGTCTGCTGCGGATTTTTGCACAAATTGTTCAATGAATTCACTGCAAAATCGTCATATTTTACATGAAAATATTGTTGCTGATATCACTCTGTGTATTGCAAAGGGTAAAAGCCACGTTGAAAAGTCAAGTAGATAAAAACTAATCTTCATTGGTTTTAAAGGGAATCTGTCAGCCTGATTTCATACCCAAAACTATTTATATGCACATGGGGCTCTTTCAAAGACAAATCCAGCAATATCGTTTATAGTCAGTTCCGTTAAAATGATAACTGCAGATATGAAGGTATAATAAGGTTCTATACTTACCACAGATGGCATCTCTCCACCCTTCTTGGATCACTCCCTCCGCGGCACATGCCCGTACGTAGGCTCCTAATGCTGCACATACACTGTCCTTGCTCTTTTCATAGTTACAGCTGTCATACATACAGTTCTGTGGGGGTCATTGACAAAGCAGAGTCATATTGGAGTTTGTTGCCTACGTATCTGACTATATATAATTCCAATGTTTCAAGTTTTTAGGCTGTTGATGCCCAGTGCAAAATCTTAAATGCTAAAGAAGCACTCCATCAAAATTGTTATCCTCTTTTGGAACTGTGTACTTACTATTGCTCATTTTGCCTTTCTACCCAAATAATTCTTCTCTTTTCCATTAGGTCTATGACATCATGTGATTAAAAACTGACTAGCTGAATCCTTCTAAGCTCTATGTAGAAACAGGAGGTTGATTTTCCCTGTGTGAGTCATGAGTCGCTGCAAAAGTCTCAGGCAGGGGGAGAAGGGAGCAGCTGGGTCAGGAGTTGAAGAGGGGAATGACAAATGCAGGGACAAGAGACTTCCTGTTTCTATGTAGAACAAAGAATAAAGAAGTATTAGTTGGGTAGGAAAACAAAATGAGCAATTGTAAGTACACAGTGCTGTATAATATGATGACTGCAATAGATTAAAAGGATAAAAACTTCAATGGGAGGAGTGTTTCCATAAAACAATAGTTAGAAATCATCAAAAGCAATATTTTATGGCATGAAAAATCTAACTACATCTAAATCCATAGTTTAAGGGTTATTCCCATAATCATATTATTTTTCACAAAAAGGATACTTATTGTTAATATATACACAGAGCCAAACAGAATGTTTCCTTTTCCTTTTTTGTCTTTTTTTATGCATCTCAGTGAATCCTGCTTCATTCAGCTGAAAACTACATTTCCCAGCAGCATCTTGCTTCTCCTCAGTGCTGCACATCTCTGCCCCTCTTCTGTGTGCTCCTGAGAAGCCCCACCTCTCTGATTTATCCTCTAGCCAATCTAAATGTAGAATTCACCTTGTGCTTCTGTGCACTCTCTGCTCCTGTGCAGTACCCTGTTAGGCTGATTTTATGTTGCTCCATCTACATCAGTGCTGGTGACTATGTTTTTACGTAATTGATTTGTTAGCTGGTTTCTAGCTGGATTCAACTCTTCTGCACTCCTCCACAAAAGAGCTTGTCAGAACTAGGCAGTGAAGAACTGAGCTATGTCTGTTGTCTTCTTCTGACAGGTCAGTGATGGGAAAATACAAATGTGTAATATAAACAGCTCTACTCTGCACTGCCTAGTTATCGCAGTCTCTGTTGTGGGCGAGTGCATGCTAGTTGAGCTCTGCTGTAAACCGGCTAACAATTATGCAACAACAACAGACACCTATACTGATGTAGATGGCAGAAGATAAAATCGTCCAGGCAGGGTCCTGTAGAGGAGCATACAGCACAAAGGAGCAAAGAGTATGTTGTAACGGTAGAATACAGTCTATGGCCGTGCTGGAAAAACAGCAGAACATTGTTGGCGAGAATTCAGCTGAAAAAGACCACACTGTTCATGATCCGCCAGGACACTGGAGCTGCAGCAGAATGGTTCCAATGGTAACTGCTACATAGAGCATAAAGTACAAATATTCTTGTTGGATTCACAGGAGCATGACAAGATGCAAAAGGTCCACGGCTGTTTGAGTGGTGAGAACACCAGTGGTTGGCACACCTCACCGCAGAAAACAAAATGACATTTCATTAACTTAGTATGGAATCCCAAGTTGTAAATAAATATAAAATTAACACATATATGAGTATTAATATGGGAATATGAGACTGAGATCCACTCCTGGTCAACTATTCTCCACGCTGACTGAGCATTGATTCTCATAACTCTCCTTAACATCATCACAGGCTGACCCTTCCATGTGTTGGCAAAAGAAGAAGTCGTTCCTTCCAGAACACCACCGGGAGCGCGAAAATCATCAACCTGGATGCTGAAATTTCCACAGAGACCTGTTGATCAGAGAATACGATTCCTGTTTAATGGACACAGGACCTGATTTATAAATTTGGACAAGAAACATATACTGAAACCCAAGCTATTGTCATAGGACTGCTCCAGAATTTCTCCTTTAAGGCTGGGGTCACACTTGCATCACACTCGCAAGTGTGACCCCAGCCTTAAAGTGAATGTATCATCAAATAGAGATGGGAGTATCAATTCGCCGGGGTCTCTGGTGTGGTCCTTGATTAACCGGGCTGGCACCATTGTTATCTGTACGTCAAGCTGAAAGTCATGCCAACCACAAAAATAAAGAGCCATACTGGGGATACCAGAAGGTAAGAGATTTGCAAGCCTCCCTGCCTGATAGCCCAGAATCCCTCTAATCAATTGATCACCAATATTACCTTTATTTATTATCTTAGGTTTTACTAAGTAAAAGAAAAAAAAACAACAAAAATTAACCTTATATCACAATGATATATCAGATAAAAATTAACTTTGAATGAGTACCTATTAAAACAGATAAAAGACATAAACAATCACCATACAAGCACCCTAAACAAAATGGGGCCTTAACAATGGAGCGCCAGTGGTGCGTGGTTTAAAAAATGCAGCTCCAGCCGGGCACCTCTAGAGAGGAAAAAATGGCAGTTCTGAGTTCAAACCCGGTCAGAAAGGAGCGCAAAGATGAAGAAGGTAGTTAAAGGTCTTCTTTTTATTACATATCCACAACTTGTTTCAACAGAATAATCTGTCTTCCTCAGGTGGCAGTACAGATCATATGGGGGGGGCAGGTATTTAAAGGGACGATAGCCAGTAGAAAATGGCTAGTAGTTAATACGTCATGGCTAGTGTTGAGCAACTTTTGGTTTTTTAAGGTCGAGTTTCGTTTCATGAAAATGAATGGAGCAAAATCGGCCGACTATAGGGAAAAGTCGGGGTCGTCCCGAAACACGAAACCCAATGTAAATCAATGGAGAATTAAAGTCGGCAGTGAGAGGAGGACAGGAAACACACCAACAGTGCCCATTTGAATGCCAAAAGCATAAATTCTTGTTACTGAAGCTTGTCAACCTTAATTAACTTCATAATACTAGTTATGCACTGAAAAATGGGGGTTATTTGGCTACAGTTGTGGGGGGGAGGGCTGGCTCCAGGTTTTCGTGGGCCCAGGGCCAAAGAGCGCCCCTTTAACACATACCACAACTCATGATGCTCCGATACGGCAGAGAAATAGCAGTATAGTACAATGAAAAATACTTCACTTCTTACATCTCATGACTGATATCCATTTTAAATTCTCCAATACCTCCAAAAACGGACAGTATATAACTCCATACAGTATTATGGCCAGCGCTTAGTGCGCTATACAGAGTAATGAGGCCCATATATTTCTCCATACAGAATCATTATTCCCATATAATGTTTCAAACCGTATATGATGAGCTCCACATAATGCTACAGTATATGCTGGTCCCAATGGATGAAGCTCCACTGTCTTATGGGCCCAAATAATGCTCCATATATAATGGGCCCCATTTCTACTGCTCTAGTGTATAATGGGCCCTGTAAATGCTGCTCCAGTGTCTGATGTCCACCTTTGGAATGCTCCAGTGTATGGTTGGCCCCATATATCATTCACCAGAGTATAGTGCTCCCCAAAAATTGCTGTCCCAACATTGAAAACAATTACATAAGTCTCCTTGCTAGGGAATCCCTGCACTACTCTTAACTCCTTGTCGTCCCCATCTTCCATCTCACTGCACTTGGCTGTTTAGGCCCTCCCACCGGCAGAGACACTTTTGCATACTATGTGGTGCCCTGTGCCAGTGCCATCGCCCATGAGTATGCACCCCACCTGCTCAAGGAACCTGCACTTTCATCTGCACCTTCCTCTTTGTCACCGTGTAAGGTGGTATGGTATGCGGGAAGGGGAACCTGAGTTTCCTCTGGGTCAGATTCTGGCTGTATAGAGTGCGAGGGGAATGTAGTGGTCTGCGTCAATGTACCAGCAGCATCATCCAGCAGTGGCTGGGCCTCAGTGCACTTGTGGCGTCCCCAAGAGTACGGTCGCCACTGTGGCATTGCCTTCCTCCTAGGGAGTGTGTTGTCAAGCTTGGGAGCAACGAAGGATCTCTCTAGCAGTGAAACCAACACACAACACATTTCCCACTCCAGGCCAGCAGGGAGACCTCTGAACCTGACTGCTGAGGAGCTGCTCTCTGTGGTCGGGAGGAGGTAAGTTAGGGCACTCTGTGCAGGGAAGGGGAAGTGTGTGGACGTGAGAAGGGGAGCAGGAGGATGAGCAGAGTTAAGGCTCACTCCTAGCTGGAGCGCATGGTCCGGATTACGGTCTTCGAGTTTGTAGGGACACTGACGTTCCTGCAGCAGAAACCGGGGGAAGTAGCAGCTATAAATGCTCTGTACCCAACTAAGGCTCGGAGGCCCCAGCATCGACGTGTGCGAGGCAGAAGGAAAAGGCTACAGCTGTCTGCCATACAAGTAAAGTCTGAGGAACATCTGTTAGACAGGAGGCGTTTCAGTGAACCACGGTCCTGTGAGTGCTTCCCCCACAAGCGCTAGAAAGGAGACGTTCAGGAAGGTACATGTTGGCGGAGTGTTGGAAGGGAGCTTTCCATTCTGATCTCGGAGGTTGGCAGAGGTCCTGACCCGGAGGACACAGCACGGAGGTAGGCATCTGTGTAACCTGCAGACTGTGAGTAAAGCTTTGGAACTGCACGCTCTGGTGTCCTACAGTTATTCCAGCACCGCTACATCTGGGTACCAGCACCTACACCACCTGTGCCTTTCCCCCATCACTACATCTACACTTCCCTGGGACTCCAGCTCCACCTGTGGGGAGCTTCACCATCTTTGCTGCACAACACCATCAGTCCCAGAGGATCTGCATGCAGCGTCGGCCTAACATCTATGTTACCGAACACCACAGGTGGCGTCAAACTATCTATATAAACTCTTTACCATTATACCACGCCATTTACATGGGCGCCCAGGGCCACCGTCCGGGTCACCGCTGCTGTGACACATCCCACTGACACCGGCCCGATACCGAGTACCCCACAGCCCTGGGAGGGCGACCCATATGCCGACTGCTGATCGAGCGGCGTTATTCCCACGAACCTCCAAACAGCATCCCTGAAGGCAAAGTTTTTGGTTTCCGGGGGCAGTATGATTGCAAAGCTGAACCTTAAAGGAATGTCCAAAAGGGCACCACCAGGAGTGGAGCCTGTGGCTTAATTGGACTGCACCCGGGAAACCACTACCATACAAGCTACAGAAAAGATGGACAGATTGCAAGCTTTGTCGATTCTGTGTGTGGTGTGGTATGTCCGTTTGTAGTTGTGCTAGCGATTTCTTAGCTTTATTCCGTTAACGACCGAGACTCCGGCATGGCCCCGCGGTACGCGTCAAGCTTACTAGAGGGATACGCGAGGCTGTGGCACGTGAGATTGAGCAATAACAGGTCTAGCATTCCAGTACATGTCCAGGGCTGCATGCACGCTACACTGAAAGGACCAGCTTTTGTCGCTTACAGGTGCAGATAACCTGCTGAACTCCGTTAGTGATGGGGATCTGGGATTCAGATTATTCCCCACGAACGATGATTTCCCAGTAAGTTCAGGTCAACCGCAATTCCGGAGTTAGGCCTAATCGTCATTCCTGAAAAAATTACGTGTCCAATCCACAGGTGCTGTAGCTTGCTTAACAGCTCGGCAGCCGTTCTCAGGCCCAGATGGATTCAACAACATTGTAGAAAGTTGATAAAGGGTACAGCTTCACCGGATAACACGTATATATGTAGCCTAGTTTACACATTAAAAATATATGTCTATAGATCAGGAGGCAGACTCAGATGTTCTCAGGCCCACTATGGATTTGACCAGATTGTACAAAGTTGAGAAAGGGTACTTTATCACTGGATAGCAGGTATATATAGCATAGTTTAAACATGTAAAATCTCCGTGTTCTCAGTATGGATTACACAGCAATCTAAAAAGTGGAAAAAAGGAAATGCATTTGAGGCGTACACAACTATATACTTTTGGTGTTATTTTTAAATCGTCTCAGTAATACAGTCCAGCCTCTCCGCAATAGGAAATGAGATGCATACAATTAGTGACATAAAGGCTATTGATTGTAGAAATCTAGGAATTATTATTCACGGGAAAAACTTCCATCACAATTCTCATAGGCGATGCTGACCCTCAATTAATTTGTGTGTTGATACAGTGAAAACAATTTTTTGTGAATTAAGTCTTGCTGTATCGCACTTCCGTTGATTCCATCACTGTTACTCATCTCAATCCAATTTTTATCACAGGGAGCGATGTAAACATGGTGCTCACTGGCTATCATGATCTGTCACGTAACTTTGGAGTGCAAAAGACAGAAGCCACAGGCCGTAGGCGATTCTATTTGATTGGCATGAGAGGGCACATTTTGAAATGTGCGCCGGAATGTCACACGTTTGTGAGTAGGAAAACTGTGAAAGCTGATGATAAACCACCACTGCATGTAATTGTGAGTCGACGTCCATAAGAAATGGAAGCCACTGATCATCTGGAGCTAGAGCCCGGCCAGCAGGACAGGGCATAGCTACATCTTAACCATCATTTTTCAGTTCAATCAATTTGTAGTGGCAGTCCCAGTGAAGGATTTGACAGCCCAGACTACACAGCGGAGGAGCAGGCAGAGGTAAACATTGCAAATGCTGGGGCCCTGCCCAAGCAAGGGGTGCACACTCGTGGGCGTCGGTACTGGCACTGGGCCCCTCATAGTACGGCGGTGTGTCTGACGGCGGGTGTGCACCACCACTGTCAGAGACACTTGATTGCACTATGAGGGACCCTATGCCAGTGCCCGCGCCAATAGTCGGCCTACCCACCTGTCCAGGGCAACGGCACTCGCACGGTTTTGTGCGCTAGGTGGTGACCCCGGCCATGGGGGGGCCGCCCACTTAGGGAGGTTTACAAAGTGGCATATGTAGATGTGGGTCATTCAGCAGCTGCAAAAGGCGAAATAGGTCAAGTTTGCGGAATAGGAGGAGGACCAAAGCAAGCCATTTTTCTGGCAACCTATGTGTCATCAAGGGAAGGTGGGATAAAATCCTTGGAAACCCATGCATGGTTCATTTTAATGAAGGTTAGATCATCCACATTTTGGGTTGACAGACAGGTCCTTTTTTCTGTCAGGATTGATCCAGCTGCACTGAAGACTCATTTCCGATAACACACTTGCAGCTGGGCAAGCGAGCTCCTGTAAGGCATATTGTGCCAATTCAGGCCAGGTGTCCAGTTTAGCGGCCCAATAGTCAAAGGGGAATGACCTGTGCGGGAGAACATCGATATGGGAGGAAAAGTAGTTGTTAACCATTGTTGACAACTGCTGTCTCCTGTCACTTTCCATCGATGCTGTATTAACAGTTGTGTGAGCGGTCCGTGAAAAATCAGTCCACAACATTGTCATGAAACCCCTGTCTCCAACGCCACTTCTGCTGTGTGCACCACGAACACCTCTGTCAAGCTGCCCCCGGCCCGTACGGCTCGTGTGAGAACCATCACCGCTGCTGTGTGCTGGAAATGCCTCAAGCAACCGGTTAACCAGAGTTGCTTGTATAGTAGCCAATATTAGGTCAAGGTTCTCCTGTGGCATGATGTTTTGTAATTTGCCTTTATAGCGTGGATCCAGGATGCTGGCCAACCAGTAGTCGTCATCGTTCATCATTTTTGCAATGCGTGTGTCCCTTTTTAGGATCTGCAAGGTATAATCTGACATGTGGGCCAATGTTCCCGGGGTCAATGATGCACTGCGAGTGCTGGGTGGAGGAGCACTTTCTGGCAAATCCACATCCCTCCAGTCACGCACAAACCCTGTACCAGACCTTGCCACGCCAACATTTTCACTTGCCCCACAAGATGCATCCTCCTCCCCTAAGTAATCATCATCATCCTCCTCCTCCTCTTCTTCCTCCACCTCGTCCAGGAGAGGTCCCTGAGAAGACAATGGCTGAATGTCATCAAGGATTCCCTTCACCTCTTACTCCTCGTCAACATTGGCTGCGGACGCCTGCTCCTTAAGGTGCGTCAAAGTTTGCATGAGCAGACGCATAAGTGGGATGCTCATGCTTAGGATGGCGTCGTCTACGCTTACCAGCTGTGTGCATTCCTCAAAACACTGAAGGACTTTACAGAGGTCTTTCAGCTTCGACCACTGCACACCTGTCAACTCCATGTCTGCTCTCGAAGTGCCTGGCCGTGTATCCTCCCACAAATGCATTATGGCCTGCCTCTGCTCGCACAGCCGCTCAACCATGTGCAGGGTGGAGTTCCACCTTGTTGCAATGTCGATAATGAGGCGGTGGTTGGGAAGGTGGAGCAATCGCTGCAGCTTCTGCATACGAATGGAGTGTACAGGCGACCAGTGGATATGCGCGCACAGTCTTCGCACCTTCTGGAGCAGGGTTGTTAACTCCGGATAATTATTGAGGAAGCACTGCACCACCAGGTTCAAGGTGTGAGCCAAGCAAGGTATGTGGCTGAGTTTTGAAAGGGCTATGGCTGCCACAAAATTACGGCCGTTATCACTAACTACCTTGCCTGCCTCAAGATGTACACTGCCCAGCCATGACTCAGTTTGTCGCTGAAAGTACTCGGCCAGTACCTCGGCGGTGTGTCTGTCGCCCAAACACATCATCTGCAACACAGACTGCTGACGCTTTCCACTAGCTGCTCGATAGGGGGACACCTCGTGTGCAACAGTGGCAGCTGCAGATGGAGTGCTTGTACGACTGCGCTCTGTGGACGAGCTTTCGCTTCTGGAGGAGGAGGAGGAGGAGGGCTGAACGCCTACAGCCAACTGTTCCTATACCGTGGGCTAGGCAGCACTGTCCCACCACCGCTGTCCCCTGTGGACCCTGCATCCACCACATTAACCCAGTGTGCAGTGATGGACACGTAACGGCCCTGGCCATGCCGACTGGACCATGCATCAGTTGTGAGGTGCACCTTTCCACTCACTGACTGCTTGAGTGCATGGACAATGCGGTCTTTCACATGATGGTGGAGGGCTGGGATGGCTTTGCGAGAGAAGAAGTGGCGACTGGGTAGGTCGTAGCATGGTACTACATAGGCCATGAGTTCGCGGAAAGCTACGCTTTCCACCAACCGATAGGGCATCATCTCTAATGAGATTAGTTTGGCAATGTGGGCGTTCAAACCCAGTGTACGCGGATGAGAGACTGAGTACTTTCTTGACCTACTCATAGTGTCTGGGAGGGTGAGCTGGACTTGAGAGCTGCATATGGTGGAATTAGCGGTGGACAGGGTGGACTGAGAGAGGGTTGATGATGGTGATGGAGTTGGTGTTCTTTCTGATGGCCTAGATTCAGTCTTTCGTTGATATAACAGTGGGATTCCCTGACTGCTGTGGCCTTGCAACGACACCTCAACATTTGCTGCTGTGCTAACCGGAGGGCTTACAGTGGGGGAAACAATGTAGCGTTGCCGACTACCTTCTTTGTGATCAGTTGCACATGTGGTACTTGAGGTTCGGTGTTGTGTCCACGCTTGCAAGTGCATGCTGGTTAAATGTCTAAGCATGCAACTGGTATTAAAATTTTTCAGATTTTTCCCTCGGCTAAAGGTCTTTGCGCACTTCTTACAGATAACCTTGGCCTGATCATGAGGATTTTGTTCAAAAAAGTGCCACACTGCATTCTTCCTACTTTGGCAGACATTTTGCGGCCTAGCACGCTGTGATATTTTGACCCTCTGGACAAGCTGTCCAGCAACTCTTTTGATTTTTGGAACCTGTCTTTGGAGTGCTCCGGGCCTGCCAGATAACAGCTGTTGCGATGTCGATGTCTGCTGTGGATGCTCCTCCTCCTCATCTGAGCTATTGGAAGCAGCACCCTCTTCCCCCAATGGATGCCAATCTGGGTCAACAACTGGGTCATCCATCACCTCCTCTTCAATGTCATGTGCATCTTCCTCTGTGTCACCGTGTATGGTGGTATAGTGTGCGGGAAGGGGCACCTTAGTCTCATCAGGGTCAGAATCTGGCTCTGTACACTGCGAGGACAATGTAGTGCTCTGAGTGAATGTACCAGCAGAATCATCTATCAGTGGCTGTGCATCAGTGCACTCCATGTCAGATTCATCTTGGCCTGGGTAATTCACTATTTCACTTGATAATCCAGGCATGGTATGTGAAAACAGCTCCATGGAGTAATCAGAAGTATGGCCTGCGTCATCCTTCAATCTTGGTTGGGGTGAAGGACACAAGGAAAGGTGTGGTTCATGAACATGAGCCTCCAATGACGACTCAGTGCTTTTATTTTTTACAACGTCAGAAGAGGAGGCGATAGAGCTGGAGGCTGAGTCAGCAATGTAAGACAAAACTTTTTCCTGAAGCTCTGGCTTTAAAAGCGGTTTGCCAACTCCTAGAAAACTAAGCCTTCGAGGCCTTGTGGAGCCAGACGATGACGCAGGCTCAACACCTCCTGCATTCGGTCCTATTTTGCTTTTGCCACTACCATCAGATCCACCACCAACACCATCATTACCAGCTGCCAATCCCCGCCCAATTCCACGGCCTCTTCCACCAGCCTTCCTCATTTTTAGTAGAAATGTAGACAAAATCCAACAAACTATATAGTAATGTAAAACAAGGTACAAGGTGTCTATAGGACAGGTGAGATTTTGAATTTCTGCACACACTTGTGGACACTGGACACTTTTGGATTGTGTGAGGCCCACTGAATATCACAGCGCTATGTCACAGGCTCGATGTCGCAGGTGTGAAAAATGTCACTAGAGGATAACGGAGATTTTTAATTTCTGCACACACTTGTGGACACTTGACACTTTTGGATTGTGTGAGGCCCACTGAATATCACAGCGCTATGTCACAGGCTCGATGTCGCAGGTGTGAAAAATGTCACTAGAGGATAACGGAGATTTTGAATTTCCGCACACACTTGTGGACACTGGACACTTTTGGATTGTGTGAGGCCCACTGAATATCACAGCGCTATGTCACAGGCTCGATGTCGCAGGTGTGAAAAATGTCACTAGAGGATAACGGAGATTTTGAATTTCTGCACACACTTGTGGACACTGGACACTTTTGGATTGTGTGAGGCCCACTGAATATCACAGCGCTATGTCACAGGCTTGATGTCGCAGGTGTGAAAAATGTGACTAGAGGATAACGGAGATTTTGAATTTCAGCACACACTTGTGGACACTGGACACTTTTGGATTGTGTGAGGCCCAGTGAATATCACAGCGCTATGTCACAGGCAGAAATTGGCTAGTATGTGACAAACTACAAGGTGTATATAGAATTGGGCAGAATAGGAATCTCCCTAGAGTGTAGGTCTGTAAGAACGGAACAAGTCCTCGACTTATCCTTACAGAGCGACACACAGATAGCTTCACTGTGGCCGTGATAACAGCCGTTACACGGTACTGAGAGAGGAGCGTGCACGTACACGGCTGTCCGGTGTACGTAAAATTGTCAAGCTCCGTATTTTTTAAGTATACGGACTGACACACGCTGTCTCTCTATAGTTTTGAATGTGATCAAACAGCAAATATATTTAACTGTTTGAAAACTAGACAAAACTAGAAGGTGCAGGTCTGTAAGAACGGAACATGTCCTCGACTTATCCTTACAGAGCGACACACAGATATCTTCACTGTGGCCGTGATAACAGCCGTTACACGGTACTGAGAGAGGAGCGTGCACGTACACGGCTGTCCGGTGTACGTAAAATTGTCAAGCTCCGTGTTTTTTAAGTATACGGACTGACACGCTGTCTCTCTATAGTTTTGAATGTGATCAAACAGCAAATATATTTAACTGTTTGAAAGCTAGACAAAACTAGAAGGTGCAGGTCTGTAAGAACAGAACATGTCCTCGACTTATTCTTACAGAGTGACACACAGATAGCTTCACTGTGGCTGTGATAACAGCCGTTACACGGTACTGTGTGAGGAGTGTGCACCGCTGTATGGTATGAAAAAATGCACGCTCAGTACCTCACCAGGAAAAAAAAAAAATTGGGATTGCTTTTAAAAAAGCAGTTTGCAGAGCAGTGGGTAAACAGCAATGCAGCCGTCAGGAAGCCTTAGAAGGCAGCCTAACAACCAACACCGCTGATCCAGCAAAATATAGCCTCCACTTGCACTGCACACACAGTGACTGGTGTGTTGTACAGGCAAAATCGCTAGCAGCAGAAGCAGTTTTTGGTGTCTTCTTCCCTGCCTAACGCTCTCCCTACAGAATCAGCAGCAGCAGCAGCTCTCCCTATTCTGAGATCAGCATGAGTAACATGGCGGTCGGCATGCACGCCCTTTTATACCCCCTGTGACGCCCACCAAAGCAAGCCAATCACTTGCATGCCCTTCTGAAAGATGGCGGTGACCCCTGCCTATGTCATCACGTTGCCCACAGTGTCCGTGGATCCTGATTGGCTGAAAAAGAGCGCAAAACAAACTTTTGAAACACGACTTTGGCGCTTAAGTCGCAGACCTCGTGGCCGACCTCATCCTAGGGTCGGGTTTCGTTTCATGAAACCCGACTTTGCCAAAAGTCGGCGACTTTTGAAATTTTTCGACCCGTTTCGCTCAACTCTAGTCATGGCAACATTAAAAACATGGTACATAAAGTAAAAACAAATAATTAAATAAGGTACACAGTTAGGTCCATATATATTTGGACAGAGACAACATTTTTCTAATTTTGGTTCTAGACATTACCACAATGAATTTTAAACAAAACAATTCAGATGCAGTCGAAGTTCAGACTTTCAGCTTTCATTTGAGGGTATCCACATTAAAATTGGATGAAGGGTTTAGGAGTTTCAGCTCCTTAACATATGCCACCCTGTTTTTAAAGGGACCAAAAGTAATTGGACAATTGACTCCAAGGCTATTTCATGGACAGGTGTGGACAATCCCTTCGTTATGTTATTCTCAAATAAGCAGATAAAAGGCCTGGAGTTGATTTGAGGTGTGGTGCTTGCATTTGGAAGGTTTTGCTGTGAAGGAAACATGCGGTCAAAGGAGCTCTCCAAGCAGGTGAAACAAGCCATCCTTAAGCTGCAAAAACAGAAAAAACCCATCTGAGAAATTGCTACAACATTAGGAGTGGCAAAATATACAGTTTGGTACTGTTGAGTTCCTGTCGCTGCACAGCTGGAATTCCGAGCCTTGCTTCCAGCGGTCTCCCTTTCCTCTCCAGCCGCAGAGGAGGTTGCTCAGAAAACTCGTCGATACCGGCGCTCTGCCCAGACCAGCTCCGTGGGTTTGCTTGCTGCTGCCACCTCTGGCACAGCTTTGGCAATGCGCTCAGCAGCGAGATTATCCAGGGACTAAGTCCTCATGTCGGGCCACTGAGCATGCCCGTGGAGTGATCTCCAATTGGAGATCAAAGGTCACGTGCTCAGGTCCTGCTCCTGTTCAGATTGACCTATCCGAGAAGCCAGGAAGGTCCCGGACGCTCGCGGCTATAAGAGGTTCACATGGCCGCTCGGCCATGCGCTAGGATAGACTGTATTTACAGACTATGTGGAGTGAGTGATGTATGCATGTATGAATGTCTCTGGTGAATGACTCATTAAGAAACCCCTACCCTTGGTACGCATGTGTTGTGCAGCCTAGCCTGCTAGCGCCCAGGCTTAGGCGTAGGTAGGTCAGAGTTTGAGTCAGGCATCAGTCCTTACCAGGGACTTGGCATGCCTCAGTGCACGTGCTCCATAGCCAGCGTCTATAGCGGCACTCGCGGCAGCGACGCCTCGCGCTCAGTGGGCCTAGAAGGACTCTAACCCCGTGTCCTTGGGGTAGAGTTCTGTGGCCGTACACTGTGCGCTCTTTTGGCTGGGCTCTGTGAGCTAAACAGGCTCCGGCATCTACGTTCAGCGGTTGTGCGGCTCTGTGGATTAACAGAGTTCGCCCCTGTTCACATTGGGTGACGTAACCCATGTGTGACTATTTTAACACCGCTTAATTCTTCCGCCATAACTTAGCAGCAGTGTACCACCTCTGCAAGGTGGACCCTGGGCTGCGACCGCACCTACTATTATTTTATAATTTGGTGCATTCCGCCAGCCCTAACATTATCCTAGCGCCAGGGTCTGGCTAATAATGGTGGACGAACAACGACTGCATAGATACATCCAGCACCTGGAGGGTAGGTTGGCAGCGCTAGAGTGTTCCACCTCAGCTGCGGATGTTACTTCAGTCGCTGTTCAAGCAGCTACAGAGGCTGTCGCCCATGTCTGCACGGCCAGCCCTGCCCCGACCTTGTCTCGCTTCCCGCTGCCCGAAAAGTTCTCGGGTGATAGTGCTTCATGCAGGAGTTTCGTGAGTCAGTGCTCCATTCACCTGGAGTTGCTGGCCACATGATTTCCATCTGAGCGGGCCAAGGTGGGATTTATCATCTCCCTTCTGTTGGGCAGGGCCTTGGAGTGGGCCACCCCGCTGTGGGAGCATGGGGATCCCCTGGTACAGAGTGCCACCCATTTTCTGGTCACTTTGAAGCAGGTGTTCCTGGGGCAGCGGGTCACGCATGACACCGCACTGCAGTTGCTGGCCCTAACCCAGGGTTCATCTCTGGTCAGTCAGTATGCCATCCTCTTCAGAACTCTGGCCTCAGAGCTTGAGTGGCCAGATAAGGTTCTCATACCTATATTCTGGAGAGGCCTGGCTGATCATGTCAAAGACGCCCTGGCCACCAGGGAGGTGCCCACCACTTTGGAGGAGCTCATTATGGTCTCCACCCAAATTAACATTCGCTTCACTGAGCGAGGGCTGGAGCGCTCCAAGTTCCGCCAACAATATAGATTGGCTCCAAACTACCAAAAGCCGCCTGAGCCTCCAGAGGCCATGGAGGTGTCTCGCACGGGGTCCAGGGTCCGGTCCGCGCGGGTACCTTCAGTCTGCTTCCGTTGTCGGCAGACTGGGCACCTAGTTAACCAGTGCCCACAGCACCCGGGAAACGCTCCCGTCTAGTGGTTATCGGAGGGGGCCTACTAGACACAGCGACTTTCTCCTCCAAGATCCAGTTTAAAGGGGTGTTAGAATTTAATTCTTCCACTCTGGTAGTGGAGGTTTGTGTGAACTCTGGAGCGGAGGGCAATTTCATGTTGTCTGCCTTCGCCCTACAACATGCAATCCCCCTGGCCCTGCTACCTCAGCCAGTCACTATCAGAGTGGTGAATGGTGCGACACTCCCATCCCAAATCACCCACCAGACAGCTCCACTGAGACTCTCACTGTCTCCTTCCCATCAGGAGATGCTGTCTCTGCTTGTCATGCCCCAAGGTATCGACCAGGTCCTCCTAGGAGTTCCCTGGTTACGAGCTCACTCTCCTCACATAGAGTGGTCCTCGGGAAAAATCCTCAATTGGAGCAAGTCCTGCGAGGGTAGGTGTCTGAGGAAGTGCATACAGGTCACTACCTCTGAGGTTCCCGCAGATCTCTCCTCATTTCCTAAGCCGTACCAGCAGTATGCAGACGTTTTCTCCAAGAAGGCGGCGGAGACCGTTCTGCCGCACCGCCCTTTCGACTGTCCTATTGACCTCTTGCCCGGTGCTGAGCCTCCCCGGGGTCGAGTCTACCCCCTATCTCTCCCAGAGACAGAAGCCATGTCTCAGTATATTAGGGAGAATCTGGCAAGAGGAATCATTAGGAAGTCGGTGTCTCCGGCGGGAGCGGGATTCTTCTTTGTCCAAAAGAAGAATGGAGAATTACGTCCGTGCATCGATTACAGGGGTCTTAACGCCATAACCGTTAAGAACAAGTATCCTCTACTCCTGATATCGGAACTGTTCGATAGGCTACGGGGAGCGAGAGTGTTTATTAAGCTTGATCTGCGCGGAGCTTATAACCTGATTCGCATCCGTGAGGGGGACAAATGGAAAACGGCATTTAACACCAGGGATGGGCACTATGAATACCTGGTGATGCCCTTCAGGCTATGTAATGCGCCAGCCGTCTTCCCAGACTTTGTGAACGATATCTTCCGGGATATGCTTACCACCTTGGTAGTAGTCTATCTGGACGAAATTCTCATTTACTCTCCAGATATTGACTCCCACCGGAGAGATGTTCGCAACGTTTTCAATCTCCAGCAGGCAAGCTCCCTTTACGCCAAGTTGGAGAAATGTGTGTTTGAGCAGGAGTCCTTGCCTTTTCCTGGGCTATATCATCTCCCCGATGTAGATAAGCCCTTCATTCTGGTGGTGGATGCCTCTTCCGTCAGTGCTGGAGCGGTCCTGTTCCAGAAGGACTCGCAAGGTCGGAAGCACCCATGCTTCTTCTCTAAGACCTTCACACCGGCGGAGAGGAAGTATTCCATCGGGGACAGGGAGTTGCTAGCAATGAAGCTGGCCTTCTCAGAGTGGAGACACCTCCTGGAGGGGGCTCGCCATCCTTTCCAGGTGTTCACCGACCACAAAAATTTGGTCTATCTACAGACTGCCCAGCGGCTGAATTCTAGCCAGGCCAGATGGTACTTATTCTTCTCCCGATTCCATTTCACCCTGCATTTTCTCTCCGGGGAGAAGAACGTCCGGGCCGACGCTCTTTCTCGCTGCGTGGTGTCATCAGAGGAGGAGGAGCCTTGGCTGATAGTTCCATCGGAGAGTCTGAGGACCGTGGCTCCGGTTTCTCTTGAGTCGGTACCTCCGGGAAAGACTTTTGTCCTTGCCCATCTGTGACCGGAGGTCCTCTCTTGGGCTCATTAGTCCAGGGTGGGGGGACATTTTGGGACCAAACGAACCTCTGATCTCCTGGCGAGGACGTACTGGTGGCCGCATATGGCTCGTGATGTCAGGGACTTGGGGTACTCGGTACCGGGCCAGCAGGATGTGTCACAGTAGCGTTGACCTGGTCCGTGGCCCCGGGCGCCCAAGCAATGGCGGAGATGTGAATGGTGGAATGTAGTTAATGGAATAGTTTGTGACGCCACCTGTGGTGTTCGGCAAGGGAGGTGTTAAGCCGATGCTGTAGACAGATCCTCCGGGACAGATGGTGTGGTGCAGCAATGATGTTATAGCCCTCCACAGGCAGGGCTGTTGTCCCAGGGCAGTGTAGATGTGGAGACTCTTAGATGGTGTAGTGTTTGGCGCAGGGGATGTAGCAGTGCCAGGCGGACGGACGCCGGAAGGAATGGAGGACACCAGGGCATGTAGTTCCAAAGCTTTACTCACAGTCTGTAGTGCCCGCTTCTGTGCCGTGTCCTTTGGGTCAGGGACTCAGTCAACCTCCAGGCAAGATGGAATGCTCCCTTCCAACACTCCGCCAACTTTATGTGCCTTTTCTGAACGTCTCCTCTATAGCACCAAGTGTGAAGATCTCCTAGTACTGAGTTACACTGGAGTTCCTCCTGACAGATGTTCCCAAGAACTCTACTTGTACGGCAGACAGCTGTAGCCTGCTTCGGGGGCTCACTACTCCGGAGTCCCGGCTCTCTATCCGTGTTGCTGTTGTGCCCCCAAGTATTAGATGGGAGTAGTGCATTTACAGCCCACTACTCCACCGGTGTCTGCTGCAGAACCATTAGTGTCCATACAACCTTGGGGACCGGGCCCTGGCCTTGTGCTTAGAACTTCTAGGCAGGGTTCTTCCTCTAACCCACGTCCTCTGTGTTCCCTTTCACTACTATGTTCCGTACTTGTCTTTCCCTTCTATGGAAGCTCAGGTTTCGGTTCAATGTCTTTCTCCTTCTTTCCTTTCCCGTGTCAGCTGGCTCAGATCACTGAGGCAACTGCAGCACTCCTTCCTCCATCCCTCTTCCAGGGATCCCCACTCTTCTCCGAGTGGCTTCCTCTCTCAGACTCCCCGTCTGACTGAACCTCAATCCTAAAACCTTCCCGCTCTTTTATATGTATTCTCAACTCCACCCACCTCCCAGCACGTTTAGTGTTCCAAGCAGGGAACCACCAAAGGTGCTCCGCTTCTCTCTAAGCAAGAAGCCGCAATGTGGTTTTGCTGAGCTACTCTATTGTGTGGGGTGTAAGTGTTGGAGCGTGGTCCGGAGCCTCCAACTTACCTGGATGGTGGGGCACCACACCTTAGGAGAAGGTGCAGTACCTCTGTGGCGACTGAGCCTCAGGGGCGCCACAGACTATATTCAGGTGTGCTTCTCTTGCGCCCAGAATCGGTCCTCTCGGCAGCGGCCCGCTGGGTTACTCTATCCCCTGCTGGTAGCAGACAGGCCCTGGGAGATGGTCGGTATGGACTTTGTGGTGGGTCTGCCCAGTGGCAGCACCGTCATTTGGGTGGTCACCGATCATTTCTCCAAGATGGTGCATCTGGTACCACTCTCGCGGCTACCTTCTGCACAGGTCCTGGCAGCGTTGTTTATTAAACATGTTTTCCGCCTGCACAGCATGCCGGATAAAATTGTCAGCGACCGGGGTCCTCAGTTTGCGTCTTGGTTCTGGAGAGAGCTCTGTTCTCTGCTCAGCATTGAGCTAAATCTCTCATCGGCCTATCATCCTGAGACAAACGCGTTGGTTGAGAGAGCCAACCAGACCCTGGTGACATATCTGCGACATTTTGTTTCGGCCAGGCAGGATGATTGGGCATCCTTGCTGCCGTGGGCGGAGTTCGCTTTGAACAACACTGTGGCCGATTCCACCGGTCAGACCCCATTCCTCTTAAATTACGGCCAGCATCCGCGCGTCCCCGTGCCCATGCCCGTGTCGTCCACCGACTCTAGGGTGGCAGACTGGGTGGGGGAGGCACATGACATTTGGGATCGCACTCAGGATGCTATCCGGGCCTCCAAGGAGAGAATGAGGGTCTCCGCTGACGCACACAGGCGTCCTGCTCTGACTTTCGCCCCTGGCGACTTAGTGTGGCTTTCTGCCCGAAACATCAGGCTGCGGGTTGAATTCGCTAAGTTCGCGCCGCGCTATATTGGCCCTTTCAAGGTTCTCGAGCAGATTAACCCTGTGGTCTACCGCCTGGCCCTTCCACCACACTTGGCTATCTCGGACACGTTTCATGTGTCTCTCCTTAAGCCGGTTCACATGTCCCGGTTTTCTGAGCCATCTGCCGGGACATCGGACCTGTCGTCAGACGAGTTTGAGGTCAATGCCATCGTGGGATGCAAGGTGATGCGGGGCAAAAAGTTTTACTTGGTGGATTGGAAGGGTCATGGTCCTGAGGCTCGGACCTGGGAGCCAGTGGAGAACATCCACGCTCCTCTTCTCATTGCAGAATTTGAGCGCAGTGAGGCTGAGAGAGGAGGGGGCCCTAGGAGGGGAGGTAATGTTGGGCATCGGGTTCCTGTCACTGCACAGCGGGAATCCCGAGCCTTGCTTCCAGCAGTCTCCCATTCCTCTCCAGCCGCAGAGGAGGTTGTTCAGCAAACTCGTCGGTCCCGGCGCTCTGCCCAGACCAGCTCCGTGGGTTTGCTTGCTGCTGCCACCTCTGGCAAAGCTTTGGCAATGCAGGCTGCTCAGCAGCGAGATTCTCCAGGGACTAAGTCCTCATGTCGGGCCACTGAGCATGCCCGTGGAGTGATCTCCCATTGGAGATCGAAGGTCGCGTGCTCAGGTCCTGCTCCTGTTCGGATTGGCCCATCCGAGAAGCCAGGAAGGTCCCGGATGCTCGCGGCTATTAAAGATTCGCATGGCCGCTCGGCCATGCGCTAGGATAGACTGTATTTACAGACAATGTGGAGTGAGTGATGTATGCACGTATGAATGTCTCTGGTGAATGACTCATTAAGAAACCCATACCCTTGGTACACATGTGTTGTGCAGCCTAGCCTGCTAGCGCCCAGGCTTAGGCGTAGGTAGGTCAGAGGTTGAGTCAGGCATCAGTCCTCACCAGGGACTCGGCACGCCTCAGTGCACGTGCTCCATAGCCAGCGTCTATAGCGGCGCTCGCGGCAGCGACGCCGTGCGCTCAGTGGGCCTAGAAGGACTCTAACCCCATGTCCTTGGGGTAGAGTTCTGTGGCCGTACATTGTGCTCTCTTTTGGCCGGGCTCTGTGAGCTAAACAGGCTCCGGCATCTACGTTCAGCGGTTGTGCAGCTCTGTGCACTAACAGAGTTCGCCCCTGTTCACATTGGGTGACGTAATTCACGTGTGACTGTTTTCACACCTCTTAATTCTTCCGCCATTACTTAGCAGCAGTGTACCACCTCTGCACGGTGGACCCGGGGCTGCGAACGCACCTACTATTATTTTATAATTTGGTGCGTTCCGCCAGCCCTAACAGGTACATCCTGAGAAAGAAAGCACCGGTGAACTCATCAATGCAAAAAGACCTGGGCACCCATGGAAGACAACAGTGGTGGATGATCGCAGAATAATTTCCATGGTGAAGAGAAACCCCTTCACAACAGCCAACCAAGTGAACAACACTCTCCAGGAGGTAGGCGTATCAATATCCAAATCTACCATAAAGAGAAGACTGCATGAAAGTAAATACAGAGGGTTCACTGCACGGTGCAAGCTACTCATAAGCATCAAGAATCAAAAGGCTAGACTGGAGTTTGCTAAAAAACATAAAAAAAAAAGCCAGCACAGTTCTGGAAGAACATTCTTTGGACAGTTGAAACCAAGATCAACCTCTACCAGAATGATGGAAAGAGAAAAGTATGGTGAAGGCGTGGTACAGCTCATGATCCAAAGCATACCACATCATCTGTAAAACACAGCGGAGGCAGTGTGATGGCTTGGGCATGCATGGCTGCCAGTGGCACTGGGTCACTAGTGTTTATTGATGATGTGACACAGGACAGAAGCAGCCGAATGAATTCTGAGGTATTCAGAGCCATACTGTGTGCTCAGATATAGCCAAATGCAGCCAAACTAGAATTGAGCGAAACAGGTAGGTGAGATTCAAAAATCACCGACTTTTGCCAAAATCGGTTTTCGCCGATCGAAACCCGACCCTAGCGTGAGGTCGGCCATGAGGTTGCCGATCAGCGCGCCAAAGTCGCGTTTCAAACAATGCTTTCAGCGCCTTTTCTCACCCAATGATGGAGGACGCACACTGTAGGCAACGCGATGACATGCGCAGCGGCCAGCACCATGTTAGAGAAGGGCATTGAAGTGATTGGCTGGCTTTGTGTGGCGATATAGGGGGTATAAAAGGCTGTGAACGCCGACCGCCATCTTACTTCTGCCGATCTTACAATAGGGAGAGGTGCTGCTGCTGATTCTGAACAGGGAGAGCGTTAGGCAGGGAAGAAGAAAAAAAAAACTGCTTCTGCTGATAGCGCTTTTCACTGTACAGTTAGAGTGCAGTAAAAGGGGAGGATTTTTGATGTCTGCAGCAGCGCTGGTGGTGATTAGGCTGCCTTTTAAGGCTACCTGCTAGCTGCATTGCTGTGTGCACACTGCTGTTCAAACTGCTTTTTTCAAAGTGGGTCGCCCTCCCAGGGCTGTGGGGTACTCGGTACCGGGCCGGTCTCTCAGAGGGGAATGTCACAGCAGCGGTGACCCTGTCCGTGGCCCTGGGCAGCCATGTAAAAGGGAATTGAGTGGTGGAATAAAGTTTATGAGTGAATGATTCGTGACGCTACCAGTGGTGTTCGGCAATGAAGATGTTAAGCCGACGCTGCAGACAGATCCTCTGGGACAGATGGTGTGGTGCAGCAATGATGGTGCAGCCCTCCACAGGCTGGGCTGTTGGTCCCAGGGCAGTGTAGCTGAATGTCTAGGAAGAGGGTGCAGTGTTTGGCACAGAGATGTAGCAGTGCCGAGGATGTTGCAGGAAGGAGGCAAAGACACAACAGGGTGCAGTTTCTTTACCTTTACTTGGCAAACGCGGTCCAGGGTCCTGGTTACCGATGGCACAGGAGCAGGCTAGCCTGGAAGCAACTCAGGGATCTCGCTATCAGATGGGATGTGTAGTCTCCTTCCTAGCGCTGGCTTGAGGTACATGCAGTACAAGGTTACACTGAAGTTCCTCCTTCTTATCTTCTCTTAGAGCTACCTTGTATGGCAGACAGCTGTAGCCCTCTCTCTCTCTCTTGGCTCACCCGTCGCTGTTGTGCCTCAGAGTTTTAGGTGGGAACAGAGCATTTACAGCTTCCTATTCCTCTGGTTTCTGTTGCAGGACCTTCAGTATCCATACAATCGTGGAGACCAGGCTCCAGATCATGCACTGTCAATGGGAGGGAGCTCTCTATCCTCAGCTTAACCTCCAGCTTCTCTCCCACACGTCTGCACACGTTGCCCTCCTCACACTAACTACTCATTTCCCTTCCTGGCCCTCAGAGAGCACTCCTCCCCCAATTCTGGTTCAGAGCTCCCTCTGCTGGTCAGGAGTGGGAACTGTGTTGCATGAAAATGATTAACTGCTAGAGACCCTTCATTACTTCCAAGCCTGACATCACCCTCCCTGGAGGAAGGCAATGCCACTGTGGCGACCATACTCCTGGGGGCGCCACATTCCCCCCTAGTGCAAGTCAGTACTCCTGGACTGATGAAAAACATGAAAAACATATAAATAGACAAACAATATGAAGGTTACAAGATTTAAGAAAAATGAAAAATTTACAAAAAACAAAAGCTCCAATAATAGTCCTATGATGATAAGTCCAAGCATCAATGTCCATGGTCCATTCCTGGGCAATTGGTGAACTATGTACAAAGTTGGGTTTTTGACCACACCTAGTCAAGTGGCCCAAAATGTCCATAAAACAAAACTGAAAAATTCAAAAAGGGAAATTCTTACAGATTATCTGTAGGCACAAAACTTAAATAGTTACATATATACACACAATTTCAACATTTACATGACTCTAACTTGGTTATATGCGGAATCTAATGGGTGGTATAACTTGGGTTGTGCGGGTAGACCTGCGTAACTCTGGTGTGGGTAAACTGGGTAGTAGTCTGCGACCTCTTAGACTCACCATGGGTATGACAGATTCACCACTGGCAGGGCGAGGGTTCTCTGGCTCCACTGGTGGTATGGCATCTGCTACCTGAACTTCCTGATTTTCGGAGTTCTCTTGAGTCACGTCTTCTTGTACTATCAGTTGGGGAAATGTTAACGTGGGCAGCACTATGACATCATTTACTTTAGTCCAATTTGCGGGGAATTCCCCAAGTATAGTGCTGACCTTTTCTTCTTCTATGGCTTGGATGTTATTTTGTTCTTCCAATCTTTCTTTTAACTGGTCAGGGCATAATTTCAAATGATCTCTTGATATTGCTGTTGAGGTTTCTCCTCCATCTTTACTAATAAGGCACACCTTGGTATTGTCAAAATTTGAGGGTAGAATGGTGTAGGGTTCAGCTTCCCATTCGTCATCCAATTTATGCAGTCTTCTTTTCCTCTTGAGGACTTGTTCTCCTGATGACAAGGGAACTGCAGGTGCATGTTGGTTGCAGTGCCTTTCTTGTTTTTGTCTTGCCTGAGCGAGACTCTTCTCCACACACTCTTGTACTCTACGGTACTGTTGTTGTCTTTCTGTATCCCAGTCAGCATCTGGTGATGTTACTTCAGGTGTCAGGACTCCCATGTCCAAATCAATAGGCAGCTTACCAGGCCTCGCTCTCATTAGGTAGGCTGGAGTGCAGTTGGTGGAGTTCACAGGAATGTGGTTGTAGAGGTCTACTAGATCTGGCAACTTTTCCGGCCACAGATTCCTCTCCTCCAAAGGCAAGGTCTTCAGCAGGTCGATCACCACCTGGTTCATCTTTTCACACATGCCATTGGTCTGTGGATGGTATGGTGTTGTCCGGATTTTCTTTCAATTGTACAAGTTACAGAATTCCTGGAACACTTCTGCCTCAAAAGCTGGACCTTGATCTGTAAGCACTCGCTTAGGATATCAATGTGGTCTACAGAAGTGCTGTTGAAAAGCTCTGGCTGCTGTCCTGGCTGTTTGATCTTTGACAGGCACAACTACCAGGAATCTTGAGTAGTGGTCCACGATGGTAAGAGCATAGATGTAGCCTGAACAGCTTGGGACCAGCTTCACATGGTCTAGGGCAACCAACTCAAGTGGCCGTTTGGTTATTTTTGGCTGCAAAGGAGCTCGTTGGCTGTTACGGTCCTTTCTGCGCAGGTTGCATTGTCCACACTCCTGGCACCAATTTTCAATGGCTTTCCTCATACCAGCCCAGTAGAATCTCTCCCGGAGCAAGGCTTCCAACTTCTTCCATCCGAAGTGTCCAGCTCCATTGTGGTATGCTTCCAAGACCATTGATGCCTCTCTCTTTGGGACTACCACCTGCCAAACCAGCTCATGAGTGCAGGCATTGATACTCCTCCGACACAGCTTTCCTTCATAGATGAACAGCCGGCCTCTTTCCTTCCACAACTGCTGGGTTTCTTCAGGAGCATCCGACTCTGGGCGTGAGTCAGCTTGTGACAGTAGCTCCTTCACCAGGCGAACTGCGGGGTCACTATCCAGCGTTTCTGCCCAATCGTGATGGGGCAAAGAATTTAGGGTGACCTCTTTCAAGCCAGACTGCCTGTTTCTCACTCCTTGAGCACATTGGGCCGCAATTGGCTGGTGGAAGGGAAGTAACTCTATTTCTTCAAGAGCCTCAGGGTCTTCGCCTGCATCTGGCAGATTAGGCATTCTGGACAGCGCATCAGCATTGGCATTTTTGTGCCCTGCTCGGTACTTGATGGTAAACTCATAGTTAGACAGCCGAGCCATCCATCGCTGCTCCAGTGCACCTAGTTTTGTAGGTTGTTGTCCGTGAAGATGGTAAACTTGGCGGAAGCTAGGTAATGCTTGAATCTTTCAGTCACAGCCCAGACTATGGTGAGGAACTCCAGCTTGAAGGAACTGTAGTTGTCAGGGTTCCTTTCAGTGGGACGAAGCTTCCTGCTGGCGTAGGAGATCACCCTTTCTTTGCCATTCTGTACCTGTGACAGTAGTGCTGCAAGTCCCACGTTGCTGGCATCAGTATACAACACAAAGGGTTGGTCATAATCTGGGTAGGCCAGAACTTAATCTCCTGTGAGAGCCATCTTCAGTCGAGTGAAGGACCTCTCCAACTCCTCAGTCCATTCAAAGGTGGAACTTTTCTGTTTGGCCTTCTTGGACTGCCCCACCAGAAGATTTTGCATAGGGGTGGCTATCTCCGTGAAGCCTTTGATGAACCTTCGGTAGTAGCCTACCAACCCGAGGAATTGGCGTACATCATGGAGGTTTCTGGGCTTCGGCCAGTCCCGGATGACTGTGACTTTGTCCAGATCTGGTGCCACACCTTCTGCACTCACTACATGACTGAGGTACTGTACCTTGGGCTTCAGGAGGTGGCATTTGGAAGGCTTCACCTTCAGGCCAAAGTTGGACAAGGCTTCAAACACCTCAGCCAGGTGCTTCAGATGCTCTTCATAAGTCTTGGAGAAAACAATGACATCATCAAGGTACAGCAGGACTCAGGACTATCTCAAAGTTCTTGTGTCCCAGGCAGCACTCCATCAGCCGTTGAAATGTTCCTGGGGCAGTGCAGAGCTCGAATGGCATATAGTTGAGCTCACAGAGACCCATTGGAGTGGTAAATGCTGTTTTCTCCTTGTCTGCCTCTGCTACGGGAACCTGCCAATACCCACTAGTGAGATCCAAGGTGGAAAAGTAGTTAGCAGTTTTAAGTGCAGCTAAGGACTCCTCAATTCTAGGTAATGGGTAGGCATCTTTATGTGTAATGCTGTTAATTTTTCTGTAATCAACACACATTCTCATGGTACCATCCTTTTTCTTTACAAAAACTATTGGAGCTGCCCAGGGGCTACAACTGTCTCAGGTAACCCCAGCTTCCTTCATCTCTCTCAACATACCTTTAGCACATTGGTATTGTGTTGGGGGTATAGACTGGTACCTTTCTTTAATGGGTGGATGATCTCCAGTGGGGATATGGTGTTGAACCCCTTTTGCCTTCCCAAAATCTAGGGGGTGTTTACTGAATACCCGCTCATATTCCTGGGTCACTCTGTAAACCCCATTTTTCTGGTATGAAAGTGTGGAGTCAGTTCCCACCTGCAGTTGCCGGTACCACTCCTCCAGCTGCTTGAAAGGCCATTGTCCTCCACCTGTTTGGATAAGGCCAAGGGCTCTGCTGCCTGTATTTCGTTATTACTGACAGTAAGCAGCTTAGCAACTGTGGCATACCGAGGTATTGTGGCCTCCTCCTCCCCACAATTCAAAAGGCGTACAGGTACTCTCCCTTTATGGACATCAACTACCCCTCTGGCTGTCAGGATAGTGGGTCGGCTATCAGGGTATACTGGTTCCACCAATGCCTGGTAATCTTTTCCTCTGAGGCCTATGGTTGCCCGACACCAAATCAATATTTCACATCTAGGGGGTATTGCAATGGGGAAAGCATCACTCACTCTGACGCTGCCAATTTCTCCGCCAGAGAGTTCTACCTGCTGTCTTTGCATCAGGGCCTTGATCTCCTTCTGCAGGACTCATTGTTGACTGGAACCAGCAGTCTCAGCCACCTGTTGCAACAAGACAATAACCTCGGAAAGACAATTTTCAATCATATTGGTACCAAGAGTCATTATTGGGTTACATTCTCGTCGATCAATATCCACAACTATCAGACCTTGAGATTTTAACTCTACTCGACCCACTTTAACAGTAATTTCTTTACATCCCACTTGCGGTAAAGACTGACCATTACTGGCAACTACTGTGAGTTCATCACTTGGGCCGTTAGTAAGTTCAGAATCAGCCCAATACCGCTTATAAAGGATATAGGGCATAGTTGTCACCTGGGAGCCAGTGTCCAGCAAAGCGTTCATGGGGATACCGTCAATTACCACTGGGAGGACTGGTCTCGAACATACTTGGCTCGCCAGTTCTTTGGGCCTTGTGGTCCTACTCCTGGGGGTTGGCCCTCTGCCCCAGGGGTTGCTCGTTTAAATAACAGAACCTTGCAATGTGGCCTGCCTTGTGACAGTGACGACAGATGGGACGTCCGTCCTGGTCATAGCGATCATTGTTCCTTCCTCGGAGTGGCGGGATCCTCTTCTTCTTTAGCCATGGGACATCCTCTGGACTGGAGGCGAGCTGGATCTTCTCCTTGGAGGATACCTGCAGGGACTGCACGGTTTTAGCAAGTGCAGCCATACCCTTGGTCAACTCCTGGACCTGAAGACGCAGTTCTGTGGATGGATCTTTGTCCAGAGTCTGTCCATCAGCTTCCACAGAGATGGAAGGGAAAGATGTTGCTTCCTGGTGGTATGTAATCGCTGTGTGCCTAGGGGGTACTGGACGGCTGACATTTGGTTCATGCAGCACCCGAATATCCCTATCCTTGAAGTCTGCGAAGTCCAGATCAGGGTTTTGTAGGGCTATGATGCGCAACTGTGCTCGGTGGGTGCTGGATAGGAGTCCCTCAATGAATTGTTCCTTTAGCAGTCCGTCTCCATCTTTTACACTGTCTGGGTCAATCTGCTTGACAGCTCGCAGCGCCTCCTGCAGGTTAAGAGCATAGTCCCTTATACTGTCCTGCGCCTTCTGCTTACATCCAAAGAACCTCATCTTGATTTCAGCTGCAGCGCGGGTGTCAAAGGTGCTTCTCAGCTTGGCCAGAATCTTTTTAACAGTCTCTTTGTCAGTGTCCTGCCAGGCTTTTACCTCTCTCTGTGTTGCACCTCTTAGCTGCCCAATAAGGATGTTCACCTTCTGGCTTTCAGACAGAGGATACACTTCAAACAAACTGCACAGTCTCTCTTTGAAGTCACTCAGGGTATGTGACTCCCCTGAATACTGCGGTAGCCATGCTGCTCCCGGTATGTAAGGCATAGACAGCGGCATTATGGGGACCGCTGCGGTGGGTGCTATTGGAGCCGCGGCTGGCGGCTGCATTGGGCCCTGCATCTTGCGGCACTGAGGGGTTGGCGGGAGCGTCCACCGCTGCAGTGGCATTGTCCTCAGACATTTTCTTTCCCCCCTAGTTAATGTGGGCCAGGCTGCAGGGTTGCGCTGGCTTACCAGATGCCGCTCCTCGGCTGGATCAGGGGACGCCGGAACTGCAGGCCTCAGCTTCTCACTTCCCGCGCGCTCTTCTCCTTTCGCGCGTCTCGGCTGCCTCTGCCCATGAAGGTCTGCCCCTTTTTCTTCCCGCGCACGCCAATCAATGGTGGCAATGGCGCCAATTTCGAACACAGTCTATAGCACCAAACACAGTCTCCGGCACACAGGACCCGGGGATACCGGGCTCCGTAATCCTGTTCGTGACACCAAGTTGGGTCGCCCTCCCAGGGCTGTGGGGTACTCCGTACCGGGCCGGTCTCTCAGATGGGAATGTCACAGCAGCGGTGACCCAGTCCGTGGCCCTGGGCACCCATTTAAAAGGTAATTGAGTGGTGGAATAAAGTTTATGAGTGAATTATTTGTGACGCCACCTGTGGTGTTCGGCAATGAAGATGTTAAGCCGACGCTGCAGACAGATCCTTTGGGACAGATGGTGTGGTGCAGCAATGATGGTGTAGCCCTCCACAGGCAGGGCTGTTGGTCCCAGGGCAGTGTAGCTGAATGTCTAGGAAGAGGGTGCAGTGTTTGGCACAGAGATGTAGCAGTGCCGAGGATGTTGCAGGAAGGAGGCAAGGACACAACATGGTGCAGTTTCTTTACCTTTACTTGGCAAACGCAGTCCAGGGTCCTGGTTACAGATGGCACAGGAGCAGGCTAGCCTGGAAGCAACTCAGAGATCTCTCTATCAGATGGGTTGTGTAGTCTCCTTCCTAGCGCTGGCTTGAGGTACAAGCAGTACAAGGTTACACTGAAGTTCCTCCTTCTTATCTTCTCTTAGAACTACCTCGTATGGCAGACAGCTGTAGCCCTCTCTCTCTCTTGGCTCACCCGTCGCTGTTGTGCCTCCGAGTCTTAGGTGGGAATAGAGCATTTACAGCTTCCTATTCCTCTGGTTTCTGTTGCACGACCTTCAGTATCCATACAACCGTGGAGACCAGGCTCCAGATCATGCGCTGTAACTGGGAGGGAGCTATCTATCCTCAGCTCAACCTCCAGCTTCTCTCCACACGTCTACACACGTTGCCCTCCTCACACTAACTCCTCATTTCCCTTCCTGGCCCTCAGAGAGCACTCCTCCCCCAATTCTGGTTTAGAGCTCCCTCTGCTGGCCTGGAGTGGGAACTGTGTTGCATGAAAATGATTAACTGCTAGAGAGACCCTTCATTGCTTCCAAGCCTGACATCACCCTCCCTGGAGGAAGGCAATGCCACTGTGGCAACCATACTCCTGGGGGCGCCACAAAAGTACTCCAAATTTTATTATTTTGTCCTGGTGAGTTACTGAGCGTTCATTTTTTCACACACCGTCTAGCGGTGTACGCTCCTCACACACTACCGTGTATTCCGGCTGGTATCACGGACAAATAGAAGCTACCTGTGTGTGACTCTGGAAAAAAGAAACGAGGAGTTTGTCCGTTTTTCCAAACCTACACCTTAGAGTTGTGTCCATTTTTCAAACAGTTTCGTATATCTGCTGTTTGATTACAGTCAAAACTAGACAGAGACAGCGTGTGTCACTCCCTATACAAATACACGGAGCTTGACAATTTTACATACACACACCGTACAGCGGTGTACGCTCCTCACACACTACCGTGTATTCCGGCTGGTATCACGGACAAATAGAAGCTACCTGTGTGTGACTCTGGAAAAAAGAAACGAGGAGTTTGTCCGTTTTTCCAAACCTACACCTTAGAGTCGTGTCCATTTTTCAAACAGTTTCGTATATCTGCTGTTTGATTACAGTCAAAACTAGACAGAGACAGCGTGTGTCACTCCCTATACAAATACACGGAGCTTGACAATTTTACATACACACACCGTACAGCGGTGTACGCTCCTCACACACTACCGTGTATTCCGGCTGGTATCACGGACAAATAGAAGCTACCTGTGTGTGACTCTGTAAAAAAGAAACGAGGAGTTTGTCCGTTTTTCCACATCTACACCTTAGAGTCGTGTCCATTTTTCAAACAGTTTCGTATATCTGCTGTTTGATTACAGGCAAAACTAGACAGAGACAGCGTGTGTCACTCCCTATACAAATACACGGAGCTTGACAATTTTAAATACACACACCGTACAGCGGTGTACGCTCCTCACACACTACCGTGTATTCCGGCTGGTATCACGGACAAATAGAAGCTACCTGTGGGTGACTCTGGAAAAAAGAAACAAGGAGTTTGTCCGTTTTTCCACACCTACACCTTAGAGTCATGTCCATTTTTCAAACAGTTTCATATATCTGCTGTTTGATTACAGTCAAAACTAGACAAAGACAGCGTGTGTCAGTCTGTATACAAATACATGGAGCTTGACAATTTTACATACACACCGTACAGCGGTGTACGCTCCTCACACACTACCGTGTACCGCCTTCTAGCATGGACTAATAGAAGCTACCTGTGTGTGACTCTGGAAAAAAAAAAAACGAGGATTTTTTTCCGTTTTTCCAGACCTACACCTTAGAGTCGTGTCCGTTTTTCAAACAGTTCCGTATATCTGCTTGTTGGATTACGGTCCAATACATACTGTGAGAGCGTCTGTGACTAACATAATATATACGTTGATTTAATTTGTTTACTACACCTTACACAGCTGGACGCTCCTCATACAGTACCATCTCTCTGCTGGTATTTTTGGTACATTTTCCAAAACATGAGGAAGTATGGTGGAAGAGTCCGCGGACGTGGGCAGGGGGCGCAGCTGGTACTGATGGTGGTGGTGCATCGGCTGGTTCTGGCAAAAGCACAATAGTAGCTAAGGCAGGAGGTGTTGAGCCTGCGTCATCCTCTGGGCCAAGAAGGCCTGTAAGGTTGCCTTTTCTTGGAGTCGGAAAACTGCTTTTAAAGCCGGAGCATCAGGAACAGGTTTTGGCGTACATTGCCGAAACAGCCACCAGCTCTATTGCCTCCTCTTCTGAACGGTTGAAAACTCCAAGCATGGAGTCATCAGTGCAGGGTTCTGGTCATAAAAAAACCCTTTCCTTGTGTCCTTCACCCCCACCAAGAGTTACGGATGCGGCAGCCCACACTTCAGATTACTCTATGGAGCTCTTTTCACATGGAAAGCAAAAGGTTCCAGCTCCGTAAAAAACATTTCTTTATTCCATCCTCTTAAAATATAAGCGGCAAATTCTCTTGTAGACAAATACCATGGCATAGCAAGGCAATGCGTTTCGATCAGAAGATCTTTATCAAGCCATCAATTTTAAGAGGATGGAATAAAGAAATTGTTTTTACGGAGCTGGAACCTTTTGCTTTCCTTTAGATTTCTCCGGTGTCTACACGGCTGTTCCGAGCACCTGTGGCGCATTCTGGTGAGCTCGCTATATTTTTTATTTGGAGCTCTTTTCACATACCATGCCTGGGTTATACAGTCGAATCCAGAATTCCCCAGTCCAAGATGAATCTTACATGGAGTGCACTGATGCACAGCCACTGCTAGATGATTCTGCTGGTACATTAACCCACAGCACTATATTGCCCTCGAAGTCTATTGAGCCAGAATCTGACCCTGATTAAACCCAGGTGCCCCTTCCCGCATACCATACCACCTTACACGGTGACACAGAGGAAGGTAAAGAGGAAGGTGCAGATGACTTTGAAGAGGAGGTGATGGATGACCCAGTTCTGGACCCAGATTGACATCCACTGGGGGAGGAGGGTGGCGCTGGCAATAGTTCAGATATGGAGAAGGATCCGCAGCAGGCATTGACATCGCAGCAGCGGTTATCTAGCAGGCCCGCAGCTGTCCTAAAACGTGGAACAAAAACTAAAAGAGTTGCAGGACATCTTGACCAGACGATCAACTTAGCACAGCGTGCAAGGCCAGAAAATGTTTACCATAGTAGGAAGAGTTCAATGTGGCACTTCTTTGTCCAAAATCCTACTGACGAAGCGAAGGTTACCTGTAAGAAGTGCAGAAGGACCTTTAGCCGAGGTAAACAACTCAGAAATTTGAATACCAGTTGCATGCTTAGACATTTAATCAACATGCACTTGCAAGTGTGGACGGACTACAAAACCTCAGGTAGCACATGTGCACCTGCTCCGACTGAAGGTAGCCAACAGCGCTCCATCGCTAACCCCACTGTAAGACCACCGCCACCATTAAGCACACCACCAGCACTAAATGTGGAGGTGTCGTCGCAAGGCCAAAGCATTCAGGGAATCAAAATGGTTTTGCAACACAACACTGAATCTAGGCCATCACCACCAATACCATCACCAACCCCCTCTCACTCCATCTGGTCCACCGCTAGTTCCCCCATATGCAGCTCTCCAGTCCAGCTCACCCTACCAGACACTCTGAGAAGGACAAGAAAGTACTCATCCTCTCATCCGCGTACACTGTGTTTGAACACCTACATCGCCAATCTAATCTCATTAGAGATGATGCCCTACCGTTTGGTTGAAAGCGAAGCTTTCCGCGACCTCATGGCCTACGCTGTCCCACGCTATGACCTACCCAGTCATCACTTTTCTCAAAAAGCCATCCCTGCCCTCCACCGGCATGTGAAAGACCACATTGTCCATGCACTAAAACAGTCAGTGAGTGGAAAGGTGCACCTCACAACGGATGCATGGACCAGTAGGCATGGCCAGGGCCGTTACGTGTCCATCACTGCGCACTGGGTTAATGTGGTGGATGCAGGCTCCACATGGGGACAGCGGCGGTGGAACAGAGCTGCCTAGCCCACGGTATAGGAAACAGTTGGCTGTAGGCTTTCGCTCCTCCACAGAGCGCAGTCGCATGAGCACTACATCCGCAGCTAGCAGTGTTGCACACGAGGTGTCCCGCTATCGAACAGCTAGTGGTAAGCGTCAGCAGGCTGTGTTAAAGATGATGTCTTTGGGCGACATCAGACACACCGTGGAGGTACTGACCGACTACTTTCAGCGACAAACAGAGTCATGGCCGGGCAGTCTACATCTTGAGGCTGGCAAGGTAGTCAGCCTTGCCTGGCTCACACTTTGAACCTGGTGGTGCAGTGCTTCCTTAATAATTATCTGGAGTTAACATCCCTGCTCCATAAGGTGCGAAAACTGTGCTCGCACATCCGTCGCTTAGTCGTACACTCCAGTCGTATGCAGAAGCTGCAGCGATTGCTCCACCTCCCCAAGCACCGCCTAATCATAGATGTTAATCAAAAGAAATACTCAAACACAAACAGGCTGAAATAACACATTATATGCAAACTAAGTGCTCAACCTGTAAGTAATCGTTAATTGAAAAGGACCCCAATAAAGATCCATCGTAACAGTACTATAAAAGAAGGGGGGTGGAAAAAGATCCACTAATATACGACCACAGATCCAGTATAAAAATAGAATATCTTTATTAGACAGGTATGCAGAACAAGACAAAAACAGTGTGGTAATACACATAGATTAACCACGTAGCATGGAAAGTGTAGCAGACCCCACCCAAGGACTCATAAATTAATATTACAAATCAGATGAAATATAAGTATATGCATGTACAGTACTTATCTAGGCACCAAAATAACTCATACTTATTGTAAACCGCACTGATGGCCGGTCTAGTGGGCCCTGCAGATATATCATGGCATCCCAGTGAGCAAATAAATCGCTATATTTTAAAGGTCAAAAAACTGCCATCAAAGGGAGATTATAACAAAAATATAAGTGCCACCATCATCTTTCTCATACCACAATCGGCAAAAGGTGAACACTGGCTAATGTACCAGTCAAAAATATGTTGCATCACCATATAGCTAGTGCGATGTATGTAATCATGTTCACCCAAACCGGGCAGCATAACGCCAGGGGTCGATGTGGTGGCATCTTACCAAAGTATGACGGTGGTGTACAGGGGTCCTGGGGGGGTCCGCGCGTCTGCCTAATCATAGATGTTGCAACAAGGTGGAACTCCACCCTGCCCATGGTTGAGGGGCTGTGCGAACAGAGGCAGGCTGTAATGCATTTGTGGGAGGATACACTGGCAGGCAGTTTGAGGGAAGACATGGAATTGTCGGGTGTGCAATGGTCAAAGCTGAAAGACCTCTGTAAAGTCCTTCAGTGTTTTGAGGAATGCACATGGCTGCTAAGCGCAGACAACGCCATCATAAGCATGAGCATTCCACTTATGCGTCTGCTCATGCAAAGTTTGCCGCACATTAAGGATCAGGCGTCTGCATCGGAGGAGGAGGGAAGCCTTGATGTCAGTCAGCCATTGTCAGGTCAGAGAACTGTCCTGGACGAGGTGGAGGGAGAAGAGGAAGAGGAGGAGGATGAGGGGGATGATTATTTTGGGCAGGAGGATGTTTCTCAGGGGGCAAGAGAAAATGCTGGCGTTCCAAGGTCAGGGGCAGTGTTTGTGCATGACTGTAGGGATGTGGATTTGCCAGAAACTGCTCCTCCACCCACCACGGGCAGTGCATCATTGACACCTGAAACATTGGCCCACATATGCGATTATACCTTGCGGATCCTAAAAAGGGACCCCCGCATTGCCAAAATGATGAGGGATAACGACTACTGGCTGGCCAGCATCCTCGATCCACGCTACAAAGGCAAATTATACAACATCATGCCACAGGAGAACCTAGAGATAATATTGGCGAACAAACAAGCAACTCTGGTAAACCGTTTGATTGAGGCTTTCCCAGCACACAGCAGCGGTGCTGGTTCTCCCATGAGCCGTAGTGGGCACAATGGAAGAGATGTTCGTGGTGCACACAGCAGAAGTGGCCTCGGAGACGGGTTTAATGACCATGTTGTGGAATGATTTCTCAAGTACCGCTCACACGACTGCTAATACTGCATCGATTAAAAGTGACAGGAGACAGCAGTTGTCAACTATGGTTACAAACTACTTTTCCTCCCATATCGATGTTCTCCCACACAGGTCATTCCCCTTTGACTATTGGGCCTCTAAACTGGACGCCTGGCCTGAATTGGCACAATATGCCTTACAGGAGCTCGCTTGCCCTGCTGCTAGTGTGTTATCTGAAAGAGTCTTCAGTGCTGCTGGATCAATCCTGACAGAAAAAAGGACCCGTCTGTCAAACCAAAATGTGGATGATCTAACCTTCATTAAAATGAACCATGCATGGGTTTCAAAGGATTTTGTACCACCTTCCCCGATGACACATAGGTTACCAGAAAAGTGCCTCGGTTTTTCCCTCCTCTTCCTCGGACTTGCCCAATTACGCCCTTTGCAGCAGCTGAATGTCCAGCCAACACATCTACATATGCCAATTTTTAAACCTCCCTAACTGGGCTGCCCACCCCTCCCCCAACGGCTGGGGACAAGACCTGGCGCACCCCGGCAAGTGCCGTTGCTCTGAACAGGTGGATGGGCCCACTGATGGCCGCCGGCAATGGTACAGGACCCCTCATAGTACAATACAGTGTCTCAGACGGTGGGAGGGCCCACTCGCCGTCAGACACACCAGCATGTAAGAGATAGCTCTTATTGAGAGAGCTGGAAGAGCCGGAAAAATATGGAGACGATCCTCTTATCAAGCTGAGGTCGAAGTTTATTCAGTAGATACACAGCAAAACAGAGCGGACAATCAGAGAAGTTGAAATATGCGTGCAAAAACAGGAATTCAGACGGGCAGAGATTCGCTAGGAAGTCTGGCGATGATACGGCTCTGTGCCCTGGCCATGGTGTGGCACAGCGGCATGATGGCGGTGGAATGGCAACAAGCAACAGTAACAGAGGCTTCTTATACATAATGAGAACAAAGAAAGCTGCATCTTGCCGCAGAGGGCATTTACATTATAATTCTAAGGCGTTTACATGATAATTCTAGAGAAATGTGGTTTAGAACAGAGAATATAATGACATAATACAAAGACATTAATTAATGTTTCTCCAAGCAACACTAAAACCCATAAGTCATTGGTATCTATGGCTACTGACCTTAATCTTATCACTGCTTTCAGGCTTAATCCATAAATTCATGCAATTTACATTTTAATCATTCTGTTCTTTCTTCCAAAACTATCACGTATACACACATTGACCATATATATTTGGTAACCTTATTCCCCTACTGATCTAATTTTCCTTTCTGCAAGCCTGCCAGGGTGATAGCAGACATGATCTCATTCTACATCCTCCATTTCAAAGTACATCTTATGAGCTCTTTTGTAAAAGTTGAATCTTCTCTAACTTTTGACAAGATTGCTGCCTGACTCATCATGGCCACTCAGTATATTATGGCTGACCATTCTCTTACACAGCGTACTATGAGGGGCCCTGTGCCAGTACCATCGACCACGATTGTGCCCCCCTGCTTGGTCATGGCCACAGGACTTGCAAGTTGCAATACTTACCTCTCCCTGCTCCACCGCTGTGTAGTCAGGGCAGTTAAATTCTTCACAGGGACGGCAACTCGAAATTTGGTGTATTGATCAATGATGGTTACGATGTAGCTATGTCCTGTCCTGCTGGCTTCTACCTTCAGATGATCAATGGCTACCATTTGAAATGGACGTCAACTTACAAGCGGATGCAGTGGTGGTTTATGATTACCTTTCACAGTTGTGATAGTCACAGACGTGTGACATTCCTGACACCATTTTTCAATGTCTCCTCTCATGATAATCCAATAGAATCGCCTACGGCTTGTAGCTTCTGTCTTTTGCACTCCAAAATGACCAGACACATCATGGTAGGCAGTGAGGTCCATGGGTACATCTCTCCCTGTGATCACAATTTGATGGAGACGAGTAACGGTGATGTGATCCACGCTACTGCGATAAAGCAATCCTTTCTTCACAAAGAACCTTTTTCGCTCTCTCCACAGACACAGTAATTGAGGGTCTGCATCGCCTCTGCAACATCTACTGGGAGGTTTTCCCGCGATGAGTAATTCCAAAATTTCTGCTAACACTCGACTTTGCGTCTATACTTGTATCCAGGCAGTTTCCAGTAGTGGAGATTCTTGACTGGCTTACTGAGATTGAAATATATACGAACATTTAAGAGTACCACAAGACTGTATACTGATGTACGCTATGAATACCTTTCCCTTTTTCTACTTTTTTAATTCTGGTGTAATACATAGTGAGCCTGTGAGTGTCTGTGTCTGACTCCGGAAGTATAGACGGAAATTTAACCCTAGACTGGACACACCTGGTATGTGCTGATATAGTACCTTGTTTCAAAAATTTGTATTAAGGTATCATCTGTAGGATAACCAACTGTGGGGGGGGGACCCTCTTCTTGCCGCAGACAAACCCAAGACTGAGACAGAGTTTGTATTGAACCGGTCCGTTTTTAGTGCCCATCCTTCTGTCGACAACAGCAATTCACCACAGCCGTTTCACATTTCTCTACACACAGGCCCTGGTACCTTCACTTCCTTTGTAACTATAATCGTGGCATCCTCTGTGGCTCTTTCACTGTGGCTGGCCTACGCTTAACCACCACAGCGCTGCACCAGTCTGAGCACACCGTCCGTATGATAGCCCCAGGCCGTCTTCGTCTACGGCTACCGTCCTCTGGGCCACCCCCCATGACCGCCTCAACTGTCAGTCCTCTCTGGAGCCTTTCCACTGTCTCTATTTCCTCAGCAGAACTTCCTCTTTACTGTGCTCCCTTATCTGACTGACTCTTCCAGAACCTTCCCTCAGCCTTTTATACTTCCAGTTCTGGTAACTCCGCCCACCATCACCTAACAGTTTCTCTGACCAATTGCAGTTATTCAGTCCCACTCCTACACTCTCCACTGCCCTCCAATGGGCAAGCTAAAACACTGCACCCTTTCTCTTTATCTTAGCGGTTTCACACCCACACTGCACTACACCTCTGCTTCTCACTACAGGCTGGTTTGTCTGTCAGTCCACCTTCCCTATATCATCCATAGTGAGTGAGCGTGTGTGGGTTACGCCTTCTATATATACGGTGAATCGGAGAAACAAATTTTTATACTATACTCGATACAGCTTGTATCTTGTTATACAGTACCTTTGTTCGACATTTATCATTACGTTCAAATTCATACTGTGTAAGCGTCTGAGAGTGACTACTGGACTATTTATCCGGAGATTTCAATTGTACCCTAAAAAATATATACTTTCTATCTTGTTATCCAGGAACTTTTTTACAACGTTTTTTATTATGGTCAAAACCAAACTGAGTGAGCGGCTGAGGGGGACTACGGAAATATATACCGATATTTTCAATTTGACCAACACTGTATACAGCAGAACGCTTCTGATACAGTAACCTTTTTAGCTATATAGATTCTGGTGTAATCCAAAATGAGCCTGTAAACATCTGTCTGTTACTCCGGCAATATATTTGGATATTTATGATTACCCCAACACTGTATACAGTTGTACGCTTGTGTTACATAACCCATTTAAAGCTTTTCATATTCTTGTGTAATCCATACTGGGCCTGAGAGCGTTTGTGTCTGCCTCCTGAAAAGCATACGGAGAATCAGAATGTTTACACTATACTATACAGTATATACCTTGTACAGTATCTGGTGATAATGTTCCTCTTTTTCAACTTGTTATTTTATTGGGTAATCCATACTGAGCCTGTGAGCGTCTGTGTATGCCTCATGAAATATATATGGAGATTTACTGTTATTCATATACTGTATAGAGCTGTACGCTTCTGATACAGTACCATATATCTGCTGGTATTTTGGGTCCATTTTAAAAAACATGAGCAAGTATGGTGGAAGAGGACATGGATGTGGGCGTGGAGGGCCACCTGGTACTGATGATGGTGGTGGTGGTGCATCTGCTAGTAGAGCCAAAAACATAATAGCAGCTAAGGCAGGAGGTGTTGAGCCAGCGTCATGGTGTAGCTCTGGAAGGCCTGTAAGGCTCCCGTTTCTGGGAGTAGGTAGACTGCTTTTAAAGCTGGAGTATCAGGAACTTTTTGTGGCTTACATTGCTGAAACAGCCTCCAGCTCTATCGTCTCCTCTTCTGAAGTTGTAAAAAATGCAAGCACTGAGTCGTAACTGCAGGCTTCTGGTCAGGAGCAACCTGTCATGGTTTATTCAGAATGCTGGGCAGGCTGTGTAGTGGTTATTTGGTAGAGCCTCCTTCTGGGTCTGGGGAGGGTTTTTATAGCTTCAGGTGAAGACCCTCCCCTGTTGTTTATACTCCTAGTTTGAGTGTGCCCGACCCTGCTCCGTTTGTGCTCTCGCCTGTCCTGGTATGTTTGTTTGGTGTATGATCTGGTTTGGCCTCGGTTTACGTCTCTTGGATTCTGATTTTGTACTTGTGTGTCCGTCCCGTGTATGACCCCTGGCTTTGTCCTGACCTCCCTGTGATCGCTCCTCTGGTGCTTCTGCCTCCATCCCGTGTGTGACCCTCTGCTATGCCTGACTATTCTCTGACTCCCGATTCTGTACCTCGTTTGCCCGTACTGTGTATGACCTCTGTATTGCCCGACTGAGTTTTCTACCATCTCTGCAAGCAGGACGCTAAGCCCCGCCCCCTTGCTGTCACATGACCGTAGGTCCTGTGCCTGCTTGCTAAAGTTTCAGCGTTCAGGTCCTGTGCATCTGTACTTTCCAGCTATTCCTGTCCCCGGGGCCCCTACAGTACGGGTGAGTCCCTGCTCAACGGAGGCTGCACGCCGGCGCTGTCAGGAGCCTGATACAACCCCTTTCCTTGTGTCCTTCACTCACACCAAAAGCGAAGGATGTGGAAGCACACACCTCAGGTTACTCCATGGAGCTCTTTTCACATACCATGCCTGGGTTAATTAAAAATAGGGCCCATCATGTACTGGAGCAATGTAAATGGGGCAGATCAGACACTGGATCAGCATCTGAGGGGCACATCATACACTGGAGCATAACAAATGTGGCCCATTATATATGGAGCATTATTAGAGCCCATCATACACTAGAGCATCATCCATGAGGCCCATCATGTACTGGAGCAATGTAAATGGGGCAGATCAGACATTGGAGCAGAATCTAAGGGGCACATTATACACTGGAGCATAACAAATGTGGCCCATTATATATGGAGCATTATTAGAGCCCATCATACACTGGAGCATCATCCATGAGGCCAATGATGTACTGGAGCAATGTAGATGGGGCAGATCAGGCACTGGAGCAGCATCGAAGGGGCACATTATACACTGGAGCATTACAAATGGGGCCCATTATATATGGAGCATTATGTGGAGCTCATCATATACTGTATGGAACATTATATGTGACTAATTATTTGGTATGGAGAAATATATGGGGCTAATTATTCTGTATGGTGCACAATGTGGTGGACATAACACTGTATGAAGTAATATACTGTCCTGTTTTTGAGCTATTGTACAATTTAAAATAGATCAGTCATGTCAAGTAAGCAGTGAAGTATGTGTCATTGTACTATACCTATATTTCTGTGGCGTATCGGAGCATCATGAGTTGTGGTATGTGTTAAAAAGGGTCGCACTTACACTATTTGGCCCAGGGCACACGAAAACCTGGAGACAGCCCTACCCCCCCACAACTTTAGCCAAATAACCCCCAGTTTTCAATGCGTAACTATTCTTAGGCAGTAAATTAAGGTTGACAAGCTTCAGTTATAAGAATTGATGTTTTTGGCATTGAAATGGGCACTGTAGGTGTGTTTACTGTCTTCCACTCCCTGCTGACTTTGCTTCCCCATTGACTTGCATTGGGTTTCGTGTTTCAGTCAGCCTCCGACTTTTCCCTATAGTCGGCCGATTTCGTTTGACCCGACTTTTGCGAAAGTACTCGACCCGAAAAAAGGCAAAGTCGCTCATCTCTAAGCCAAACTGATTGGTCGTTGTTTCATACTACAGATGGACAATGACCCAAAACATAAAGCCAAAGCAACCCAGGAGTTTATTAAAGCAAATAAGTGGAATATTCTTGAATGGCCAAGTCAGTCACCTGATCTCAACCCAATTGAGCATGCATTTCACTTGTTAAAGACTAAACTTCAGACAGAAAGGCCCACAAACAAACAGCAATTGAAAACCACCGCAGTGAAGGCCTGGCAGAGCATCAAAAAGGAGGAAACAAAGCGTCTGGTGATGTCCATGAGTTCAAGACTTCAGGCAGTCATTGCCAACAAAGGGTTTTCAACCAAGTACTAGAAATGAACATTTTATTTACAATTATTTAATCCGTCCAATTACTTTTGGTCCCTTTAAAAACAGGGTGGCACATGTTAAGGAGCTGAAACTCCTAAACCCTTCATCCAATTTTAATGTGGATACCCTGAAATGAAAGCTGAAAGTCTGAACTTCAACTGCATCGTAATTGTTTTGCTTAAAATTCATTGTGGTAATGTCTAGAACCAAAATCAGAAAAATGTCTTTGTCCAAATATATATGGACCAAACTGTAGATAAAAGATTTACATACCAAGTGCAATGAACAATCAATACTAATAGAAACAATAAAAATTAGGGTAAAATACATTAATAGCAGCACGGTGGGTACAGTAAAAAAATGAGTGTCAGAAGGGTTTCTCAATTGTGAGGTTTAACCCCTCTGGTGCTAGTGTCCCTAATTTAAAAATCCAAAAACTTTCCCTCCTGATTAAACTCTCATAGCGGTTAGTGACGTCATCTCTAATATGCTCTCTAATTGTGAACTTCAGCGCACTTGGATTCTTATCATGTGCAAGCAAAAAATGTTTGGACAAGCTGTGCAACAGATACCAGTTTTTGATATTTTGGCGGTGTTTATTTAGTCTATTATGCATAGACTGAATAGTCCTGCCCACGTATTGCAGCCCACAATCACATTCAATTAAGTAAATGACATAATTTGACAGACAGTTGACGTGGCTATTGATTTTTACATTAGAAACCAGCGTCCAGCGTCGCTGGTCCTGATCGCTGGAGGGGCTGTCTATGTGACAGCTCACCAGCGATCAGCCTAACGATGTCCCAGCGATCCCATCATGTCTGATCGTTGGTGGGATTGCTGGGACATCGTTATGTGTAACGGGGGCTTTAGACCGTCCCTACACTATCTGACAGTGGAGGTAGGCACCCTACTGGTCAGTGGAATGGCGCCCCTGCTCAACTACGGCTCTCCCTGGGAGTCCCTGATCTCCCTCTAATAATCCCAAAGGGTAGCCGTATAACAGATAATATAGGCAGTTAAGGCCCCGTCACAAACAGCGATATCGCCAGCGAGATCGCTGATTTTGTGACGCCACAGCGATCTCGCCAGGGAGATCGCTGTGTGTGACATGGATCAGCAACCGGCCCCCCTGCAGGGTATCGCTGATCACGCTCTATCGTCCGGGGTCGTATTTTGATCGTTGGTCTCCCGCTGGCCAACGCGCATCGCTATGTGTGGCTCTTAGATACCCGCTGCTTACATTGGAAACCAGCTTGCTCGCTGGTCCTGATCGCTGGAGGGGCTGTCTATGTGACAGCTCACCAGCGATCAGCCTAACGATGTCCCAGCAATCCCGTCCATGTCGATCGTTGGTAGGATCACTGGGACATCGTTATGTGTAACAGGGCCTTTAGAATGCAATATGCCACAAGAAACAGATAAGAGCTCAAATGGCAAACAATAGATAATTAGGTCATTATGATAACAGCAAGCTTTAAGGCCCAGTCACACTAAGCGAGATCGCTAGCGATATCGCTTAAGCGTCACCGATTTTGTGACGCAGCAGTGATATTGCTAGCGATATTGCTATGTGTGATACTTACCTCCGACCGGCTCCCCCACTGGTTATCGCTGATCGTGCGAGATCGTCCTGGGCCGTCTCTTGTCGGCGACTTCCTGCTGGGCTTCCTGCTGGTGCCGACGAGTGACGCGTGGATGCGGGCAGGAGGACGTCATCATCGCCGGGTCTGACAGGTAAGTAACGACCGCCGACCGCTGCTATGTTGCTGGTGAGATCTGCCTGTGTGGCAGCTCACTAGCGACCATTTAGCGATGCACCAGCGATCCTGACCGGGTCGTATCGTTGTCGGGATCGCTGGTGCATCGCTAAGTGTGACAGTACCCTAAGAGGTACTTATGATTTTTGATGTTCTCAGAAACCTGTACACGTTTCACCATATTGGATCATCAGGAGGTTGGATGTAAGGAAGTAAATCAAAACAATGAAATATATTATTTTTTTCTGGAGTAGCATTTTTGAACTAGAAAATACTGGCAGATTTGATTAATTTGATGGTGGGTGGGGAGGGATGGTGCGTAACCACACTCCTGTCCACCCTGGTTCCTCCTAAACTCCACACATTTCAGATGATTCAAAGTAGCATGATAATGCCAAAAGTAACTAATTTTTGTGCAACTCCACATTGAGCAAAAACGTAGCAACTTTTCAGAGTTTTTATGTCACCTTTTTAGAGTAAAACCTTTACTGAATTAGCCCCTATAACTATGATAAAAGATGCTAAAAAATAGCTGCAGCTAAGCACTAGTATCAATCAACAACGTACCATATGCATCGACCATATACTCAGGATCCAAGCTACACGGAGGTCTGCATTACAGGATTAAGCTGGATTTGGATTTGGATTCCATTGAAACTGTGGACAATTAAATAAAAGGAAGAAGGTTGGATCACAGCAAGATTTTCTGGGAAGTAAATAGAGAACAAAACTATGTGAAATAAAGGAACAAGAGGAACACTATACAATGTAGATTATAAATTGTCAATCGTGCAACAGCTTCTCAATTATTATAAGGATTAGAAGAATTGTAACTAAAGTCAAGAACCTGTTTCTCTTTGGTTTTAGGAAAATTTTTGATTTCCACTATTTAGATTGGAGGACAATCATCCATATTAATTATTCGAATCATTAATTAATAAATACTAACATAAGCAAGCATCAGATTACTGAGAGTATAAAGTACCTTCCAAAAGAGGTACACGGGCATAAATTCCATTTAATAGTCCTGAAAGTTTTGAATGTAACAACTAGAGTTGAGCGACTTTTGTTTTTTTATGGTCGAGTTTCGTTTCGTGAAACCCGACTTTTCCAAAAGTCGGGTCGAGCAAGATCGGCCGATTATAGGGAAAAGTCGGGGTCGTCCCGAAACACGAAACCCAATGTAAGTCAATGGGGAATAAAAGTCGGCAGTGAGAGGAGGACAGGAAACACACCTACAGTGCTCATTTGAATGCCAAAAGCATCAATTCTTCTTACTTAAGCTGGTCAACCTTAATTAACTTCATAAATCAAGTTACGCACTGAAAAATGGGGGTTATTTGGCTAAAGTTGTGGGGGGGTAGGGCTGGCTCCAGGTTTTCATGTGCCCTGGGCGAAAGAGCGCCCCTTTAACACATACCACAACTCATCATGCTCCGATACGGCAGAGAAATAGCGGTATAGTACAATGAAAAATACCTCACTTTTTACATCTCATGACGAGGCCCATCTATTTCTCCATACAGAATCATTGGTCCCATATAATGTTTGAAACAGTATATGATGAGCTCCACATAATGCTACAGTATATGTTGGTCCCCATGGATGAAGCTCCACTGTCTTATGGGCCCAAATAATGCTCCAAACATAATGGGCCCCATTTCTAATGCTCTAGTGTATAATGGGCCCTGTAAATGCTGCTCCAGTGTCTGATGTCCACCTTTGGAATGTTCCAGTGTATGGTGGGCCCCATCTATCATTCTCCAGAGTATAGTGCTCCCCAAAAATTGCTGTCCCAACATTGAAAACAATCAAATAAGTCTCCTCGCTAGGGAATCCCTGTACTAGTCTGGACTCCTCGTCGTCCCCATCTTCCATCTCACTGCACAGTATTTCAACCTTGCAAGTGCTGTGATCCTGAGCAAGCAGGGGGGGCCCACTCGTTGGCGAGGCACTGGCACAGGGCCCCTAATAGTAAGGTGGTGTGTCTGATGGCGGGTGGGCCGAACCTGCACCTTCATCTGCAGCTTCCTGTTTGTCACCGTGTAAGATGGAACTGTATATGGGAAGGGTAACCTGAGTTTCATCAGGGTCAGATTCAGGCCGGGTAGCATGCGAGGGGAATGTAGTGGTCTGGGTCAATGTACCAGCAGATTCATCGAGCAGTGGCTGGGCATCAGTGCACTTGTGTCGCCCCCAGGAGTACGGTCGCCACAGTGGCATTACCTTCCTCCTAGGGAGTGTGATGTCATGCTTGGGAGCAACGAAGGATCTCTCTAGCAGGTTAACTGATTGGGCGGCGTTATTACCACGAGTCATGACCCTCCAAACAGCGTTCATGAAGGCAAAGTGTTTGTTTTACGTGGGCAGTATGGTTGCAAAGCTGAACCTTAAAGGAATGTCCAGAAGGGCACCACCAGGAGTGGAGCCTACGGCGTAATTTGACTCAACACGGGCAACCTCAACCATGCCAGCTACAGAACAGATGCACACATTGCAAGCTTAATTCCGTTAACGAACGAGACTCCGTTATGCCCCGCGGTCCAAGTCTGGCTTACTAGAGGGACACATGAGGCTCTGGCACATGAGATTGGCCAATAACTGGTGTGTCATGCCCTTACATGTCCGTGGCTGCATGTGCGCTACACTGAAAAGGCCAGCGTTTGTCGCTTACAGGTGCAGATAACCCGCTGAACAACGTTAGTGATGGGGATCACTGATTACAATTATTAATCGCGAACGATGATTTCCCAGTAAGTGCAGGTCAACCGCAGTTCCGGAATTAGGCTTAACCGTCATTCCTGAAAAAAATGAAAAACTTACGTGTGCAAACCACAGGTGCTGTAGCTTGCTTAACAGCTCGCCAGCCGTTCTCACGCCCAGTATGGGTTACACGTGATTGCACAAAGGTGAGAAAGGGTACCGTATCCCCGGATAACATGTATGGATAGCGTACACATTCAAAATATATGTCTATACATCAGGAGGCAGGCTCAGATGGTGTTAGGCCCAGTATGGCTTGCAAGTGATTGCACAAAGGTGAGAAAGGGTACCGTATCCCCGGATAACATGTATGGATAGCGTACACATTCAAAAGATATGTCTATACATCAGGAGTCAGGCTCAGACGGTGTTAGGCCCAGTATGGCTTGCAAGTGATTGCACAAAGGTGAGAAAGGGTACCGTATCCCCGGATAACATGTATGGATAGCGTACACATTCAAAAGATATGTCTATACATCAGGAGGCAGGCTCAGACGTGTCAGGCACAGTATGGCTTGCAAGTGATTGCACAAAGGTGAGAAAGGGTACCGTATCCCCGGATAACATGTATGGATAGCGTACACATTCAAAATATATGTCTATACATCAGGAGGCAGGCTCAGATGGTGTTAGGCCCAGTATGGATTGCACGTGATTGCACAAAGGTGAGAAAGGGTACCGTATCCCCGGAAAACATGTATGGATAGCGTACACATTCAAAAGATATGTCTATACATCAGGAGGCAGGCTCAGACGGTGTTAGGCCCAGTATGGCTTGCAAGTGATTGCACAAAGGTGAGAAAGGGTACCGTATCCCCGGATAACATGTATGGATAGCGTACACATTCAAAAGATATGTCTATACATCAGGAGGCAGGCTCAGACAGTGTAAGGCCCAGTATGGCTTGCAAGTGATTGCACAAAGGTGAGAAAGGGTACCGTATCCCCGGATAACATGTATGGATAGCGTACACATTCAAAAGATATGTCTATACATCAGGAGGCAGGCTCAGACGGTGTCAGGCACAGTATGGATTTGACGGCCCAGACTACACAGCGGAGGAGCAGGGAGAGGTAAAGATTGCAAATGCTGGGGCCCTGCCCAAGCAAGGGGGGCCCGCTCGTGGGCGTCGGTACTGGCACTGGGCCCCTCATAGTATGGCGATGTGTCTGACGGCGGGTGTGCACCACCACCGTCAGAGACACTTGATTGCACTATGAGGGACCCTGTGCCAGTGCCCGCGCCCAAGAGTCGGCCTACCCACCTGTCCAGGGCAACGGCACTCGCACGGTGTCGTGTGCTAGGTGGTGACCCCGGCCATGGGGGGGGGGAGGCAGCACAGTTAGGGAGTTTTAGAAAGTGGCATATGTTGATGTTGGACATTCAGCTGATGCAAAAGGCGAAATAGGTCAAGTCCCAGGAAGAGGTGGACCAAAGCAAGCCATTTTCTGTCACCCTATGTGTCATCAGGGGAAGGTGGGACAAAATCCTTGGAAACCCATGCATGGTTCATTTTAATGAAGGTTAGATCATCCACATTTTGGGTTGACAGACGGGTCCTTTTTTCTGTCAGGATTGATCCAGCTGCACTGAAGACTCTTTCCGATAGCACACTTGCAGCTGGGCAAGCGAGCTCCTGTAAGGCATATTGTGCCAATTCAGGCCAGGTGTCCAGTTTAGCAGCCCAATAGTCAAAGGGGAATGACCTGTGTGGGAGAACATCGATATGGGAGGAAAAGTAGTTTGTAACCATAGTTGACAACTGCTGTCTCCTGTCACTTTCCATCGATGCTGTATTACCAGTTGTCTGAGCGGTACTTGAAAAATCAGTCCACAACATTGTCATGAAACCCCTGTCTCCAACGCCACTTCTGCTGTGTGCACCATGAACACCTCTGCCAAGCTGCCCCCGGCCCGTACGGCTCGTGTGAGAACCATCACCGCTGCTGTGTGCTGTGAATGCCTCAAGCAACCGATTTACCAGAGTTGCTTGTTTATTAGCCAATATAAGGTCAAGGTTCTCCTGTGGCATGATGTTTTGTAATTTGCCTTTATAGAGTGGATCCAGGATGCTGGCCAACCAGTAGTCGTCATCGTTCATCATTTTGGCAATGCGGGGGTCCCTTTTTAGGATCCGCAAGGCATAATCTGACATGTGGGCCAATGTTCCCGGGGTCAATGATGCACAGCGAGTGCTGGTTGGAGGAGCACTTTCTGGCAAATCCACATCCCTCCAGTCACGCACAAACCCTGTACCAGACCTTGCCACGCCAACATTTTCACTTGCCCCACAAGATGCATCCTCCTCCCCTAAGTAATCATCCCCATCATCATCCTCCTCCTCCTCTTCTTCCTCCAACTCGTCCAGGAGAGGTCCCTGAGCAGACAATGGCTGAATGTCATCAAGGATTCCCTCCACCTCTTCCTCCTCGTCAACATTGGCTGCAGACGTCTGCTCCTTAAGGTGCGTCAAAGTTTGCATGAGCAGACGCATAAGTGGGATGCTCATGCTTAGGATGGCGTCGTCTGCGCTTACCAGCCGTGTGCATTCCTCAAAACACTGAAGGACTTTACAAAGGTCTTTCAGCTTCGACCACTGCACACCTGTCAACTCCATGTCTGCTCTCAAAGTGCCTGGCCGTGTATCCTCCCACAAATGCATTATGGCCTGCCTCTGCTCGCACAGCCATTCCACCATGTGCAGGGTGGAGTTCCACCTTGTTGCAATGTCGATAATGAGGCGGTGGTTGGGAAGGTGGAGCAATCGCTGCAGCTTCTGCATACGAACGGAGTGTACAGGCGACCGGCGGATGTGTGCGCACAGACTTCGCACCTTCTGGAGCAAGGCTGTTAACTCCGGATAATTTTTGAGGAAGCACTGCACCACCAGGTTCAAGGTGTGAGCCAAGCAAGGTATGTGGCTGAGTTTTGAAAGGGCTATGGCTGCCACAAAATTACTGCCGTTATCACTAACTACCTTGCCTGCCTCAAGATGTACACTGCCCAGCCATGACTCAGTTTGTCGCTTCAAGTACTCGGCCAGCACCTCGGCGGTGTGTCTGTCGCCCAAACACATCATCTGCAACACAGCCTGCTGACGCTTTCCACCAACTGCTCGATAGGGGGACACCTCGTGTGCAACAGTGGCAGCTGCAGATGGAGTGCTCGTACGACTGCGCTCTGTGGACGAGCTTTCGCTTCTGGAGGAGGAGGAGGAGGAGGGTGGAACGCCTACAGCCAACTGTTTCCTATACCGTGGGCTAGGCAGCACTGTCCCACCACCGCTGTCCCCTGTGGACCCTGCATCCACCACATTAACCAGTGCGCAGTGATGGACACGTAATGGCCCTGGCCATACCGACTGGACCATGCATCAGTTGTGAGGTGCACCTTTCCACTCACTGACTGCTTGAGTGCATGGACAATGCGGTCTTTCACATGATGGTGGAGGGCTGGGATGGCTTTGCGAGAGAAGAAGTGGCGACTGTGTAGGTCATAGCGTGGTACTGCATAGGCCATGAGTTCGCGGAAAGCTGCGCTTTCCACCAACCGATAGGGCATCATCTCAAACGAGATTAGTTTGGCAATGTGGACGTTCAAACCCAGTGTACGCGGATGAGAGACTGAGTACTTTCTTGACGTACTCATAGTGTCTGGGAGGGTGAGCTGGACTTGAGAGCTGCATATGGTAGAAGTAGCGGTGGACAGGGCGGACTGAGAGAGGGTTGATGATGTGATGGAGTTGGTGTTCTTTCTGATGGCCTAGATTCAATATTTCGCTGATATAACAGTGGGATTCCCTGACTGCTGTGGCCTTGCAACGACACCTCAACATTTGCTGCTGTGCTAACCGGTGGGCTTACAGTGGGGGAAACAATGTAGCGTTGCTGGCTACCTTCTTTGTGATCAGTTGCACATGTGGCACTTGAGGTTTGGTGTTGTGTCCACGCTTGCAAGTGCATGCTGGTTAAATGTCTAAGCATGCAACTGGTATTCAAATTTTTCAGATTTTTCCCTCGGCTAAAGGTCTTTGCGCACTTCTTACAGATAACCTTGGCCTGATCATGAGGATTTTCTTCAAAAAAGTGCCACACTGCACTCTTCCTACTTTGGCAGACATTTTGCGGCCTAGCACGCTGTGATGTTTTGACCCTCTGGACAAGCTGTCCAGCAACTCTTTTGATTTTTGGAACCTGTCTTTGGAGTGCTCCGGGCCTGCCAGATAACAGCTGTTGCGATGTCGATGTCTGCTGTGGATGCTCCTCATCTGAGCTATTGGAAGCAGCACCCTCTTCCCCCAATGGATGCCAATCTGGGTCAACAACTGGGTCATCCATCACCTCCTCTTCAATGTCATGTGCACCTTCCTCTGTGTCACCGTGTATGGTGGTATAGTGTGCGGGAAGGGGCACCTGAGTCTCATCAGGGTCAGAATCTGGCTCTGTACACTGCGAGGACAATGTAGAGCTCTGAGTGAATGTACCAGCAGAATCATCTATCAGCGGCTGTGCATCAGTGCACTCCATGTCAGATTCATCTTGGCCTGGGTAATTCACCAATTCACTTGATAATCCAGGCATGGTATGTGAAAACAGCTCCATGGAGTAATCAGTAGTATGGCCTGCGTCATCCTTCAATCTTGGTTGTGGTGAAGGACACAAGGAAAGGTGTGGTTCATGAACATGAGCCTCCAATGACAACTCAGTGCTTTTACTTTTTACAACTGAAGAAGAGGAGGCGATAGAGCTGGAGGCTGAGTCAGCAATGTAAGACAAAACTTTTTCCTGATGCTCTGGCGTTAAAAGCGGTTTGCCAACTCCTAGAAAACTAAGCCTTCGAAGCCTTATGGAGCCAGACGATGACGCAGGCTCAACACCTCCTGCATTCGGTCCTATTTTGCTTTTGCCACTACCATCAGATCCACCACCAACACCATCATTACCAGCTGCCAACCCCCGCCAAATTCCACGGCCTCTTCCACCAGCCTTCCTCATTTTTGGTAGAAATGTAGACAAAATCCAACAAACTATATAGTAATGTAAAACAAGGTACAAGGTGTCTATAGGACAGGGGAGATTTAGATTTTCTGCACACACTAGTGGACACTGGACACTTTCGGATTGTGTGAGGCCCACTGAATATCACAGCGCTATGTCACAGGCTCGATGCAGCAGGTGTGAAAAAAGTGACTACAGGATAAGGGAGATTTAGATTTTCTGCAGACACTTGTGGACACTGGACACTTGGATTGTGTGAGGCCCACTGAATATCACAGTGCTATGTCACAGGCTCGATGGCACAGGTGTGAAAAAAGTGACTACAGGATAAGGGAGATTTTGAATTTCTGCAGACACTTGTGGACACTGGACACTTGGATTGTGTGAGGCCCACTGAATATCACAGCGCTATGTCACAGGCTCGATGCAGCAGGTGTGAAAAAAGTGACTACAGGATAAGGGAGATTTTGAATTTCTGCAGACACTTGTGGACACTGGACACTTGGATTGTGTGAGGCCCACTGAATATCACAGTGCTATGTCACAGGCTCGATGGCACAGGTGTGAAAAAAGTGACTACAGGATAAGGGAGATTTTGAATTTCTGCAGACACTTGTGGACACTGGACACTTGGATTGTGTGAGGCCCACTGAATATCACAGCGCTATGTCACAGGCTCGATGGCACAGGTGTGAAAAAAGTGACTACAGGATAAGGGAGATTTTGAATTTCTGTGAGATTTTGAATTTCTGCAGACACTTGTGGACACTGGACACTTGGATTGTGTGAGGCCCACTAAATATCACAGTGCTATGTCACAGGCTCGATGGCACAGGTGTGAAAAAAGTGACTACAGGATAAGGGAGATTTTGAATTTCAGTGAGATTTTGAATTTCTGCAGACACTTGTGGACACTGGACACTTGGATTGTGTGAGGCCCACTGAATATCACAGCGCTATGTCACAGGCTCGATGCAGCAGGTGTGAAAAAAGTGACTACAGGATAAGGGAGATTTTGAATTTCTGCATACACTTGTGGACACTGGACACTTGGATTGTGTGAGGCCCACTGAATATCAGAGCGCTATGTCACAGGCTCGATGGCACAGGTGTGAAAAAAGTGACTACAGGATAAGGGAGATTTTGAATTTCTGGGAGATTTTGAAATTCTGCAGACACTTGTGGACACTGGACACTTGGATTATGTGAGGCCCACTGAATATCACAGTGCTATGTCACAGGCTCGATGGCACAGGTGTGAAAAAAGTGACTACAGGATAAGGGAGATTTTGAATTTCTGCAGACACTTGTGGACACTGGAAACTTGGATTGTGTGAGGCCCACTGAATATCACAGCGCTATGTCACAGGCTCGATGCAGCAGGTGTGAAAAAAGTGACTACAGGATAAGGGAGATTTTGAATTTCTGCAGACACTTGTGGACACTGGACACTTGGATTGTGTGAGGCCCACTGAATATCACAGTGCTATGTCACAGGCTCGATGGCACAGGTGTGAAAAAAGTGACTACAGGATAAGGGAGATTTTGAATTTCTGCAGACACTTGTGGACACTGGACACTTGGATTGTGTCAGGCCCACTGAATATCACAGCGCTATGTCACAGGCTCGATGGCACAGGTGTGAAAAAAGTGACTACAGGATAAGGGAGATTTTGAATTTCTGTGAGATTTTGAATTTCTGCAGACACTTGTGGACACTGGACACTTGGATTGTGTGAGGCCCACTAAATATCACAGTGCTATGTCACAGGCTCGATGGCACAGGTGTGAAAAAAGTGACTACAGGATAAGGGAGATTTTGAATTTCTGTGAGATTTTGAATTTCTGCAGACACTTGTGGACACTGGACACTTGGATTGTGTGAGGCCCACTGAATATCACAGCGCTATGTCACAGGCTCGATGCAGCAGGTGTGAAAAAAGTGACTACAGGATAAGGGAGATTTTGAATTTCTGCATACACTTGTGGACACTGGACACTTGGATTGTGTGAGGCCCACTGAATATCACAGCGCTATGTCACAGGCTCGATTGCACAGGTGTGAAAAAAGTGACTACAGGATAAGGGAGATTTTGAATTTCTGCGAGATTTTGAATTTCTGCAGACACTTGTGGACACTGGACACTTGGATTGTGTGAGGCCCACTGAATATCAGAGCGCTATGTCACAGGCTCGATGGCACAGGTGTGAAAAAAGTGACTACAGGATAAGGGAGATTTTGAATTTCTGGGAGATTTTGAAATTCTGCAGACACTTGTGGACACTGGACACTTGGATTATGTGAGGCCCACTGAATATCACAGTGCTATGTCACAGGCTCAGTGGCACAGGTGTGAAAAAAGTGACAACAGGATAAGGGAGATTTTGAATTTCTGCAGACACTTGTGGACACTGGACACTTGGATTGTGTGAGGCCCACTGAATATCACAGTGCTATGTCACAGGCTCGATGGCACAGGTGTGAAAGTCTTAGTTACTCACCGGTTAACGGTATTTTTCGGAGTCCATGACAGCACCACCTGAGAGAGGGGATCCACCCCTTAGGAACAGGAAACCTACTGATACAAAAAGGGTGGCACCTCTCCCACGCATCAGTTGGATTACAGAGCACAAGAGGACTTCCAAGGTTAATGCATGATTTATGTACAGTATTCTTTACAATTATAAACTTTTACCACCAGTGAGCATATACAAGAAATAGACGTGCACACCCCAATTAACTATAAGGGAGGGAATATACGGGTGCTGTCATGGACTCCGAAAAATACCGTTAACCGGTGAGTAACTAAGACTTTATTCGGTCGTCCATGACAGCACCACCTGAGAGATTTACAGAGAGTAATATCAGCTTTAGGGAGGGACTACAGCCTGCAGCACCCTTATACCAAAAGAGAGGTCTGTGGAAGCACCAGGTCTAGCCTATAATGACTATAAAAGGTGCTCGGAGAGGACCAAGTAGCCGCCTTACATATCTGGTCAATGGAGACTTCTGATCTTTTGGCCCATGAGGTCGCCATGGCCCTGGTGGAATGCGCCCTCAGTTTCTCGGGTGGCGACCTGCCCTTTGAGGTGTATGCTATTGAAATCGCCTCTCTAATCCATCTAGCTAGCGTATTTTTTGATGTTCTACAACCTTTTCTGGGGCCTTGATGAGAGATAAATAGGGCATTATCTTTCTTCCAGGGATCGGTGACTGTCAGATATTCTATGAGGCCTCTCCTGACATCCAGGGTGTGTAGTTTATTTTCCTTCTCGTTGGTTGGATTAGGGAGGAAGGATGGAAGAACTATTTCCTGTGTCCTATGGAAACTAGAAACTACCTTCGGCAAGTACGCTGGATCAGGTCTAAGTATTACCCTATCCTCTTTGAACTGTAAATAAGGAGGACACCTAGATAAAGCCTGGATATCGCTTATTCTGCGGGCTGATGTTAGAGCTACCAGGAAGGCTACCTTGAGGGACAGGTTTTTTAGGGAAGCCGACGAGATAGGTTCGAATGGGGTCTCTGTCATAGCAGTGAGGACTAGGTTCAAGTCCCACGGCATGAACCTATCCTTCATTATTGGCCTGGATCTACCTGCCGCCTTAATGAACCTGCTTACCCAATAATTACCAGCGATGTTACAGCTAAACAGGGCCCCCAAGGCTGACACTTGTACTTTAAGGGTACTGGTAGAGAGCCCCATGTCCAGACCTTTTTGTAGGAACTCTAATATCTGCATTATAGGCGCTGAATCCCCAGCGACTACTCCTGAGTTTTTAAGGAATTTTTTCCAAATTCTGACAAATTTTTGTGGTAATGATTTTCCTACTCTTAAGTAGGGTGTTAATTAGGTCTGCGGAGAAGCCCTTCTCTTCTAATAATGACCGTTCAAACTCCACGCCGTCAGATGAAGGCCAGCCACCTGAGGATGGAAGACTGGGCCCTGGGACAGGAGATCCGGGATGTCCGGCAGAACCCAAGGATCGGACACCGACATGGTCCTGAGGCATGAGAACCAGGCTCTCCTGGGCCAAAATGGAGCGATGACTATAACCCTCGCTCTGTCTTTCCTGATTTTCCTCATCACCAGGGGTAGAAGAGATAGGGGAGGGAAGGCGTAGGCTAGTTTGAAGTCCCACTTTATCAGGAAGGCATCTACCGCCAGAGGATTCTCTCTGGGATTCAGGGAGCAGAATTGTTTCAATTGCCTGTTGTCTCTGGTGGCGAAGAGGTCTACCTCTGGATATCCCCACTTTTGAACAATCAGATTGAATATGGAGGTGTTTAGGGACCATTCCCCTTGCTTTAGCTGATTGCGGCTTAAAAAGTCTGCAGTGATGTTGTCTCTTCCTTTTATATGCAACGCGGTTAAAGATAGAAAGTATTGTTCTGCTAGATGGAACAACCGCTCTGCTACAATCATCAGGGGTCTGGAACGGGTCCCGCCTTGGTGATTGATATATGCCACGGTGACCTGATTGTCGGAGAACACTCGCACGTGATGGCCCTGTAGATACACAAGGAGCTTTTTAGCCACCTGTTCTACTGCTGTCAATTCTTTTAGGTTAGATGACATTCCTAACTGATCATGTTGCCATTGGTCCTGGACTAATATTTCACCCATATGAGCTCCCCAACCGTAAGGACTAGCATCCGTGGTGACTATGCGGGTTACGTTATACTCCCAGGGCACCCCTTTAGACAAGTTATCCTTGTCTAACCACCACTCTAGGGACTCCCTTGTGTTACAGGACAAGGTTAGCTGACCCTCCAAGTAACCACCAAGGACCTTTTGATGTAATAAGACCTCGCTCTGTAGTTTCCTTGCATGAAACTGGGCCCACTGGACTGCCGGGATACAGGCCGAAAGAGAGCCTAGAAGGGACATGGCTTTCCTGAGGGACATGGTGGGGTTATTGGAGGCGTTCAGGATCTGATAACGGAGGCGAACAAGCTTCTCCGGGGGCAGACGGCATTCCTGTTTTTCAGAATCCAGGGTTAGGCCCAAGAATTGTTGGACTTTCATTGGTTGCAACCGAGACTTTTTGACGTTCAGCAACCATCCTAACCGTTCTAGGGCGGACATTGCCTTTTGTAGCTGTTGTGAACAATGATTCGCCGTTTTACCTACAATAAGAAAATTGTCCAGGTAGGGGATCACCAGAATGTTCGATTCACGTAGATGGGCCATGACCTCCGCTATTACTTTAGTAAATACTCGGGGAGCGACTGCCACTCCAAAAGGGAGGGCCGCATATTGGAAATGTCGAATTGACCCATCCAACTGAACCGCCACTCTGAGAAACCGCTGATGGCCTGCATGGATGGGTATATGGTAGTATGCGTCTTTCAGATCTAACACCACCATAAAGCAGTTTTGGAACAGCAATTTTATTGCAGATTTAATTGTATCCATTTTAAAAGGACGTATGACCAAAAACTTGTTGAGGGCCTTAAGGTTTATTATTGTCCTAAAGGAGCTGTCTGGTTTGCGGACCAGGAACAGAGGGGAGTAGAATCCCTTCCCCCATTCTGTCTCTGGAACCTCTATCAGGACTTTTTTGGCGCACAGGTCATGAACCTCGGCCTCCAGGGCAGCTTGCTCTGAAGCAGACGACCTGAGTGGGGTGATTTTAAATTGATCAAGGGGAACCCTAGAAAACTCTAGTCGTAGTCCCACGGCTATTATCCCCAATATCCAGCTGCTATTAGAGATCAGAGACCAGGATGGGTAGAAGGCAGCTAGTCTCCCTCCTACCGGGGTAACTAGTCATTGGGGCGGCTTTTTCGTATCTCGAGCTGGACCTTCCTGGCGCCCCCCTCCAAACATGAATCCTGTACCTTTCCTTTTTTTCTCCTCCCATCTGCCCTGATCTCTGGACGCCTTCTCCGGAAAAAACCTTTTCTGGTAAAAGGACGTCTGTACGAGGGGTTCGGGAGACTGGGAAATTTCTTTTTGTCATCTCCAGCTTTCTCTAACAATTCGTCCAAGACAGGGCCGAATAGGTACTCCCCCTCGCAGGGAATGGAACAGAGACGGGACCGGGCTTGAATATCTCCTGGCCAACATTTTAACTAGAGCGCTCTTCGCGCTGCATTAGATAGACCCGCGGCTTTAGCCGCCATTCTTGCAGAGTCTGCAGACGCATCGGCTAAAAATGCCGCGGCATTCTGAATGATCGGCAAACTTTTCCGAATAGATGATCTTGAGGCTCCGTCTTTTAACTCGGAATCCAGCTGATCTAGCCAGACCATCATCGATCTGGCTGTACAGGTGGCAGCTACCGCTGGTCTTAACGCGCCTGCTGACATCTCCCATGTCCCTTTAAGAAAAGAATCCGCTTTTTTATCTAGCGGATCTTTCAAGGAGGCCATATCGTCAAATGGTATGGCAGATTTTTTAGATGCTTTGGCTACTGCTGCGTCTAGTTTCGGGGCTTTATCCCATCTGTTTACTACCGGGTTATCAAAGGGGTATCTCCGCTTAAAGGCTGGTGGCATGGAGCCCCTTTTTTCCGGTCTCTTCCATTCTCTGTCAATTAGGTTTTGAACCTTATCGTTTAATGGAAAGGCTCTGCGTTTTTTGGGGTCTAGACCCCCGAACATTATGTCCTGTGCTGAGAGTTCCCGTTTTTTGTCCGCTACCCCCATGGTGGACCGTATTGCTTTCACTAATTTGTCCATCTGGTCTAAGGGGAAGCAGAACCGGCTAGAGTCTTCATCCGAGGAAGACGACGAGGAGGCCGAGGAGTCCGAGGAATTGTCACCTTTCCTAGGGGCGACTGAGGTCTCCGAGCCTGAACCACTAGCCTCTCTTCTCCTAGAAGGTTCTCTTTGAGGTAAGACTTTCATTTCTGCCCTGATCATCTCTCTCAGGTTCGAAGTGAAGTCAGGTGTCTCTTCCGCTACCTGCATAAACGGGGGAGAGTATAAGGGCCTGACAATCTACCCCTGGACTCCCTGTCTTTAATAACCCCTACCGTTTGCCGAATGCATGGTTGACATAATTTTTTAGGGTGGCCATCTGGTAGGGGGGAACTACAGAGGGCACATTCCCTGTGCCTTTGTTTTCCCGTAGCCTTCTTCCCCTGAAAAAAAAAACAAAACATAAGGGAACACTGCATCAGGGTACATTCACGGAGATCTCTTACCCATGCAGATAAAGCAGGTACCGGATCACGGAGGGAGGCAGGGGGGTCCTTTCTGGAGGAACTTTCGCGGCTCTGGTCGCTAGTTCGTCTCTGTTTTTTCTGCTGGCCACTCGCAAGCGGTTTTGTCGTGGCCTGTTTTTGCGGGCGCTCCTGCGCCTCGTCCTGCCGGTCCAAGGGGGCTTCCGTTGAATCCATTGCTGGGGCCTTCAGAAGCACCCCAGCGGCATCCCCATCTGCCTTATATGGCCTCCTGGTGTCCGGGTCAGCAGGTATCCTGCCATAGCACCACCGACCCGGCTTTCCGCACTCCCTCCCCCATGCTCCGGCCCCCTCGCCTTACTCGGGTCGCCGCGCGATCCCCGGACGGGCATGCACCCGCGGCACGCGCCGGAGGCCGGCCGGCACCCGACTTCTGGTATCGGCGCTATCGCTCCGCCCCTTCCGCCGAGTCACTTCCGCCGCTCATCAGAGCCCTGCGGGAGCGCGCGCGAAGGAGCCGCGCAGCGCCTCCTGGCCGGAATGCCCCACTGCCCCACTGCGCACGCCGCCATGAGCCCGCCAGGGGCCAGCACTGACCGGGAGGACCGGGCCTGGGGAAGCGCAGCCGGGGCATACGTACCAGGTGCTGGCGTTTTTTGGAGACGGCATCCACCGGACCCCTGCTCCACCTGCTCCGTCCACTGCCGTGGTGACCTACCCGGCCCCACCGTGGCGCTTCCAGGGACCCCGCACTGACCGAGGTAGGAGACCCCCTCGCTACCTGGGTCGGTCAGCCGGCCTGGGTACTCAACGACGACTCCATGACGGACGATCTGTAGAGAGTCCTGTCCTCTAGGAACAGGAAACCAACTGATGCGTGGGAGAGGTGCCACCCTTTTTGTATCTGTAGGTTTCCTGTTCCTAAGGGGTGGATCCCCTCTCTCAGGTGGTGCTGTCATGGACGACCGAATAAAAAAGTGACTACAGGATCAGGGAGATTTTGAATTTGTGAGATTTTGAATTTCTGCAGACACTTGTGGACACTGGACACTTGGATTGTGTGAGGCCCACTGAATATCACAGTGCTATGTCACAGGCTCGATGGCACAGGTGTGAAAAAAGTGACTACAGGATCAGGGAGATTTTGAATTTGTGAGATTTTGAATTTCTGCAGACACTTGTGGACACTGGACACTTGGATTGTGTGAGGCCCACTGAATATCACAGTGCTATGTCACAGGCTCGATGGCACAGGTGTGAAAAAAGTGACTACAGGATAAGGGAGATTTTGAATTTCTGCAGACACTTGTTGACACTGGACACTTGGATTGTGTGAGGCCCACTGAATATCACAGCGCTATGTCACAGGCTCGATGGCACAGGTGTGAAAAAAGTGACTACAGGATAAGGGAGATTTTGAATTTCTGCAGACACTTGTGGACACTGGACACTTGGATTGTGTGAGGCCCACTGAATATCACAGCGCTATGTCACAGGCTCGATGGCACAGGTGTGAAAAAAGTGACTACAGGATAAGGGAGATTTTGAATTTCTGTGAGATTTTGAATTTCTGCAGACACTTGTGGACACTGGACACTTGGATTGTGTGAGGCCCACTGAATATCACAGTGCTATGTCACAGGCTCGATGGCACAGGTGTGAAAAAAGTGACTACAGGATAAGGGAGATTTTGAATTTCTGGGAGATTTTCAATTTCTGCAGACACTTGTGGACACTGGACACTTGGATTGTGTGAGGCCCACTGAATATCACAGAGCTATGTCACAGGCTTGATGCAGCAGGTGTGAAAAAAGTTACTACAGGAAAAGGGAGATTATGAATTTCTGCAGACACTTGTGGACACTGGACACTTGGATTGCGTGAGGCCCACTGAATATCACAGCGCTATGTCACAGGCTCGATGGCACAGGTGTGAAAAAAGTGACTACAGGGTAAGGGAGATTTAGATTTTCTGCAGACACTTGTGGACACTGGACACTTGGATTGTGTGATGCCCACTGAATATCACAGCGCTATGTCACAGGCTCGATGGCACAGGTGTGAAAAAAGTGACTACAGGATAAGGGAGATTTAGATTTTCTGCAGACACTTGTGGACACTGGACACTTGGCTTGTGTGAGGCCCACTGAATATCACAGTGCTATGTCACAGGCTCGATGGCACAGGTGTGAAAAAAGTGACTACAGGATAAGGGAGATTTAGATTTTCTGCAGACACTTGTGGACACTGGACACTTGGATTGTGTGAGGCCCAATGAATATCACAGCGCTATGTCACAGGCTCGATGCAGAAGGTGTGAAAAAAGTGACTACAGGATAAGGGAGATTTTGAATTTCTGCAGACACTTGTGGACACTGGACACTTGGATTGTGCGAGGCCCACTGAATATCACAGCGCTATGTCACAGGCTCGATGGCACAGGTGTGAAAAAATTGACTACAGGATAAGGGAGATTTAGATTTTCTGCAGACACTGGACACTTGGATTGTGTGAGGCCCACTGAATATCACAGTGCTATGTCACAGGCTCGATGGCACAGGTGTGAAAAAAGTGACTACAGGATAAGGGAGATTTTGAATTTCTGCAGACACTTGTGGACACTGGACACTTGGATTGTGTGAGGCCCACTGAATATCACAGCGCTATGTCACAGGCTCGATGGCACAGGTGTGAAAAAAGTGACTACAGGATAAGGTAGATTTTGAATTTCTGTGAGATTTTGAATTTCTGCACACTTGTGGACACTGGACACTTGGATTGTGTGAGGCCCACTGAATATCACAGTGCTATGTCACAGGCTCGATGGCACAGGTGTGAAAAAAGTGACTACAGGATAAGGGAAATTTTGAATTTCTGGGAGATTTTGAATTTCTGCAGACACTTGTGGACACTGGACACTTGAATTGTGTGAGGCCCACTGAATATCACAGCGCTATGTCACAGGCTCGATGCAGCAGGTGTGAAAAAAGTGACTACAGGAAAAGGGAGATTTTGAATTTCTGCAGACACTTGTGGACACTGGACACTTGGATTGTGTGAGGCCCACTGAATATCACAGTGCTATGTCACAGGCTCGATGGCACAGGTGTGAAAAAAGTGACTACAGGATAAGGGAGATTTTGAATTTCTGCAGACACTTGTGGACACTGGACACTTGGATTGTGTGAGGCCCACTGAATATCACAGCGCTATGTCACAGGCTCGATGGCACAGGTGTGAAAAAAGTGACTACAGGATAAGGGAGATTTTGAATTTCTGTGAGATTTTGAATTTCTGCAGACACTTGTGGACACTGGACACTTGGATTGTGTGAGGCCCACTGAATATCACAGCGCTATGTCACAGGCTCGATGGCACAGGTGTGAAAAAAGTGACTACAGGATAAGGGAGATTTAGATTTTCTGCAGACACTTGTGGACACTGGACACTTGGATTGTGTGAGGCCCACTGAATATCACAGCGCTATGTCACAGGCTCGATGGCACAGGTGTGAAAAAAGTGACTACAGGATAAGGGAGATTTAGATTTTCTGCAGACACTTGTGGACACTGGACACTTGGATTGTGTGAGGCCCACTGAATATCACAGCGCTATGTCACAGGCTCGATGGCACAGGTGTGAAAAAAGTGACTACAGGATAAGGGAGATTTAGATTTTCTGCAGACACTTGTGGACACTGGACACTTGGATTGTGTGAGGCCCACTGAATATCACAGCGCTATGTCACAGGCTCGATGCAGCAGGTGTGAAAAAAGTGACTACAGGATAAGGGAGATTTTGAATTTCTGCAGACACTTGTGGACACTGGACACTTGGATTGTGTGAGGCCCACTGAATATCACAGCGCTATGTCACAGGCTCGATGGCACAGGTGTGAAAAAAGTGACTACAGGATAAGGGAGATTTTGAATTTCTGCAGACACTTGTTGACACTGGACACTTGGATTGTGTGAGGCCCACTGAATATCACAGCGCTATGTCACAGGCTCGATGGCACAGGTGTGAAAAAAGTGACTACAGGATAAGGGAGATTTTGAATTTCTGCAGACACTTGTGGACACTGGACACTTGGATTGTGTGAGGCCCACTGAATATCACAGCGCTATGTCACAGGCTCGATGGCACAGGTGTGAAAAAAGTGACTACAGGATAAGGGAGATTTTGAATTTCTGTGAGATTTTGAATTTCTGCAGACACTTGTGGACACTGGACACTTGGATTGTGTGAGGCCCACTGAATATCACAGTGCTATGTCACAGGCTCGATGGCACAGGTGTGAAAAAAGTGACTACAGGATAAGGGAGATTTTGAATTTCTGGGAGATTTTCAATTTCTGCAGACACTTGTGGACACTGGACACTTGGATTGTGTGAGGCCCACTGAATATCACAGAGCTATGTCACAGGCTTGATGCAGCAGGTGTGAAAAAAGTTACTACAGGAAAAGGGAGATTATGAATTTCTGCAGACACTTGTGGACACTGGACACTTGGATTGCGTGAGGCCCACTGAATATCACAGCGCTATGTCACAGGCTCGATGGCACAGGTGTGAAAAAAGTGACTACAGGGTAAGGGAGATTTAGATTTTCTGCAGACACTTGTGGACACTGGACACTTGGATTGTGTGATGCCCACTGAATATCACAGCGCTATGTCACAGGCTCGATGGCACAGGTGTGAAAAAAGTGACTACAGGATAAGGGAGATTTAGATTTTCTGCAGACACTTGTGGACACTGGACACTTGGCTTGTGTGAGGCCCACTGAATATCACAGTGCTATGTCACAGGCTCGATGGCACAGGTGTGAAAAAAGTGACTACAGGATAAGGGAGATTTAGATTTTCTGCAGACACTTGTGGACACTGGACACTTGGATTGTGTGAGGCCCAATGAATATCACAGCGCTATGTCACAGGCTCGATGCAGAAGGTGTGAAAAAAGTGACTACAGGATAAGGGAGATTTTGAATTTCTGCAGACACTTGTGGACACTGGACACTTGGATTGTGCGAGGCCCACTGAATATCACAGCGCTATGTCACAGGCTCGATGGCACAGGTGTGAAAAAATTGACTACAGGATAAGGGAGATTTAGATTTTCTGCAGACACTGGACACTTGGATTGTGTGAGGCCCACTGAATATCACAGTGCTATGTCACAGGCTCGATGGCACAGGTGTGAAAAAAGTGACTACAGGATAAGGGAGATTTTGAATTTCTGCAGACACTTGTGGACACTGGACACTTGGATTGTGTGAGGCCCACTGAATATCACAGCGCTATGTCACAGGCTCGATGGCACAGGTGTGAAAAAAGTGACTACAGGATAAGGTAGATTTTGAATTTCTGTGAGATTTTGAATTTCTGCACACTTGTGGACACTGGACACTTGGATTGTGTGAGGCCCACTGAATATCACAGTGCTATGTCACAGGCTCGATGGCACAGGTGTGAAAAAAGTGACTACAGGATAAGGGAAATTTTGAATTTCTGGGAGATTTTGAATTTCTGCAGACACTTGTGGACACTGGACACTTGAATTGTGTGAGGCCCACTGAATATCACAGCGCTATGTCACAGGCTCGATGCAGCAGGTGTGAAAAAAGTGACTACAGGAAAAGGGAGATTTTGAATTTCTGCAGACACTTGTGGACACTGGACACTTGGATTGTGTGAGGCCCACTGAATATCACAGTGCTATGTCACAGGCTCGATGGCACAGGTGTGAAAAAAGTGACTACAGGATAAGGGAGATTTTGAATTTCTGCAGACACTTGTGGACACTGGACACTTGGATTGTGTGAGGCCCACTGAATATCACAGCGCTATGTCACAGGCTCGATGGCACAGGTGTGAAAAAAGTGACTACAGGATAAGGGAGATTTTGAATTTCTGTGAGATTTTGAATTTCTGCAGACACTTGTGGACACTGGACACTTGGATTGTGTGAGGCCCACTGAATATCACAGCGCTATGTCACAGGCTCGATGGCACAGGTGTGAAAAAAGTGACTACAGGATAAGGGAGATTTAGATTTTCTGCAGACACTTGTGGACACTGGACACTTGGATTGTGTGAGGCCCACTGAATATCACAGCGCTATGTCACAGGCTCGATGGCACAGGTGTGAAAAAAGTGACTACAGGATAAGGGAGATTTAGATTTTCTGCAGACACTTGTGGACACTGGACACTTGGATTGTGTGAGGCCCACTGAATATCACAGCGCTATGTCACAGGCTCGATGGCACAGGTGTGAAAAAAGTGACTACAGGATAAGGGAGATTTAGATTTTCTGCAGACACTTGTGGACACTGGACACTTGGATTGTGTGAGGCCCACTGAATATCACAGCGCTATGTCACAGGCTCGATGCAGCAGGTGTGAAAAAAGTGACTACAGGATAAGGGAGATTTTGAATTTCTGCAGACACTTGTGGACACTGGACACTTGGATTGTGTGAGGCCCACTGAATATCACAGCGCTATGTCACAGGCTCGATGGCACAGGTGTGAAAAAAGTAACTACAGGATAAGGGAGATTTTGAATTTCTGTGAGATTTTGAATTTCTGCAGACACTTGTGGACACTGGACACTTGGATTGTGTGAGGCCCACTGAATATCACAGCGCTATGTCACAGGCTCGATGGCACAGGTGTGAAAAAAGTGACTACAGGATAAGGGAGATTTAGATTTTCTGCAGACACTTGTGGACACTGGACACTTGGATTGTGTGAGGCCCACTGAATATCACAGCGCTATGTCACAGGCTCGATGGCACAGGTGTGAAAAAAGTGACTACAGGATAAGGGAGATTTAGATTTTCTGCAGACACTTGTGGACACTGGACACTTGGATTGTGTGAGGCCCACTGAATATCACAGCGCTATGTCACAGGCTCGATGGCACAGGTGTGAAAAAAGTGACTACAGGATAAGGGAGATTTAGATTTTCTGCAGACACTTGTGGACACTGGACACTTGGATTGTGTGAGGCCCACTGAATATCACAGCGCTATGTCACAGGCTCGATGCAGCAGGTGTGAAAAAAGTGACTACAGGATAAGGGAGATTTTGAATTTCTGCAGACACTTGTGGACACTGGACACTTGGATTGTGTGAGGCCCACTGAATATCACAGCGCTATGTCACAGGCTCGATGGCACAGGTGTGAAAAAAGTGACTACAGGATAAGGGAGATTTTGAATTTCTGTGAGATTTTGAATTTCTGCAGACACTTGTGGACACTGGACACTTGGATTGTGTGAGGCCCACTGAATATCACAGTGCTATGTCACAGGCTCGATGGCACAGGTGTGAAAAAAGTGACTACAGGATAAGGGAGATTTTGAATTTCTGCAGACACTTGTGGACACTGGACACTTGGATTGTGTGAGGCCCACTGAATATCACAGCGCTATGTCACAGGCTCGATGGCACAGGTGTGAAAAAAGTGACTACAGGATAAGGGAGATTTTGAATTTCTGGGAGATTTTGAATTTCTGCAGACACTTGTGGACACTGGACACTTGGATTGTGTGAGGCCCACTGAATATCACAGTGCTATGTCACAGGCTCGATGGCACAGGTGTGAAAAAAGTGACTACAGGATAAGGGAGATTTTGAATTTCTGCAGACACTTGTGGACACTGGACACTTGGATTGTGTGAGGCCCACTGAATATCACAGCGTTATGTCACAGGCTCGATGGCACAGGTGTGAAAAAAGTGACTACAGGTTAAGGGAGATTTTGAATTTCTGCAGACACTTGTGGACACTGGACACTTTTGGATTGTGTGAGGCCCAATGAATATCAGAGCGCTATGTCACAGGCTCGATGCAGCAGGTGTGAAAAAAGTGACTTCAGGATAAGGGAGATTTTGAATTTCTGCAGACACTTGTGGACACTGGACACTTTTGGATTGTGTGAGGCCCACTGAATATCAGAGCGCTATGTCACAGGCTCGATGGCACAGGTGTGAAAAAAGTGAATTGTAGAATTGGGCAGAATAGGAATCTCCCTAGAGTGTAGGTCTGTAAGAACGGAACAAGTCCTCCACAGTGACACACAGATAGCTTCACTGTGGCTGTGATAACAGCCGTTACACGGTACTGTGAGGAGCGTACACCGCTGTATGGTGTGAATAAATGCACGCTCAGTACCTTAGCAGGTCCAAAAAAAATTTGGGATTGCTTTTAAAAAAGCAGTTTGCAGAGCAGTGGGGAAACAGCAATGCAGCTCTCAGGAAGCCTTAGAAGGCAGCCTAACAACCAACACCGCTGATCCACCACAATATAGCCTCCCCTTGCACTGCACACACAGTGACTGGTGTGTTGCACAGGCAAAATCGCTAGCAGCAGAAGCAGTTTTTTTTTCTTCTTCCCTGCCTAACGCTCTCCCTACAGAATCAGCAACCTCTCCCTATGCTAAGATCGGCAGAAGTAAGATGGCGGTAGGCGTGCACGCCCTTTTATAACCCCTGTGACGCCCACCAAAGCAAGCCAATCACTTGCATGCCCTTCTGAAAGATGGTGGCGACCCCTGCCTATGTCATCACGTTGCCCACAGTGTCCGTGGATCCTGATTGGCTGAAAAAGAGCGCTAAACAAACTTTTGAAACGCGACTTTGGCGCGTAAGTCGCCGACCTCATCCTAGGGTCGGGTTTCGTTTCATGAAACCCGACTTTGCCAAAAGTCGGCGACTTTTGAAATTGTTCGACCCGTTTCGCTCAACTCTAGTAACAACCTATAAGAAGACTCAAGTTAATTTCTACAGTGGTAAAAGCAGGTAAAGATAGTAAAAGTGGGGTAAAGAAGTAAAGTTAACAGTGATCTCCTCTGATTTGTTGGTCAAATGAGTACAGACGTAGCAGTTTGGCGCTAGTTTTAGCATTCAAGTGATCACTAAGGTCCTTGTTCCACATAAGAAAACATCAGTATTATAAATGGCACATGATATGCTAAATACTTGTAAGTCAAATTTATGAATGAGTTAGCCAAGATGAATGTGTATAAACCTACAGCTTCCATGGAAGTTATAGTGACCATCACCATAGGCGTAGACGTGAGAACCTCCCTCGAAAGAACAACGTCCAGGACGTGATAGAGCCTAGCAGCCCCACTGACCTCCTTGATAGGTACTAAAATGAAGAAGTAATGACAACAATGATGATTATTAGAATAGCTATATCTAATAAACCAGGAAAAAAATTCAATTACTTATATTAGGCATCACAGTAAGACCATGCCGTATGTTTAGATGGTCTTTATTATGTACCAGTTTTGGCAGTTGTTGCAGAAGGATTCTCCAGGGGCATATACAGTATCCTACTGTTGTATGTACATGGGCACTTGCTGATTGGGATGCAATCTTCATTGTTAACGTCATCAAGAACCATTCCTGAAAGAAACAAAATCATGTACATGGAGTAAAATCTCATGGTTAGGCTGAACATTTCAATCTCGTTGGTCTCAAGGACTCACTAGAATGACATTGTAACTGTGATGTCTTATGAAATATGGATGCTTATGTGGTGCCCCTGAGGGTTCAGTCACCACAGAGGTACTGCACCCCCTCCTGAGGTGTGGTACCCCACCATCCAGGTAAGGTGGAGACTCCTGACCACACTCCAACACCTGCATCCCACACAACATAGTAGTGTAGCAAAGCACCCTTTGGTGGCTCCTTGCTTGGAACACGAAGCGTGCTGGCAGGCGGGTGGAGTTTAGTTTGCAATAAAAGAGAGGGAAGAGGATAGGAATTAGGTAGTTAGTCACAGGAGTCTGACGAGGTCAGTCTGTGAAAGGAGATCCCCTGAGAGGGATGGATGAAGGAAGTGCTGCAGCCGACCTCAGTGATCTGGGTCCGCTGGCACAGGAAAGGAACTTGAATAGAAATCCTGACTCTCCATAAGAAGGAAAGAATTAGTACGGAACGTGAGGAGAAGAAGAGAACTAAGGATTAGGGTTAGAGGAGAACCCTTCCTAAGTTCTAAGCGCAAGGCCGGGGTCAGGTCCCCGAGGTTGTATGGATACTAATGGTCCCGCAACAGACACCGGAGGAATAGAAGTTGTCACCGCTTTATTCCCACACCAGACTTGGGGGCACAACAGGAACGATAGTGAGCCGGGACTTGGTAGCAGGGAGTCCCCGAAGCAGGCTACAGCTGTCTGCCGTACAAGTAGAGTTCATAGGAACATCTGACAGGAGGAACTCCAGTGTAACTCAGTACTGTGAGTACTTCACTAAAGGCGCTAAGAGGGAGACGTTCAGAAAAGGCACATATGTTGGAGGAGTGTTGGAAAGGAGTACTTCATCTTGCCTGGAAGTTGGCTGAGCTCCTGACCCAGAGGACACGGCACAGATGCGGGCTCTTGTGCCACAACAGACTGTGAGTAAAGCTTTGGAACTACATACCCTGGTGTCCTCCACTTATTCCTGCGTCAACCTGCCCGGCACTGTTACATCCCCTGCGCCTGACACTACACCATCTAAGTGTCACTTCACCTACTCTGCCCTGGGGCGACAGCCCTGCCTGTGGAGGGCTATAACATCATTGCTGCACCACACCATCTGTCCCAGAGGATCTGTCTGCAGTGTCGGCTTAACATCTTCATTGACGAACACCACAGGTGGTGTCACGACTCATTCATTCTAATCATCATAAGCACACTGAACATCTTTCGCCTTGAACAATGGGCGCCCAGGGCCACGGGCTGGGTCCCAGCTGCCGTGACATCTACCATTGAGGTTCATGGGGCCCGGTACCAAGTACCCCACGGCCCTGGGTGTGAGGGCGTCCCAGAATCGCTCATTGTTTGTGGATTATTTACACATTACAATTTAAAATGTCCAACTTTCTATGATAACACTCATAGACAGACATTAGGCTGGCTGAACACAGAGAGATGTCATCATGGGGACGTCTTCCATGTTTCTATTTTTCTATTATGTCATTGGTACAGTGGATACCAAGAAATTATTAGTACTAAAAGTATTACATGATAGACCCTGACAAATGTGGAATTTTCTAACTTCAGTCTTTAGTTTATGGGACATTTCAGGCTGTGTGCCCACGTAGCGATTTTTAAGCATTTTTGCCGCGATTTTCGGAGCGAAAACGCTGCGAAAACATTTAAAAATCGTGTACAGAACACCCCCCATGCATTCCTATGGCATTCCGCACATGCTGTGCTAATGCTGCGCTTTTTTCTGCGGCGGAATCGCATCGCGGAAAAAATCGCAGCATGCTCATTCTTTTGTGCGGAATCGCAAAGAATTGCAGCGATTCCGCACCCATAGGAATGCATGAGAATCGCTTACTTCCCGCATGTGGCTATGCCCACCATGCGGGAAGTTAAGCGTCTCATGTGCGGTTGGTACCCACGGTGTGGAGGAGAGGAGACTGTCCTCCAGGCCCTGGGTACCATACCCCTGTAAAAAAAAGAATAAAAAATAAAAAATCGGGGTATATTTACCTTCCGACGTCCCGCGCTGCTTTCCCGGCCTAAGTGTTCCCAGTAATGCCTTGCGGCAAGGTCCTGTGATGACGTAGTCTCGCGTGACTCTAGGGGTCTCGCGAGATCGCTATAGCAACGCGAGACCAACGTAATCACAGGTCTCGCAAGGCATTACTGGGAACGCTGAGGCCCGGGAATGCAGCGCGGGACACCGGAAGGTAAATATACCCCGATTTTTTATATTTTTATTATTTTTAATATTCTATCTTTTACTATTGATGTCGCATAGGCGGCCTCAATAGTAAAAAGCTGCTCACACTTGTCAAACACTATGTTTGACGAGTGTGACCAACCTGTCAATCACTTTCCAAGCGATGCTTCAAATTGCTTGGAAAGTGCTTGAATATCGCACGTGAAAATCGCGGCAAAATCGCGATCATAATAGCGGTAAAATCGCGGTGAAATTGCGCGGAAAAAAAACGCGCGATTTCTGGGAAGGAGTCCGGTTTTTAGTGTCCGGAATAAAACGCTACGTGGGCACATAGCCTTAAAGTGAAACCATGAAAATCACTAGTTTATTTAGACAAATATTTGTGAAACATATTGCTTCAGTGTTGAACCCTACACACAATGACCAAGTCAATTTTAGATTACAACACTACATACAGAAGACTTCAGTCTGATCCCACAGTAATTTTTATCTAACATTTTAGATGAGGCGATCTCTTTGGGTGTCATCGATTCAAAGCATAAAAAATTACTTTTTACAGATCATCCTATTATTCCACAGCTTACCAAAGACGCACAAAGGGGCCTTTTCTCAATCTCTACATCCCATCATCTCAGGGATTGGATCTCTGAATGAGGGCCTAGCGAATGGTTGTAAAAATATCTCCAACCATTAACTATCAGAATACCTGGCTTTTTGAAAGACAGCTCTTCAGTACTATGAGCGTTTGAAACATTTTAATGGAAATCTGAGTTCTTTTTCATCACATGCGATGTAGTTAACCTATATTCCTTCATTCCACACTCACTTGCACCTACATCTGTCCAACACCATCTGGACAATTACCGCTTCTAGTCCATTGAATCAAACCAATTTATTATCACTACCTTACATTTGCTAAAATATAATTGTTCTGTCCTCATTAAATGAAGCAGACTTCATGTAGCTATACAGGCAGCTAAACCGCTATACCGGGGGTCCAATAAGGAGACTGTAGGTTGAATCTGTGCTTTATTTAACGTGATAGTATATTGGCGTGGTGAAACTACAAACAAAAACATATATGCATACAATCAATACTGGGTTCATCAGGGATTCATATATACATAATACATCATCTGCACTAATAGCTAACCAGGGGAGAACTAACTAAGCAGGCTAATATGAGGCAGGAATTGGATACAGGAAACATAAATACATACCAGCGATGCTGTCATAAGGGGAGAAGAGAAATGAGAGGCTTCCTGAATGCAGGCAGAAGGAAAATGGTGGACTGGAGGGAAAATAGGGCTGAACTAACCATAATCCTTTGCAAAAGGCTACCAGTGTGCTTTGAAACCTTACCAGAATGCGCTGCAAATGGAGGGAAATAGCAAAGTGAAAGTAAAACACACAATAACACTGCGGTTATGACTCTGGTCACTAGATGGAGCCAAAAAACACTGTAAACATTAACAAGCAGATAAATCAGGGATTATGAATTAAATGTTGGAGACAGAACACTCCCCATCTGGCATCAAACGGATGTCACTATTCTTTTTTTCCGAAGAGAACAATAGGACCAGCTCAGTTACTGTTTGGCGTCAGGTTCCTGCAGCTGCACAGCAGGAATCCAGAGCCTTGCATCCTGTGATCTCCCATTCTTCTCCGACCGCTCAGGAGCCTGCACAGCAATTTCGGCATCGCAGGCGCTCTGCTCAGACCAGCTCTGTGAGACTGGTTGTTGCTGCCACCTCTGGGTCGGCAATAGCAGCGCAGGCTGCTGCCTTACAGCAAGCCACTCTAGTGGCTAAGTCCTCTTGTCATGCTACTGGGCATGCTCACGAGTAGTGTTGAGCGATAAAGTTCGATACCCAAAAATATTGTATCGGATGGTATCGCCCGATACGAAAAAAATATCGGGTATCGCCGATTCCGATACCGGAAGTCCCATTCAAGTCAATGGGACTTCCGGTATCGGAATTAAAAAAAGCCCTTTATTTCCTTGTTGGCTAATTCTACATAATTGAAAACAAATAAGAATCATGTAGAATGTATTGTGGGAGGTGGAGGAGACATTAAAGGCATAGTGGTTAATTCAAATCACATGGCATAGCATTAATTCCAATTATTTTTTTCAAGACGTTCGGAGTTAAAAAGATGTTGACTATGTTAACTTTTTTATATTTTGTCAGATATGTATGTTTTACAACTTCCATGCTCTTCACCTTCTTTTGTACTTCTCCCACACTTTCTCCTTCATTATCCGCAGCAGTAGCATTTTTTTCATCAACTTTTTCTTCACCTTATTCATCTTCTTCTTCTTCTTCACCTACTTCCAATTATTTTTTTTTCCATTCTTCATATTCTTCTTATTCAGCTATTATTAATTTTCATATGCTATTTCTTCATCTTCTTCCTATTCTTCTTTTTCTTCATTTTCTTATGGTGACAGGCATTCCTGTAGTACTTATCTATAAAAGTTATAAGATTACACCTTACGTTCTGCCTGTCACAAAAGATTTACAACAGGATTTGTCCGCGTTCAGTTTGGCCTGCAGCAGCAGGCATTTTCCAGGGGCACCACGAGGAGGAACGGACTCACCCCCATTTACTGCTTAGTCTTCTTCTGCTTATAATTTTGATATCTTCTATGCTGATTTTTAGTCTTATGCTTAATGTTCTTCTGCTTTCTGTTCTTCTGCTTTTGCTTCTGCTTCTTGTTCTTCTGTCTTTTGTTCTGTATCTTGGTGGTTGTCTTCATGTTCTTTGTCCTCTTGGTCATATTATTTAGGGTCATATTTCTGGTCTTCTTTGGTGTGGTCTTCAGGGTCGTCGTCATCAGGGTCGTCGTCATGCAGATCAATAAAGATTACCAAAGACAATTTCAAAAAGCTTGATCTTGGAAATGTAGCAGAAGGTACAAGAAGGCTGAGAAACTGGCGAGAACCAGCTGACAGTACTGGAACCCGTAGTGGCAGCAGAAGGAACAAGAGCCAATGGCACTACCGAGGACCAACTGACGGTGCTGGACCACGGTTACTAAGCAGAAGGTACCTGTGCTAAAAAGCACTACCAAGGACCAGCTGACGGTGCTGGACCTCGGATACCGAGATGGAGGCACCTAGGCCAAAGGCTGTGGCGAGACACAGCAGACAGTGCTGGCACCCGGACGGGTAGCAGAAGGAACAAGAGCCAATGGCACTACCGAGGACCAACTGACAGTGCTGGACCACGGTTACTAAGCAGAAGGTACCTGTGCTAAAAAGCACTACCAAGGACCAGCTGACGGTGCTGCACCTCGGATACCGAGATGGAGGCACCTAGGCCAAAGGCTCTGGCGAGAACCAGCAGACAGTGCTGGAACCCGGGTGGGTAGCAGAAGGTACCCATTCAAAGCAAAGTAGTCAGGCCGCAAGCCGGCCACAGTTACCGAAACCCACAGTCCTACAGGGGGTCCATGTCCCATTGGCACTACAGATCCAGCCTTCAGTGCCAGTTCCCGCAGCCCACATAGGAGTCACCTAAACTGCAGGCACCGTAGAGTCGGCTAACCCGGCCGCAAGACGACAGGACAATGGATTGGTGGCATAGTGACCTTGACACTACCTGGAAACAGCAGGTGTGCTGAAAACAGGCTGGGCAACAGGGAGTACCCGTGCCAAAGACACTGCCGAGAACCATCTGACGGTGCTGGAACCCAGATGGGTAGCAAAAGCTACAAGAGCCAATGGCACTACCGAGGAACAGCTGACGGTGCTGGACCACGGTTACTAGGTACCTGTGCTAGAAAGCACTACCAAGGACCAGCTGACGGTGCTGGAACTCGGATACCGAGATGGAGGCATCTAGGCCAAAGGCTCTGGCGAGAACCAGCAGACAGTGCTGGAACCCGGGTGGGTAGCAGAAGGTACCCATTCAAAGCAAAGTAGCCAGGCCGCAAGCCGGCCGCAGTTACCGAAACCCACAGTCCTACAGGGGGTCCATGTCCCATTGGCACTACGGATCCAGCCTTCAGTGCCAGTTCCCGCAGCCCACATAGGAGTCACCTAAACTGCAGGCACCGTAGAGTCAGCTAACCCGGCCGCAAGACGACAGGACAACGGATTGGTGGCATAGTGACCTTGACACTACCTGGAAACAGCAGGCGTGCTGAAAACAGGCTGGGCAACAGGGAGTACCCGTGCCAAAGACACTGCCGAGAACCAGCTGACGGTGCTGGAACCCAGATGGGTAGCAAAAGCTAAAAGAGCCAATGGCACTACCGAGGAACAGCTGACGGTGCTGGACCACGGTTACTAGGTACCTGTGCTAGGAAGCACTACCAAGGACCAGCTGACGGTGCTGGAACTCGGATACCGAGATGGAGGCATCTAGGCCAAAGGCTCTGGCAAGAACCAGCAGACAGTGCTGGAACCCGGGTGGGTAGCAGAAGGTACCCATTCAAAGCAAAGTAGCCAGGCCGCAAGCCGGCCGCAGTTACAGAAACCCACAGTCCTACAGGGGGTCCATGTCCCATTGGCACTACGGATCCAGCCTTCAGTGCCAGTTCCCGCAGCCCACATAGGAGTCACCTAAACTGAAGGCACCGTAGAGTCGGCTAACCCGGCCGCAAGACGACAGGACAACGGATTGGTGGCATAGTGACCTTGACACTACCTGGAAACAGCAGGCGTGCTGAAAACAGGCTGGGCAACAGGGAGTACCCGTGCCAAAGACACTGCCGAGAACCAGCTGACGGTGCTGGAACCCAGATGGGTAGCAAAAGCTACAAGAGCCAATGGCACTACCGTGGAACAGCTGACGGTGCTGGACCACGGTTACTAGGTACCTGTGCTAGAAAGCACTACCAAGGACCAGCTGACGGTGCTGGAACTCAGATACCGAGATGGAGGCATCTAGGCCAAAGGCTCTGGCGAGAACCAGCAGACAGTGCTGGAACCCGGGTGGGTAGCAGAAGGTACCCATTCAAAGCAAAGTAGCCAGGCCGCAAGCCGGCCGCAGTTACCGAAACCCACAGTCCTACAGGGGGTCCATGTCCCATTGGCACTACGGATCCAGCCTTCAGTGCCAGTTCCCGCAGCCCACATAGGAGTCACCTAAACTGCAGGCACCGTAGAGTCGGCTAACCCGGCCGCAAGACGACAGGACAATGGATTGGTGGCATAGTGACCTTGACACTACCTGGAAACAGCAGGCGTGCTGAAAACAGGCTGGGCAACAGGGAGTACCCGTGCCAAAGACACTGCCGAGAACCAACTGGCATTGTTGGAGCCCAGGGACAATCATGGTGTAGGCCGAGTCCCACTTGGTGGTAGTTTTAGATTGTTTGTAGGCTACAACAGACTGTCAACGTGCTCCAATTAGGCATCTGTCTCCACTCTGTTTCCAGGATTTCACGTGACCACCAACACCGCCAGTTTATGCATACAGTAGCCGTCTGCCCAATCCACACGTGTTCCTGGGTTACTGGGGTTCTGTAATGTCAGCAGATCCCCTGATGTTTGTCTGCCACTGTCTCCTGCTCTGTCCACATTCCCACCACTTGCAGTGGGAAGGTGGACAGCGCAGGAGACAGTGCCGGACACACATTGGGGGATCAGCTCACGTTACGGAACACCAGGAACACAGGAACACGTGTGGAATGCGTGGACGGCAACTGTGAGCAGGAACTGGCGGTGTTGGAGGTCGGGGGAAATACTAGAGACAGAGTGGAGACAGAGGCCAAATCAGAGAATGTTTAAATCTGAAGTAGTTACAATTTGGAGGCAGCAGCAGTTTTCCCTCCACACAGCATGGGATCAGCTGACGTTACCGAACCCCACTTTCACATGAACGAGTGTTTTTTTTCTGTGTGGACAGCACTTCCGAGCACCAACTAGCATTGTTGGAGCACAGGGAGAACCAGGGTGCAGGCCGAGGCCTACTAGGAGCCAGGTGTAAATCGGAGTTATTTTGACTTTGGAGGCAGCAGCAGTTTGCCCTCCACACAGCAGGGGATCAGCTGACGTTACTGAACCCCACTTTCACATGAACGAGTGTTTTTTTCTGTGTGGACAGCACTTCCGAGCACCAACTAGCGTTGTTGGAGCCCAGGGAGAACCAGGGTGCAGGCCGAGGCCTACTAGGAGCCAGGTGTAAATCGGAGTTATTTTGACTTTGGAGGCAGCAGCAGTTTGCCCTCCACACAGCAGGGGATCAGCTGACGTTACCGACCCCCACTTTCACATGAACAAGTGTTTTTTTCTTTGTGGACAGCACTTCCAAGCACCAACTAGCGTTGTAGGAGCCCAGGGAGAACCAGGGTGCAGGCCGAGGCCTACTTGGTGGCAGTTTTAGATTGTTTGTAGGCTACAACAGACTGTCAACGTGCTGCAATTAGGCATCTGTCTCCACTCTGTTTCCAGGATTTCACGTGACCACCAACACCGCCAGTTTATGTGTACAGCAGCCGTCTACCCAATCCACACGTGTTCCTGGGTTACTGGGGTTCTGTAATGTCAGCATATCCCCTGATGAGTGTCTGCCACTGTCTCCTGCTCTGTCCACATTCCCACCGCTTGCAGTGGGAAGGTGGACAGCGCAGGAGACAGTGGCAGACACATATTGGGGGATCTGCTGACGTTTCAGAACCCCAGTAACACAGGAACACGTGTGGAATGCGTGGAAGGCAACTGTGAGCAGGAACTGGCGGTGTTGGAAGTCAGGGGAAATACTAGAGACAGAGTGGAGACAGAGGCCAAATCAGAGAATGTTTAAATCTGAAGTAGTTACAATTTGGAGGCAGCAGCAGTTTTCCCTCCACACAGCAGGGGATCAGCTGACGTTACCGAACCCCACTTTCACATGAACGAGTGTTTTTTTCTGTGTGGACAGCACTTCCGAGCACCAACTAGCGTTGTTGGAGCACAGGGAGAACCATGGTGCAGGCCGAGGCCTACTAGGAGCCAAGTGTAAATCGGAGTTATTTTGACTTTGGAGGCAGCAGCAGTTTGCCCTCCACACAGCAGGGGATCAGCTGACGTTACTGAACCCCACTTTCACATGAACGAGTGTTTTTTTCTGTGTGGACAGCACTTCCGAGCACCAACTAGCGTTGTTGGAACCCAGGGACAATCAGGGTGCAGGCCGAAGCCTACTAGGAGCCAGGTGTAAAGCAGAGGTATTTTGACTTTGGAGGGAGCAGGACACTTTGCCCTCCACACAGCAGGGGATCAGCTGACGTTACTGAACCCCACTTTCACATGAACAAGTGTTTTTTTCTGTGTGGACAGCACTTCTGAGCACCAATTAGCGTTGTTGAAACCCAGGGACAATCAGGGTGCAGGCCGAAGCCTACTAGGAGCCAGGTGTAAAGCAGAGGTATTTTGACTTTGGAGGGAGCAGGACACTTTGCCCTCCACACAGCAGGGGATCAGCTGACGTTACCGACCCCCACTTTCACATGAACAAGTGTTTTTTTCTGTGTGGACAGCACTTCCGAGCACCAACTAGCGTTGTTGGAGCCCAGGGAGAACCAGGGTGCAGGCCGAGGCCTACTTGGTGGCAGTTTTAGATTGTTTGTAGGCTACAACAGACTGTCAACGTGCTCCAATTAGGCATCTGTCTCCACTCTGTTTCCAGGATTTCACGTGACCACCAACACCGCCAGTTTATGCGTACAGCAGCCGTCTACCCAATCCACACGTGTTCCTGGGTTACTAGGGTTCTGTAATGTCAGCATATCCCCTGATGAGTGTCTGCCACTGTCTCCTGCTCTGTCCACATTCCCACCGCTTGCAGTGGGAAGGTGGACAGCGCAGGAGACAGTGGCGGACACATATTGGGGGATCTGCTGACGTTACAGAACCCCAGTAACACAGGAACACGTGTGGAATGCGTGGATGGCAACTGTGAGCAGGAACTGGCGGTGTTGGAGGTCAGGGGAAATACTAGAGACAGAGTGGAGACAAATCAGAGAATGTTTAAATCTGAAGTAGTTACAATTTGGAGGCAGCAGCACTTTGCCCTCCACACAGCAGGGGATCAGCTGACGTTACCGAACCCCACTTACACATGAGCGAGTGTTTTGTCTGTGCGGACAGCACTTCTGAGCAACAACTGGCTGTGCCGGAGCCCAGGGAAAATCACGTAGTAGGCCGAGGCCTACTTGGAGCCAGGTGTAAATCTGAGTTTGTTTGACTGTGGAGGGAGCAGGACACTTTGCCTTACACACAGCAGGGGATCAGCTGTCGTTACCGAACCCCACTTACACATGAACAAGTGTTTTGTCTGTGCGGACAGCACTTCTGAGCACCAACTGGCGGTGTCGGAGCCCAGGGAAAATCAGGTAGTAGGCCGAGGCCTACTTGGAGCCAGGTGTAAATCTGAGTTTGTTTGACTGTGGAGGGAGCAGGACACTTTGCCATACACACAGCAGGGGATCAGCTGACGTTATCGAACCCCACTTACACATGAGCGAGTGTTTTGTCTGTGCGGACAGCACTTCTGAGCACCAACTGGCGGTGTCGGAGCCCAGGGAAAATCAGGTAGTAGGCCGAGGCCTACTTGGAGCCAGGTGTAAATCTGAGTTTGTTTGACTGTGGAGGGAGCAGGACACTTTGCCATACACACAGCAGGGGATCAGCAGACGTTACCGAACCCCACTTACACAAGAGTGAGTGTTTTGTCTGTGCGTACAGCACTTCTGAGCACCAACTGGCGTTGTCGGAGCCCAGGGAAAATCAGATAGTAGGCCGAGGCCTACTTGGAGCCAGGTGTAAATCTGAGGTTGTTTGACTGTGGAGGGAGCAGGACACTTTGCCATACACACAGCAGGGGATCAGCTGACGTTACCGAACCCCACTTACACATGAGTGAGTGTTTTGTCTGTTTGTCTGTGCGGACAGCACTTCTGAGCACCAACTGCCGTTGTCGGAGCCCAGGGAAAATCAGGTAGTAGGCTGAGGCCTACTTGGTGGCTGTTTTAGATTGTTTCTAGACTACTACTAACTGTCTACGTACTCCAATTAGGCCTCTGTCTTCACTCTGTTTCGAGTATTTCCTCAGGCTTCCAACCACGCCAGTTGCTGCTCTGAAATGCCGTCTGCACAACGCACACTTGTTCCTGTGTTACTGGGGTTCTGTAACAGCAGCTTCTCCCTAGAGGTGAGTCAGGCAATGTCTCCTGCTCTGTCCACTTTTCCACTACAAATAGTGGGAATGTAGACAAAGCAGGAGACATTGCCGGACTCACCTCTGGAGATGAGCAGATGTTACAGGACCGAGGTAACACAGGAACAAGTGTTGATTGTGCAGACGGCACTTGAAAGCAAAAACAGGCGGAGTTGTAGGCCGGAGGAAATACTCAAAACAGAGTGGAGACAGAGGGCAAATCAGAGAACATATTAAATCAGAGGTAGTCAGAAGTTGTAGGCAGCAGGAGAGTTTGCCGTACACACAGCAGGGGATCAGCTGACGTTACCGAACCCCACTTACACATGAGCGAGTGTTTTGTCTGTGCGGACAGCACTTCTGAGCACCAACTGGCGGTGTCGGAGCCCAGGGAAAATCAGGTAGTAGGCCAGGCCTACTTGGAGCCAGGTGTAAATCTGAGGTTGTTTGACTGTGGAGGGAGCAGGACACTTTGCCATACACACAGCAGGGGATCAGCTGACGTTACCGAACCCCACTTACACATGAACAAGTGTTTTTTTCTGTGTGGACAGCACTTCCGAGCAACAACTGACGATGTTGGAGCCCAGGGATAGTCATTTTGTAGGCTGAGGCCTACTTGGAGGCAGTTTAAGATAAGACGTTGTTTGAATTTGGAGGCAACAGGAGAGTTTGCCGTACACACAGCAGGGGATCAGCTGACGTTACCGAACCCCACTTACACATGAGCGAGTGTTTTGTCTGTGCGGACAGCACTTCTGAGCACCAACTGGCGGTGTCGGAGCCCAGGGAAAATCAGGTAGTAGGCCGAGGCCTACTTGGAGCCAGGTGTAAATCTGAGTTTGTTTGACTGTGAAGGGAGCAGGACACTTTGCCATACACACAGCAGGGGATCAGCTGACGTTACCGAACCCCACTTACACATGAGCGAGTGTTTTGTCTGTGCGGACAGCACTTCTGAGCAACAATGGGCGTTGCTGTAGCCCAGGAAATAAAGTTCAGGTCATAGAAACATGAACACAACAGGAGACCTGGATCCTGTTGCCAGCCAATTATTTATTCTGGAAGAGGACTGGCAAATTCAGGTGAGATCCAGGCCTTGTTCATTTTCAGAAAAGTAAGCCGGTCAACATTATTGGCGGATAGTCGCGTGCGACGGTCTGTTACCACACCACCTGCAGCACTAAAGACACGTTCCGATAATACACTGGCAGCAGGGCAAGCCAGCACCTCCAATGCATACTGGCTAAGCTCTGACCATGTATCCAGCTTAGAGACCCAATACTTGAACGGGGAAGAGCCGTCTGGGAGAACACTAACAGGGCAAGACAAGTAGTCTGTCACCATCTGACGGAAACGTTGCCTCCTGCTGACTGGAGCCGTCTGTGATGGTGTAGCCGTTTGTGGCGGTCCCACAAAACTTTTCCACATTTGGGCCATACTGGCCTTGCCTTGTCCTGCGGCACTGCCTCTGCTACCTCTTTGTGCAGAGCTTCCTCCACTGCCTCTACCCACATGGCTGCTTTGAAAAGCACTACCAGCAACACTTGCGGGGGGAATGGAGAACATGATGGCCTGCACAAGTGTTTCTTGGTAGTCCCGCATTTTTCGCTCCCGGTTCAACTGTGGTATGAGGCTTTGTAAGTTGTCCCGGTAGCGAGGATCTAGGAGGGTGTACACCCAATAATCAGCCGTGTGGAGAATCTTGGCGATGCGGCGGTCATTTAACAAGCACTGCAGCATGAAATCAACCATGTGCTGCAGACTGCCAACTGGACCGGAAACGCTGTCCCCAGCTTGAGGCAGCATCTCTGCCTGCTCAGCATCACCCCACCCTCGCTGTACACACTGACTACTAGAGCCTTGTGTACCTCCCGCCTCTGGAGAGATGTGTTCCTCCTCCTCCATTGACTCCTCGTCATCCTCCTCACTAAGTGTCCCCTGCCTGGGCCTTTGTGTGGAAGCACGTTGCGCAGACTTGCCAGAAGCAGATGGCATTTCTGACTGCTCATCCTCGACCTCTTCAAAAACCTCCTCACTTAGTGCTTGTAAGGTTTTTTGAAGCAGACAGATGAGGGGGACAGTCATGCTGATTAGTGCATCATCTGCACTGGCCATCCGCGTTGGAGTCATCGAAGGCACGCAAAACTTGGCAGATGTCCCTCATAGTGGCCCACTCAGTGGTGGTGAAGTGTGTCCGGCGCACAGTGCGACTTGTTTGCGCCTGATGCAGCTGGTACTCCATTACTGCTGCCTGCTGCTCACACAACCGCTCCAACATATGTAACGTTGAATTCCACCTGGTGGGGAGGTCACATATGATGCGATGTTCTGGCAGGCGGAATCGGCGTTGCAGAGATGCAATGCGCGATCTTGCCATGCTGGAACGCCGCAAGTGAGCACACTCTAGGCGAACCTTGTGCAGCAGTGCATCAAGATCCGGATAGTCCCTCAGAAAGCTCTGCACGACCAAATTGAGCACGTGTGCCAGACATGGTATGTGAGTGAGGTTGCCTAGGCCCAGAGCTGCCACTAGATTTCGGCCATTGTCATTCACTACCAACCTGGCTGGAGATTCGCTGCCACAAACCACACATCGCTCTCCTGCTTGATGGCATTCTAGAGCTCCTGTGCTGTGTGGCTCCGATTCCCCAAAGAAATTAATTTAAGGACGGCCTGTTGACGTTTGGCCACACCTGTGCTCATATCTGGCCTACCAGGCTCACGCAGTGCTGATTCCGAGGAACTAGAGTAGGAGGAGGACTCAATATACAGACTATACAGACTGCATTCCTGCAATCCTTGGAGTTGGCAGAATACGTACAGAGCCACTCTCCAGATCTGTACCCGGCTCCACAACATTGACCCAATGGGCAGTGAGGGAAAGGTATCGTCCCTGTCCATGGCTACTGGTCCCCGCATCGGTGGTCAGATGGACCTTGCTACTGACGGCATTTAGTAGCGCATTTTTAATTTTTCCCTCCACATGGGCAGGGACGGCTTGCCTGCTGAAATAAAAGCGGCTGGGCACATTGTATTGTGGAACTGCCAATGACATAAAGTTCCGGAAGGTGTCAGTCTCCACCAGCCTGAATGACAGCTAGAGGAAGAGGCCCCAACACAAGCTGAAGAGGTGGTAGGTGCTGCTGAAGGTTGGCCTACATCTTCAGTGTGTCTGTGTAACTCCACCTCGTGCTTGGTACGCACATGTTTCCACATATTTGTGGTATTGAGGTTGCTCACATTTTTCCCTCGTTTCACTTTCTGATGACACAGCTTGCATTTGACAAAGCAAATGTCATCTGCAACTGTGTCAAAAAAAGACCACGCACTGCAAGTCCTGGGAGCGCCCGTTTTGTGTTTTGGAAGAGGATTGCTCCTCACGGGTGCCAAAGTGGAGGCTACAGGCAACCAAGTCTGCCCCCGCCCTCTCCCTCCTCTTTTGGCCGTTCGGGGAATCTCTTCCTCAGAGCTGCTCCCACCACCTTCCTGTGGCTGATGCCATGATGGGTCAAGGACCTCATCATCTCCACTCCCCTCTTCAAGCACCGGCTGGTCCTGGGTTGTCTCGCCAGCACCGTACACACCAGAAATTGGCAACTGAGTCTCATCATCATCAGATGAGCACTGAGGTGTGCTGACAATAGGCACTGGCCCACCCGCCTCTTCAGATTCAGAGGGACAAAGCAGTTGCGCATCACTGCATACTCCCTCTTCTTCACGCTCTAGAATGCTGCTTGGCTGGCCACCTCTTTCCAAGCCAACAGATTCTGAGAACAGAAGTAAAGATTGAGATGGCTCCTGTCCAGGGCTCTCAGACTGCCTGGGCAATTTGGCAGGTGGTGAAGAGACAGATGGTTGCTCTTCAGTGCTCTGGCCTTGGGAGGATGCGGAAGTCATTGAAGTGGATGCGTTAGCTGCCATCCATCCGACAACGGCTTCAATTTGTTCGTCACGCAGCAGTGGGGTACGGCGAGGTCCTACAAAGCTGCGCATGAAGGACTGTTGCCTGGTAAAAGTGGGGGATGCCGGGTCACTGGTGGCCGCAGCAGACACCGAATCCCCACGTCCTCTCCCTGCTGAATCCCCCCGTCCTCTCCCTGCTGAAACTCCACGGCCACGACCACGTGCCTTACTCCCTGCCTTCTTCATCTTGGTAGACTGATAAAGATAGGCAGAAAAGTAAAAAAGGGGTGGCTTAGTGTTCTTATTCCTGAACACCTGCTAACCAGTATAAGAAACACTAATTTGGCTAAGAGTGTGTGTACTACACTTTAATATGATCTAATGTGGCCTAGACAACTGTAAAGTGGAGTGTTTGGTGAACTTTATTTCCTTTTTTTTTGGGGGGGGGGGGAAAGATAAGGATGTGACCAAAGTTTGAAAGCTATAGTATCACAAACTTTTTGGAGCGATTACAATGCAGGAAGCTAACCTACAATGCAATTAATGAGGCTCCAAAAAATAGGGTGATACTAGCCTGGCTGGCCCTGAAGGGCACAAGCCAGCAAAAAGGCTCCTCTATCTAATCCTATATAGTGTTTGAAACCAACCAATGACAATGGATGCGGTTGGAAGCACACTAATATAGGAGCAAAAATCTGGCTAAATTAGCTGCAAAAAAAGGACCATGTATGAAGCAGTGACGCACTCTGAGCGGACTACAGCTAGCGGTGGCTGTAGAACACACTGCAACGTGAGCTGCACTCACACACAGACAGACCTATCAGACAGCCAAAAACAGTGCAGAGAAATGGGCTATAGCACTGAAAGGCTGCTGAAAGGCTCCGCTGTCCACTCCTTTAGTGTTTGCAACCAACGTATATGGATACGTATGGAAGCACACTATACAGGAGAAAAAAAAAGCAGCAATAAAAGAAAAATGTGTATGAGGCAGAGACACACGCTGGGCGGCCTACAAGCAGACGTGCCTGCAGGACACACTACACAGCGTGGGTCTGCACTCACACAGCCCTTGCAGACAGCTGTGAAAACAGCGCTGCTAGGGAAAAGCAAGCTACAGTGGTGGTTTATGTAGCCTGGGTTAAGCACTATATGTTTTGTGGAATCGCTATTTCTAACTGTCCCTCACAGTCTTCAACAGCAGCCTGTCCCTAACTGAATTCACAGCAGAGTGACCAGAAATGGCGGCTGCAGCGCTTTTTATAGTGCATCATGACATCATTTCAGCAGCCAATCACAGCCATGCCAGTAGTTAACATGCCTACATGCCTAACAGGATGTGCCCACACTTCTGAGGATCCCCATTGGCTGAATCAAATCGAGCGGGCTCCTAGCATTATGGGAACTTCCGATTCCGGTATTCGATATGAAAAAAGTATCGGAACTAAGTATCGGAATTCCGATACAGCTAATATCGGCCGATACCCGATACTTGCGGTATCGGAATGCTCAACACTACTCACGAGACGATCTCCCACTGGAGATCGGGAGTCACGTGCTCAGGTCCTTCTCCTGATCTGATTAGTCCATCCCAGAGATCTGGAAGGTCCCGCACGGCTATTAAAGGTCCGCATGGCCGCTCGGCCATGCGCTAGTGTAGTCTCTAATTGTTACTGTGTGAATGATGATGGATGCATGAACCTGCGAATGACTCATTAACCCCTTTCTGCCATTAGACGTACTATCCCGTCCATGTGCCCTGGGACTTAATTCCCAAGGATGGGATAGTACGTCTAATGCGATCAGCGGCGCCCACGTGGTGAGCGCCGCTGATCGCGGCCGGGTGTCAGCTTATTATCACAGCTGACACCCGGCACAATGTGTCAGGGGCAGTCACGGACCACCCCCGACACGTTAACCCCTTGTACACCGCGATCAAACACGATCGCGGTGTACCGGGGGTTAAAGGGAAGCATCGGCAGGGAGGGGGCTCCCTCCGAGCTTCCCTGAGCCCCCAACAGCAGCGCAATGTGCAGCGCTGCTGCGGGGGACTCCTTCCCTACAGGCCCCCGGATCCAAGATGGCGACGGGGCCTTCGGGGGCCTGTAGGGAGCTGACTTCCTCACTGCCTGCAAAGCGCAGGCATGAGGAAGTCTGCAGAACTGCCTGTGACAGATTGCTGATCTGTCACAGTGATCTGTGATGTGACAGATCAGCGATCTGTCACAGGACAGTGATGTCTCACCTGGAACTAAGTAATAAAGTAAAAAAAAAAAAAAAAAAAGTGTAAAAATAATTTTAAAAAAAATCGCTAAATAAATTAGTAAAAAAAAATATATTCCCCAATAAATTCATTTTTTGAAAATAAAAAAAACAATAAAAAGTACACATATTTGGTATCGCCGCGTCTGTAGTGACCCGCCCTATAAAACTGTCCCATTACTTAACCCCTTTAGCGAACCCCTTAAAAAATAAAAAAAAACGAAGCAAAAAATAATGATTTATTATCATACTACCGAACAAAAAGTGCAATAACGCGCGATCAAAAAGACGCATATAAATATCCGTGGTACCGCTGAAAACGACATCTTGTCCCGCAAAAAACGAGCTGCCATACAGCATCATCCGCAAAAAAATAAAAAAGTTATAGCTCGCAGAATAAAGTGATGCAAAAATAATTATTTTTTATATAAAATGGTTTTCATTGCAAAAAAATGACAAAACATAAAAAAAGACCTAAATGAGGTATCACTGTAACCGTACCGACCCGAAGAATAAAACCACTTTATCAATTTTACCGCACGCGGAACGGTGTAAACGCACCCCCCAAAAGAAATTCATGAAACGCTGGTTTTTGTTCATTCTGCGTCCCAAAAATCGGAATAAAAAGCGATCAAAAAATGTCACGTGCCCGAAAATGGTATCAATAAAAACGTCAACTCGTCCAGCAAAGAATAAGACCTCACATGACTCGGTGGGTCAAAATACGGAAAAATTATAGCTCTCAATATGGTGATGCAAAAACTAATTTTACAATAAAAAGCGTCTTTTAGCATGCGACAGCTGCCAAATATAAAAACCACCATACATAGTAAATCAAACCCCCCGTTATCACCCCCTTAGTTAGGGAAAATTAATAAAACTAAAAGAAAATGTATTTATTTCCATTTTCCCATTAGGGTTAGGGTTAGGGCTAGGGTTAGGGCTAGGGTTAGGGTTAGGGCTAGGGCTAGGGGTGTGTTGGGGTTAGGGTTGGAGTTATAATTGGGGGGTTTCCACTGTTTGGGCACATCAGGGACTCTCCAAATGCAACATGGCGTCTGATCTCAATTCCAGCCAATTCTGCGTTGAAAAAGTCAAATGGTGCTCCTTCCCTTCCAAGCTCTGCCATGCGCCCAAACAGTGTTTTACCCCCACATATAGGGTATCAGCATACTCAGGACAAATTGCAAAACAACTTTTGGGGTCCAATTTCTCCTGTTACCCTTAGGAAAATAAAAAATTGGGGGCAAAAATATCATTTTTGTGGAAAAAAAATGATTTTTTAATTTTCACGCCCAGGCGTTATAAACTTCTGTGAAGCACTTGGGGGTTCAAAGTGCTCACCATACATCTAGATAAGATCCGTGGGGGGTCTAATTTCCAAAATGGGATCACTTGTGGGGAGTTTCAATAGTTTAGGTACATCAGGGGCTCTCCAAACGCACATGACACCCGCAGACCAATCCATCAAAGTCTGCATTCCAAAACGTCACTACTTCCCTTCCGAGCCCCGACGTGTGCCCATACAGTAGTTTTCTCCCACATATGAGGTATCAGCGTACTCAGGACAAATTGGACAACAACTTTTGGGGTCCAATTTCTCCTTGTACCCTTGGGAAAATGAAAAAATTGGTGACTAAAAGATCATGTTTGTGGAAAAAATACGATTTTTTTATTTTCACGCCCGGGCGTTATAAACTTCTGCGAAGCACTGGGGGGTTCAAAGTGCTCACCACACATCTAGATAAGTTCCTTGGGGGGTCTAGTTTCCAACATGGTGTCATTTGTGGGGGGGTTTCTACTGTTTTGGTACATCAGGGGCTTTCCAAACGCGACATGGTGTCCGATCTCAATTCCAGCCAAAAGCGTCAAATAGCGCTGCTTCCCTTCCGAGCTCTGCCTGCGCCCAAATAGTGGTTTACACCCACATGTGGGGTATCAGCGCACTCAGGACAAATTGCACAATATCTTTTATGGTCCTGTTACCCTTGGAAAAATAAGAATTGAGAGTGAAAAGATCATTTTTGTGGAAAAAATATGATTTTTTAATTGTACCGCTGTACGTTATAAACTTCTGTGAAGCCCTTGTGGGTTCAAAGTTCTCACCACATATCTAGATAAGTTCCTTGGGGGGTCTAGTTTCCAAAATGGGGTCACTTGGGGGGTTTCCACTGTTTAGGTACATCAGGGGCTCTCCAAACGCGACAAGGCGTCCAATCTGAATTCCAGCCAATTTTGCACTGAAAAAGTCAAACGGCGCTCCTTCCCTGCTGAGGTCTGCCATGCGCCGAAACAGTGGTTCCCCCACATATCAGGTATCAGCGTACTCAGGACAAATTGCACAATAACTTTTGCAGTCCAATTTCTCCTGTTACCCTTGGTAAAATAAAAAAAATTGAACCTGAAGTATTTTTTTAGTGAAAAAAAGTTAAATGTTGATTTTTTTTTAAATATTCAAAAAATTCCTGTGACGCACCTAAAGGGTTAATAAACTTCTTGAATGTGGTTTTGAGCACCTTAAGGGGTGCAGTTTTTAGAATGGTGTCACTTTTGGGTATTTTCTATCATATAGACCCCTCAAAGTGGCTTCAAATGTGATGTGGTCCGTAAAAATAAAATGGTGCTGCAAAAATGAAAAATCGCTGGTCAATTTTTAACCCTTATAACTTCCTAACAAAAAAAAATTTGGGTTCCAAAATTGTGCTGATGTAAACATGTGGGAAATGTTACTTGTCAAGTTTTTTGTGTGCCGTATCTCTGTGATTTAAGGGCATAAAAATTCAAAGTTGGAAAATTGTGAAATTTTCAAAATTTTCGCCAAATTTCCATTTTATTCACAAATAAACGCAAGTTATTTGAATGAAATTTTACCACTAACATGAAGTACAATATGTCACGAGAAAACAATGTCAGAATCTCCGGGATCTATAGAAGCGTTTCAGAGTTATTACCTCATAAAGGGACAGTGGTCAGAATTGTAAAAATTGGTCTGGTCATTAACGTGCAAACCACCCTTGGGGCTTAAGGGGTTAAGATCCCCTCCCTCTGATATTACGTGTGTGGATAGGGACTTAGCATTAGAGTCAGCGCCGGTCAGTGGCATGCTACAAGCCACAGTGCTCATCTTCACAGAGCTAGCGTCCGACAGTGCGCCCCTCCTGGGCATTGTCATATAGCGGCTGAGTCAGTGGCCACGCTGCGGTCAGCAGCACTTGTGGGCGTCCGCGGTAGCGACACCGCACACTTGATAGGTCTAGACAGACACCGACCCTGTGTCTTGGGCCCGAGTCCTGTGACCATATACCGTGCGCGCACACCGCTGAGACCTGTGAGGTCAACAGGCTCTGCATTTATGTTTATGCCTTAAGGTGACTCTGTGAATATAACAGAGTACGCCCAGTGCACACCGGTTGACGTTCAACCCGTGTGCGATATACCGCCATATTGTGCATCTGCCATTATATAGCAGCAGTTTAACACCTCTGCACGGTGGAACCCGGGCGGCGAACGCACTTTCTATTATTTTATATTTAGTGCGTTCCGCCATCCCTAACATTACACTAGCGACAGGGTCTGGCTAGTAATGGCGGACCTGCAGCAGCTACAGCGGTACATTCGGCAGCTGGAGAGCAGGTTGGCGGCTATTGAGAGCTCTACCTCAGCTGCGAACGCTACAGTGGCCGCTGCTCAGGCAGTCGCAGAGGCTGTCTCACGCTTGTCCACACCCACACCTATGCCGACAATAACCCGCCTCCCGTTGCCCGATAACTTTTCCGGTGACAGCACCGCCTGGAGGGGTTTCGTGAGCCAGTGCTCTATCCAGCTGGAGTTATTGGCCACGCGATTTCTCACAGAGCAGGCAAAGGTGGGGTTTATTGTTTCTCTCCTATCAGGCAGGGCGTTAGAGTGGGCTATGCCATTGTGGGAGCGTGATGACCCAGTGGTTCAGGGTGATGCTCAGTTCCTCACGGCTCTGAAGCAGGTCTTTTTGGGACCACGGATCACGCACGACACCTCTCTCCAATTATTGGCCCTAACACAGGGGTCTCTCTCAGTCAGCCATTATGCCATCCGATTCCGGACATTGGCTTCCGAACTGGAGTGGCCTAATAAAGCACTCGTCCCGGTGTTTTGGAGAGGCTTAGCGGAGCATGTCAAAGATGCTCTAGCAACCAGAGAGGTCCCCACAAGTTTGGAGGAGTTGATTGCCATCTCCACCCGCACTGATCTCCGGTTTACGGAGCGCGGGCTGGAACGTGCGCAATCCAAATGAAGGGTTAATTTGGCTCCCACCTTCTCCGAGCCACTAAGATTTCCCGCTCAGGAGCTTACACCTTCTGAACCTATAGAGGTGCCTCGCGCCGGCCCCAAGCCATGTCCGGCGCGAAGCTTCGCACGCTGTTATCAGTGCCGGCAGTTTGGTCACTCGGCTAGCACGCGTCCCCTGCGGTCGAAAAAACGATCACGTCCATTGGTCGTAGGTGGTGGTTTAACTAATATGAAAACCTTTTCCCCAAAACCAGTATTCCGAGGGACATTAGATAGCGGTGCTTCCACCTGGGAGGTAGAGGTCACGGTGGACTCCGGGGCAGAAGGAAACTTCATGTCCTCATCCTTTGCCCAAAAGCACGCTATTCTGCTGGTACTACTGCCTCGTCAATTGACCATCAGGGTAGTTGACGGTACTCCTTTACCATCCCAAGTTACACACCAGACAGCACTTCTTGGTTTCTCAATCTCACCCTCTCACCACGAGACGTTGCCCCTGTTCATTTTGCCAAATGGCATCGACCAGGTGCTTCTCGGACTTCCGAGACTCCATTACCATTCCCCTCATATAGATTGGTCTTCGGGGAGTATAATGTGTTGGAGCAAGGACTGTGAGGGAAGGTGCGTGAGGGGCAGTGTTCAAGTAACATCCACGGAGGTGCCCGCGGATCTTTCCGCGATCCCTGGACACTACCGGCAGTACGTGGACGTCTTCTCCAAAAAATCAGCGGAGATGCTTCCGCCGCACCGTCCTTACGATTGCTTGATAGACCTATTGCCAGGCGTGGAGCCTCTTAGAGGAGGCGTGTACCCTCTATCTGTCCCGGAGACAGAGGCCATGTCACATTATATCCGGGAGAACCTGGCAAAAGGGTTTATCAGAAAATTGGTGTCGCCGGCTGGTGCAGGGTTCTTCTTCGTGCAGAAGAAGAGTGGGTAGTTGCGCCCCTGCATTGACTACAGAGGTCTTAACGCCATTACCGTGAAGAACAAATACCCTCTTCCTTTGATCTCTGAGTTGTATGACAGGTTGTGAGGGACCCGGATCTTTGCGAAATTAGATCTACGAGGGGCGTACAACCTGATACGCATACGCGAAGGAGACGAGTGGAAGACAGCCTTTAATACCAGGGATGGCCATTATGAGTACCTGGTCAGTCCATTCGGCCTCTGTAATGCGCCTGCTGTCTTCCAGGACTTCATAAATGATGTCTTTCGCGATATGCTTTCCACCTCGGTGGTGGTTTATCTGGATGACATTCTCATCTTTTCTCCAGATTTGACCTCTCACCGGAGAGATGTCTGCAAGGTCTCTGACCATTTGCGAGCGAATTCTCTCTTTGCCAAGCTGGAGAAGAGCCAGTTTGAGCAGGAGTCCTTGGCTATGGATCCTGCCAAATTGCAAGCGGTCATGGACTGGCAGGAGCCCCATTCTCAAAAAGCGGTGCAGCGCTTTTTGGGGTTTGTTAACTATTACCGTCAGTTCATTCCCCCCTTCTCCACACTGGTAGCTCCTTTGGTCGCTCTCACCAAGAAAGGAGCCAATCCAAAGGTTTGGTCAGCGCAGGTCTCCACGGCTTTTTTGTCCCTGAAAACCCATTTTGCTGGCGCTCCCATCCTCCACCGTCCCGATGTGGATAAACCCTTTATCCTAGAGGTAGATGCCTCGTCCGTTGGTGCAGGAGCAGTCCTTTTCCAGAAGGATGCTCAAGGTTGGAAGCATCCCTGCTTCTTCTTCTCAAAGACCTTCTCACTGGCGGAGAGAAACTACTCCATCGGGGACAGGGAGTTGCTGGCCATAAAATTGGCCTTTTCTGAGTGGAGACATCTCCTGGAGGGAGCCCGGTTTCCCTTCCAGGTGTATACTGACCATAAAAACCTGGTCTGTTTGCAAACGGCCCAGCGCTTGAACTCTCGTCAAGCTAGGTGGTCGCTCTTCTCCCTCTTCCGTTTCACCTTGCATTACCTGTCTGGAGAGAAGAACGTCAGTGCGGATGCTCTTTCTAGCTCGCTGGTCTCAGCGGAGGAAGAGGAGGCTGAGCCTCGGCTAATTGTCCCCACGGAGAGCCTGAGGACCGTGGCTCTGGTCGCTAGAGGCAGTTCCGCCATGCAAGACCTTTGTCCCTCCTCGCCTGCGGCCGGAGGTCCTCACGTGGGCACAAGCGTCCAGGGTGGTTGGTCACTTTGGCATTAAGTGGACCACAGAACTCCTGACAAGGTCTTATTGGTGGCCGCACATGGCTCGGGACACTAAAGAGTACATTCAAGCATGCGTCTCTTGTGCTCAGAACAGGTCCTCTAAGCAGAGGCTGGCTGGGTTACTGTATCCCTTGCCGGTGGCAGACAGACCCTGGGAGATGGTCGGCATGGACGTTGTGGTTGGTCTGCCCAAATCTGGTGGCAGCACGGTCATCTGGATGGTCACCGATCATTTCTCTAAAATGGTGCATCTGGTGCCACTCGCGTGGCTGCCTTCCGCTCGTGGTCTCGCCGCACTGTTCATAAAGCACATATTTTGTTTGCACGGTATGCCAAACAAAATAGTCAGTGACCGAGGTCCCCAGTTTGCGTCTCGATTTTGGAGGGAGCTCTGCAGTCTACTCAGTATCGAGCTCAATTTGTCCTCCGCATATCATCCCGAGATGAATGGGTTGGTTGAGAGAGCCAATCAAACTCTGGTCACACACCTGCGACATTTTGTCTCTGCCAGGCAGGATGACTGGGCATCCTTACTACCGTGGGCTGAATTTGCCCTGAATAGCGCAGTGGCTGATTCCACTGGTCAGATGCCGTTCCTTCTCAATTACGGCCAGCATTCGCGCGTCCCTGTTCCGATGCCAGTGTCTTCCACTAATTCCAGGGTGGCAGACTGGGCAGTGGAGGCTCACGACATTTGGGATCGCACACAGGATGCTATTCGAGCCTCTAAAGAGAGATTGAAAGTGCCAGCCGACACACATCGGCGCCCCGCTCCAACTTTTGCCCCTGGCGACTTTGTGTGGCTCTCTGCGCGTAATATCAAGCTGCGGGCTGAGTCCTCCAAGTTCGCTCCGCGATACATTGGTCCCTTCAAGGTCCTCGAGTGCATTAGCTCAGTGGTCTACCGTCTGGCTTTCCACCACATTTGGCCATCTATGACGTCTTCCACGTGTCCCTTCTCAAGCCTGTTCACATGGCTCGGTTTTCCGAGTCATCTGCCGGGACATCAGACCTGTCCTCGGATGAGTTTGAGGTCAATGCCATTGTAGGATGCAGGATTGTGCGTGGGAAAAAATTTTATTTGGTGGACTGGAAGGGTCATGGTCCGGAGGCCTGGACCTGGGAGCCAGTGGAGAACATCCACGTTCCGCTCCTGATCGCGGCTTTTGAGCATGCTGAGGCTCAGAGGGGAGGGGGCCCTAGGAGGGGGGGTAATGTTAGGCGTCGGGTTCCTGCAGCTGCACAGCAGGAATCTTGAACCTTGCTCAGGAGCCTGCACAGCAACCTTGGCGTCGCAGGCGCTCTGCTCAGACTAGCTTTGTGGGACTGGTTGTTGCTGCCACCTCTGGGTCGGCAATAGCAGCGCAGGCTGCCCTGCAGCAAGCCACTCTAGTGGCTAAGTCCTCTCGTCACGCTACTGGGCATGCTTAAGACGATCTCCCATTGGAGATCGGGAGTCACGTGCTCAGGTCCTTCTCCTGATCTGATAGGTCCATCCCAGAGATCTGGAAGGTCCCGCATGGCTATAAAAGGTCCGCATGGCCGCTCGGCCATGCGCTAGTGTAGTATCTAATTGTTACTGTGTGAATGATGATGGATGCATGAACCTGCGAATGACTCATTAAGATCCCCTCCCTCTGATATTACGTGTGTGGATGGGGACTTAGCATTAGAGTCAGCGCCAGTCAGTGGCATGCTACAAGCCACAGTGCTCATCTCCACAGAGCTAGCGTCCGACAGTGCGCCCCTCCTGGGCTTTGTCGTATAGCGGCTGAGTCAGTGGCCACGCTGCGGTCAGCAGCACTTGTGGGCATCCGCGGTAGCGACGCCGCACGCACGGTAGGTCTAGACGGACACCGACCCTGTGTCTTGGGCCCGAGTCCTGTGACCATATACCGTGCGCGCACACCGCTGAGACCTGTGAGGTCAACAGGCTCGGCATTTATGTTTATGCCTTAAGGTGACTCTGTGAATATAACAGAGTACGCCCAGTGCACACCGGGTGACGTTCAACCCGTGTGCGATATACCGCCATATTGTGCGTCTGCCATTATATAGCAGCAGTTTAACACCTCTGCATGGTGGACCCCGGGCGGCGAACACACTTTCTATTATTTTATATTTAGTGCGTTCCGCTGTCCCTAACAGATACTGGTCTAGAGAATGTCTTAAGTTCATTCTCTTTGGCCATCCTCAGTTCGACTTTGCTGACGTTGCCATCCTTACTCGGGAATGTTGCGGTCACTAGACCAAGTGGCCACTGGTTCTGATGGGTCTGACAGTGTTTCACAAGGACAAGGTCACCAATCCTCAGATTAGGCCGAGTAGATTGCCACTTCGTCCGTGACTGCAGGGTAGACAAGTACTGTTTGTGCCACCTGTCCCAGAATGTATTGGCAAGACTTTGTACCTGTCTCCATTGGCGCTTGTCCTTAGCGTTGAATCCTCCTGGAGGGGCACTGTATAGTCATGTTTTCTGGGTGAGGAGAGTAGCTGGAGTCATTGTATGAAGTGTAGACGACTGAGGGCAGATTTCAGCATCTGAGTCCTCTCTCACTAGTTCAAAGGTGTCTGGAAAACGTTCCTCAGTGTACAATAGTTTTGGTCCTGAGAGCCATGTTGTGTTTTCTAGTCGACTTGCGTCAACTGCGCTAGTTGCGTGATCTGCAGGATTTTGGTCCGCGGTAATGTAATGCCACTGTTTTGGATGAACTGATCTCCTGATTTGTAGCACTCTGTTGTTGACGTAAACGTAGAATCGTCTAGTTTCATTGTGGATGTATCCCAGGACTACTTTGCTGTCTGAGTAGAACTTGGCTTGAGTAAGGTCGATATCCATCTTGGATGTGATGAACTCCGCTAACTCAACGGCTAAGACTGCAGCACAAAGCTCTAACCTGGGTATAGTGTGCTCTGGCTGTGGAGCAAGTTTGGCCTTCCCCATAACGAATCTGATGTGGCTCTGACATTTGGAGTCTACAGTTTTGAGATAAGCAACAGCAGCAATTGGTTTGACAAAAGCATCTGCAAATACATACAGTCTTTGGCTTTGAATTTCTGTAGACGGCACAAGGGTGTATGGTCTTGGCACATTCAGGTTGGAGAGGGCTGCTAAAGAGTTCTTCCATACCTCCCACTGGATTCTCTTATCAGGTGGCACAGGTGCAACCCAGTCAGATGTCTCCTTAGTTAAGTCTCTTAGTATGGCTTTGCCTTGTACAGTAACAGGAGCTGCAAAACCCAAGGGATCATACAGGCTGTTGATGGTAGACAGGACACCTCTGCGTGTGAAAGGCTTTTCTTCCTGGCTGACCTGAAAGGTAAAGATGTCTGACTGTAGATTCCAGAGAAGCCCGAGGCTGCGTTGCATTGGTGTGGGGTCTGACCCCAGGTCCAGGTCTCTGAGACCGTTACACAATTCTTGTGAAGGGAATGCTTTCATGAGTTCTTGGCTGTTTGAGGCTATTTTGTGAAGCCTGAGCTTAGAGCAAGCAAGCATCTCTTGGGCTCTCCTGAGAAGGCTGATGGCACTCATCTGAAGGCATGTCTTTCAGACAGTCATCATCATAAAAGTCCCTTTCTATGAATTGTCTGACATCTGATCCCTATTCTGTTTCTCCTTCTTGAGCTGACCTTTTGAGTCCATAAATCGCGACTGCAGGTGAAGGACTATTGCCAAAGATGTGCACTCTCATGCAATACTCTGTGACCTCTTTAGTAGGATCTTTGTCTCTGTACCAGAAGAATCTTAGAAAGTTCCTGTCTATCTCTCTCACAAGGAAACAATGGAACATTTGCTGGATGTCAGCGATGAAAGCAATGGAATCCTTACGGAAGTGGATAAGTACTCCCAGCAGTTTGTTATTGAGGTCTAGTCCTATCAGTAGAACATCATTCAAGGAGAAGTCAAACTTAGCACTGGAGTCAAACACCACTCTTATCTGACCCGGTTTCTTAGGGTGGTATACTCCAAAAATGGGTAGGAACCAGCATTCTTCAGAGTCTTTGAGAGTGGGAGTTAGTTCTGCATGGCAGTTCTCAAAAATCTTTGACATGAAGGAGAAAAAGTGATCTCTCATCTCTGTTTTCCTTTGTAGATTATGTTTGAGAGAGGAGAAATGTTTTAATGCCTGATTTCTGTTGTTTGTTAGACGTGGTCTGCGGGTTCTGAAAGGACGAGGTGCGACCCAACTGTTGGTCTCATCTTTTACAAGTCCCTTGTCCATTACCTCTAAGAACAACTTGTCCTTTACCGACATTGCTACTTGGTTGTCTTGCTTAGTTCTCTGGAAGACTGTGCACCCCAACTGATCCTCATAGCTTCCTGACACCATACTGCTGTCATGAGTAAAGTCTATTAAATGATTGGGCAGTTGGATGCTGTGTGGTAGTTCCTTGACATGGAACTCGTTGCAAGGTTGAAACAGAGATGGGCGTCCTTTCTCTAATGTATTTGATAGCATACTTGTCACAGAAGATGGGGCGTGCATATGTCCCAAGCATACGTTTCCTATTATGACCCAACCTAGATCTAGCTTTTGGGCATAGGAAGCATTGTGGAGTCCATTGATATGACATCTCACTTTATGGACCTGTAGGATATCTCTTCCCAACAGCAGTATTATCTGAGCTTGATGGTCGAGTTCCGGTATAAGGTGTGCTATGCGTTTCAAGTGAGCATGATGGATTGCCACATCTGGTGTAGGGATTTCAGATCTGTTGTCTGGGATCTGATTACACTGGATGATTGTAGGTAGTGGTAGGCAGAATTGTCTGTTGTGAGTTCATTTTCCCCTTCACCGTCGATGTCTGATGAACTCCCTCTTCTGGTGAAGGAAGGTAGTGAGGCTGATTACCAAACACCTGATCTGGAAGATGATGACTGGGTAACAGGAACTGCTGACTGGATATAAGGCAGCCGACGCCCTTCTGAGTCGCTGGTGATTTCTCTGCTGGATTCTTGGAGACCAGTCTGATTCCTGCTTCCCAAAGATAAGTTTTTGCTCTGCTATTGAACTTATTAGTTTTGTTTACCTTGTTTTTTGGAGTTCAGCCATCCCCGGTCGGGGGTGTGCTGAGTTCGATTTTTGTATCTGATCAGTCTGTCTCTTTGCTCTGTCTTCAGAATTTACCTGAGTGCTGATGTAGTCATTTTGAAGTCCTAGCGACTTCAGGGCCTGTTTTTCCTATCAGACGGTTGGGACATTTTTTGGTAGGGTTTTTTGCGGATTGCAGACAGCAGCTTTTCTGTCCTGTCCTTTTTGGTTGGCTTGGGCCTCATCGTTTGCTCAACCTATCTTTCTATCTGTGTTGGTGTTTTCATCTTTCTTCGCCGTCATTATATGTTGGGGGCTGCCTATTGCTTTGGGGTCTGCTCTGGGGCAGTTTAGATTTCCCCTTTCTTTCTTTGGGCCTATTTAGTTCTCCGGCTGTGATCGAGGGGTCTAGGGCATCGTAGGAACCCCCCACGGCTACTGTTGGTTGTTGTGGATGGGATCAGGGGTCTGCAGTCCGATAGCTGCCAACCTCTCCGGTTTTCTGGACTTAGCTTGTATTTTTGTTTTTTCCTCCTTTGGTGACTCAATCATAACAGAATCACCAGCCATACCGCAGATCCTAGGGTACTCAATAGCAGGAAAGAATTGTAAAAAAAAAAAAAGAGTTTGTCAGAATATTTATTTATTTTTTTTTTGTGTATATTTTTTCCTCTATGTCTCTGAGGCTGCAGGGGGAATTTTTTTTTCTTTCTCAATGGAGATGAAGCAATTGTCTGATCATGTGGAGCAGCTCACTGCTGAAGTGTGGGGAATTTCCACCTATCTTGCTCATTCACATGCTGCTGAACCAAAGATCCCTACTCCTGACGTGTCTTTTGGGGATCGGTCTAAATTTTTGAATTTTAAGAATAATTGTAAATTATTTCTTGCCTTGAAGCCTAACTCGTCGGGGAGGTCCGCGCAGCAGGTTAAAATTGTCATCTCTTTGCTGCGCGGCGATCCCCAGGATTGGGCGTTTTCTTTGAAACCTGATGATCCTATTCTTACTAATGTGAACGCATTTTTTCAAGCCTTGGGGTTGTTGTATGATGAACCTAATGCTATTGATCAGGCTGAAAAGGCCCTGTTGGCACTGAGCCAGGGGCAGGATTCTGCAGAGTTGTACTGTCAAAAATTCCGAAAGTGGGCGGTCCTTACTACCTGGAATGATGGTGCCTTGGCAGCTCTCTTTCGGAAGGGTTTGTCAGAAACCATAAAAGATACTATGGTGGGATTTCCTGTTCCCTCTGGTCTTGATGATTCTATGTCATTAGCCATTCAGGTTGATCGGCGTTTGCATGAATGCAAAACCGCACGAGAGTTGTTGCCACCTGTTGAACAAATATCTGAACCTATGCAATGTGATAGAGTTTTGTCTGGGGCGCAGCTTCAGGAGTTCAGAAGGCGATGGTGATGCCTCGCATATCATTTCTGTCTGCCCTAAACGAGAGAAATGTTTTGCACACACACTTGCTGTGGGTGGTGTTCAACCTAAGTTTCTTCTGGCAATTACTCTGATCTGCTCCCTGTCCACATTTTCCGCTAAGGCTTTTGTGGATTCGGGAGCAGCTCTGAACCTGATGGACTTAGATTTTGCTAAAAGTTGTGGATTTCCTCTGACACCTCTGCGGATGCCTATCCCTTTGAGGGGTATTGATGCTACTCCTTTGGCGAAGAATAAACCTTAGTTTTGGACCCAGGTGGTAATGCGGGTCGCCCCAGACCATCAAGAGAATTGCAGATTTTTGGTGTTGCATAATTTACATGATACCATTGTTCTGGGGTTTCCTGGTTGCAAATCCATAATCCAGTTTTGGATTGGAAATCTGTGTCTGTGGTGAGTTGGGGTTGTCGGTGTGCCCTTAGTGATGCTCCTGTTTTCTCCACCTCTCCCCAGTCGCATGATGTTCCTGACTATTTGGCTGATTTTTATGATGTATTTATTGAGAATGAGTCTGCGTCTTTGCCTCCTCATAGGAGTTATGACTGTGCAATTGAGCTGAGCCCTGGGTGTAAATTTCCCAAGGGTCGACTTTTCAATTTATCTGTACCCGAGCATGAGGCTATGTGATCCTATATTAAGGAGTCGTTGGAGAAGGGTCATATTAGACCATCCTCTTCACCCTTAGGTGCTGGGTTTTTTTTTTCGTGGCTAAAAAGGATGGTTCATTAAGGCCTTGTATTGACTATCGTTCCCTCAACAAAATTACTGTTAAATATCAGTATCCGTTACCCCTGATTTCTGATCTATTCTCCAGAGTTATAGGTGCTTGCTGGTTTACAAAGCTTGACCTCAGGGGGCGTATAATCTTATTCGCATTAAGCATGGGGATGAATGGAAGACGGCGTTTAATACTCCGGAGGGACATTTTGAGTACCTGGTGATGCCTTTTGGGCTCACTAATGCCCCTTCTGTCTTCCAGTGCTTCATGAATGATATTTTCTGAGACTTGGTGGATAAATTTTTGATCATCTATCTGGATGATATTTTGATCTTTTCCAAGGATTGGGACTCTCATGTGGAGCATGTTCGGACTGTGTTCCGGATTTTGAGGGAGAATTCCCTGTATGTCAAGGGATCGAAATGCCTTTTTGGTGTACAGAGGATTTCATTTTTGGGATTTATTTTGTCTCCGTCAACTATTGAAACGGACCTGGTCAAGGTACAGGCCATTTATGATTGGGTTCAGCCCACTTCTTTGAAGGCCCTCCAGAAGTTTTTGGGTTTTGCTAATTTTTATCGTAAATTTATAGCTAATTTTTCTGGTATTGCCAAACCATTGACTGATTTGACTAAGAAGGGTGCTGATGTGCTGAATTGGTCTCCGGAGGCTGTTTCTTCCTTTCAGGAGCTGAAGCGAAGGTTCACTTCTGCTCCGGTTTTGCGGCAACCTGATGTCTCACTCCCGTTTCAGGTAGAGGTGGACGCTTCTGAGATTGGTGCAGGAGCTGTTTTGTCCCAAAAGGATCCTGTAACATCTAAAATGAATCCCTGTGCTTTCTTTTCCCGAAAGTTCTCCCCATCCGAACGTAACTATGATGTGGGGAATCGGGAACTGTTAGCCATGAAATGGGCATTTGAGGAGTGGAGACATTGGTTGGAGGGAGCTAAACATCAAGTCGTGGTCCTTACTGACCACAAGAATTTGATTTACCTGGAGTCGGCCAAACGCTTGAATCCTAGACAGGCTAGGTGGGCCTTGTTTTTCACACGTTTTGATTTTGTGGTCTCTTTTCTTCCGGGCACTAAGAATGTCAAGGCAGACGCCCTCTCTAGGAGTTTCTTTGCTGATTCTCCTGTTGTGACCAAGCCTGCTACCATCTTAGGTGAGGGGGTTGTTCTTTCTGCCATCTCGCCCGATTTGAGACGTGCTCTGGAAGGGTTTCAGGAGGACAAACCTGAGCATTGTCCCATTGGAAAATTGTATGTTCCTGACCAGTGGAGGAAGAGAGTGATGTCTGAAGTTCATTGCTCTGCATTGGCTGGTCATCCAGGTATTTTTGGTACTAGAGATTTGGTGAGTCGGTCTTTTTGGTGGCCCGCCTTGTCTCATGATGTCAGGAATTTTGTGCAGTCCTGTGGGACTTGCTCTCGGTCCAAACCTTGTTCTCGCTCTAGTGGGTTGTTGATGCCTTTGCCGGTGCCCAGGAGGCCATGGACCCATATTTCAATGGATTTTATCTCTGATATGCCTGTCTCTCAGAGAATGACTGTTATTTGGGTGATTTGTGATAGATTCTCTAAGATGGTCCATCTTGTACCACTCCCTAAGTTGCCATCTTCCTCAGAGTTGGTGCCCTTGTTTTTGCAACAGGTGGTTTGCTTGTACGGGATTCCTGAGAACTTTGTATCTGACAGAGGAGTTCAGTTTGTGTCTAGATTTTGGAGGACTTTCTGTTCCAAGCTGGGAATTCAGTTGTCCTTCTCCTCTGTGTTTCACTCTCAGACCAATGGGCAGACGGAGAGAACAAACCAGACTTTGGAGTCGTATTTGAGATGTTTTTTTTCTGCTGATCAGGATGATTGGGTTTAATTTTTGCCCTTGGCCGAATTTGCTTTAAATAATAGAGCTAGTTCTGCCACTTTGATGTCACCTTTTTTTTGTAACTTTGGGTTTCATCCTCGATTCTCTTCAGGGCAGGTGGAGCCTTCTGCCTGCCCAGGTGTTGACACTGTGGTGGAGAGAATGCACCAGATCTGGGACCAAGTGGTGGATAAGTTGTCTCTCTCCCAGGAAAAGGCCCAGCGGTTTTCCAACCGGCATAGGACCATTGGTCCCCAGATTAAGGTGGGTGATATGGTTTGGTTGTCATCAAAGAATATCGCTATGAAGGTGGCTTCTCCAAAGTTTAAACCTAGATTTATTGGACCTTACAAGATTTTGGAGATTCTTAATCCAGTCTCTTTTCGGTTGGCTCTTCCTGTTACATTTAAGATCCATAACGTGTTTCATAAGTCTCTGTTAAAGAGGTTTGTTGAGCCAGAAGTTCCTGTGGTGGCACCTCCTTACCCGGTATTGGTTGAAGGTAATGTGGAATATGAGGTTGAGAAGATACTGGATTCTCGCCTGGCTAGACGGAGACTCCAGTATTTGGTTAAATGGAAGGGTTATGGCCAGGAGGATAATTCTTGGGTCCCTGCATCCGATATTCATGCTGAAAGATTGGTTCGTGCCTTTCATCGGGCCCATCCTGATCGCCCTGGTGGCGTGGATGAGGGTTCGGTGACCCCTCCTCAAGGGGGAGGTACTGTTGTGAGTTCATTTTCCCCTTCACCGTCGATGTCTGATAAACTCCCTCTTCTGGTGAAGGAAGGTAGTGAGGCTGATTACCAAACACCTGATCTGGTAGATGATGACTGAGTAACAGGAACTGCTGACTGGATATAAGGCAGCCGACGCCCTTCTGAGTCGCTGGTGATTTCTCTGCTGGATTCTTGGAGACCAGTCTGATTCCTGCTTCCCAAAGATAAGTGTTATGAATGAGTCACCGAAGGAGGAAAAAACAAAAATACAAGCTAACTCCAGAAAACCGGAGAGGTTGGTAGCTATCGGATTGCAGACCCCTGATCCTATCCACAACAACTAACAGTAGCCGTTGGGGGTTCCTACGATGCCCTAGACCCCTCGATCACAGCCAGAGAACTAAATAGGCCTAAAGAAAGAAAGGGGAAATATAAACTGCCCCAGAGCAGACCCCAAAGCAATAGGCAGCCCCCAACATATAATGACGGTGAAGCAAGAAGAAAACACTAACACAGATAGAAAGATAGGTTGAGCAAAGGATGGGGCCCAAGCTAACTAAAAAGGACAGGATAGAAAAGCTGCTGTCTGCAATCCGTAAAAAACCCTACCAAAAAATGTCCCAACCGACTGATAGGAAAAACAGGCCCTGAAGTCGCTAGGACTTCAAAATGACTATATCAGCACTCAGGTAAATTCTGAAGACAGAGCAAAGAGACAAACTGATCAGAGACAAAAATGGAACTCAGCACACCCCAGACCGGGGATGGCTGAACTCCAAAAAACAAGGTAAACAAAACAAAACTAATAAGTTCAATAGCAGAGCAAAAACTTATCTTTGGGAAGCAGGAATCAGTCTGGTCTCCAAAAATCCAGCAGAGAATTCACCAGCGACTCAGAAGGGCGTCGGCTGCCTTATATCCAGTCAGCAGTTCCTGTTACCCAGTCATCATCTACCAGATCAGGTGTTTGGTAATCAGCCTCACTACCTTCCTTCACCAGAAGAGGGAGTTCATCAGACATCGACGGTGAAGGGGAAAATGAACTCACAACAGATACGTTTTTGCTCTGCTATTGAACTTATTAGTTTTGTTTACCTTGTTTTTTGGAGTTCAGCCATCCCCGGTCGGGGGTGTGCCGAGTTCCATTTTTGTATCTGATCAGTTTGTCTCTGCTCTGTCTTCAGAATTTACCTGAGTGCTGATGTAGTCATTTTGAAGTCCTAGCGACTTCAGGGCCTGTTTTTCCTATCAGACGGTTGGGACATTTTTTGGTAGGGTTTTTTGCGGATTGCAGACAGCAGCTTTTCTGTCCTGTCCTTTTTGGTTGGCTTGGGCCCCGTCGTTTGCTCAACCTATCTTTCTATCTGTGTTGGTGTTTTCATCTTGCTTTGCCGTCATTATATGTTGGGGGCTGCCTATTGCTTTGGGGTCTGCTCTGGGGCAGTTTAGATTTCCCCTTTCTTTCTTTGGGCCTATTTAGTTCTCCGGCTGTGATCGAGGGGTCTAGGGCATCGTAGGAACCCCCCACGGCTACTGTTGGTTGTTGTGGATGGGATCAGGGGTCTGCAGTCCGATAGCTGCCAACCTCTCCGGTTTTCTAGACTTAGCTTGTATTTTTGTTTTTTCCTCCTTCGGTGACGCAATCATAACAATTGTCCGTCTAAGGACTCAATTTGGTAGTCAGTAGCTTTCCTGCCTGCTGTTGTCACAGTACCTGCATATGTCTTTAATGAGTAGGCGGTGCTTGGCCCTTTGATGTTGAATAGGTCAAAGAATGTTGATCTAGCCAAGGATCGATTACTTTGATCATCCAAGATAGCATGCAGTCTTACAGCTTTGTCTCTATGGCCCTTTGGGTACACTTTGACAAGGCATATTTTTGAACAGGACCTACTGTCTATTGCCCCTTTACAGACTTCAGTACATTGTGAAGTGATCTCTGGCATAGCTGCATCAGTGCTCCTTTCCTCCCGCCATGCTCACTGTCAGCTGGCGTGTTTTGGGCACTCCATGGAGCTGGGCCAGGGTGTAGAGCAGTGTTATGATCTGTGGTGCCACATTCTGTGCATTTTACACTGACCTTACAATCCTTGGCGAGATGAGTTGTGGATGAGCAGCACTTGTAGCAGATACCATTCTCTTTCAGGAAGTTTTTCAGATCTGGCATAGATTTTCCCCTGAAGGCTCTGCATTTCAGGAGAGTATGAGGCTTCTGATGGAGCGGGCACTGCTTGTCAGGGTCCTGTACCTTTGTCTCTGATTGAGAGCGGCCAGCAGACCTGTAATTGGAACTTGGAGAAGAAACATAAGTCTTGTGCACTGCCACAGATGTTCTGCATGGGTTTGCAGCTGGTGACGGTGTGGCATATGACATTGCAAAATCAAAGCTGCAATTATTTCTGATTGTCGCTTGTTTGTGTATAAAGTCTACAAAAATGGAGAAGGGAGGGAATGGAACACTGTGTTTGTATTTGTACGTGGAACCATGTGTGAGCCACCTCTCCTGTAGATTATAGGGCAACTTTTGGACTATAGGGTTAAAACCTTTGGCTGTGTCAAGGAATGCAAGTCCTTATAGGTCACCTTCACATTTGGAAACTAGGACTTCCTTTAGCACGTCACCTAGTTCTCTAAGTTTCTGGAGACCTTTGTTAGATATTTTAGGAAAGTCATAGAATCTTTTGAACAAGGCTCTCTCTATTACCTCTGCTGAGCCGTAACACTCATCCAGCCTCTTCCAGATCTCTTTGAGGCCAATTTGAGAGTGGTTTATATTAATGTCTCTGATCCTTACTGCGTGTTTGACTGACTCTTCTACTAGGTATTTGACTAAGCGGTCTATATCTTCCCTGTGTTGTAGCCCCAAGTCTCTTGAGACATTTTGGAAGGAAGCTTTCCAAGCTCTGTAACCTTCAGCGTGGTCAGTGAATTTCATGAGTTCCTTGGCAACCAGATCACGTCGTGTGAAGAACTTAGCAAATTCTGTTGTGAACTGGTTGTCAGCAGAGTATACTGGTGATAGGTCACCCTGATAGTGATGTGAGGTGCGTTCATACCTGTTAATATCCTCAGGGTGGCGCCAGCCGGTGTCATATTGCTTCGGTCTGACGTGCGGTGTGTCAGCAAGGTGATTCACATTGGTTACCTGGCGAGGGGCAAGGTAGTCATTAGCAGAATTGTTTTGCTCCACGTTTTCCTGGAGCTGAGCCTCATGATGACTCTCACTCGCTTCACTGGATGTATCGTGTTCTTGGTTACAGTTTGGATCCGGAAGTTCATTATCATACTGAGACGTGCGTTGTGGCGAATCTTGCAGTGGCAACTTCAGACTTGACCTACTGCTTCGGCTATGCAGCTCAGGGTTGTGCACGGCTTCTAGCGATTCTGCTTCGGCTAGTGCTGCAGCAGCTTCTCTTTTTGCTGCTAGGTTCTCTAAGGCGGCATCCATGCGTGCCTTCTCTAACTGCATCTTTCTCTCTTGCTCATCTCTTTCTAAGTGTAACTGTATGCACGACTTTCTCTCTTTGTCTTCTAGACGTATTTTCTCTAATTTAAGTTGTATCTCTTCTTCAGCATAGCTTGCTCGCATTTTGGCGGCTTCAGCATTTGCGCGTGCAATGGCAACCGCTCTGCTGATGGATATAGTCTTTCAAGAGACAGATGTAGATTTTGTCCTGTGTGATTTGTGGGACAAGGTGTCTTGGAGGAATGCTTGATTGTGCAGAGATTGCTGCAACTGTGTTAGTCTCTGTGTAGCCGGTGACTTGAATCTCACTAGGAGGGTGAGTGCAGATTCACTAGTTCCTGCAAGCTGGATGAAGGGCTGTCTTTTCCATGAATTCCACTAGCTGGATGGCCGCTGTTTTACTGGCCCCTGCAGGATGGAAGACTCTTCTTTCTCTGAGTTCCCACTAGCTGGATAGCTGCTGTTTCACTGTTTTGTCCTCACTAAATGAAGCAGACTTCATATAGCTATACAGGCAGCTAAACCACTATACCGGGGGTCCAATAAGGAGACTGTAGGTTGAATCTGTGCTTTATTGAACGTGATAGTATATTGGCGCGGTGAAACTACAAACAAAAACATATATGCATACAATCAATACTGGGTTCATCAGGGATTCATATATACATAATACATCATCTGCACTAATAGCTAAATAGGGGAGAACTAACTAAGCAGGCTAATATGAGGCAGGAATTGGATACAGGAAACATAAATACATACCAATGATGCTGTCACAAGGGAAGAAGAGAAATGAGATGCTCCCTGAATGCAGGCAGAAGGAAAATGGTGGACTGGAGGGAAAATGGGGCTGAACTAACCATAATCCTTTGCAAAAGGCTACCAGTGTGCATTGCAACCTTACCAGAATGCACTGCAAATGGAGGGAAATAGCAAAGTGAAAGTAAAACACACAATAACACTGCGGTTATGACTCTGGTCACTAGATGGAGCCAGAAAACACTGTAAACATTAACAAGCACATAATCAGGGATTATGATTTAAATGTTGGAGACAGAACAATAATTATTTCATGTTTAAGTCAAAAATTTTCTTCAAACTGTTGGAGTGCCAATGGGCCCAAAATTCTCCGATTCTTTGGGCAATTTATTTATGGCCTGGTGGGAAGAAAAAATTATTTTAGATCCACTTAATCCTTTTGTAAGTGACATTATCTTGTATGGTCGGTATGTGAACGACCTCCTTATGATATGATGCGACAATTTATTATACATTTGCAAATTTATCAAATTTATAACATAGATACTACTTTTTACACTCAAAGAGAAAGATTTAATAATCAAAATGCATTCTATGTTTTTTTGCAAATAACCCAGACAATCATTTAAGAGATTCCATAGCCCGAGATATGTCATAAACAGAAAACGCCAGTATGCACTTTTCTCGATGCGTTTCCCCATAAGTTGGTTCTTCAGGAGAACATACCGACATACATCCCTTTAAAAGGGATAACTTGTCTTAAAAGAAGTCATCAAAAAGACAGCGTGGGAATAATGTCCATCCACATAGGTCAGGGAGTTGATATCCTCCACCACAGCCATTGGTGGAATCGAGATCAATTTCTGAGAGTGACATTTAAAGCAATCGTGCTTGAAGCGCGTCAAAACCCCTCCAATTGGCGCCCCTGTCACATGATCGCGGGGCGCCAATGGGTTGGCATGACAACCGGGGGTCTGCAGAAGACCCCTGTGATTGTAATTGCAGATCTATGAATGCTGGTCCGTGACCAGCATTCAAAGGAGTTGATAATATTTGCTACATATGGCAGGGCTGAAATACATTACTCTGTTTGTAATGACTATATATCATATTTTTCGCTTTGTAAGATGCACTTTTTTCCCCCAATTTTTTGGGGAAAATATGGGTACATCTTACAATGCCAGTATACCTTTTTTTGTGCTGCTGCTGCAGGTGCCCGGTGCTTGCCGCCGCCGTGCTCTGTCCCCTGGTATGCCCAGGTGTTGCCGCCGCTGCGCTCTGTCCCCCGGTGATTGCATGGATGGAAAGACAGAGCCCCCCACACAGCACGGGACAGAGTGTGGCGTCGGCGGCAAGCACCGGGGGGACAGAGCGCGGCGGCAGCAGCACCCAACCACACCGGGGGACAGAGCGCAGAAGCAGCACCCGGCAGCATCATGGGACAGAGCGCGGCGGCAGCACCCGGCAGCGCTAGGGGACAGAGCGGGCGGCAGCACCGGGTACACAGCGCGGCGGCAGCACTGGGGGACAGAGTGGGCGGCAGCACCGGGGGACAGAGCAGCGGCAGCACCAAGGTACAGAGCCCGGTGGCAACACCGGGGGACAGAGTGGGTGGCATCACCCAGCAGCACCAGGTACAGAGCGCGGTGACGGCAACACTGGGGACATAGCACAGCAGCAGCATCGGACACCCGCACATCAAAACACCCCCTAATCCTAGCAGCAACGTTCCACTCCTGCCTCTTCAAGCAGCAACTCTGGGACCCCACTTCCCACCACACCTAGTAAGCAATAAGACGCCTGGATTATAAGAAGCACCACATTTTATTAAAAAATTTTCTTCTCAAAATTTGGGGTGCGTCTTATAATCCGGAGCGTCTTATAAAGCGAAAAATACGGTAATATATGAGTTTCACTTTTTGTATTGAAGAACTGAAGTAAATTAACTTTTTGATGATATTCTAATTTTGTGAGAAGCGCCTGTTTATACTGAAAAAAAAATCACCTGCAACATGTGAACTACGATGGAGAAAGAGGAAGAAGCAGCTAAGAGCAGGAACAAGTAAGTAGAATTGTGTTTTTTTTAATCAGCATGTAAAGGGAAGAGTATGATACTATATAGGGGCCAGAGAGGGGCACATTGCACAGTATGGAGGCCAGAATGAGGACATTATACTGTATGGGCACCAGAAGATGGGATGTACTGACTTTAGAGAAATAATTTCTAACCAGTTTTCAGACAAAGGGGCTAGTAATTAAGATGAAAACCAACAAGTAAACATATAGGAGAAGATATACTGCACTATGTAACTGACGTTGCTTTTTAAACCTCCAACAGTGGCCTTCTATGGTGACAGTGAATATGAGAATCACATTTTAAGTGGTTTTCCTTTGAAAGAAATACTGTATATATATATATATATATATATATATATATATATAATCTTTAAACAATTCCCTATTCAACCAACTAATATAGTTGTATTATCCCTGGTGCTCCAATCCGTCTGTAGCTGCCCCATCCCTCTCGCTGCATCCCAGCACAAAATAGTGCTCCCTGTGTCACAATAAGAACATAGCAATGTTATAAGGGGATGGCTAACTGCTAATTTTAATAGCTAAGCTGAACCCTTTTCCAATGTAAAGACCTATAGATTCTAGGCTCGCTTTCTGAACCCTTTTTGAATATTTGCCCCACACAGACCTGGAGTGGCCCACCAGAGGGATTGGTGAATCCTCTGGAAGGCCCCGCGGCAGAGCCAGCACTGACAAGCAGGGGTGGATTAAGGGTAGCCAGGGCCCGGGGCAGTTCAGACTCTGTGGGCCCCCCTCGTCATGTGACGGGGGTCACGAATCGTAGAGCCACACTCCACATAGAGAATAATGGAGCCTCCAGCACCGACCTCCACCCGCAGAGCCCCACTCCACATAGAGAATAATGGAGCCTCCAGCACCGACCTCCACCCGCAGAGCCGCACTCCACATAGAGAATAATGGAGCCTCCAGCACCGACCTCCACCCGCAGAGCCGCACTCCACATAGAGAATAATGGGGCCTCCAGCACCGACCTCCACCCGCAGAGCCGCACTCCACATAGAGAATAATGGAGCCTTCAGCACCGACCTCCACCCGCAGAGCCACACTCCACATAGAGAATAATGGAGCCTCCAGCACCGACCTCCACCCGCAGAGCCGCACTCCACATAGAGAATAATGGGGCCTCCAGCACCGACCTCCACCCGTAGAGCCGCACTCCACATAGAGAATAATGGAGCCTCCAGCACTGACCTCCACCCGCAGAGCCACACTCCACATAGAGAATAATGGAGCCTCCAGCACCGACCTCCACCCGCAGAGCCTCACTCCACATAGAGAAAAATGGAGCCTCCAGCACCGACCTCCACCCGCAGAGCCGCACTCCACATAGAGAATAATGGGGCCTCCAGCACCGACCTCCACCCGCAGAGCCACACTCCACATAGAGAATAATGGAGCCTCCAGCACCGACCTCCACCCGCAGAGCCGCACTCCACATAGAGAATAATGGAGCCTCCAGCACCGACCTCCACCCGCAGAGCCGCACTCCACATAGAGAATAATGGAGCCTCCAGCACCGACCTCCACCCGCAGAGCCGCACTCCTCATAGAGAATAATGGAGCCTCCAGCACCGACCTCCACCCGCAGAGCCACACTCTACATAGAGAATAATGGAGCCTCCAGCACCTACCTCCACCCGCAGAGCCGCACTCCACATAGAGAATAATGGGGCCTCCAGCACCGACCTCCACCCGCAGAGCCGCACTCCACATAGAGAATAATGGAGCCTCCAGCACCGACCTCCACCCGCAGAGCCACACTCTACATAGAGAATAATGGAGCCTCCAGCACCGACCTCCACCCGCAGAGCCGCACTCCACATAGAGAATAATGGAGCCTCCAGCACCGACCTCCACCCGCAGAGCCGCACTCCACATAGAGAATAATGGGGCCTCCAGCACTGACCTCCACCCGCAGAGCCACACTCCACATAGAGAATAATGGGGCCTCCAGCACCGACCTCCACCCGCAGAGCCACACTCCACATAGAGAATAATGGGGCCTCCAGCACTGACCTCCACCCGCAGAGCCACACTCCACATAGAGAATAATGGAGCCTCCAGCACCGACCTCCACCCGCAGAGCCGCACTCCACATAGAGAATAATGGAGCCTCCAGCACCGACCTCCACCCGCAGAGCCGCACTCCACGTAGAGAATAATGGGGCCTCCAGCACCGACCTCCACCCGCAGAGCCACACTCCACATAGAGAATAATGGAGCCTCCAGCACCGACCTCCACCCGCAGAGCCGCACTCCACATAGAGAATAATGGAGCCTCCAGCACCGACCTCCACCCGCAGAGCCGCACTCCACGTAGAGAATAATGGGGCCTCCAGCACCGACCTCCACCCGCAGAGCCGCACTCCACATAGAGAATAATGGAGCCTCCAGCACCGACCTCCACCCGCAGAGCCGCACTCCACATAGTGAAAAATGGGGCCTCCAGCACCGACCTCCACCCGCAGAGCCACACTCCACATAGAGAATAATGGGGCCTCCAGCACTGACCTCCACCCGCAGAGCCACACTCCACATAGAGAATAATGGAGCCTCCAGCACCGACCTCCACCCGCAGAGCCGCACTCCACATAGAGAATAATGGAGCCTCCAGCACCGACCTCCACCCGCAGAGCCGCACTCCACGTAGAGAATAATGGGGCCTCCAGCACTGACCTCCACCCGCAGAGCCACACTCCACATAGAGAATAATGGAGCCTCCAGCACCGACCTCCACCCGCAGAGCCGCACTCCACATAGAGAATAATGGAGCCTCCAGCACCGACCTCCACCCGCAGAGCCAGGCAACCCAGGCAACTATAGGCCGGTGAGTCTGACTTCTATACCAGGAAAGATCTTTGAACAAATTATTAAACAACATGTATGTCAATACCTGGATAAGAATGAAGTGATTAAACAGAGTCAGCAAGGGTTTGTAACTAATAAGTCATGTCAGACTAATTTAATTTCCTTCTACGATGGTATTACTGATTGGGTGGATCAAGGAAATGCTGTAGATATAGTATATCTTGACTTCAGCAAAGCATTTGACAAAGTCTCTCATACAATCCTTATTGAAAAAATGACTAAGTATGGAATGGACAAGGCAACTGTTAGGTGGATTCATAACTGGCTTAGTGATCGGACCCAAAGAGTGGTCGTAAATGGCTGCACATCCAGTTGGAAGAATGTCTCAAGTGGGGTACCACAGGGCTCTGTCCTGGGCCCTGTATTGTTCAACATCTTTATCAACGATTTAGATGAAGGAATTGAGGGTAAACTGATTAAATTTGCTGATGACACAAAGCTAGGAGGGATAGCTAATACTAGAGAAGAGAGAGAGAGGATTCAAAAAGATTTAAATAAACTGGAGAAGTGGGCAGCAACTAACAGAATGGTTTTTAACAGGGAGAAATGCAAAGTACTACATCTGGGCAATAAAAATGAAAAAAGCATATATAGAATGGGAGGAATAGGGCTAAGTGACAGCACATGTGAAAAAGACTTGGGTATACTAATAGATCACAGACTGAATATGAGTCAACAGTGTGATGCAGCAGCAAAAAAGGCAAATGCAATTCTAGGATGTATTAACAGAAGCATACAGTCTAGATCACGTGAAGTAATTATTTCCCTCTACTCCTCTTTGGTCAGACCTCATCTGGAATATTGTGTCCAATTTTGGGCACCACATTTTAAAAAAGACATCAACAAACTGGAGCAAGTTCAGAAAAGAGCGACCAGAATGGTGACCGGTCTGCAAACCCTGTCTTATGAGGAAAGGTTGCAGGATTTGGGAATGTTTAGTTTGCAAAAGAGAAGACTGAGAGGAGACTTAATAGCTGTCTACAAATATCTAAAGGGCTGTCACATTGTAGAAGGATCAACTTTATTCTCATTTGCACAAGGAAAGACTAGAAGCAATGGGATGAAGCTGAATGGGAGGAGACACAGATTAGATATTAGAAAAAACTTTTTGACAGTTAGAGTGATCAATGAGTGGAACAGGCTGCCACGAGAAGTGGTGAGTTCTCCTTCAATGGAAGTCTTCAAACAGAGGCTGGACAGACATCTAACTGGGATGATTTAGCGAATCCTGCTTTGAGCAGGGGGTTGGACCAGATGGCCCAGGAGGTCCCTTCCAACTCTACGATTCTATGATTCTATGATTCTAAGCCGCACTCCACGTAGAGAATAATGGGGCCTCCAGCACCGACCTCCACCCGCAGAGCCGCACTCCACATACATGGCTGCTCTCAGTGCTCTGTGCTGTGCGCACAGGACCTGTGATGAGGTCACAGGAGGGGAGGAGACAGGGGTCACATGATCGCAGGCCCTGACACCTTACCTCCTGTGATCTCATCACAAGCCTTTGCACGCTACCAGCAGCATCAGCGTTCACGCTACTTGTAGATGCTGCTGGTAGCAGAGCACATAATGCCGCCCCCACGGTCACTCACTTTTAGGTGGGGAGAAGATGGAGTGCCATTGCAGCAGCCAGCAGGAATGTGGTGGGGGCCCCCTTAGAAGCTCTTGTGGTGGGGGCCCCGGGGCTGAAGCCCCGCCTGCCCTGCCTATAATCCGGCCCTGCGCGGTGGCGGATTATAATGGGGCAATTTACTGGCCTGGGCTGTGGGCCCCTTAACCCCACAGGGCCCGGGGCAACTGCCCAAATTGACCTCATTATAATCCGCCACTGCTGACAAGAGAAGAGTCTATCCCCCACATTTACTTTTTGCCAGTCATTTAAAATTCTGAAATATTATAAAAAATGTCCTGTCTATCAAAATGCTGGATTCTTGATGAACTTGGTAGTAAATGTCCAGACCTTGTGATTTGTCTACTTACGTGACTTTAGGATGGCAGGTGACATTTAAAGGTCATATGTCATGAGGAATTTCTACTTTAAACTGAAGGTTTGCTTGTATATGTACCATTAACCTGAATAAATCGATACATTTCTTGTAGAATTCCACTCTGCCACTGTTGGAAAATCTGATATTGAATTTCTCTGCAAATCAATTGCAAGTGCATTGGGGTGTATCAAAGCACTTCCAGCTCTCTGGCCCTCACTCCTTATTCCCCATCCAGTGCCTGCCCCTTGCATTTGATTGACAGGTCAGTCCTGCCTCTATAATCTGAAGCCCCTTACTGAGCTCCATGCAGTGCCTTGCAGTATCAGTAAGTGCTTATCAACAGGTTATCTGTTATGATTGGGTCACTGAGGAGGAGAGAAAGCCCAAGCTAAGCCACAGAAAACCACAGAGGTTGGTAACTAACGGATTGCAGACCCCTGATCCTATCCACACAACTAGGAGTAGCCGTGGAGCATACCTACGATGATCCTAGATGCCTCGGCACAGCCGGAGAGCTAACTAAGCCTAAAGCAAGAAAGGGGAAATCTAATCTGTCCCAGAGCAGACCCCAAAGGAATAGACAGCCCCCAAACATATATTGTCGGTGAGACAAGATGAAAACACAGTGATTTGCACTATAGGAACACAAAAGCGCAAATATGGTCTTATCCGATGATAAAATTATAAAGATATATGGAATCTACTCACCCACTGTAGGAGAGATAAGGCACATAGACTTAGTGATCAGCTGCTGCACGTCCAAGAGTCAAACGAGTGACCGCCGAAATAGCAGCCCGAGAGATGTCTGTCATCCCCTGAGGAAGAAGTAGCTTATACTTCGAAACGCATTGGGAATAAAACACTGATCTTTTATCATAACTGTAATTGTGTATATTGTTAAGCAGCACACAGAGTCCAAAAAAGTTCCACAGGATTTGAAGATGAAAGCACAAATGCAGGCAGGAAAATAGACTGAGCAAATGATGGGGCCCACATTGACTAGACAGGACAGGAAAGGAAAGATGCTGTCTGCAATCACTCAAAAAACCCTGCAAAAAGGTCCAACACGTCTGATGCAAAAAACACTGACGTCACACTACTTCGCCCACTATATCAGCACTCTGGTATATTCTGAAAGCAGAACAAAAAGAGGCCAATGTAATAAGGGACAAAAACAAACTGGCACAAGAAGTAACATATGGACGGTGATTCAGCACAGCCCCAGCCGGACCTGACAGACCAGCACAAAACTGATATAGACAAAATCAGATCAAATGCAAACAGAATAACAAACGAACACTTAGCTGAACATGCAGGGACAGAGCTGGAAACATCAGAGCTCAGGAGGCAAGAAGAAAATCACCAGCAGGGATAGAGGGAGTCGACTGTCTTAAATCCCAATCTGAAACCCCAGATCTCCAATCGTCGTCCTCATTATCAGGTGGCAAGCCTCTGTTAATCAGATCAGCTCCATTACCTCTAGCAACCACCAGATGGAGCCCAGAAAGAGAACTCGCAACCCCTCTGTCAAACTGACCAGCTCCACTACCTTCAGTAATAACCAGAGGGAGGCCAGAAAGCGAATTCACAACAATTATCACTAGAGGACTAGTTGTCTCATGCCATATACATGTCCTTCTTTGTGTAACTCCACCCACACCACTGATTGGCAGCTTTCTACCCATGCACAATGTGCAAAGAAATCTGCCAATCAGGGGTGTGAATTGGGTTATACACAGTTCAACCTTAGAGATCTGCTAGATCTGCAGCAGATGATTTTATCAAAACTACGCCAAGTAGACCAATAAGTGAGACATCACTGGAACGAGGGCATCTGCCCCTACATCATGTTGCTTTCAGATTAAATAAAAAAAATTAAAAACCTTTCTACGGATTAATTTTATTGCCTTGTATAGTATACAGTTACCAGTGTAAATATGCCATAAACAGTGTGCTGTTCCATCTAAAGTTATGTATATATGGTTTCATGGACTGTGTTATATTACTATTCTTTGTGTACAGTCTTGCATTTAGTCTGCTGCCACCTGCTGTCCTTTTTCTGTATAGCAGCCTGCAGCTAATTAATTCTAGTACATGCCTTCCACTTCTGGGTCAAGTCACGCCTTCTCTTCCTGCTTAGCAGCCATTCTTAGTTTCATTTTCACCTGGTTGAGACACGCTTGTACCGAGCTGTGAAAGGCATCAGTTTTTCGACCACATTCGTTGCTCACCTTGCTCCACCTTGCTACCAATTTGCTGCACACCTTGCTGCACACACATTGCTGTATCACCTTGGTTGTTACATCTGCACGTCTGGAGAACCTACTGCATTACCAATCATATGCTGTATGTCCAGATCTCCAAATAAACAAGTCTGGACTTCACAATCCTTGGTGTGTATCATCTCTCCGGACGCATGAACAGCAAAACAGCAACAATGGTCCTGTCTGCTCTGCACTAACAGAAGGTAGGAATCTCTCCCAGCCCCAATCAACTACACCTCCATTCACCTCATGTGGGGACAGAACATACGGTAAGTGTTATAGGCTGAGGTAAAGTTGATAAGGCAGTCAGGGTGAGCAGAGTCACCTGAAGGCATGGTTCCAGTGGTCCTAGACTAGCCAGCCTACACATGATACAGCGATGACCAGTAAAGCTGGATATGCAGGACAATGCATGGATCAGCAGAGAAGAGTGTGCAGACAGTACCTTGAATCAGTAGAGACGAGTATGCAGACAGGGACCATGATGCAGTACTGTGGAGTGTGCACACAGCAACTTGATTCAGCAGAGATGAGTATGCAGACGTGTACCTTGATGAAGTCGAGTGAGTGACAGCACCTTGAATGCGCAGAGATGAGTATGCAGATACCTTGATGCAACAGACTAGAGTATGTGTACAGCACCTTGTATTAGCATAGATGAGTAGCTTGGAATATACCTTGATGTAGCAGAGATGAGGGTGTGGACAGCACCAAGACAATCAGAGCTTTGTTGGTAGTTGATCTGCATGTTGGATAGCACTCAGGAGGAGAAGCTGACTAGAGAATCAAGAACCAGGCTGTAACAGAGCCTAGTGGGAAGTCTGGCTCTCCAAGTGCGCCTGATACTAACGCACTAGCACACAGACACCTGAGCTAGCCATAAATGGTCTTGGATGATGACAGAGTTGCTTGGTAATTTACTATATAATCCAACATGCACTAGCAGAGAGGGAGCCAGGTGTAGGATAAGGAGGAAGAAAAATCATCACTGCACGGAAACTAGGACAGGCAAGTTGCAACAAGCAATAAGAATTAATAGGTAGTGATGAGCAAACATGCTCGGATAAGGTGTTAACCATGCTCGGGTGCTAACTGAGTGTCTTGAAAAAATATGTTTTAGTCCCCGTGGCTGCATGTCTTGAGGCTGATCGACAGCCACAACACATGTAGGCATTGCCTAACAAACAGGTAATCCATTCATGTGTTGCGGCTGTAGATCAGCAAGACATGCAGCCGCGGGGACTCAAACATATGTTTTGAGCACACTAAAGACACTTGGTTAGCTCACGAGCATGCTCCGATAACACCTTATCCGAGCACGTTCGCGCATCAATTCTAATAGGCTATTTGTATAATCAGGGGTGAACCTAGCCTCTCTGCTGCCTGAGGCTAACAGCAAAATGACGCCCCCCCCCCGACACAAAGTACATTTTTATATCTATCCTGTAAAACTGAGTACAATAGTGGACATTTTGATTTAGATAAATAGAAAAAAAAGGTGTCCAAACGCAAGGATGTCAGCGCCATCACACACACATACAAGAACACAGAAGTATCCAGAACAAGGGTCATTAATGGTAATAGTAGGCCTGGCACAGGGCCGGACTGGGACAAAAATGCAGTGCTGCCACACAAATCATAACACTCCTCACCCCGATCAGTGAATTTCTGCTATACTTTGTCGTCCCGTCATCACTCTTTTAAAGGAGTTATTTGAAGAGCCACCTGTGAATGGCACCACAGTGCGTATGATTGACCACAGTTCCATTTACATTGTGCTCTTCAAAGCTACGTTTCCCATTATCATGGGGGTCCCAGCGGTCAGATCCACAACAAACAGAATGCTCATACATACATACATTACTGCATACAGTATTATGGGCCCCATATAATGCTCCATACTGTATATTGGGCCCCAAATATTACTTCATACAGCATAATGGGCCCCATGTATTACTTCATACAGCATAATAATAATAATAATAATAATAATTTTTATATAGCACTAACATATTCCACAGCACTTTACAGTTCGCACACATTATCATCACAATCTAAATTCCCTAGATCCCTTTGGAATGTGGGAGGAAACACAGGGAGAACATACAAACTCCTTGCAGATGTTGTCCTTGGTAGGATTCAAACCCAGTACTCCAGCACTGCAAGGCTGCAGTGCAATCCACTGAGCCACCGTGGGCCCCATATAATTTTTCTCCCCATACCCCAATGCTCTGGTCTCCTCAGTGTATTCTGATCCTCCGCACTGCTTGGCACAGGGACATCATTAACTTTACGTATATGATTGTCCACTTGGACTGATAGTAATAGTGATTTGTTTGTACCCTGTTGTCTGGGGCTGGCCCACTTTATGGGGGTGCTCAGGGCATATGATTATACACCAATAAAAAGTATGAGAGGCTCAATGTGACCAGTGCCACCTAGTTTCCTACCTCTCTTATTCTACTGGTACTGTGGGCACACTGACTGGTACTGAGGAAAAGAAAGAAAGAACAGAGAAGAGAGAAAAAAGAAAACAGAGAGAGAAAGAAAGTGGGGAAAGAAAGAACAGAGAGAGAAAGAAAGAAAGAAACAGAGAAATAAAGAACAGAGAGAGAAAGTGGAGACAGAGAAAAAGAACAGAGAGAGAGAAAAAAGAAAGAGGGGAAAGAAAGAAAGAACAGAGAGGGAGAGAGAAAGAAAGAGGGGAAAGAAAGAAAGAACAGAGAGAGAGAAAGAGAAAGAAAGAGGGGAAAGAAAGAACAGAGAGAGAAAGAAAGAACAGAGAGAAAGAAAGGAAGAGCAGAGAGAGAGAAAGAAAGATAAGAGAGAGAAAGAAAGAAGGGAAAGAAAGAGAAAGAAAGAACAGAGAGAAAGAAAGAACAGAGAGAGAGAAAGAAAGAGGGGAAAGAAAGAAAGAACAGAGAGAAAGAAAGAAGAAAGAAAAAGAACAGAGAGAGAAAGAAAGAGTGGACAGAAAAAAAGAATAGAGAGAGTGAAAAAAAGAAAGAGGAGAAAGAACGAAAGAGGGGAAAGAAAGAACAGAGAGAGAAATAAAGAGGGGAAGAAAGAAAGAACAGAGAGAGAAAGAAAGAGAGAGAAAGAAAGAAAGAAAGAAGGGAAAGAAAGAACAGAGAGAGAAAGAAAGAAAGAGGGGAAAGAAAGAAAGAAAGAACAGAGAGAGAGAGAAAGATGGGAAAGAAAGATGGGAAAAAGAACACAGAGAAAGAGAAAGAACAGAGAGAAAAAGAACAGAGAGAGGAAGAGGAAAGAAAGAACAGAGAGAGAAAGAAAGAACAGAGAGAGAAAGAAAGAACAGAGAAAGAAGGGAAAGAAAAAGAACAGAGAGAGAAAGAAAGAACAGATAGAGAAAGAAAGAACAGAGAGAGAAAGAAAGAACAGAGAGAGAAAGAACAGAGAGAGAAAGAAAAAACAAAGAGAAAAATAAAGATTAGAGAGAGAAAGAGGGGAAAGAAAGAACATAGAGAAAGAAAGAGAAAGATAGAAAGAAGAGAGAGAGAAAGAGAGGAAAGATTGAAGAGAGAGAGAAAGAAAAAAATAGAGACAGAAACAGAGAGAGAAAGAAAGAAAGATTCTATAAAGATACTAATGCAGCCTGGCTCCCATTGTAGTGCCCACCTGAGAACTCCTGATGCAGGACATATCATGATCAACTCACATGGCCAGCATCCCTGAGTCCAAGACGATCTCGCTGTCCACGCTGTCGGAGGAGGACACAGTGATGGATCTGAAGCATTCCCTGAAGTGCCTCCATGGTCCCGTCACAATCTTCTCCCGAAATTACCTCATTTCCGGTCAGCTTCTAGCACGTCACTTCCAGTGGAACGTCACGTGTGAATTTTAAAGTGCTCCTCAGGGCTCCGCCGTGTACAGCTGTGTCCGCGGGAAAAGTAAGCTCCCAGCCGGGGCAGACTCTCTCTCAAAATCGGGACTGTCCCACTGGGAGGTATGAATGCTCCCCACCATACACCTTGTACACTTATGGCTCCACACGCCTCATACACACACGGTTCCGCTGTTTATGCCTCATACAGACACAGCTTCACTCCGTACACCTTGCACACACATGGCTCCACTCAGTACACACATGACTTCACTCCGTAAACCTCGTACACATCCGGCTCTGCTCCGTACACTTTTTACACACGGGGCCACGCTCTGTACACCTTGTACATGCATGGCTCCACTCCGTAAACTTGTACACATGCGGCTTTGCTCCATACGCCTCATACACACACGGTTCCGCTCCGTACACCTCGCACAGACGCGGCTCCGCTCCGTACACCTCGTACACATCTCTGCTCCGTACACCTCGTACACATGCGGTTCCACTCCGTACACCTCGCACACGCACTGCTCCGCTCCGTACACCTCGCACACGCACGGCTCCGCTCCGTACACCTCGGACATGCGCGGCTCTGCTCTGTACACCTCGCCTATGCACTGCTCCGCTCCGTACACCTCGCACACGCGCGGCTCCACTCCATACACCTTGTACACACATGGTTCTGCTCTGTACACCTCGCACACATGCAGCTCTGCTCCGTACGCCTTGCGCACGAGCGGCTCTGCTACATCCATCCTGTAAATCCCCCCCCTGACCCCACAAATAAACTTCCCTCATCCAGCACCATGACAACCAGCACAACCAGAGTCTTGCAGATATACCGAGGGCTGTGCGTACAGGACCTGCGATGAGGTCACAGGAGGGGAGGAGTCAGGGGTCACATGATCAGGGGGCCCTGACTCCTTCCCTCCTGTGACCACATCAATTACAAGCCTCTGCACTCTATCACAGCACCAGCGTGCAGAGGCTAAATTGTGGGTGCTACGGGTAGCAGAGCGCATGATGCCGCCCCCCGTGCACAGCAGCTGCCTGCCGCCTGAGGCAGCTGGCTCAACTCGCCTCATTATAGGTGCACCCCTGTGTATAATATATAATACAACCAATACAATACTTCACGCGAGTCACATTATCATTTTAGACAAAGTAACCACTGGAGTACCACTTGCCCCTCTGCTGTGCCTTTTGGACACTGGCGAGGCTTGACACATTGCAGAAGTTTTGCCCTAAGTTTTGTGTGCGCAAATAGTAGTAATCAATAAAAAAGACAAATAGTCATTTATGCAATATCATTTTTAATAGATTTACAGCTACACTATAATTAATGAAATACTTGGACTCAAAGTTAGCAGGAACATTTACAAAGACAGAGTTTCCAGTATTGCGTGATTTCAGCTACTATTAGTGTACACTTTTAGAATACGGACAATTACATCTCAACAGAATAAAGAGACCAAAAAAAAAGTAATGGAGTGTACAGTATTCAGAAAGGTTATTCCCACTTTAGCAAATGATGACGTATGGGTAAGATATATCATCACTTAATGATTGATGGGGATCTGACCGCTGAGACCCCCACCAATCCTGAGAAGGAAGAGAACGCAGTGCTGATTTTATTTTTCAAAACTGTCATTCACCTTATTGCTCACTATTTTTTGTCTTCTTTCTTATGTTGATATCTAGTAATCATCTTTGGTTTGTCACTGAGGCGAGGAATCGGCTAAGGTGCTGGTTTGACTGGAGACACTGTAGTATTTGATTTGTTATCGTCTTCAAATAGGTCCTCTTCTTCAATGTCCCGACTGGCTTCTTTTTTACAAAGAGTTTGAACGCAGTCACAGCTCACGGCATTAATAAAAGAATATTTTTTCATCTTTCCATTGGGACAAAGCAGGCCAATGGTAATCTTTTTTGCCTTTGTCTCTTCACAGCAAGCACAGTACTGCTCCATCATCAGAGTTTTTGCAGAGAAACTGAAAGGTGATAAAATAGGTTTTATGCAACAAAGAAATAAAACAATAAGTCACTAGAAAAAACAGCAGATACAAATATACAGGCAGTCACCTTATGAACATCTGACTTATGTACAACTCATAGATACAAACATTGGATGTTAAGAAAAACCCAGAAATTAACTCTTTCCTCACCGCTCACCCTTCCGGTCAACCTACTGCTTGACACGTGCCTTCTGGTCATCTTCTTTCCGCTGTCCATTTCTTCACTATAAGCCAGAACTTCTAAATATGTCTAAAACCTCAGAGGTCACTGCGTGTTTTAAGTTCGCAATGTCTATGGCGTGACCTTATAACTCCCAGCGGACTCTAAGACTTGGATGTGGCCGTAAGTCCTGGTCCATAGTGAAGAGGCCAAAGATAAAGCACACAACGGCATAAAAAAAAAGAACGGACAGAGGGCAGCAGGAGAGGTAAATGATGACATAAGTATTGGAAAAAATAAAACCCACCTTTCCAACCACCCCGCTGTTTGCCATCTGGTCCTCTTCTTTCTAGAGTCATGTGATTCATCCCAGTCCTCTTCACTTTAGGCCAGGATTGCAATGTCATGACCTTATGACGTTCAGTGACTTCTCGGGCATTGACACGGTCGCACATCCTGGCCTTTAGTGAAGATGCCAGAGATGTGGAGATCTACATTGGAAAGAAGACTGGACAGGATGAAAGGAGCAGCGAGAGAGGTCAGCCATGAGGTATTTTCCTGACTCTGTTCCAACTTGTATTCAAATTGTAATAAAAAGTACTAATAAAATCTTAAATTTTATTCTCTACAGCATGTGGCCAGGACTGCCAGCGAAGTGTCCAATGAATTCTTGAGGTGCCAGCTCCCTGCAAATTTCAGGAGCTAAATGAGAGATTTTGCCTTAGTATTGTGCATGGGAAAAAATCTGTCAACACTTAGCTGCTGTGCTGTTAATTTAATTTTACATTTTAATATTTTTAAAACTATTAATTTATCAACCTAGAGCGTGCAATTCTCATTGGCCATGTACTGCAAAGCTTTATATGTAGGTTTTTAAAAACTTTAGAAGACATAAGCATGTTTATATGTAGGTTTTTAAATACTCTAGAAGACATAAGCATGTCGATCACAACTTTATGCTGCCCTCAGACAGATTCACAGACCAGTCACCAATACAAACAGCATGGTTAGTAGGTAACTTACATGGAATAGCTTTCACAGCTTCCTTTACAGTATGATGTTTCAACAGGCTTGATGGAATGGCAGTCTTTATCCCAAATGTAGTTTTTTTCCTTTACTAACTGACACGTTTTTTGTGGTTTTACACCTTCAGGTAAAGACATTGGAATGATAAATTAATTTCAAAATGTGCACACGACATAAGTAGATTAGCATACCCCCAAACTTTGAAAAATAAGAAAGAGGGACACATACACGTGCGGCAGCAATTTTAATTTTACTATAAAGGGAATCTGTCACCTCATTTTTGGCCTATAAGATGCGGCCACCGCCATCAGGGGATTATCTACAGCATTCTGTAATGCCGTAGATAAACCCCTGATGTAACCTGAAAGATAAGAAAAAGGAGTCAGATTATACTCACCCGGGGATCCAGTGCGATGGGTGTCGCGGTCTGGTCCGGCGCCTCCCATTTTCTAGCGATAACGTCCTCCTTCTTACTTCTGCCGCAGCTCCTGTGCAGACGTACTATATCTGCCTTGTTGAGGGCAGAGCAGAGTACTGCAGTGCACAGGCGCCGGGAAAGGTCAGAGAGGTCCGACACCTGTGCACTGCAGTACTTTACTCTGCCCTCAACAGGGCAAATCAGTACGCCTGCGCAGGATCCACAACAGAAGCAAGAAAGAGGACGTCATCTCTAGAAGATGGGAGGTGCCGGACCGGACCGCGACACCCACCGCACCAGACCACGCCCCCCGGTGAGTATAATCTGACTCGTTATTCTTATCTTTCAGTTTACATAGGGGGCTCATCTACAGCATTGCAGAATGCTGTAGACAAGCCCCTGATGGCGGTGGCCGCATCTCATAGGCCAAAAATGAGGTGACAGATTCCCTTTAAGTCTGCATCCTAAATTTGCCCGGCCTGTTATATATGCCAACACAAGAAACTCCTAGAGAGTCCCATTAGTATTCGCACACATTATGGTACCCTTTTGATGGTCCCCACAGTGCTCCCTATACAGTAAGATGCTTTCACAATCCATTCCCCCACATATGATAAAATGTCCCATAGTGCCCAAAAACTGTATAGTGCACGCACAGACCCCTTATCAAACAATATGTTGGCCCCACAGCCCCCTATCACGCAGCTTTGCTACATCAAATTACACACAGTTTTGCTAAATATATACACACAAATATTTGCTACATCAGCACTCACAACTCTACTAAATTTAGTAAACTGCACAGTTTAAGCAAACAAAACAAGACAGCCTTTTTCGGCACAGAGTGAACCCCCCCCCCCCAGAAAATATACAGTCCATGTAGTAGTGCGGGTCCGCCCGCTCGAGTAAGGTTCCTTTAACAAACATACTGGAGGTGTACACACCTCCGGTACCAGACCTTGAATGACACACTTGGTCCTGTCTATGTGTCAAATCACACCCCCAGAGTGGGAATATGTGAGCATCCAGTCCCACTCATCTCTTTGACTGCTAGTAAACCTCGGCCCCGATAAGCCCTATCAACTCTCTCAGTACTAAACATGCTAGAGCATGGTTTCCCGGGCTTACATCACTGACGCTACCAACCTCGATGATACATATCTCTCCTCGAGAACCTGTCTGGCGGCCATCTTATAACATACAACAGCTAACACACATTCAGTTCTACTATATACACAAGCATGCTAATACACACAGTAAAATCTGCTAAGTACACACTCTGCTATGCACACTGCAGCGATTTTTCCTTTACAATAAGACCTCATTCGTACATCTATGAGTCATGTATGTCTTTTGTGTTTTTCACTGTTAGAACACATTTTAATGTATTGTGCTGTTCATATGTCCATGTCATTTTGCAGATCCAAACATGTCCATTTTTTTATAGTCAAATAATAATAATTATCCATTATAAGTCCGTGGGTCTGTGATAATCAAGGACAGTACATAAAAGGCATCCGTGGATAGGAAAAGATGTGCCATTTATTTTCTTTTTCTTTTCATCAGTGAAAGTCACTGATGAAACATTGTTGACAACAGACACTGAACAAACACTAGTGAAACTCGCATCCATGTTTTTTAGTGTAATAGAAATCATAGACTTCTGAATGAATCCTAAGACTGAATTCTAAATTCACCAGTCCTTCAATGTTGTTCCTACAAAGTATGGAACCATTTACATGGTCTACAGTGTGATTCCTATATAGTAAGTTACCCCTACAGGTCCCACACATAGCATATGGCCCCCACAGTGTCCACGACACTTTATGATTCACCCACAGATCGCTCCCATCAAACTGTATGATGCTCACTACAAACTCCCCCACAGTTTAATGCCCCCCACAGACTCCCTAAAAGTATGATGTGCTGTAGCAATGCTCATGTACACTCAGCTCTGCTATATTTATACTCACACTCAGCATTGCTATATATGCACACACAAATGACTCTGGTACATAAACACACACCTAGCTCGGATATATATATACTAGCTGAAGAGCCCAGGGCTGCCCGGGCATAGTAACTAACTGTGGTTAGTTATAACAAATTATAATTATCCTCCATCCCATAGTCCCATGCCCATATACCCATCATACATATCCACCATCCCATAGGCCCGTGCCCATATACCCATCATACATATCCTCCATCCCATAGTCCCATGCCCATATACCCATCATACATATCCTCCATCCCATAGTCCCATGCCCATATACCCATCATACATATCCACCATCCCATAGGCCAGTGCCCATATACCCATCATACATATCCTCCATCCCATAGTCGAGTGCCCATAAACCCATCACACATCCTCCATCCCATAGTCCCATGCCCATATACCCATCATACATATTCTCCATCCCATAGTCCCATGCCCATATACCCATCATACATATTCGCCATCCCATAGTCGAGTGCCCATATACCCATCACACATCCTTCATCTCATAGTCCCATGCCCATATACCCATCATACATATCCGCCATCCCATAGTCCCGTGCCCATATACCCATCATACATATCCTCCATCACATAGTCCAGTGCCCATATACCCATCACACATCCTCCATCCCATAGTCCCGTGCCCATATACCCATCATACATATCCTCCATCCCATAATCCAGTGCCCATATACCCATCACACATCCTCCATCCCATAGTCAACCATTATGACATCATAATGAGCGGCGGCAGGGCTTGCAAACTATGACGACATCAGTGTCGCCATGGCAACTATTATAACATCACAATGAGGGGCGGGGCTTGATGCACACACACTTTTTCCCCATTATGTAGATAGGGGCGAAATTGTTTGGTGATTTGGAACGAGCAGAGTTAAAATTTTGCCTTACAACATAGCTAAGGACACTCTCGGGTCCAAATGTGTGACTGTGCCAAATTTTGTGGCTGTAGCTGCGACAGTGCGGATGCCTATCCCGGACATACACATATACACACACTTGAGCTTTGTTTTTATATATATATATATATATATATATATATATATACACACATACACACACATCTATGCTACATCAACACACAATGATCTGCAATATTAATACAAGCCACTCATCTGTTCCCTGTATAATGATATATATACACGTAGAGCTGTGTGTCTATGTATCTATATAGCAGAGCTACATGTGTTGATGTAGCATAGATTTGTGTGTGCATATACAAACATATACTATATATTATGTAAAGAGCTATATGCACAAACACACAATTCTGCTAAATATATTCACACAAATTCTTTTATATGAACACACAACTCTGCTACATCAAGTCACACATACACACACTCAATGACGAGCTGAGATCTCAATTTGGTCATGCCCCTGGCCTCCAGCGGCCATTTTCCAGACGCCCACTGCAGGGAGAGCAATGTGCGGACCGGGTACTCTGCTCCTGCCTAAAAAGCAAACATTTTCTTGAAGCACACCACAAGGACTCCCCCCCTCCCTACAGACCAAGGCCCACAGTATCACTTCGCTCCTGCCACTGTCGTATTCCCACGACCCGTGCCTTCTGTGACCCAGCTCCATCAACGACACCCACCCTTCCCTAGTAAGCTAAATTTGGACTTTAAGATGAACAACTATTTACACATTTTTTTTCCTCTTTTCCTCCTCCAATGTTGTGGTGCATCTTATAGTCTGCAAAATACAGTAATTGTTTTTCTAATCTCTCGAGACAACTCTCTTTAGATTTCTTTGGTTCACGTTCAGTGTTGTACACACCTGTATACCAAACAGCACAGTGACTACTTTTTATCCTACTAATAGGAAGACTGAACAGTTCACAGTTTGGGCACATCTGTGATGATAATTACAGGACACAACATAGTTTCTCATGCCTTTTATGGTCAAATTATTTTTTAAGGCTGCCATGATTTTGGAATATGGATCTGGAGGATAATGGGTTTATGGTCACATCATGTTTGGTTCTTCTTAAGTATTTGGCAGTTAATGTGCATATTTTTTCTCAACATATTTTTTGCCACCCTGTTGACTATTTGCAACAAAACTGTAACAACCCTGCCGCGTGACCTCCCATCCCCCACCTGTCTTACACACCAACTTACTCACTACTCCGGGCCATGCTGTGAGTTCTGTCTTCTGCCGGCTCCATACTGTGTGCCTCTTGCCGCCTGCCTGCTCTCTGCATACTTCCAGGCTATGTGCATAGGGGGGCGGCGCCGGCACTCTCTGGCTCTTATTGAGTCAGTGTGCACCTTCCTAAGGTCCCCCCAGCCAATTGTCAAGAGGCCTCAAATACGTAAGGCATCCCCGCCCATAGGAGGATGCCTGAGCAACTATTTCCCTCAGTCAGTGCCTTGTTGCTGAGGTGCCAGGTCCTGTCTTTTTTCCGCCTTCTCTGGGGGCTGCATTCCCAGACCTGTTTCCATGCGCTTTGTGTCTTATGTTTCCACCTCCCTGAGGGCTGCATACTCAGGCCTGTGTCCTTGTCCAGTATCTGTTCCTCTGTCTGTACTGTGTCCTATTCTACGAAGAGGTGGTAACCGCATGAATTTTTTAAAAAAAGTGAGGCTTTTTGGATACATGAGCTCGAGACATTGGCCCCTAAGGGGTTAAATAGAGACTATGATATCCAGTCATTTCTACCTTGATTTATTGTAGCTGTATTATGCTGTATCTGTCATTCTTTAATATGTATTATTCTTCTTACAGAACCTACAGCACTGAGCACGTATTTCCCTCACGGAAAGAATTCATATATATAGTTGCCTTTCTTTGAACCACCATATCCCTAAAGAACACCACTAGAGCGTTTGGAATATTCACTACTACTTCAACATGCACAGCCATTATTATGAGCACTTCCTTTATCCCTAGGACTTTTCTAAGTTCTCTTTCTATAGAACACACCACCAGAGGAGCTTTAATCTTGTGTAACAGACACTTCCTGCCGGTAACACGCTCACAGCATTGCCGGGTAACACCTTGACGTCACTATTGGGACCGCCCATCTTAGCTTCCTGCTCTTGGAACGCACTAGATCATTCTGGAGCGCACAGAGACGTCACATCCGGCCTCTTACTTCCTCTCCGGCCGCCATTTTGGCCTCTATTTATAGCTGCAGCAGACGCTGCCTACAGCGCTTCTGATTCGTGGTGGATGCCGCGTCATAGCCCCATACCCAGCACATTCACCGGACCAGTAAGTTTTTGCTCCTCTCTCACCACCCCCACCCCCCAGGACTTTCATGCATAGTGGCTCTGGTCTGTAACAGTGGCTATATATCTTTCTCACTCCACAGACTCCGCACTACTGTGCCTTATGTCCCTATCCTCGGGCGGTATGTATGCATGTACTACTTTTTTCACCTCTCACAATGGATTAAAGGGCCCATTACACACAGCGATCTCGCTGGCGAGATCGCTGATTTTGTGACACATCAGCGATCTCTCCAGCGAGATCGCTGTGTGCGACATCCAGCAGCGATCGGCCCACCTGCGGGGTATCGCTGATCGTGCTTGATCGTCCTGGCCCGTTTTTCATCGCTGGTCTCCCGCTGGCCAGCGCGCATCATTGCGTGTGGCCGAGGGAGCCAGCGATGAGCGACGCTGCATGCTGGTTACCAACGTAAACATTGGGTTTCTAAGGGCCGCGGGGCCCTTAGAAACCCGATGTTTACCCTAGATACCAGCGAGCACTGCAGGCAGTGCGGGAGGTGGAGGCAGAGCGGCGCACAGACCGGAGTAGCCCTGCTATCTGCTACTCCAGTCTGTCAGATCCCCGTCGGATCGTTGGTGGGATCTCTGGGACATCGTTATGTGTAACGGTACCCTAAGTCCACCCATCATTAACAAGAGGTGTTATCTCTCATGTAAACAGGACTTCTAATCTTTTGGCTCTGTATTAGAGCACTGTGTAGACGACAACAGTACAATACTTAGGTATGTCATTATGCTTGCTAAAGGCAAGCCCGGACGCCTGCCCCAAAGGGGCTACAGGGAGGGCGCACATGACTAAGGAGGGATGCTAGGCCTGAGGGTTAGTGAAGGGTAAGGTGTAGTGCTTTTGTGTTTGTGGGGAAGGTGTGGGTTGGAGCTATGGGGCTTATGGTGCAATGTGAGTTGGCAGGGAGTGGTCAGTAGTGCTTTGTGCTTGTGGGGAAGGTGTGGGTTGGAGCTATGGGGGCTTATTGTGCAATGTGAGTTGGCAGGGAGTGGTCAGTAGTGGGATGGATATATAGGGCAGAACTGTGGGGGGATGGTCATTCCTTACCTTGCAGACGTCCGGAATCGTCAGCTCCTCACAACTGGGACTTCAGCTTGAATCTTTGGATCCAGAAGATGGAATACCTCGTGGCACAGATGAAGAGGATGATGGAGCAGCGCGGCCAGCAGTGGATGAAGGAACAGCTGCAGCGATGGTCTGGTGATGGCGACGGCGGAGAAGATGGGACCCCTCTGCCTCCGAAGCGGCAGCGACGATCACGGCCTCCTGAGCACCTCAGCCCGGAGTTAAGTTTGCAGCGGAGGATGAGCCCCATTAGCAGACCTGTTGCAGAAGACATCGCGGGGCCGGAGCCAGAAGTCGAGAAGCAGGCAGCAAGGTAACGGGGCGGTGAGTGACGTGGCCGGCCTCCCCTCCATTTCGGATCGCGTCACACAGTGGTGACGCGCACGTTGCGGCCACGTTACCCGGCGTGGTCACCTGACCCGGCGCGGTCATCGGCATCGGTGGACGGCGGTGACGTGACGCGGCAAGGAGCCCGGTGGCGAGGTGGTGTGTGACTTCACCAGCCTCATTACCTTTCTCGCGGCGCTGGGGGGAAGCGGGCGGTGGCTCGGTCATGTGGCCACCCTTCAGCTGCCAGGGGCCACAGGTCATGTGGTCCGGCGTCGCGTTCCCCCGGCGTTGGGTGCCAGATTCAGGAGGTGTTGCCTGCGGCTGGAGCGCCAACCTCCCCCCCCCTTGTTTGAGGCTCCGAGCCAGTGACTTTTTGCCATGCGTTCCTGGACGGACAGTCGGTCTGGGCGCTGGCGCTGCGGCCCAGGAGGGCTGCAGTCGGCGTAGATCCATGGAGAAGATCGCAGTTGCGGTGCTCGACGCGGAGGACACGTGACGGCTGTTCCGTGGGGTTCCGCGGAGTCAGCCTAGTAAGTAAGGCTCACTTAAACCTTTATTAATGTCTAGATTATATTGGTTGGGAAGGGTGTTGCTACGTATGGTTTCGGGTGTTTGTCTGGGGGTTCGGAAAGATGCGCGGCTGGTCCATGTGGACAGCGTTCGAATCTGTGAGGGAATGGTTGCTTTGTGGTCCAGGAGGCTGTTTTGTGCACTTCATGAGTGTTGGGAGGTATTTTTTAATTTCATGCTAGTTTGCTTTTATGATAGTGGGTATATCTATAGGTGACGACATCATTTTATTTTGGTTAGTATAATTGTGCTTGCATTCTCTGGGTGTTTGTGTATGACTGGTGGTGATTCCATGGCGGTTTGTGAGTAATTCAGGTGGTGATACAGATATTGGCAGAGCGGTGGTGGATAGCCATATCCATGCCAGTTTTATGGTTTATTGTTATAGGCATGGGGTCTTTGGGCTGGAGGATTATCGCCGCGCCAAGTATTTGCGCCGCGCCTAGTAATTGATAAGGGTTGGATGGCAGTTCACTGACGTGGTGATCTGTTTGGGTAGTGCATCGGGCGGCTTAATCTTTCACGTTACAGTGGGGTCTGTTCTATTGCTGGTCAGAGGTGAGGGGGTAGGTGGTCGAGTTTTCATTAGGGTGTGTTTTATTTATATGCCGGGTTCGGTTCTCCAATAGGGGCTTTGAGTGTACTAAGGGTTTTCATGTTCACTAGGGGCATTTTGGTTTGTTGCGGCAGACGTTCTGGTGAGGTCGAGATGCTTGGGACGGCAGATCTTTCGGGAACCTGCCTTTCTGGCAGCAATGGATGACATTTCCCCCGGGGGGCTTGGAGTTGACCTTTTACCGGATTTGTTTTCCTGGTTAATTTCTGGGGATACGTAGATATGGCGTGGAGCTGGGGTTATGGTTGGTCAATGTCCGGTTGTTGAGGTCCGTGGTTTGGTTTCTGTGTGGTAGTCGGGGATTATCTGGTATTAGGGATGGTGCAGTGCTTATTTTCTGTTCATGGTCCAACCTGGAACTACTATCTGGTATTAGGGAAGGTGGTGTGCTTATTTCTGTTCATGGTCCAACCCTTGACTACTTTGGGTTTCTTCATGCTCAGGGCGTTGTTGCGGTTATCATGTGTTTGGATAAGTCAAAGTGTTTGATTCACCTGGGGCCCTATGTCTAAGTCAGGTTAGGTTAACGAGTACATCGTGTCAGGTCGGGGGTCGTTATTAGGTTCCCGTGTATATCGCGCTGCTGTTTTGGGGGGTTGATTTTGGTTATTGAATACGTGGGGCTACGATCCACTGGGGGTTTTTGCATGATCTGCAGTCATATGGCGTTCTTACGGTAATTTGCTGGTCGTGGCTGCCCTGGGGCAGTTTTAACAACTTTTGTACGTAAGGACTGGTGGGTTCTCACTGCGGTTCTTTAGGGTTGCCGATTGAGCTTTTGGCAGACTGTATCGGGTGGTATTTGTTACAGCCGTTGATTGTAGCTACGTAGGAGTTTATTATACAGAGTGGATAGTTTTTCGTTACAATGGGCTAGGAGGTTTATTGTGGGTGCAGCTGGTCCTGCTTTGCCTTCTGGGTATACAGCTCTCCTTAGAGTCTTTTCTTTTTGGGTGCCCCCGGACGGGGGGGCCAGGGTGAAGTGTTGCGCAAGGATGATGCAACATTTGAGTTGGGTAACCCAGCGTGTGCTTTACTGGTCTCGGGGGTCCTGGTTGGTGAACGGTTTGTTTATCCAGCAGGTGTTGTTCCATTTGTCAGGAATTCTGTATAGAGCATGAGGCAGGACATGTTGTTTTGATGGCCGTGTGAATGGTCTCCCGCGTGGGTGTAGCCCGTCCGGCAATACATGGCTATGTCATTTATTCCGTTATGCGCACTTGTCAGGACCGGCTGGTATTATGGGGACACGATTGTGGTGCAGCGCTGCTGCGGGGGAGGTGTACTTTAGGTAGTGGGTTAGCAGGTTGCAGCTATAACATTACTTTCATTAATGTCGGGCTGGTGGTACGCTGTGGCAGGGGAAGCTAGTGCGATGTGCATTGACTTCTAATGATTCTTAGGACCTGGTAATCATCTGGGGCAGTGCTCCGTTTGGGGGTGCTTTTTGCGGTGCTTTAAGGCTGAGTGGTGGACAAGCATCGGGCACCGGTGAGTGCAATGTGTTGACGGATGGCCCGGGTTTATGGTGTCTGGGGTTTTCGGGAGACGTGATGTGTGTCTGAGTTTTCCTGGACTTCAGGTGGTGTGGAGTCGCTTTTCTTTCTTTTGTGAGTAGTGTCGAATCCGCAGTTCAGCGGGGAATGGGTGCGGAGTACATCTCACTTTTGGTAAGAGGGTGGCAACAATAGTGTTGTGATTCTGGGTTCGAAGTGCACGGGTGATGCACACAATTAATTCGTTCCGGGTCGTGGTGATTACGGGGTGGATTGGTTTATGTTTTCTAGTTGGGTGGATATTTTAAGATAGATGCTATCACGCAGGGTTGACGGGACCAACAGCGTTTTGGTACTGCACGTGTGTGGTGGAGACTTGGTCGCTGGGGCGTCAAGGAGTTTGATCTGAGACATCGGGCCTGAATGCTCCTGCCTGGGAGCCATGCTCGTGTTGTTGTTCATGACTATATAGTGGGGCACGTTTTTCAAGAATCTGTCGGAGGTTGGGGAACCAGTGTAGGTTCTGTTGTTACGTCTATAATGGTTGGCTTTGATTATTATCAGGTGGAGTGCAATTTTCTGCCTGGGAGCCGTGCTCATGTTGGTGTCCATAGGGGCTCCTGTTTGGAATGACTACATAGTGGGTTTTACTGGGCACATTTTCAAGAATCTATCGGAGGTTTGGGGAACCAATGTAGGTTCTTTTGTTCACGGCAATAATGGTTGGCTTTGATTAATTATTAGGTGAAGTATAATTTTCGGAGGCGCCTGCAATGTTGCGGTCTCAACGAGGCAGAGGCGGCGGCTCAGGTTGGGGACTGGTCGCGCAGGCGGTGCATAGGATTGGACGATGCGGTTGGCTAGTTGCAGGTCTTGGGTGTGGCTGACCTTGTTGTACTGGTATTTTGGTGTAGGTTGGCATTGTGAGGTCTAATGGGGATCAGTTTTGATTGATTGGTCTTGGTACAGAAACATTGGTTACTCGAGCCGCAGAGTCGGCTCGGGTTGGGTTTTTGGTGGTGGTACTCGCACGTACAAGGTGTCATACGTGCTCGCGGTGGCGGAAAGGAGGGGGGTATTTGAAGTCGGTGGATTGCACAAAGAGCGGGGGGGTGAACCCAGTGCAGGAGCGGGTTACCCCTGGTGGTGCAATGGTATACTTGGTTAAGGTGGGTCCCAGCTGTGCTGGGTCACAGCGGGACATGTTAACGTGGGACCCTGCTGTGCTCGGTCACAGCGGGGCATGTTAACGTGGGTCCCTGCTGGGCTGGGTCCCAGCAGGACATTGGTTGGGCAACACTCGGCTGGGTGTCCTCGAGCTGGTGTGGTGCGGCTGAGGGCACGTGGTGGAGCTGGTGTTGCAATCATGTACAATGGGTTTTGCAACACTCGGCTGGGTGTCCTCGAGCCGGTGTGGTGCGGCTGAGGGCACGTGGTGGAGCTGGTGTTGCAATCATGTACAATGGACTCTTCATTTACCCCCCCTCCTTTTGCTGGTGGTTATGTTTATGGAATATTTCTATGTTTATGGATAAAATGTTATTGCTTGTTTGGTGTTAATAAACGGGGCTGCTGTGGCCTTTTACATCCAATGTCACGCAGTCGTGTCTTATTTAAGTTAAGAAGGGGTAAGTGTGGGTTTTGGGAGGGGTCATTACAGTGAAGCCGTCAGTCAGACTTTCCTAAGTCAAGGCAAGCCCGGACGCCTGCCCCAAAGGGGCTACAGGGAGGGCGCACATGACTAAGGAGGGACGCTAGGCCTGAGGGTTAGTGAAGGGTAAGGTGTAGTGCTTTTGTGTTTGTGGGGAAGGTGTGGGTTGGAGCTATGGGGCTTATGGTGCAATGTGAGTTGGCAGGGAGTGGTCAGTAGTGCTTTGTGCTTGTGGGGAAGGTGTGGGTTGGAGCTATGGGGCTTATTGTGCAATGTGAGTTGGCAGGGAGTGGTCAGTAGTGGGATGGATATATAGGGCAGAACTGTGGGGGGATGGTCATTCCTTACCTTGCAGACGTCCGGAATCGTCCCGCCCTCCCACCCTAATTTTAGAATCTTCTGGAGATCGACATGGTGAAGAGAAGAAGAGGTTTGACATTGTCGCAGCAGTCGGCGGAAAGGAGGGGGGTATTTGAAGTCGGTGGATTGCACAAAGAGCGGGGGGGTGAACCCAGTGCAGGAGCGGGTTACCCCTGGTGGTGCAATGGTATACTTGGTTAAGGTGGGTCCCAGCTGTGCTGGGTCACAGCGGGACATGTTAACGTGGGACCCTGCTGTGCTCGGTCACAGCGGGGCATGTTAACGTGGGTCCCTGCTGGGCTGGGTCCCAGCAGGACATTGGTTGGGCAACACTCGGCTGGGTGTCCTCGAGCCGGTGTGGTGCGGCTGAGGGCACGTGGTGGAGCTGGTGTTGCAATCATGTACAATGGGTTTTGCAACACTCGGCTGGGTGTCCTCGAGCCGGTGTGGTGCGGCTGAGGGCACGTGGTGGAGCTGGTGTTGCAATCATGTACAATGGACTCTTCATTTACCCCCCTCCTTTTGCTGGTGGTTATGTTTATGGAATATTTCTATGTTTATGGATAAAATGTTATTGCTTGTTTGGTGTTAATAAACGGGGCTGCTGTGGCCTTTTACATCCAATGTCACGCAGTCGTGTCTTATTTAAGTTAAGAAGGGGTAAGTGTGGGTTTTGGGAGGGGTCATTACAGTGAAGCCATCAGTCAGACTTTCCTAAGTCATATGACTTATGTCATTATCATCAGCATGGTCTTTTGTGTATTTATCTCCACCTAGACTTGTTTATATATATGCTATAATGTCTGGTATGTTTCAAGACATCATTATTGAATTTGTATCTTACCTGCATCCCAGTTATTAGACTTTTCTTGCTTTGTAAATACTTCAGTTTTTTATTCCTTTGTTTTCAATTTTTTTCAGTACTTTGATGAAAGTCAATGTGACTGAAATGTCTACTGTATGTACTGGTTATTAAAATCATCTTTCACTGGAAATCACTATTTGTGTGTGCCAAGACTTTGTATCTATGTGATTACGGATTAGGATCCTACTTGTTGCACCACCATATTGTAGCTGTGCTAACGGTCCTGATGATAATAGTTCTTGATGTCTTGATAAAGGGTGTTGTATCCTTAGGCAACCCAGTCTCTCATTACATAAATACACATCACCTTCATGAAAACAAACATTCAAGTCGGAATTGGAAAATTTGCTTAAAAATGATGATATGGTCAAAATACTCACTTGCTTAATAATTGTGCACACACTGAATATACAGGGTGGGCCATTTATATGGATACACCTAAATACAATGGGAATGGTTGGTTATATAAACTTCCTGTTTATGGCACATTATTATATGGGAGGGGGGAAGCTTTTCAAGATGGGTGGTGACCATGGCGGCCATTTTGAAGTCGACCATTTTCAATCCAACTTTATTTATTTCTGTGGGAAGAGAGTCATGTGACACGTCAAACCTATTGAAAATTTCACAAGAAAAACAATGGTGTGCTTGGTTTTAACATAACTTTATTCTTTCATGAGTTATTTACAAGTTTATGACCACTTACAAAATGTGTTCAAAGTGCTGCCCATTATGTTAGATTGTCAATGCAACCCTCTTCTCCCACTCTTGACACACTGATAGCAACACCGCCGAAGAAATGCTAGCACAAGCTTCCAGTATCAGTTGTTTCAGATGCTGCACATCTCGTATCTTCACACCATAGACAATTGCCTTTAGATGACCCCAAAGATAAAAGTGTAAGGGGGTCAGATCAGGAGACCTTGGTGGCCATTCACTTTCCAGGAAACTGTTCATGTAGGAATGCCCAGATCTGACACCCATAATTGATGGTATGATGTGGTATATGGGGTGCAAAGATAGTGGGGCCATTCTTCATTAATGGAAACCTCAATGCCACTGGATATCTGAAATTGCTACATGATGATGAGTTGCTCTCTTTATGCACTGAAGATGGCACGTTACCTGAATTTTTCCTGCAAGATGGTGCACCACCATATTATGGGTGTCAGGTCCGAGCATTCAAACAAGGAATCTGACCCCCTTAGACTAGCATTTCTTCTGCGGTGTTGCTATCAGTGTGTCAAGAGTGGGAGAAGAGGGTTGCATTGACAATCCAACACAATGGGCAGCACTTTGAACATATTTTATAAGTGGTCATAAACTTGTAAATAACTCATGAAAGAATAAAGTTACGTTAAAACCAAGCAAACCATTGTTTTTCTTGTGAAATTCACAATAAGTTTCATGTGTCACATGACCCTCTTCCCATTGGAAAAAATAAAGTTGGATCCAAAATGGCCAACTTCATAATGGCCGCCATAGTCACCACCCATCTTGAAAAGTTCTCCCCCTCCCATATACTAATGTGCCACAGACAGGAAGTTGATATCACCTACCATTCCAATTTTATTTAGGTGTATCCATATAAATGGCCCACCTGTACATATGCACAAACACTCAGCTTTGCTCTACATATATGTGTATATACTGTATCTGTAACCTGTCCTCAGAGGGACAGCTCCCTAAATTCTGGATAGTTTTACTAGTTCCAGGACAGTTGGGAGATTAAGATAGGGACAATACATATAAATGAAAAATAATAGTTTAAATTAGGAAATATTAAAAGTCAATGTCAGTATGTAGACCATTAACCCCTGTGTGTAACTATAAGGTAACTAAGTATGTAACTACCATATATATTTGGGTTCAGTTCATTTTCTTGACGTAATGTCTTCCAGACAGAATACTTACATATAAAACAACATCCTTTATCATCTTTTTGAATGTCTGCCTATAAAAAATAATATTTATTATTAAAATGTTTTGATCAAGAAATTCCCAGCAGATAGGAACACTAGACGAGAGGTTGTAACTTGTATATGCTTATTGTAGGGAATAAAGGAGTCTGCCAGCAGAAAACATTAGTGTCCAGTAGGTTAATTATTGAAAAAAAGGCATCAATTCTAACAAAATCCCAATGGAGATGATGCAATTTTAGGGGTCAATTATTCAATCACAAAGATTAAACGAGTAAAAAAAATAAACAAAAAAACAACCCAACTATGTTACAGCACTGGATAGAAATTGGTAGAGAGTGTACCCAATATAAATATTGGATAGCGTGAAGAGTGAGGCAGCCGGTATCCCAGTAAACGTCTCTTTTAAGATTAAATGGGTGGTCCGTAACAAAAATGTATTTTAATACTAACTACCTATCTTTTTAATGCCATAATGTAGTCTCTTTTCTAATCTATTTTATTTAACAGGACGCAACCATTACTTCACTATTCTGTCTTATTGCTTTTTTTTACTGCTTCCTCTTTGATGAAGCCTTGTTTGAAAATCCCAGTGCATACTGGGATAGTCAAACGAGTTGTCATCAGGGAGCAGAGGATGTGGCAACTGCTGCAGCCTCTGCCCCCTCCCTGAAACAAAGTGTCCATTCTGACACACTCTTAACATATTGCACAGTGAGAGTACACTCCCTCATCAACAATTGCACAGTGACAGTACACTCCCTTGCTGGAATATTATATTGCATAGTGACAGTACACTTGCTCATCAGCACATTGCATAGTGACAGTACACTCCCTCACCACCACATTTCACAGTGACAGTACGCTCCCTTGCTGTCATATTTTATTGCACAGTGACAGTACACTCCCTTATCGGTATATTGAACAGTGACAGTACACTCCCTCACCACCACATTTCACAGTGACAGTACGCTCCCTTGCTGTCATATTTTATTGCACAGTGACAGTACACTCCCTTATCGGTATATTGAACAGTGACAGTACACTCCCTCATCGGCACATTTGCTCCTTGACAGTATGCTCCCTCACTGGCCTATTATATTGCACAGTGACAGCACGCTCCCTTGCCGGCATATTTTATTGCACAGTGACAGTACACTCCCTCATCGGCACATTTCCCCGTGACAGTATGCTTCCTCATTGGCATATTATATTGCACAGTGACAGCATGCTCCCTTGCCGGCATATTGCAGTGTGACAAGAATCTACTGAGCATACGTTGGAATTGATGACCAATGCATGCTCAGTAGAGCAGGGACTAGCCAAACCCCTGAATGGGATGCCACTGCAAGGGAAACTTTCAGGGAGGGGGCAGAGGTTGCGTCAGTAACCCCTAGTGATTTTAAAACCTACAGTAACTAAAATTGTGATTCAAGTAATCTTGCATAGTAGGATCATGACTAAGATTGGACGAACGCCCCTGAATTAATACAAAATACTTACTGGTGCACATCCATCAAGGTTGGTTTTGGGGCATGATATTTTGGATTCCACAGTAACAAAACGATCATTATTATGCGCACACTCATATATGGTACAGTTGTCTCCAGGAGGTGACCCGGTGTCTCCAGGCTGCAAGAAATGAAATATGCATTGTTACCTATTCACAGAATTACTTTGATGTTTCATAGATGGGCATCATGATCCTCACCTTGAGAAGATAAGTAGTGTTATCAGGTAGGTCCACAATACAATCTGTCTGTTTGCATGTTCCACAGCATTCTCCTGGGACATCTGTATAGATAAAGCCCTGAAGATGAAAAAAATATTGGCAACTTTAGGATAAAGGTCCCCACTGAAGATGTTTTATGAATGATGATGATTTACGTTAATGTGATTTCTATATTATTATGACTTCTAGGACCATACCTGGGCACACTTCTTCAAACATCTCGTTGAAACACAGGAAACAAGATGCTGCCCTGTGTTAGCAATCATTTTTTCATCACAAATACATTTTTCACAGGGTCGTGAAGAAGGAACTGTGGCACCAGGCTAGAACAAAAGAGAATCATTTAGCATACCCACGAGCAGCAGGTTATGGATATGGGCGCATTCTATAAATTTCATAAGAAACATTTCATAAATATATCAATGCATTTTTTGTACCTGATACTCTATTTCACGATCTACGCACACTTTTTTGGTTTCTGTAGAAAAAGGATGTTGAGACAGTTTTTAATTGGTGGCAATCAATTAGATTGAGTGAGGAAAAAATAGCTAGAAAGAAGGACACACCACATTTGTAGACCGGGCAGCAGGCATCTGGGTTCATATATAGTATAACCTCATATCCAGGCTTACAGACCATTTTAGTGTTGGAACAAAGACTGATATTACAACCTAGAAAATCAGGAACAGTGGATAAAACATAAATCAATAGATGTCCTCCTACTACATACAGTATGAGCTTTAGAAGAGTGTCTGCATTTTTATAGCTGATGCGGTCAAGATCGTAACTATAGTAGATGCAGACTTTGCAGTCACACCCAGGCCCGGGAGCCAAGTGGGGACCAAAAGTCTGTTTGGCACATGTGAGACATCCAATATTATTAGAGACCAATAATATTGGTCATATCGTTGTCGGGATCGCTGGTGCATCGCTGTGTGTGATGGGGCCCTTAAGAGATCGCTGCTGAGTGACAAGTTTTGTGACGCAACAACGATCTCACCAGCGAGATCAATGTGTGTGACAGCAATCAGTGACCGGCCCCCCTGCCGGTTATCGCTGATCGTTGTGGAAATGTCTGGACATTTCTGGGGTTGCTGGTCTCCCGCTGGCCAGCACGCATCGCTGCGTGTGACAGGCAGGAGACCAGCAACTAGCGAGCAAGAGGTGGTAACCAAGGTACACATTGGGTTTCTAAAGGGGCGTGCGGCGCCTAGAAACCCGATGTGTACCTCAATTACCAGCGCGCTGATGCAGGGAGCTGGTAACCAAGGTACACATCGGGTTCCTAAGAGCCACGCGCCCCTTAGAAACCCGATGTGTACCTTGGTTACCAGCTCCCTGCATCAGCATGCTGGTAACTAAGATACACTGCGGGTAACGAAGCGACGTGCGTCGCTTGTTACCCGCGTGTTGCTGGTCCTGATCGCTGCTGAGATCTGCCTGTTTGGCAGCTCACCAGCGATCATGTAGCGACACACCAGCGATTCTGACAAGATGATATCGTTGTCGGGATCGCTGGTCAGTCGCTATGTGTGACGGGGCCCTTAGTGTGTTTATTCTACTTGGGACCTGATTAGGTATCTGATTGTCTTTGTGTTTTCATTTGAACAAGCACCCAGTTCTGAATAGAGAGAGGAGAGGGCTGGGATTAGCTGACCTGCTGTGAAAGCTGCAAGCTGGTGATTTTGCAATGTTTATAACAGCAACTCTTCAGAAAATGAGAGGGATAGGAAGCAGGACTGAGCAGCTAACTACAGCATAGAAATTAATGGTTTGGAGAGAGCTGACTGGAATGTTAAGAGTTAACCCCTTTCCTGGAATATAACTACTGCGCAGCCTCGGCCAGGGTTTGGGCAAGCAATAGTGGCCGAGCTCCAGGGAAATGAGCTGTACAAAAATGAATGTCACATTTGCTTGTTTTCTTGCTAACTAATTAAAGCAAATTGAGAAATTGAGAATATCCCTTTAAGCTTTTACCTACACTACCGTGCTCAGCTGTTCTACTTTGCATTGTGAGTGTGACTTGGAAATTTAGGTACTTACGACACTCAATGACTTGGCAGCATGGATTAGAAGAGTCTGGTACTAAAACAGGCATATATCCTTCTTCACTGCAGTTTTTAGGAGCAGGTAAAGCACAATCTTTTTCAGCACACAACACAGTCAATGATGCTTGATCACAGATGCAGGTTTGGCAGTTAATATCCCATATTTCACCAGGCTAGAAATATACAAACAATTTCAACATGTAGGACCAATATGGTATACACATAAATGAGCAAATATATTTGAGTCAAATTGAATTCTGCTTGAACTTTACAATTTTTTTGTAAATTGCTTTTGTGTTTTGCTGGCTGCATTATCTGGACCATCAGGGACCATCAAAAGATTTTAAAATAAATCCTTATCACCTTACCGCTCATATCTCCGGATCCTCAGAACCTCACCATCACCTGACTGGTCTTATCTCGTTTTCTGATTGCTGCCGTGATTGCTGAAATCCAATCTCTGATAAGGGCCAGGATGGCTCTTTGCATGCGCAAGGAAGGCAATGATGGCGCATATCGCAACGTCATGGCTTTGTGAGCTTTGATCTCAAGTGATAGTGAAAAGAAGATGAGGCAAGGCACAAACAGTGACGGTGAGCAGCCGAAGGGCCAAAGAGGAGAGCGGTATAGTGAGTATACAGATTTTTAAAAATTTCTTTTACATCTTGCGTTTATACACGCTGGGTTCTGGAGAGACCTCGGTGCATAATAAGAGACACCCAATTTGTGTAGAATAATCTTTGCTAATCAAATTTCATGGTAAAATCTGTACCAACAGACAAATTCGCCTAATCCCCTATCATATACATGACATACGATTGTCAATGTGTCTGTATATTACCTCTCTGGGCAATCCATCTGGACCCGTACATCCTACACAAAGATTAATGACAATTAGAACGATAGAAAGTAGTCAACTATAGATAACAAAAAAAAAACTTTAAAAAATTACTATAAAGGTCACTACATACCACAAATAGGCACACATATGTGTAATACAGTGTTAAATTTTGTGGTTCCCCTAGGGCAGTAGCATCCTTCCACGTAGTCTTCTGAAGTCTTGTTGACAAAGGCGTCATTATATCTACCAGAAATGGACATATGAAAAAAGAGAGAAAACAATACTAATCATTGTTCTAAAGGAAAAAGCACCACTTACCTGGAATTACAGGTAGGTTCTACAGCAGGACCACAAGGATTGTACTCCAGGTGTGAAGGACATTTCTTAGCTGTTCAAGAAAGAGAGGACATTGCCATTACAACAAGGTGAAACTAATATTTAAGAACCATTATAAATAGTGATGAGCGAGTATACTCGTTCCTCGGGTTTTCCCGAGTATGCTCTGGTGGTCTCCGAGTATTTTGGCGTGCTCGGAGATTTAGATTTCGTTGTCTCAGCTGCATGATTTCCGTCTGCTAGACAGCTTGAATACATGTGTGGAATGCCTGTTTGTTAGGGAATTCCCACATGTGTTCAGCCTGTCTACAAGTCGCAAATCATCTTAAAAAGGAGAAAACAGAGTAACGGATACAAAATATATGCAAAAGTATAAATTTTATTAATACTCACATCAAGTGCTGACAAGTATACAAGTTGACTAAAATAGGGGGGATAAGCCCCAATGATACAACAATCAGGACAGACAAGGACAGGGTAAATAAAATGATACCAGTGCTCGAAATCTACATGGCACAACGTTCAGTCAGCCCATGGGCATTGCACATAACAGACATGTGTCTAATGGTAAAAGATAGTCAAATATGGCATACTCAATTAAATGTGTATTGTACATAGTTGTACATGTCTAGAGCGCAAAAAAAAAAAAAAAAAAAAACATCCAGAGGGGTCAATGTGCAAGTCCAATGGACACTGAACATAAATGAATCAATGACATGTGGAAGGATTCTTACATAGTAAATAACATATGTATCAGCATATCAAAACTGCGCAATTGTGCCAGAGAGAACCCGGGAGACGACCCGCCCAGCGGTCCAAATGACCGAAGTGTGGAAACAAGTAAAGGCAGGCTGCTTACCGGGGAGCAGAGGAGGTGAAGGCCCATGCAACGACACCCAGATTTCGTTGTCTCAGCTGCATGATTTCCGTCTGCTAGACAGCTTGAATACATGTGTGGAATGCCTGTTTGTTAGGGAATTCCCACATGTGTTCAGCCTGTCTACAAGTCGCAAATCATGCAGCTGAGACGTCGAAAAATAAATCTCCGAGCACGCCAAAATACTCGGAGACCACCAGAGCATACTCGGGAAAACCCGAGGAACGAGTATACTCGCTCATCACTAATTATTAACAGTATATTTAACCCATTACCCCCTTCCCAATTGGGTGATTTTCTATTTTTGAGCTTTCATTTCTTTTTCCTCCCTTTCTTACAAGAGCCATTACGTTTTTATTTTTCTGTTGACATAGCCATATCAGGGCTTGTTTTTTGCAAGGCAAGTTGTAGCTTTGAATACCACTATTCATTTTACTATTTGATGTACTGGAAAGCAGTAAAAAAAAATCCAAGTGCAGTAAAAGTGAAAAAAAGCCATTCTGCAGTTTTTTTCTATTTTGGTTTTACGTTGAACAAGGTTTTCCAAGTTAGTTTGACTACAGCACTACTAAACTTGTATGGTGTTTTTATATTAGTGTCGTTAAAATATTCAGAAATTCATAGAAATAGAAAAAATTTTGCTTGTCTCACCATTAATCCTTAACATTTTCATTTTTCCATCCATGGAGCTGTTTGATGGTTTGTTTTTCGTGTGGCAAGCTACAGTTTTATTGCTTCCATTTTGGGGTAGGTATGACATTTTGCTTTTATTTTATTGCATATTTTTTGACTGAGTTGCGACTAACAACAAAACACAATTCTGGTGCTTCAATCTCTTTTCTTATTATGGCGTTTACCCATCTGGTTGATTAGTTTTATATCTTGATAGATTGTACTTTTACAGACACAGCAATACTATATATGTTTATCTTTTTCACTATTTCTGTATTTTTAATGGGGGGAAAACGGGGTAATTAGAAGTTTCAAATATTGTTTTTATTTTTTTATACATTGAAAATTTTTTTTTTTTACTTTGTTAGTTCACTTGGGGGACTTGAACCTGTGATTATCAGATCCCTTATACTACATATTGCAATACAACAGTATTACAAAATATAGAAAATATTATAGTCTCTTATGAATGGCCGCCACAGGCTGGTTTTCATACAAGCACCGTCATTATACGCACTCTGCTCACTGTGAGAAGCAGATCCTGTCAATGTCTTATCTTCTTGGTAAAAATGAGCTGTCGAGATGATTTTTCAGGTCAAACATGATTATAGGTATACTAAACTTATAGGGCTGTTCTGCATTTTAGTAGTTAACGAGGACCTCTCACCAATTTTTTCATTTTGAACTGGACACACCATGTAATAGTGGCTGCACAGTGGAAACATTTTTTTTTTTTAATTTCGTCTCTCCATTGTGGAGATATTAGCAGTCAAATTATTGGCACGTAATGAGTTAATTTTTAAGTCATAGTTATTAGATAGTAAATCACACATGGAGAAGAAGTACATGCCTATAGTGATAAGTATCTAATAACGCCCACTTGGACTTAACTAATGTTAACCCATTAAGCGCCAAATACTTTGTTCGCTCATCAGAAGCAAAATGTAAAAAAAAAATAAAAAATAAATGTTCTATTTCACTCTGCAGCTACTATTATAGAATCATAAAATGTTAGAGTTGGAAGGAACTTCCAGAGTCATCAAGTTCAAACCACTGCTCAATGCAGAATTCACTAAAACATCTCAGACAGTTGTCTGTACAAGCCTCTGTTTGAAGACTTCCATTGAAGGAGAACTCACCACCTCTCGTGGCAGCCTGTTCCACTCATTGATCACCCTCACTGTCAAAAAGTTTTTTCTAATGTCAAATCTGTATCTTCTCCCTTTCAGTTTCATTCCATTGCTTCTCGTGTTCCCATGTGCGAATGCGAATAATGATGATTCCTCTACATTGTGACATCCCTTCAGATATTTGTAGACAGCTATTAAGTCTCTTCTGAGCCTTCTTTTTTGCAAGCTAAACATTACCAAATCCATTGACCATTCCTTGTAGGACATTGTTTGCAGTCCGCTCACTATCTTGGCAGCTCTTCTCTAAATTTGCTCCAGTTTTTCAATGTTTTTTAAAATGTGGTAACCCAGAATTGGACACAGTATTCCATATGAGGTTTGGCCGAGGAGGAGAAGAGAGGGATAATTACTTCATGTGATCTAGATTCTATGCTTCTCTTAACACATCCTAGAACTGTGTTTAGTTTTTGCTGCTGCATCACACTGTTGACTCATTTGCAGTCCTTTATCTATTAGTATACCCAAATCTTTTTCACATGTGCTCTTGCTTAGTTTTATTCTTCCCATTCTGTGTATGTAATTTTATGTTTTTGCCCAGATGTAGAATCATGCATTTCTCCCTGTTAAATACCATTCTAAGAGTCATTGTCCATAGTTCAACCTTATCTAGATTTGCATCGTCTGCAAATTTGAATAGTTTACCTTCAGTTCCATTATCATTTACCTTCAATTTAATTACTAAATTGATAAAAATGTTGAACAGCACTGGGGCCAAGACAGAGCCTTATGGTACCCCACATGAATGATCACTGAGCCAGTTATGAATCCACCTAACCATAACCTTGTAAATCCCATACTTGGGCATTTTTTTCAAGAAGGATAGTATGAGATACTTTACCAAATGCTTTGCTGAAGTCGAGATATAATATAACAAATTCCTCTCATCCACTGATTCCATTATAGAAGGAAACTAGATTCATCGGGTATGACTTGTTTGTGACAAACCCATTCTGGCTCTAGTTAATTACTGCATTTTTATCCAAGTACTTAAATTCATGCTGTTTGAGAATTTGTTAAAAGATCTTTCCAGGTACAGAAGTAAGGCACTACAGGCCCGTAATTTCCTCGCTCCATCTTCTTTCCTTTTTTTAAGATAGAAATAATACTTGCCCTTCTCCAATCTTCTAGGACTTCTCCTGTTCTCCAGGATTTTTCAAAGATTCTGGCTAGTGGTTCTGTAATCTCCTCTGCTAACTCTTTCAGTACCCTAGGATGTAATTCATCTGGACCATGAGATTTAAATTCATTCAAATTATGTTCCCTCACCATCTCTTTGTTTTTAGATAGTGTGGATTATTTTATTCCTTCGATGGCACCGTGAAGAGCAGTTGATGTTAAATTTGCTTTCTTAGAGAACACAGATGCAAAATAGGAATTTAAAAGTTCGGCCTTCTCAATATCATTTTGACCACTTCACCTTTTCATCCTGTAAAAATCCTATATCATGTTTGATTTTCCTTTTGCTTCTGACATACCATCAAAGTCCTTTTCTAATGATTTTGGCCTCCCTTGCATGCCTTCCTTCATTACTGCCGTTAGCTCTTCTATAGGCCCCCATTACATGCTTCAATGTCCCAGCGATCCCACCAACGATTCGACGCGGATGGGATCGTTGGGACATAGTTGATCGCTGGTGATCTGTTACATAGGCAGACTCACGAGCGATCAGGACCAGCGAGCACGCTGGTATCCAGGGTAAACAGCGGGTAACTAAGCGCCACACGGCACTTAGTTACCCGGTGTTTACCCTGGATACCAGCTCCCAGTGTCTGCTGCATGGCGCTGGGAGCTCGCTGATCGTTGGTCTCTCGCTGTCACACGCAGCGATGTGTGCTGCCCAGTGGGAGACCAATGATAGATTTATTGCCCAGACCATTAGGCAACGATTAACGATCAGCCAACTGATCGTTGATCGTTGCTACGTGTCACACGCAACGATGTCATTTCCACATCGCTGCAACGTCACCAAACTAGTGACGTTGCAAATGATATCGTTCACAATATCGTTGTGTGTAACAAGGCCTTAACTCTTGCCCTGCATTTCCTGCAGACAGCATTATATTCATCTTTAGATATGCCCCCCTCTTTCTATTTGATATACATTTCTTTTTTCCATTTTAGCAACTGTTTAAATTATGTATTCCTCCATTCTGGTCTCTTTAAATGCTTTCAATTCTTCTTTCTTTTCAGGATTGTTACTGATTGTGCACTGACAATTTTATTTAGCAAAATCTCTCTTCCTTCTTGGACATTTCAGTCCTTTAGAACATAGAGCCATTTGATAGCTCCTAACTTCTTTTTGAGTCCATTAAAATCTACGTTTCTGAAGTCCAACTTTAAAGTCTGAGTCCTCTCTGGTCTTCCTCCTTGTGTAATCCAAAATTCGAGGATAGTATGATCGGTGCCTCCTATTACCCTAAATATTACTTCGTGTTTCACGTTCAACATGAAGAATTTGGTGAAAGGTCCTCTTTAACCAAATTCAGAACCTTGTTAAAAAATAATTTGTTTGCATTGTCAATTTCCGAGAACTATATATTTTTCTGATCCATTCATGGAGCTAGGTGAGGATTTGTGTTTTGCTTGCCGAGATGATAATTTTGTTGGTATCTTTGTGGAGGTCCATGTAACATTTTGATTGCTTTTTATTATGCTTTTTGGAGGGGAGAGGTGTGGTGACCAAAAAAATGACCATAATTGCACTACTGTTTTCTTCCTTTTTTGCTATCAAAGATATGGTTTAAATACGTATACATTTCAATAGAACTGTTTTTTGGTACACGACCATACCAAATATGTCTATTTTTAACATTTTTTTTTATTTTTGATGGGAGAAAAAAGGGGGGTGGGGATAATTTAAACTTATATATTTCAATTTATATTTTTCTTTTTTAATTTCTTGTTTAACCCACTATGGGGACTGGTGCTTGTGAACATTTCCTTGCTTATACTAAGCACTATAAACAACTGTGAAACAGTATATAGTAAAATTGTGGCTCTCTTAGTCCTCCTGTGGCTGAAATTCAAAGGAGGACTAATATTGCAGTTACAGGGACCTTCAGCAGGCTCCAGGCTCCCATGGCAGCTCATCGTCTCTCACCGCCTCTCCTCCTGCGCTATGCTATGGCGGCCTCCACTTCACCCACACTCCTCGCCCTGGCAACAGACATGGTGGAGGAGTGGGCCTTCTCCTTTCTTCCAATTGCACCTTCAACCCAATCCCACCTCTTCCCTCCCTTGTCCTCCCCTCTTTTGAAGTCCACTCTGTCTGCATCTACTCTCCCTACAATCTCCAAGTGGCTGTCATATACCGACCTCTAGGCCCAACCACTGCCTTCATTGACCAATTCTCTACCTGACTCCTTCACTTTCTCTCTGCTGACATTCCCACCATCATCATGGATGACTTCAACATCCCCATTGACACCCACCAGTCAGCAGCCTCAAAACTCCTGTCGCTCACTTCATCTTTTGGACTTACTCAGTGGTCCTCCTCAGTCACCCACACAGACGGACACACATTAGACCTGGTCTTCACCGGTCTCTGCTCCCTATCTAACTTCACAACCTCCCCTCTCCCTCTATCTGACCACCATCTACTCTCTTTCTCATCACTGTCCTCCTCACCTGTCACCCATGTCCAGCAACATGCGCACCCCCGCAGAAACCTTGCACATCTATACACTCACATACTCTATGACTCTATCCTACCACTGTCCTCCATATCTTCACTCCACGACACAGACACTGCCACTAGTTTCTACAATGCCACTCTTGCATCAGCCATCGACTCGGTCGCCCCTGTCATGCATAGCAGAGTGCGACGAATCAATAGACAACCCTTGCACAATAACACCACTTAAAAGCTTCGGCAAGCATCCAGAATTGCTGAACGGTGCTGGAAGAAAACGCATTCCCAAGACGACTTCACTGCACTCAAACAAGCAACACTTGCATTCAAATCTGCCCTCACCTCTGCTAAACAGGCCCACTTTACATCCCTTGTATCTTCCTTATCCCACAACCCCAAACAGTTGTTCAATACTTTTAACTCCCTCCTCCGCCCACCACTGCCCCCTCCAACTTCCCTAATCTCTGCTGCGGACTTCGCCTTCACTTCAAAAACAAGATAGACCAAACACGGCAAGTCTTTATTATTCAACCACCGCAACACCTTTGTATACCAGACCAATGCCCAAACCCCATAACCGCCTTATCCAGCATCACTGAAGGGGAGCTTGCTCATCTTCTCTCCAAATCACACCTCACCACTTGTGCACTCGACCCCATCCCATCCCACCTCCTCCCCAACCTCGCCACCACTCTTATCCAGCCCTAACCCACCTCTGCAACCTATTACTTACTTCTGGTACCTTCCCTTCTGCTTTCAAACATGCCACAATCACGCCTATCCTTAAAAAGCCAACTCTCGACCCAACAGTCATGTCCAGCTATCGCCCAATATCGCTGCTCCCATTCGCTTCTAAACTCCTGGAACAGCATGTCCACACTGACTTTCCTCCCACCTCTCATCTAAGTTGCTCTTTGACAATCTACAATCTGGTTTCCGTCCCCATCATTCCACTGAGACAGCCCTGTCCAAAATTACCAACGACCTACTTACGGCCAAAGTTAACGGACAATACTATACACTCCTCCTTCTAGACCTGTCCTCTGCTTTCGATACAGTTGACCACTTCCTACTACTACAGATCCTCTCCTTCTTTGGCATCAAAGACCTCACCCTATCCTGGATCTCCTCGTACCTCTCCAACCGCACATTCACCGTCTCCCACTCCCACACTAACTCCTCATCTCACCCTCTCTCTGTTGGAGTCCCCCAAGGCTCTGTTCTAGGACCCCTACTCTTCTCAATCTATACACTTGGCCTGGGGCAACTCATAAAGTTCCACGGATTCCCGTACCACCTTTATGTCGATGATACTCAGATCTACCACTCTGGTCCAGACGTCACCTCTCTGCTGTCAAGAATCCCAGAGTGTCTATCAGCCATATCCTCCTTCTTCTCCTCTCGCTTCCTCAAACTCAATGTAGACAAATCTGAACTGACCATCTTTCCCCCATCTCAGAAATCTTCCTTACCTGACTTATCTATAACAATTGACGACATCACGTGTTCCCCCCCGTACCAGAGGTCCGCTGCCTTGGAGTAACCCTTGACTCTACCCTGTCGTTCAAACCTCACATCCAAGCTCTCTCCACCTCCTGTCGCCTCCAGCTCAAAAATATTTCCAGAATCCGTCCCTTCCTCAACCCTCATTCTACTAAAATGCTTGTACATGCCCTCCTCATCTCTTGTCTCGACTATTGCAACATCCTTTTCTGTGGCCTCCCTGCTAACACCCTCGCACCTCTCCAGTCCATCCTTAACTCTGCCGCCCGACTAATTCATCTCTCTCCTCGCTACTCCTCCGCTTCTCCCCTCTGCAAATCTTTTCAATGGCTCCCATTCCCTCAGCGTATCCAATTCAAATTACTAATACTGATCTACAAGGCCATCTATAACCTGTCTCCCCCATATGTCTCTGAACTAATCTCCAGATACCTTCCCTCATGTAATCTCCGGTCATCCCAAGACCTCCTTCTCCCTCCAAGACTTCTCCCGAATAGCTCCCATCCTTTGGAATTCTTTGCCCCAACACATCCGACTTTCAACCACAATCGGATCCTTCAGACGGAACCTGAAAACCCATCTCTTCAGGAAAGCTTACTGCCTGCAATGATCCCCGCTGCCTCCTCACCGGTACTGGAGCTACCGCCTCACCATCACTGGAGCTGCTGCAACCCCCCAACCTACTGTCTCCTTCCCTCCCATCCTGTAGAATGTAAGCCTGGAAGGGCAGGGTCCTCTCTCCCCTCTATATCAGTCTGTGATTGTTAGTTTGTTTACTGTAAGTGATATTTGTACTTTGTATGTTATCCCTTCTCATGTACAGCACCATGGAATCAATGGTTCTATACAAATAAATAATAATAATATACATCAGAAGTTGCTAAGGTGTTAAATAAAAATGAGCAAAGGCTTTTTTTTGGCCGTAACTTTCAAATTTTACTTACGGCACAACCCATTGGTTCTTTCTCTCCAATCTGTACAGACACCTTTCATTCCACAGATTCTAGCATAGCTCTGTAAGCTGGAGCACAGAATGTCACCTTCAACCGTGGTGCAACCATCACTGACACAGGCTTCGTAGAAATTTTCTGGGGGCACAATACTGTGACATCCTTCAAAAACACTAAAAACAAATTGAGATGATCAATTTTTAGATGATTCTGCTGTAGCATACTTTTAAATGCTACCTACAGTGGATTTCCAGAACTTTATTACAAAGTACAGTATTATCTACATACCGATGAAAAATTCTCATTCTATTTCTTCTACTCAAGCAATTGGACTAATAAGGGACGCACCTGCTTAGGATAAGTGTGCAGACCTCAGGGGTGGGGCAAGGTTGATCTGCCCCAGTAATTATGTCAGGTTTCTGCGGCTTTTTTGATGGGACTTTTGCTGAAGTAGCATGGGGAACATTGGACAAAAGTATGGGTGACACTGAAGGAACTCTGGTTGGCACACTTGTAGGGATAGAGCTGCAAGATGATGAGTTTTTATTTGGTACACGCCATTGTTCTGCCATTTGAGGACATGATGGAGCCAGTTGTTCATTTGGAAGTATACAGTCATCAGCACGATTATTGGAGCATTTCCCTATAAATATAAGGGAGACCACAGAAGTAAGAGCCTTTATGTATAAAAGTATAGATGATGTATGCTTAGTTATGAATTGGATAATTGGCGATGCTTACCACAGTGACCTTCGGTGTTGTTAAAAAACTTGCTGAGTGGAAGTTTCACTTTGAAGCTAAGAAGGTTGAATGAAATGTATGCGCCAATCTCTGGGATCTCCACAATTACAAATATACCGGAGCATGTGATGGTTATACCATTTCTACTGATGGCTGGATAAACTCTCTCTCCATTTACATAAATCTTGAAGAAAAAAAAGATAGAAAAAATGTTCCATGCATTTGTGCAAAAACAAAACCTTTTGTGAATTTAAGTCTAGAACAATCAAAAATCTGCATCTAAAGGCTATATTGTATATGTATGTAAGCTGCTGGTTACCTGGTTGGCTACTGTTTTATTAAAAGACTGGGATTTCAGCACAATTGTTTCAGTTTCGTACATGATGAGAAGAGTCGTGACGCAGGTTGGGTCATCAGGGTTACAAGAAAAGTTGTCAATATAAACTCGAAAGTGGTTGAATACTGGAGTTATCTGCTGCACCAGGACATATGTGCAATTGCCACTGAAAGAGTAGTAAGTACCATCGAAGGTTATATAATGAGAGGTTCTCCAACCACCACAAACGCCTAAAAAAAAATCAAGTCAGCAATTGTTACATTTTCAGAATATGTTTAGAAAAGACCTAATCATAATAGCAGGGTACATTGATATTATTCAGTAGGAGGTGGCGCTTGTGTCAGAAGATACAGGGACTTACATTCACATTCCAAGTCGTAGCAGCAGCCACTGTTATCTGATATTTTCTTAGGCACTAAAAGGTTGGCACAGGCCTTCTCATTTAAAGACGGACAGGGCTTCTTAATTATGGCTATTTCGTTTTGACCAATACATCTTGCCTCCGTACATTTGTCCATTATCCAGGTTTCATTCAACTATAGAATGGAAATATTGTTAACTCTATTTATTATTCTTCCCTAGAATGGAAAGAGTGGTCATCTTTAAGACATTTTATATATGTGGTGTATTTACTGATATTTCTGAGCTAAGAGTCGTTTTGAGATAGGAACACGTGCAGATATGTGACTAAAAACGGAATGACTAAGATACTGTAATATACTGTACATATTGGAGGGATTCAGGCTTCAGGTAGGCATTAGGTAGCGTTCACACAGGCAATGTGGTTTGGTCCAGACATGTGCAGTTTTATTGCTTTTGATAAAACTCCAAGGGATTCAAAAACCAAAATGGCCTCTTCTGGGCATAAAGGTATAACAGCAAATTAACAATTTATTTAGCAATCACATATAAGTAACTGCGGTCTTACCTTAACAGATTACAGTTTTTTCTCCAGTAGAAAACTTAAACACAGAAGAGGCATGGCCCTGTCATGTTTTGGGATCCCTTTCAGCCTGAGCTCTAGCAGCTTCCAGTGCCAAACAGAAGTATATTAAACTCTGAGCACAGTTCACACTGAAGAGGCTGCAGCTTCCACACATTTCTCTGCTGCTCCAACACACAGGATGCTCAGCTTTTTGAGCTGATCCATGCAGTCTCCATTCAGACAGAGATCCCGACATGTCTCTCTCTTTGCTACAGCTCACATTTTGGATGGTCACTCACCAGCTTCAGCACACTCAACTCTGCTTCATTCAACAGACTGACACACCTAGTTAACACAGGCACTGGTTCTTACTCAAAGAAGCTAGCCTTGATCCATCTAATTAAGACTTGCAGTGCTAGGATGCTAGGATTTAACCCAGTCCTATTTGGATTTACAACAATATATACAGTAGGGAAAATAAATATTTGATACACTGCCGATTTTGCAAGTTTTTCCAACTACAAAAGAATGGAGAGGTCTGTAATTTTTATCGTAGGTATATTTCAACTGTGAGAGACATAATCTTAAAAAATTTTCATAAAATCACATTGTATGATTCTTACATAATTAATTAGCATTTTACTGCTTGAAATAAGTATTTGATACAATGGAAAAACAGAACTTAATATTTGGTTCAGAAACCTTTGTTTGCAATTACAGAGGTCAGACATTTCCTGTAGCCCTTGACCAAATTTGCACACACAACAACATGGATTTTGGCCCATTCTTCCATACAGATCTTCTTCAGATCTTTCAGGTTTCAGCACTGTCTCTCGGCAACATTGAAATTCAGTTCCCTCCAAAGATTTTCTATTGGGCTCAGGTCTGGAGACTGGCTAGGCCACTCCAAGAACTTGAAATGCTTCTTGCAGAGCCACTCCTTAGTTGACCTGGCTGTGTGTTTCAGGTCATTGTCATGCTGGAAGACCCAGCCACGAGCCATCTTCAATGCTCTTAGTGAGGGAAGGAGGTTTTTGGCCACAATTTTGTGGTACATGACTTTTAATACAGTGCAGGCCTCATTCCCCATTGCAGAAAAGCACCCACAAAGTATGATGTTTCTTCCACCATGCTTGACAGTTGGGACTGTGTTATTGGGATTGCACGCATCCTTCTTCTTCCTTCAAACACAGCGAGTAGCGTTGATACGAAAAAAGTGCCTTTGTTGCACACTCATTTGACATGCTTCAAGTTGATCCCTCTTGCTGATTCCGGCTGATTGGGCCCTCCATCTTTGTTTCTTTCCTGATACCTAAAAAGTTCTATTTTGGTCTCATCTGACCACATGACTGTCTCCCATATATCTTCTGGATCATCCAGATGATCATTGGCAGACTTCAAATGGGCCTGGACATGTGCTAGCGTAAGATGGGGGACCTTGCAAGTCCTGCAGGATTTTAATCCATGATAGCATAGTGTGTTACTAATACTAATGTTTGAGACTATGGTCCCAGCTCTGTTCAGGTCATTGACCAGGTCCTCCCATGTAGTTCTGGACTGATTCCTGACCTTTCTCAGAATCATCCTTACCCCACGAGGCAAGATCTTGCATGGAGTCCCAGACCGATGAGGATTGACAGTCATCTTGTGTTTCTTCCATTTTTTAATAATTGTATCAACAGTTGTTGCCTTCTCCCCAAGTTGCTTGACTATTGTCCTGTAGGCCATCCCAGCCTTGTGCTGATCTACAATTGTGTCCCTGGTGTCCTTAGACAGGTCTTTGGTCTTGGCCATGGTGGAGAGGTTGTAGAGTGATTGATTGCGAATGTGGACAGGTTTCCTTTATACAGCTAATGAGTTCAAACAGGTGCAATTAATACAGGTAATGAGTGTAGAGTAGGAGGGATTCTGAAAGAACAACTAACAGGTCTGTGAGAGCCAGAATTCTTGGCAAGTGAGCAATAAATGCATAGAAATTATTTAAAAACCATACAATGTGATTTTCTGTTTTTTATTTTTAGATCCTGTCTCTCACAGTTGAAGTGTACCTACGATAAAAATTACAGACCTCTCCATTCTTTGTAGGCGGGAAAAGCTTGTAAAATTGGCAGTGTATCAAATACTTATTTTCCCCACGCTATATACACCTGTCTATCTACTCATTCACATAAACACACACTTACAGCATATATTTGCATATAATAATAATAATAAATTTTATTTCTCTAACGCCGACATATTCCGCAACACTTTACATTTCAGAGGGGACTTGTACAATAGACATTACAGCATAACAATAATCACATAGATCATAACAGATACCAAGAGGAATGAGGGCTCTGCTCGCAAGCTTACAGTCTATGAGGAAAGAGGTAGACACGAAAGGTGGGTGGTAACAATTGCCCTGATTGTTTGGACCAGCCATAATGTTAAGTGTGTAACAGTACAGACACAGGGCTAATGGATGCATAAAGCATGTGGGAACACGATGCGGGGAACCTGGTTATGGTAAAACTTTTGACTGTGCCACACGGGATAGTTAGGTTAATGTGTTGAGGTGATAGGCCAGTCTGAATAAATGCATTTTCAATGCACGCTTAAAATTGTGGGGATTGGGGACTAATCGTATTGACCTGGGAAGTGCATTCCAAAGAATTGGCGCAACACGTGTAAAGTCTTGGAGACGGGAGTGAGAGGTTCTGATTATTGAGGATGCTAACCTCAGGTCATCAGCAGAATGGGGGGCGCTGGTAGGGTGATATACTAAAACAAGGGAGGAGATGTAGGGTGGTGCTGAGCCATGGAGGGCTTTGTGGGTGAGGGTAGTAAGTTTGTACTGAATATGCATGTATACTGTGCATATATATATATATATATATATATATATATATATATACACCAATATAAGGACCAATAAAGGCTAAGGTTACCTCATTCTGAGACTTAGAGTTCAGAAAATACATACCATCCTTGGTGGTATAAGATCATTGCACCCAGGGTTGGTAGTGCTGACTGTGGTTGATACTGAGGTACTGGTGGTTTCTTCTGGTATGTTTGTAGTGATTGTCATCTTTATAGTCTGAGTACTGGTGCTGGAAGTAACAGTTTGGGTGGGTTTGGTACTGCTGGTAGATGTTGGCACGGTAGAAGTATGACATGGTTCACTGTATTTTTCCACCTTGCAGTCTTGATTGCATTTTGCATAGAAACACCAGCCTGCATTATCAAAGGTGTTGTATATATCTTGATCTGTAAAACAGAAGCATTTATACAATAACACAGTACATATCTACTTGGCACGTGACATCATAACATCTTTCTACACAGCATAGGAACTTACATAATTATCATGAATTCCCAATTACCAAAAAGTTAGTTAGTTTGTAACTGTCAAATTGCCATTATCCTCTTTACATCTTATCTTTCACAGACATCATTAAAGTGAACCTTTCAGCAGGACTTCACAGCTGAAACTATTTATATGCACATGTGGCTTTTTCAAATACAAGTCCAGCAATACCTGTACATGGCCAATCCATTCCTCCATTACAGAGAAATTGTAGTTTTAATTGATATGCAAATGAGATTGTATATCTGAAGCCTCTGTCCTTCAAGCTCTATTCTCCGCCCAGCTTCGCCTTTTCCTACTTGACTGACTAGGCTTCTTTACCTGAAGTCAAACAGCATAGCGTCAAGCAGGAGGAGATCTAGTCTCAAATCAATTCAAACGCTGAGTTCTCAGTAACGGAGGAACAGATTGTCTAAGTAAAGATATTGCTGGATGCGTCTTTGAATGAAGTACATTCACATATAAATAATTTGGGGGATGATATTCAGTGGGAGATACCTTTAACGTGGTTTAAACTTAGACAGCTTGAATACATTTTAATAACTTATTGGGCTACGCATTTACTACCACAAGTTCTCATCCAATGGTAAGCTGTACATGTACATACGTCTTCAGATAAAATTATGCTATTTGCCAGCCAGTAAATATTTAAATCACTTATACTACAGAAATACGTACCTGGAGGAACCAACTTTCCGTTGACATTACACATACATTGAGTTGGCGGAAACGACTTGGAAGTTGTTGTTGATGATTGAGAAGTTTCTCTATGGGATTCTGTAGGCACTTTAGTAACTTTACCAGGTGGTTCAGATGTTGCGCTTTCCTGTTGTTCTAGCTCAGTAGTTGCCTTATGGGAAGCAGTACTTGCCTTTGCAGAAGTTACTTTGCCAGTGGTTTCAAAGGTCGTTGTCACTTCTCTAGATTTTGTTGGCGGTTTAATGGTTTGCGTGGAAACAAGTTTTTGGGAAGTTGTAAATACTTTTATAGGTTTTGTTGTTACTGGTCTTTGTGTAGGGAGTGATGTGGGATTTTCAGTTGTCTTCTCAAGTGTTGTTGTTATTGCTCCAGTTGTTTTTGGTATCTTTGGTGTGTATGTCTGGACTTCTTCAACAGTTGTTAACGTTCCCAAAGATGTTGTTGACTCTCTAGGCAGCGATGTGACTGTGTTCTTTGTTGTCTGATAAAGACTTGTAGTAACTTTCGAAGGTGTGGTTACATGTTTAGTGCTCACTGAGTGTTTAGTAGGTATAGACTTTGCTGATTCACATCCATAACAACAGTAAACGCTGATTTCATAATTATTACAATATTTAAATGAACCAGTTTGCTCCTCATTCTGACATACAAGATCATTGCTGACATTGCATTGCACATTTTGTTCAAGTACTTCCAGGGAAATACCTGGATTATCAGCAGATCTACACTGAATATCATTAGGTTCTTGGCAGACTTCATATCCTGAATTTCTAATGTATTCATAAGTTTTAAAGTAACCATCTCTGTTGGAGCCAGGGAAGCTTACATCAAACCACTGAGACCACTTACAATCTGGTATGCAACTCACTTCGCTTGATGTAATGGTTGTAACAGATTTAGTTGAATGCTCGTGTTCACAATCCACCAAAGAGCAACAAAGGAATTGTACTTGGTAGTTGTGACAAATTTTTTTGATCTGATCGTTGTTATTGCAAACTAGACCATGAGTTACATTACAGGTAACTACTTGGCCGAGTTGATCAATAGTCATATCTGGATACTCCTGCGCTCTACACTTAATGTTCTTTGGATTTTGGCATATATTGATTCTAGCATATCTAAAGTTTTCGAAGGTTTCAAAGTCTCCATCAAATATATAAGAGGATGGAAAATATACATTAATCCATGATGTCCAAGTGCAGGTCTCTTTGTTACATGGAGTGCTGTGAGTTGTTACTTGAGGTATGGTTGCAGGAGGCTTCACAGAAGTTGATAATGTTTGCTCTGTAATTAAATTAAGTAAACTAGCATAAAATACCTGAATAAAAACCATGTGCGAAAATACTTATTAAATGGAACTTGTCATCAGGATTTTTTTTACCCCAAACTAATGGCTTACATGTAAAGGTGCTTTAATGCTGAATAAATCTTCACCTTTCTTGTAGAAATCCATAGTTGAAATTATATGCTAATGAATTGTAAGTACAGTGGGTGGGTGCAGCACTTACAGCTTTCCTGCCTCTCTACCTATCCTCCGCCCTATACCTGCCTCTTGTCTCTCACTGTTAAAGAAGTTGTCCACTACTTGGGCAACTTCTTCTCATACCCTTCGCTTGGACTCCATTAATTAATAAAGCAAATTCTCGCCTCCCATGCTGACGCTGTTACCTCACTTAGTTTCCCAGGGATTCTTTGCTGTTGTTGTGATACGTGACACTGGCGTCCTATCAGCGCTGGCGTCACTGTCTCCGCCTCCTGTCAAAATCAGCAGGAAAAGGAAGTCCTAGATCAGCTGCAGTCTGGACTTCCTCTTCATGTTTGATTTGTCCAAAGGCAGGGACAGTGACGCTAGTGCTGATTGGGCACCGGTGTCACGTGTCACAACAACTGCACAAGAGTGCTGACACCGCGGGAATGCTGCTGGCATGGGAGGTGAGTATAGGCTTTATTACTTTATGGGGTCAGTTTCATCAAGAAGGGGTTATCCTAGTAGTGGACAACCCCTTTAAGTAATTCATGCTTCAGTGACTTGTCAGTTAAAGACTGCTTTAGGCTTCATTCTCATGATGAGTTTTTGGTGAGTTTTTTTTACCTTGCATATTGTTCAAAAATGCAAGCAGCCTAATTTACTTACTGGGTACAGAAAGGGTGGAGAAAATCTGCAACATCAAAAACTCATGAAAAGCTCATTGTGAGCATGGTTATAGATTGTTTAACATAGCAATACCAAATATGTGTGTGTGTGTATATATATATATATATATATATATATATATAATGAAAAATGAAATGCAAAAAAAATACTTTATTTTAGTTTCGTATCGAGAAATGGGGTAAATCAAACATTTTTCTTAATGTTTTAAAACTTTTTTTTTCTTTTTGTATCCCTGTGGGACTTGAACCTGTGATAATTTCATCAATCCTATGTTATGTAATGAATATTTAAGTTCTTCTTCAAAGCCTAGCCACAAGAGTTCAAATTTATAGAAGGCCCAAGGCTAGCAATGACAGAAAAATAAAAAAGTTATGGCTCTTGAAAGAGGGGAAGGAGAAAAACTAAAGTGTTACAAAACAAAAATATGCCTAATCAGAAAGGGGTTAAAGGGTGACTTCAATTTTTAAAAGCATATTCAATTGTTATTCATCGAAAAGGACGTATCATAAAAAAAAAATCACAGAAAAAAGCAGCCTTACTTACCAACACCAGGTCACAATATCAATGTACTATGGGACGCAGTAGACCCCCATGGTAAAGGCGGAGGCAGCATAGATGCAAAATACTGATAAAAACAACCACTCACAAGCCTATCAATCATGGAGAGGTGTTTGTTTACCCATATTAATGCACATAATTGAGCTTTGCATAAGGCACCAGTCACACAGGTACATGTGGCGCAGTGTCTAGCTTTCAGCCTATCAGTGACAGATCATATGTTAGGATTTAGAATACTTAGCAACAACGTCTTCCATGAATGATAGGTTTATGAGCGGTTGTTTCATCAGTATTTTGCACCTGTGCTTCCCCCACATTATCATGGGGCTCTGCTACATCCTGTTGTACATTGGTATTTTGATCTGGCCTTGGTTTGCACGGCTTCCTTTTTTAAAAAATGTTTTTTGAATTATGATTTCAATTTAGTGTTGGGACTCGCAAGACATTGAGGACCCTTGATGTGGGTTGCGAGCTTGCATATATCATATGGGTTGAAAATATCGTCCAATACCTTATGCATTTTATACATCTTTTTCATATTTGTATTGCACATTTTTCCATTTTTATGCATGATATAGCCAGGCCAGGCTAGTATTGGCTAGTTAAATTGAGGTGTCAGTCCTTGTGGGGTGCACTTACAGTGGCATGTAAAAGATTGGGCACCCCCGGTCAAAATTACTATTATTGTGAACAGTTAAGCTAGTTGAAGATTAAATGATCTGTAAAAGGGCTAAAGTTAAAGATGACACATTTCCTTTGTATTTTAGGCTAAACGCTTTTTGTAGCCAGACAAGAGTCTTTCAATTCTTGTTTGAGAGATTTTCATCCATTCTTCCTTGGAAAATTCTTCCAATTCTGTGAGATTCCTGGGTCATCGTGCATGCACTGCTATTTTGAGGTCTAGCCACAGATTTTCAATGATGTTCAGATCAAGGGACTATGAGGGCCATTGTAAAACCTTCAGCTTGCCCCTTTTGAGGTCACCTATTGTGGATTTTGATGTATGTTTAGGATAACTTTTTAGTGATGGGCGTGCTCGGGTGTTAGCCAAGCATCTGAGCATGCTCGTATATTATGTTAGAGTCCCTGCAGCTGTTAGACAGCCTTAACACATGCGGGGAATGCCTAGTTGTTAGGGAATCCCCATATATATTTCAGCAGGCTAATAGTTCAGATTTTAAAATCAGTTTTTCAAGTTGGTGTTATAAAGTATTCTAATTTACTGAGATAATGACTTTTGGGTTTTCATTGGCTGTAAGCCATAATCATCAACATTAACAGAAATAAACACCTGAAATAGATCAGTCTGTGTGTAATGACTCTATATAATATATGAGTTTCACTTTTTGTATTGAAGAACTGAAATAAATAAATTAACATTTTGATGATATTCTAATTTTGTTGTGAGAAGCACCTATATATATTTATATATATATATATCCTAAAATACAAAGGAATTATGTCATTTTTAACTTTAGCACTTTTAGAGATCATTTCATCTTCAATTTGCTTACCTGTTCACAATAATAGTAGTTTTGACCAGGGGTGCCCAAACTTTTACATGCCACTGTATATAGTGCTGGACAGCCCACCTGATCTAATAGTATGAAATCAGTAATAGGATGTAAGCCACACAGTGTGCACCACATGTATCTTTGTTGCTGGAGCACTATACAGGCCTCATCTGTGTGCATTTTGATTTATTCCAGGCACATGTCAGAAGTTTTGATTGGTATGTGTTAAGAGACCCACCAACTGAGAAACAGAATTGCATAAGCTGATGCTGGGAGTGTAAGCAGGATGTTTCATCAACCATAAGTACACCAGGTGAGGTCCTCTGCCTCTTTGATTCAACTTGTAATGTAAGCGCAGAACTCAGACCGCCACCAATCTAAACCTCTGGCTTGTGGCTATAACAGATCCATTTTCTTGTTTGAATTACCCTTTAGATATGATTACTCCTTGGTGGGAGACATTCATATTCATGTTTTAGAGAGATTAATACCTGATGTGGAGATAATCAATGGGATTGTACTGGCTGTTTCAAAATGGAAGGTTGTGGTGGGTGTCGTGGTGGAGGTAACACAAGGGTATACACGTCTTATGATGTTTCCATCAGATGAACATATGGCTGTAATGCATCCTCCAATTCCATCAGTAGTGCTGTAAATGATATCTCCGTAGTTGAACTTCGTATTTTCATAGTAACAGTAACATGCTGCAAATGTAAAAAAAAAAAACAAAATTCATGAGACATTTATTAGTTACATTCATTGTTAACCTAGTAGTCCCCTTACAATAGAAAAGTTTTTTTATTATTGGACAAAACCATGGACCTGTCAACAATATCGTATCCACAAGAATAACTTGAAGCTCCACTGACTCAATGCAAAGTCCATACTAAGTCTCCAACCATCCTATTATAAAGGGGCCTTCTCATGTGGCAGTGATGACTTAAGCACCTGATCTCTTATGCAGCTGCTATCTCTGCACCCCCTAAAGCTATGCCCTTGGCTACCCCTAGGTAAAGTTGGTGTCATGCCATTTGTGCCGATGACCCCTGGAGTCGGGAGCCTGCAGCCGCTCCGGGGGCTAGAGCACACACATACCTCCTATACTGCTCAGTGTGCATGCGCGCCCATCTATGCTCTGCCTGCAGCCGTTCCTCTCTGTTATCCTGGAGGACCTGACCCGGAAGTCCTCTCTATGGTCCTGGAGGATCTGACCCAGAAGTTCCTCTCTATAGTCCTGGAGGACCTGACTCTGAAGTCATCTCTATGGTCCTGGAGAACCTGACTCTGAAGTCCTCTCTATGGCCCTGGAGGACCTGACCTGGAAGTCCTCTCTATGGTCCTGGAGGACCTGACTCTGAAGTCCTCTCTATGGCCCTGGAGGACCTTACCTGGAAGACCTCTCTATGGTCCTGGAGGACCTGACCCTGAAGTCCTCTCTATGGTCCTAGAGGACCTGACCCGGAAGTCCAAGTGCACGTGCCTTATATCAGGCCGCCTCTTCCTATGGCAGGGGCCTGATTATCGTGCTGTGAACCCTGTAGGTCTGCGTGGTCCTTGCTCGGTCGCTTCCTGTTTTCAGCGCCCCTGCATCCTGCTCTGTTGTGCTTCTTCGCACACACACTGTGCTTGTACTTTGTCTCGTGTCCTGTACCTTGCCTTGTCCTTCATTCTTTCTCTCTGTCATGTCCTGTCTTTCCTGGTTCATCTCCAGACATGCTCTTTAGCACATGCTCTGTTCTTCCTATACCTTTTCTCTTTGTGCTCTCTTGCACAAGCTCTGCTTTCCTATACTCTTCCTTATTATACTTTGTTCTTTGACCCGGCTCTGGGCTCTAGCATACGCTCAGCTTCTCTTTCTTGTACCCGGCTCTGTGATTCAGTCTACGATCCGCTTCTAGCCTTGTATTTACTCTGCACCTTGCCTTGCCCTGCCTTGTGTCTTCACGTGCCTTTTGCACGCACCTGTTCTTAGCCATACCCACCTGCTTGTGCCTCAGCCATGCCCGCCTCTGTTGTGCCCGCCTGCTTGTGCCTCAGCTGTATCCGCTGGCCAGTGTCCTAGCTGTGTCCGCTTGTTTGTGCCTCAGCCGTGCCTGCCTTAGCCATGCCTGCCTGCCTGTGCCTCAGCCGGACCAGCCAGCCAGTGCTCCAGTCGTGCCCTCCGTGCTTTCTGGCACACACGCTGTTCCTGCATTGTGCGTCTTGTGCTTCTTGGCACTCCTTGCCTGTCCTCTGCTCTTTGTCCTGTACCTCGTACTCTGTCTGTACCCAGCTCTGTGCTCTGGCATATGCTCTGCTTTTTCCTTGTACCCGGCTCTGTGCCTCAGCATACGTTCCACTCCCAGCCTTGTACTCTGTCCCGTCTTGTACTCTGTGCTTTGTCTTTCTTGCACCCGGCTCTATGCTCTGTCAGCACATGTTCCGATTTCTGTCCTGTACCTGGTCCATGCTCCCTAAGCACATACCTTGTGCCTTCTCTCTCTTCGGCCTTGTGCTCTGTGCCTGTACCTTGCCTTGAGCTACATTCCTATTCTCTTCCTTGTTGTGCTGTCTACACTAGCTCTGTTTCTGTACTATGCTTCGCCGTGCTGTCTAGCATGCGTTTTAGCTCTGTACTCTGCCTTGTGCTCTGTACCGTACCCTGACTTGTGCCTCGTGTCTGTACTCTGCTTCGTGCACTGTACCGTACTCGGTCCTGTGCTCTATGCCTGTACTCTGCCCTGAGCTTTTTTCTTGTACTCTGATCTGTCGTGCTGCTTGTCCTGTCTTTCCTCCTGGTTTTTGTCCTGTCCATGCCTTGAACTCTGGTGTGCCTCTAAGCACACGCAGGACCTTGCCTTGAACCTTGAACCCTGGCGTGTCTCCTAACACACACCACGCCTTGAACCTTGGATCCTGGCTTGTCACCTAACACACACCAAGCCATGGACCCTGGCGTATCTCCTAGCACGCACCATGCCCTGAACCTTGGAGTGCATCCTAACATGCACCATGCCTTGTACCTTGGACCCTGGCGTGTCCCCTAGCATGCACCATGCCTTGAACCCTGGCGTGCCCCCTAGCATGCACCATGTTCTGGACCTTCGTGTGCCCCCTAGCATGCACCATGCCTTAGACTCTACTGTGCCTCCTACCACGCACCATGCCTTGGACCCTGGCGTGCTCTCCTGCACGCATCCTGCTTTGCTTCGTAACCACCGTACCCTCGTGACTAAGTCTTGAACTGTCTTGTACCTGGCGTAACCCTGTGACCACGCTTTGCACTTGCTTGTATCCAGCACGTTCCCTGCTGCTAGACACTCAGACTCGTGTATCTTGTGAGCCGGCCATCTGGTTCCAGCAGTCGTGGTGGCTCACCCCCTTGGGCTTGCCCCTGAAACTTCCTGTATAGGGGGTGGTCTTCACTAGATCAGCTCGCCCTAAGTGGGTGGGTGCCACGACCCAGAGGGTCCACTCCAGAAACCGTCACAGATGGCTTCCATGGTTAAAATACCAATAAAGTAAAAATTTAGAGTATTTATAGTGCAGCACTTACCTCTGACATCCATCTGACAACGAAGTCCTTTCTTTGTGCACGCACTAAAAAATGTAAATGTATTTTTAGGATTTTTTTGTTAACTAAACAAACAAAAATGTTCTACAGAGTAAGTAAGTGATTACCATGATTCACAGTTCTTGTAGGAAGGGACCACATCTCCAACATTGTAACGTTTGCCATCGTCATCATAGCACCCACAATTCACATGAGCAACGCACTTCATGAAGTCTTCATCGAAGAAAGGTCTTTTCTTTGGGCATTTTGGATAGCATCCTAACATTGAAAATAATACAGTAAGAATGATTTAGAACCTCATTTTTTCTCATAATATAGTACAATTATATTTTTAATAGACATCATGTAATATTGTGTGACTTTCCTGATCGTAATGTTTTAAGGATTTCAACAGCTAGACCTAGAATGATTAATTCGATCATGAGAGGTGAGCTGTTTAATGGGTCAACTCCCGCACCGAACAGATCACAAATTTTTATCCAATAGAAAATTCTGCTCTTGTAGATGGTGAAAGAGAGACTCAAATTGTTATTTTCAGTATGGCATTTCTTTTTTTAAAGCACTGTATCTGTATGACTATTTTTAATATTTATTGAGAGCCGTACTTAAAATTTCTTTCTTATACCCTTTGTGACTTTTTTGATCTCCTTCTTTCCCTCTCTGCATCCAGCTTTGCAAAGCTGGTCCTATTCTTATCTGATGAAACTACATTTCCCAGCAGCACACTGCTTTTCTCAGTGCTGCAGGCCACCTCCCTCTACTCTCCAGGCAATTTTTATTTATGTGGCTGATGAGACTATTCATATATTTGAATGTGGTGACTTAACCCACTATTTCAATAATTGATTTTTTCAATGTCTACATTACATTGATGGTTCGTGAGAATTTCCAGAGCATTATCATGCTCACCCTGAATGCATATCAGAGTTGAGCAAAGAGTAGCAGAGCTGTGATACAACATGACCAACAAGGCAATAAGGATGCCGGGAGAGGGTCTGGAAGATGTTTTATTAGACTGGGTCGTAGTAGCTTCTCTATTTCATGAATCAGACAGAACTATAAGGCACAAATGTACCTGGAATCAGTTTGATCTTCAATATAGATTAGCTGAAATGTGCTACACCCAGACTGTAAGTTGTCTCATTACATTGAGTCTTTAGGTGATCTGAGCATGCTTGACCAAAAGAAAAAGAGATAGTGGAGAAGATCCATAAGCAATAGAAGGCAAAAAGTCCTGAATGGTCATCATTAGGAGGGCGATAGCTGCAAATAAGTGCAGATTTAAAATTTGGCTGTATTGGCATACATGAATAATTCTGTATGTACAGAAAACTGAGACCAAGTTATGATTTTCGGATTAACTGTATATACAAATCTAGTATAAGTTAGAGGATATTCCATTTCAACTTGGTACCTTCTAATCCAGGTAAATAGTTCATGCATTGACCACTTGGGTTCCTACAGGTCCTCAGGCATGGATCGCCACAAGGTTTGTAGTGCCACTCACACTCTCCTTCTGGGTTATAATAATCACAAAATAGAGCTGGAAATAAGAATAATGCACCAGTTAGAAGTCATATCATCCTAGAAAAAAAACATTATTAATTGCACCGTTTACTTCAAAACTATTAGAACATTTTTTTCTGGTGGTTGAAACAACTTACGGCAAATCTCTGGTGTTCTCCACGATACACAAATTCCTGCTTGACTACATGCTGCAGCGTAAGCGGCAACAGCAGTACAAAAGCACTCACAGTCCCCACCAGAATCACACGCACAGGTGTCATGGACACAGGCATCATGGTAAGGAGTGGGATCAAGCTAAAAGTGAAATATAGTTAGAGTATAGTAGTTCTTTTACGTTTGTCCGAGAACATTTAAAGCAGATTTGTTAGCTGAATTTGTGGTCAAATTTAAAGACAGAATATAGTGCTGCAAGTATGGTTTCTTGGTAGCCAAAGGGATAAAAAAAAATGATCCCTTTGGCTACTAAAAGTAATAACAAAATATCTCTCAGTGATCTAAAAAGGAGGTGTTCTTCAGCACCAAAGGGAAATAGTTAAACTTTAGCATTTAGTTGTAGGATAAAAAAAATAGCTATGAAAAATATACTGGTGCTCCCTCTTACTGTCTATGTAGGAAGAGGGCAGCATATTGGGCTGTTTAACCTACAGTGCCTTGCAAAAGTATTCGGCCCCCTGGAACATTTCAACCTTTCCCACATATCATGCTTCAAACATAAAGATACCAAATGTAAATTTTTGGTGAAGAACCAACAACAAGTGGGACACAATTGTGAAGTTGAATGAAATTTATTGGTTATTTTCAATTTTTGTAGAAATTCAGAAACTGAAAAGTGGGGCGTGCAATATTATTCGGCCCCTTTAACTTAATACTTTGTTGCGCCACCTTTTGCAGTGATTACAGCTGCAAGTCACTTGGGGTATGTCTCAATCAGTTTTGTACTTCGAGAAACTGAAATTCTTGTCCATTCTTCCTTGGCAAACAGCTCGAGCTCAGTGAGGTTTGATGGAGATCGTTTGTGAACAGCAGTTTTCAGCTCTTTCCACAGATTCTCGATTGTACTCAGGTCTGGACATTGACTTGGCCATTCTAACACCTGGATACGTTTATTTGTGAACCATTCCATTGTAGATTTTGCTTTATGTTTGGGATCATTGTCTTGTTGGAAGACAAATTTCCGTCCCAGTATCAGGTCTTTTGCAGACTCCAACAGGTTTTCTTCAAGAATGGTCCTGTATTTGGCTCCATCCATCTTCCCATCAATTTTAACCATCTTCCCTGTCCCTGCTGAAGAAAAGCAGACTCAAACCATGATGCTGCCACCACCATGTTTGACAGTTGATGGTGTGTTCAGGGTGATGAGCTGTGTTGCCTTTACGCCAAACATATCATTTGGCATTGTTGCCAAAAAGTTCAATTTTGGTTTCATCTGACCAGAGCACCTTCTTCCACATGTTTGGTATGTCTCCCAAGTCGCTTGTTGCAAACTTTAAACGACACTTTTTATGCATATCTTTGAGAAATGGCTTTCTTCTTGCCACTCTCCCATAAAGGCCAGATTTGTGCAGTGTATGACTGATTGTTGTCCTATGGACAGACTGTCCCACATCAACTGTAGATCTCTGCAGTTCATCCAGAGTGATCATGGGCCTCTTGGCTGCATCTCTGATCAGTCTTCTCCTTGTTTGAGATGAAAGTTTAGAGGGACGGCCGGATCTTGGTAGATTTGCAGTGGTATGATACGCCTTCCATTTCAATATGATTGCTTGCACAGTGCTCCTTGGGATGTTTAAAGTTTTGGAAATCATTTTGTATCCAAATCTGGCTTTAAACTTCTCCACAACAGTATCACAGACCTGCCTGTTGTGTTCCTTGGTCTTCATGATGCTCTCTGTGCTTCAAACAGAACCCTGAGATTATCACAGAGCAGGTGCATTTATACGGAGACTTGATTACACACAGGTGGATTATATTTATCATCATTAGTCATTTAGGACAACATTGGATCATTCAGAGATCCACAATGAACTTCTGGAGTGAGTTTGCTGCACTGAAAGTAAAGGGGTGGAATAATATTGCACGCCCCACTTTTCAGTTTTTGAATTTCCTCAAAAATTTAAAATAACCAGTACATTTCGATCAACTTCACAATTGTGTTCCACTTGTTGATTCTTCACTAAAAATTTACATTTGGTATCTTTATGTTTGAAGCATGATATGTGGGAAAAGGTTGAAAAGTTCCAGGGGGCCGAATACTTTCGCAAGGCACTGTACCTTAAGTAAAAACTAGTTTTCTATATGCCTTACCTTGGAGTGACACTTGGTGAAGGTAGAGCCCATGATAATGCTGCAGTGTTTCTGGGACCAGGTCTGACGGTATGGGTTGATAATACAAGGGACACTTAGGGGTAAAGCATCAGGACAGGAGGGAGAAGCTTTCCAACTGTTCCCAAACTCCAGAACATTGACTACCACTGATTGACTTCTTGTGGTAAAATCATTAAGTACACTACCATCATAGTTGCCACAAAGACCACAAACTTGTCCCTATAAATAAGTAAAACATTTCAGGTTCATGCACAAACAATCCAACACAGATCCTCTTCACATAAAAGCAAAAAGAATGAGACTGGGCACTCTCTCCAAGGGCCATAAACCCATTTGCATGGTAAGCAGGGCCAGTTTTTTAACAAATTGGGGTCCTGGGCAAAATTCAAATTGGAGCCCCCAATTCTGAAATATTCCACCAACAACACTATTTAGGCCCCTTCACACATTTGTATTAAACACGTTCAAGTTACACCGATACCAGTGCCGTCCGTGTTTTTCTGGTACATATACTGGAAATTAAATTATGGTACAAAGCTCCTCATACACTTTCAATGTTAAACACGGACGGCACATGGTCGGCACATGGATGGCATGTTTACATGGAACCTTAGACTTATATTGACCCTTGTCATCTGTATTGCAGGGAAAACACGAACATGTGTGCGGCACCATAGGTTAAAAAGGTACATGTGGCATCTGTGAAAAAAATGTCACACATATGGATGACATACATACCGGAAACACAGTCATGTGAAGGGGCCATACAGTCAAAGAATAGAAAACATTAGCAGAATTGCCATCTTTTTGTACATCTTAACTCACAAACGGCAGAATAAAAAGCAATAAAAAAAGTCACACATGCCCCCCAAACCCTGCTAAATCCCCTCTGGCTTCAGTACCGAGGCTCAGGGTTTCTGATGGTTATTATTCACTTTTCAGCTATAACAGAAGGTGCAGCCACAAGACCACTGCAGCTAAGTGCCAAGACTGCCATAGACCACCGAAGCATCGGTGCTGGAGCCGCGGGGGATCTATCGTTTCTATGCTGATTATTTACATTCTCAGAAAACCCCCATAGTATCTGTTCACACGCACCATTTTTGCAGATTGTTTTGCATCACAAACCAGAGGATTGGCATGAAAAATTCAACAATTTTTGAGCCTTTTCACTTGCATTTTTCTTTCCCATTCATTTGAATAGGGAAAAAAACCCCTGCAAAAATGCTGAAAGATGACAGCAACATATTTATATTAAAGATCCAGCTTTAAGAAGAAAGAACGGGTAGCACTCACCAATCTTTAAAAGTTCCACTCTTTATCGGAAATATTTAAAACAACTTCAGCGGTCAATCCCGTCGAAACGCCACAGCGCGAAACGGCCGTTGTCAGCACCTGCACACTCCTTTCCTCACTCTCCTGGTGAAGGTGTTTTAAATATTTCCAATAAAGAGTGGAACTTTTAAAGATTGGTGAGTGCTACCCGTTCTTTCTTCTTAAAGCTGGATCTACGATGCTGTTGTTTTCTGGGTGAGCACCCGAAGTCTTGAGGTATTTGCCTGCGGTATTTTACAACACCATGTGCACAGATTGTTAGTGGTATCAGCGGTGCAGTCCTCTTTTTCTGTTTGGTACTATATTTATATTAAAAAAGTGTCTTCTGACCAGTGTCTGTGTCTGGCTGGTAGACTGTAATATTCCGTACAATAGTATATTAATTCCTTTCCACACTGGGCTTCTGCATTGCATCCGGGGCTCTGCCTGAATCCCTCCAAAATGCGATTTAGGCTATGTACACACGTTTCAGAATTGCTGCGGAAATTTCCCCGGGAATTCCGGAATTCCATTCCGCGGGAAATATTCAAGAAAACCACATTTTAATTCCCTCCTATTTCCCGCAGAAAAACTAGCAATTTGCAAGTGTAATTAGCTTGCAGAATGCTAGCGTTTTCTAAGCGATCTGTAGCATCGCTTGAAAAAGTGATTGACAGGTTGTCACACTCGTCAAACATAGTGTTTGACGAGTGTGACCAACTTTTTACTATTGAGGCCGCGTATGCGACATCAGTAGTAAAAAGATCTAATGTTAAAAATAATTAAAAATCGTGTTTTTCTCACCTTCCGATGTCCCGCGCAGCGTCCCCGATCATCGCGATGCTCCTGGCATGTCCCGTTCCCAGTGATGCACTGCGCCAATGACCTTTGATGATGTCGCGGTCTCGCGAGACCGCGACGTCATCAAAGGTCATTGTCGTAATGCATCACTGGGAACGGGACCTGCTGGGAGCATCGCTGAGTCCTGGGGATGCTGCGAGGGACATCGGAAGGTGAGAATATGACGATTTTTTATTTTAATTCTATTTTTTACAGACACACAATTTCCTTGAAAAAGCTAAAAAGGCGAAACGTACGTCGGACTCCAGGAATTCCGTGAACAGGCGATTAAATGGGCATGTGCTCATGTTATATGTGATTACCAGCATGGGATTTTTTCCTCTATATGGCTCTTTGCACTTTACAGACCACTATGGGTCTAGGTGGATATATGCTTACATGCTGATATATTTTTGCACTTTACCATTGCCTGTATCCATTCCTTTATTCCTGTATTTGTGTGTATTTCTCTTGAGTACATATTCCTTCCTCTTACTTGTATTTTGTTTGTCTATTTATCTATGATATGAATTTACTTAATAAAATGTATTTTTTATTTATGATATATCTCTCTTTCTGAGTGGTGTGTTCAGGATACTTTGTATCTACTTTTTGGTCTATTTTTTACAGGGATATGGTACCCAGGGCCTGGAGGACAGTCTCCTCTCCTCTGGACCGTGGGTACCATCTGCAAATGTTCTGCTTACTTTTCGTATGGTGGGCACAGCTACATGTGGAAAGTAAGCAGAACAATGCATTCCTATGTGGGCGGATTTTCCCGCGATTCCGCACAAAGAATGAGCATACTGCGTATTTTTCCGTGATGCAATTTCGCCGTTGAAAAATCCGCAGCATTAGCACAGCATGTGCGGAATGCCATAGGATTGCATGGGATGCTTTTTTTTTTTGCGTTTTCGCGGCAAAATCACCGTTTTTAAAATCGCCGCGAAACGCAAAAAAATGCTATGTGTGAACACAGCCTTACACAAATCCCCGACGGGGCCACAGACTGCAGTGACAAGTTGAGTTTAAATGAATTCCGTTAGTTTATTTTTTCTGAAATTGACCGTCTGATTTATTTTCTTAGAGGCTCAGTTTATGTTTTTTTCTTCTAAAAGTGTCCACTTTTCTGTGGCTGCTGGAACAGACGGAGATGTTCAGAAAACAAAATCACATGTGGAATTCATTTGAACTCCATTCCTGTCACTGCAATCTATGGATCCATAGGGGATTCAGGCAGAACCCAACGGGCGCAGTAAAGAAAGACAGTGTGAACAGACCCTAATGTGAAAGCAGACATGAGGCATAAGCCGTGCGTAGAGTTGATCCCTGTTATGGCGACATTACAATTACAGAACTTTATATGCAGCACATAACAGATATACACTATGTACACACACTTTATATACTGTATACTGCAGATACATATGAACATACAGTATATTATATACTGTGTGTGTATATATATATACACATACAGTATATACAAACACATATATAAAGTATATACACACAGAATAACATAGATTCAATTTATATACAGTATGCACACATATACAGTTTATACAAAATACTGCATACGTTCGCACATACAATACACAAATATGTATATATATATATATATACACACTCACAGACATACACATACTATAGACTAAATGTACATCCATATATATATATATATTTACACACACAAGACATACACAATCGTACTATATACTGTATATATACATACTAAATACAACTATAGAGACACAAACATTGTATACAGCATATGTACACACACTTATACACATATATATATGTATATTTACAAGGTCCTGCTGCTTCACTTGTGCAGATCCCAGGACAATGATTTAGGGGCAGCCATGATGAGGAGGAGGGGATACAGACAGGACTGCAGGCATCTTCCTGACCCCAGCATTTAAACTTTGCTGTGCTGTGAGACGGTCCCTCACTCTCAACTTCTAAACCGACACTGCCGGTGGGAGAGGGAAAGAGACACGCGCAGGGACTACAGAGGATGTACAAGATTACTCATTGTAGGTAATGGTGCACAAGTTCTGTACACTTCATAAAAGGGCTGCAGAAACAGGGGTCCCCTTTGTGGGTGGAGGTCTTAGGCATTTGCCTTGTTTGCCTGCCCCTAGCGCCAGCCCTGATGGTTAATGCTCTCTTGGCTTAGTATGATATAATCTTTATAAAGTTTTACCAAAAATAAACTTATTAGCTGTCTAAACAATATAAGTAACTGCTCACCTGAAATTCGGGGCTCAGCTTGGTTAAGATAGTGGTCTTCTTGTCCCACATAACAATCAATCCATTATCGGCCTCAACCACAAGGAACATACCCAACTGCCTAACCTGGTAGGGGACTTCACTACCAACGTCTCTCTCCAGGACTTCATAAGAGCTTTCACTCAGTTTCAGTTCGGAGAGCTGATGAGTACAAGAGACCATTAAAGGGGTTTAACAAAACTGATCCCAATATGCATTTCGACATGTAAAAGTTTCAGGACTGCCTTTCCACCATTGCTCTGGTCTCTGTGTTTTGACTACAGCATACATCACTGCTGCAGCCAATCACTGGGCTCAGTAGCTTGGTGCTGTCTATATCAGTAGAGCAACTAAGCTCAGTGATTAGCTGCATTTGATTATGTGAAAAAGAAAATTTTCAGTTAATTCAGGCAGAATGATCCATCACAAACTTCAGACAGATACTGGATGCATTCTTGCAGTCATGTAAGTTTCAGGGCTCATTCAGACATCAGTGTTTTTTCTTGTATGTAAAAAACAGTCCATTTTCATCAGTCCTTTTTTCTCCTATTTTCATCAGTTTGGTCAGTTTTTACCATCAGATTTTCATAATTTTATCTCAATCGACAAAAAAGATGGAGGTTTCTCAACTTTATCCTATCACTCAGTCAAAATCGGAATGACTGAGAGACATGCCATTCAAGCCCCAAATCAATAGCCGACAACAGCTAAGCCAAGTTTCCTATCAAAAGGTAAAATCCAAATAAAAAATGTTACATTGGTATCAAATGCCTGTGATCGTCATGAGTGAAGATATCATGACTGTTGGGAATTTCATAATTTTCTGAAACTGAAGCCACATCCCATGACCAACCCCCATATGACGTTATTAAGGGGAGATATGAGGGTGCAACTTACCCTGTTTCCCTGAAAATAAGAAACTGTCTTAATTTTTTGCTCCGAAAGTTGCACCATGTCTTATTTTCGGGGGGTGTCTTATTTTCATGAGAAACATTCCAGCGCGCTCTACCCTTACATAAGGAACGTTCTGTAGCGTAAAACCAGTAGTCAGACATAGACCGTTCAGCAGAAAAGCAGACAACAAATCAAAGTAACACACTACGGTACGGTTCTGTAATTGCCTGACTCCCACACAGGGCCACAAAACATAAGGGCTCCAAAATGGCTCCCACACACTTTCTGGACACAGTACTGCTACCGTAACAATCATCCACAGCAGTTCCTTTACCATAGCAGCCCCATCATCATTTTGCAGCCCCAAATATTCCCATCATCCCATTGCAGCCCTCATCATCCCATTACAGTCCCCAATACAGCACCCCCATCATTCCATTACAGCCCCCATCATTCTACAGTACAGTATTGCAGCCTCCCATCCCACATCATCCCACTGCAGCCTCCCATCATCCCGGTATCCCACTGGAGCCTCCCATTATCACAGTATCCCACTGCAGTCTCCCATGTGTGTACCGTACACACACACACACACACCCATAGACAGACACACACACACACCCTTACACAGACACACACACACACCCATACACAGACACACACACACACACTTTCACTTTCTTACTGGTTTCCTCTGCGGTGCTGCTTTCAGTGCTTTGGTGGTGCAGGAGCCCTGGGCCAATCAGAGCGCAGGAGCCCTGGGCCAATCAGAGCGCAGGAGCCCTGGGCCAATCAGAGAGCAGGAGCCCTGGGCCAATCACAGACCAGGAACAATCAGAGGCTATGGATGACGTCAGCTGGCCCATGGTTCCTGCGCTGTGATTGGTGCAGGGCTCATGGGCGGAGATGGGCAAACAGCTCCGAGGCTGTGATCAACTCCTGCGAACAGCGCGGCTGCAGTGGTGGGCACCGGAGAGCGGGAGCAAGACACAACTGCCTGCCCCATGCACAGAACAAGGTATGCCTTATTTTCGGGGGGTGCCTTATATTAGCAGGCACAGTGCTCCCCTTAGCATGCCTTACTTTCAGGGGGCGCCCTATTTTCGGGGAAACAGGGTAGGTGCTTATAAAAATACAAGGCAAATTATGATCTGTGTTCAATGCAAGAAGATACATTGCCATGTAGGCTTGATCCATGTTTATGGACATTTTCATTAGGATTGCTTCCCTCCATAAATCTGAAGCTATTGCAGTGACGTCAGGTTTAGTGAGTTTTGTTTGTTAATCCTTTTTATTTTATATAATTGTATATGCTGTATTGTTTTGTCCCCTTTGTAAAATCTTTTGTATATTTTTTATGAACACTGCCTATCTTTCTTGATTAAATATAAAATTTAATATTTCTGTTCCTTTTGTTCTGACAACCGCACCTGTGAAAGCCATATGCTACTGCTGGGAATACCTGCCGTGCATGTAATCATCCTTCTCCAGCTTCCACATTGCTCTGCTGGTCAGTCCATGCTGGGGGCAGAGCTAGAGCACACTTGGGTGGTGCGACGACACATGGTGGTGCTTCGTGTGTGGATGTGGTGAGCGACGTGGGAACATGGGACCCGTTTTGGAGTGGGTTAATAATATCCTGGCCCTAAAGGACTTGGTTATCAGTGGTGGCTTGTGCAAAGTGTGTCTGTGACTGCACTTTTGTTGGTCTGATGCAAGTCGCTACAGAGTAGCTATTCCTGTACATAACAGCTACCTGTTGCGTGTCCAATCGGCTTGAAAACATTTGGTGGTGGCAGCCAGTAGTTAGTTTTGCTATTGCAAAACTGGCAGTGACGGTACAGAGAATGTAAACATCTATTCCATGCATTGGAGTTTAAGGTGTACATACCATATGCTCACTGTTAGTTTTCCAATAACTGACCTAGTGGTGGAAGTAACCTGCAGCCTCCTCTGTTATTGTCCTGACGAGAGGGGGAGGCAGAGGGCTGTTCCTGACTGGAAAGTAACAGCGTGGTGGGCTCAGCGTGACCCCCCGGCTGTGGTCTTGACATTTAATCATTGCTGGGTTAATAAGAAATTTTCTTGAAACTTACCCCAAGAAAAATTTTTATAGCTTTAGAACAGGTGGTTCCAGTTGTCCCACATGGGATGTTCTCGGTGATGACTCTGAATGATTGATTTCCGGTGTTGCAATAATCCTAATAAAAAAAATGTAGTGTCAATATAACCGAGTACATGCAAACTTACTTCTACTACTTTTTGAACTTTGACAGAATTGGTTTTGCAATTCAAAGGTGTTGTCTGACAATTATATCTTATCACTAGAGATGAGCGAACATCATTGGCTCCCGCCTTATTCGGCAAGCTATAGCGTTTACCGAAGAAGCTGCATGGGGAACCTGGATACCTGGAGCGCTCCCGATGATCAGCTGTTTCAGCGCCGCAGCTGCATGTGTCTCAGCTGTGTCTATGTCACAACGCATGCATGGAGAGCCGTATGTTGTAACTGTCACACAGCCGGCACACATGAAGCTGCGGCGCCGGATACCTGATTATCTGGAGCGCTCTAGGTATCCGGGTTCCCGGTGCAGCTTTTTCGGTAAACGCTATAGCTTGCCAAATAAGGAGGGAGCCGGCGATGTTTGCTCATCTCTACTTATCCCCTATGCTCTGGATAGGTTAATGTTGCTGATGGATGGGCGCTTTTCCAATACCTGGGTCAGCGTGTATTCACAATCGCCGCTGAAATCAAAGCGTTTACCATCGAAGGTTACATAGTGTCCTTCTCCATATACAACACACGTCTTGTGGCACTCCTTCTTTGTACACTGCCACTTTCTATCTCTGCAGGTGCTAAAAAGATAGTTTTAAAATGAATGCATTGTAAAAATCTTCCTTATTACATTATGCGCATATAATGTGTTAGCTGATTTCTGCACCACAATTTATCATTGGAAAAACCCATGATTATGTTTTGAGAAAAATAATTGCACAAAAAAGTGCAGTGCAATTTCAATTGTAACATAATGTACAGTTTAGGATGAAACTTCATAGTTATCACACTTGCATGTAGCCTATGGGTTATTATAGAAATTATATTTATATATATATAAATATATATATATATATATATATATGTTAAATGCTAATGAATACATCTCTACTGTCTTGTGGTTCCAACACTGTGAATTGAACTATTGCATACAATTATAGAAATGTGAAGTTGCATTTTCCATACCATGTGTTACAGTCTTGCTGGATGGTTTCTCCACTGTAGTAGACCTCACCATCATGGACACATGGGCACTTTTTCTCAGGAATACACCTGCCATTATTGTTGAGCACAAGATCGTCTGGACAAATGCAACCTGAAGTACACTGATTGCTGAGCTGTGGGCACAAAAATACAATTCATATGGAATTCTTAATATCTATGGAGAATTCTTGGAAACTTTTGAAAGAACAATTCGACTTGATGCAATTCAAACGTGATACAATTTTTAGGAACTTGCTGGTCCTGAGAAATTAGTAATATACTTGAGTCGTTTTGCGTGAATTTCCCAAAGTGGGCACCATATCTTTACACTCCTAAAGTGGCCACCATAATTTTACACACTTCCCAAAAGACTACATCAGTCAAAAAAGATCACATGATCTTAGGCATAGTGAGGTATAGCACAGCCAATAAGGATGGACTATCATTGCTTGTATAAAAGCAGAAGCAGGAAATGCAGCAGCCATTTTGTGGTGAATCTGGAGGATGAGAAAATACCAAAGCTCATAGCTTAGCCATACAGACATGAAAAGAAAGCCTTAAAATGCTAAAAACAGTATACTTGTGCATGACAACATAACAGTGAAAAATATTAATATGTGAGGAAAGGTGAAAAAGTCAGATATAATTAATTGGGAAGGAAAAACAAGAGCAGATTAAGGGTGTGTGTGCACACGCTGCAGATTTTTTCTGCAGAAAAATCTGCATAGCTTGGCCCAAACCGCAGGGTAAAGGCATGCAGTTTTCCCTGCGGATTCCTATACTTTGTCCAGCGGAATTGGTGCAGATTCTATTGCGGTATGGGCGGTGCGGATGAGAGAGAGAGAGACAGAGACAGAGAGAGAGAGATTCGTTGTTCCCGGAACGAAAACTGCAGCTGCGGTTCCGCACAAAAGAAGTGACATGCTGCGGAAAATAAACCGCAGCAAATCTGCGCCGAAATTTCCGCAGCATGTGCACAGCGGAATTGGTTTTCCATAGGATTACATGGTACTGTAAGCCGCATGGAAAACTGCTGCGGATCCGCAGGACCATAATCGCTGCAGATGCGCAGCAAAAAACGCAACGTGACCCTAAGTGTCTGAGGTAGGGCCAGGCAGGGCACATAGCTGGCAGCTAGTGCTGCTTCCGAGATCAGTCTAGCTATAGCACTGCTGCAATTCATTCACATATTTTTGGTACTTTTGCAAAAGCAAGCCGCTAATATTGCTGAAAGAAGTTAAAGCCTTTTGTAATTTGACTCCCTCACAAAATGTGCCTGTCATAAACTGTTTTTTTTTTTGCACAGTTGTTATATTAGACTAATTTGTTGTTCATGCATGCCACTCCAAAACTACAGTCTGTTCTTGTTGTTATTTATTGGCGTTTACATAGCATTTCTTGGTAGCTGCTTTTTCGGTAGGAAACGTGTTAAAAAATGTGAAAGAAAAGTAAAAAATACATCACTTAACTCTGTGGCTGTCATGCAGTGTGTAAGTGCCACAAACAGTTCTGATTTTTTGCACTCCCGTTTTATTAGTTTAATTTGTTGTACATACATACCACACCATTAGTACGGCTTCTAGTTGCTGTTATGTTTTTCTTAGTTTTTAACAAGCATTTCTTGATCACTGTTTTTTGTGAAAGGGGAATTATCATTCAAAAAAAAGTAAAAAAGTAAATTCTAGTCTAGTAAAATATGTATGGTAAAATAGAATGTGGCAATGGAGAGGTTATTAAAAAAAATAAAAACAAAAAGCGTACCATGGCATCTGGCAATAAGAATGTTGAAGCCACAAGTAGCCACAGCACCAGCCTTCCAGGCAATAGTACTACTAAATGCTGGCCACAATGGTCCTCCTTTGTCACTGAATGGGGAAGAGGTGGAGGATTCATAGGGTACCGTTACACTAAGCGACGCTTCAGCGATCCCGACAACAATGCGACCTGGTAAGGATTGCTGGTGCGTCGCTACATGATCGCTAGTGAGCTGTCAAACAGGCAGATCTACTCAACGACGCTGCAACGATCCGGTGATCCGTATAACGACCTCGGCGGTCGGTGGGACCTTGTCACACAGCAGCTATTCTGACGACTCCCGCCTGCGTCCCTGAGTTCTGCGTCGCCAACGAGGTCGCTCGTCGGCGTCAAACACAGCGATGCATGCTGGCCAGCGGGACACCAATGATCAAAAAAATGGCCCAGGACATTCGAGCAATATCCAATGGGGGGCCGGTCTCTGCTATGTGTCACACGTAGCAAGATCGCTGGCGAGATCGCTGTTACGTCACAAAATCGGTGACTTTTCAGCGATCTCACTTAGTGTGAAGTACCCTATCTGGCATATCAATTTTCTCAGTTTGACCAAAAGATCTCCCAGGGACAGAACTGAATATTTTGAGGTTAGCTTAGAAACCAATGATTTTGTAGCTACTCATCATGGAGAAGGTTCAGCAGTACTGAATGGTTGTAGATGTGGCGAAAGCTATTTGGGGTTATCTCAATTGTGCAAATCCTTTTCCATCTAAAGTAGTGTGCAGGCTGTGTGGGAGGAAAGTAAGCCCAATAGAAATTGATTAGGGACTATAGCTCCCAATAACCACATGAAGTGGTGTCACATCACCTGCTGGCATGGGAAAATCAAACTGGCCAGCAAGTTGAACAGGACTCAAGCTGTTCTCTTACATCTCTTCATGATCATATTTTTGATAGCCAGTCCACAAAAAGTATCTGTAAGGTACTCCTGGGGTGGACCCACTAGACCGTGGCAACGAACCCCCCAAGGGCGAGCTGACCAGGTGGACCACCCCCTATACAGGGAGTGTATGGGGCAGGCCCACGGGGGACTATCACCACGGTAGCCGGTACCCGGGAAGGTCAGGGCGGTCAGAGAGGTGGATCCGAAGGGCAGGCACTGGACAGACGACAAGGCTCGGAGACACAGGAGAGACGGCAAGTCTTGGCGAGACAGGAGGAATGGCAAGGCTGAAGACACAGGAGGGAAACGGGCGAGGACTGAAGCCACAGAACCTAGGAGAGGAAACACAAGAGGAGCAAGGTAAATGCACGGAAAAGGCAGGGGAGCGCTAGGAGAGCGGCCAGAGTCACTAGCAAATACTAATGATAGTCAGGCATCGCCTCCAGAAGGAGGCGGCCTGATATAGGGAGAGCGAAGGCCTGCCGGGTCATGACCTCCAGCTGGAGGAGGAGACGCACGTCCTCAGGCGGGGGAGAGCGCGCGCCCGGCCATAGTGAGGAGACGCACCCGCCGAGGAGGAGGAGCGGGAGCGCGCACCAGGGGGCCGGACAGAGGCAGGCGTGGGCCGTGGACGGGGGACCGGGAGAGACCGCGCCGAGGCCCGCAGCGGCCGGTGAGGCAGAGAGGTGACCCCCGGAGAGCGGGTGAGCCGGGGCCGGAGGGAGGTAAGAGAGGAGGTCCGCGGCAGCCGCCGCGTGACAGTACCCCCCCCTTACGCGCCCTCCCCTGCAGACCGGACAAAAATTTAGCCAGGATTCGAGGAGCTTGGATATTCTCCTGGGGTTCCCAGGATCTCTCCTCAGGACCAAAGCCCTTCCAATCAATCAAGAAAAAGGTTTTCCCTTTTTGCTTTCTCATGGCCAAAATATCTCTCACCTCAAATACATCGTCTGCGGCGGCAGGCGGAGGTGAGTGAGGAGCTTCAGAAAGGAAACGATTGAAAATAACTGGCTTAAGCAAAGACACATGGAAAGCATTAGGGATGCGGAGAGAGGCGGGAAGACGCAATTTATAGGAGACATCATTAATACGGGACAAGACCTCAAAAGGTCCAATATAGCGGGGACCCAGTTTGTGGGATGGGACCTTGAGGCGAATAAACTTGGAGGCTAGCCAAACTTTGTCACCTGGCTGATATGGTGGGATATCCAGGCGCCTCTTGTCTGCGAATCCTTTTATCCTGTTACTTACCAACTCGAGAGCGGTCTTGGTCTCCTGCCAGATCCTGAGAATTCGCCGGACAGAAGATCAGCCGCCGGTACACCCGAGGCGGGGGGAATTGGTAGAGGTACACCAGGATGTAGACCGTAGACAACAAAAAACGGGGATTTGCCAGAAGATTCACTGATGTGGTTATTATAGGAAAACTCGGCCCACGGGAGTAATTCAGACCAGTCGTTCTGGTGGATATTAGAAAAGTGCCGGAGGTAGTTCACCAAACTCTGATTCGTCCGTTCTGCCTGACCGTTGGACTGTGGATGATAAGATGAGGAGAAGTCAAGGGTGACATCCATCGATTTGCATAGAGCTCTCCAGAAGCGAGAGGTGAATTGGACTCCTCTGTCCGTGACAATATGTTGGGGCAGACCATGGAGACGAAAGATGTGCTGGACGAAAATCTTCGCCAAGGCGGAAGCCGATGGCAAGCCAGGCAAAGGGATGAAGTGGGCCATTTTAGAGAATCTATCCACTACTACTAAGACGACAGTACACTTGGCAGAGGAGGGTAAGTCCGTAATAAAGTCCATGGCAATGTGTTGCCAAGGCGACGAGGGTACTGGAAGTGGATGTAGAAGACCAGAAGGCAGCTGCCGAAGCACCTTGATCTTGGCACACGAGAGACAGGAGGCGACGAAATCCCGGACATCCTGGGAAAGGGTCGGCCACCAGTAATAGCGGGACACCAGAAGAAGTGTCTTTTTATGGCCGAGATGACCTGCCAGTTTAGAAGCATGGCCCCAGTGGAGGATTCGTCTTCGGTCCGTCTCAGAAACAAAAGTCTTACCAGGTGGGGTAGCGAGGAGAGAAAGCGGAGCCACGGTGATGAACCTGGATGGATCCAAAATATGTGCAGGTTCCTCCTCGACATCCGTGGAAAGAGAGGACCTGGACAAGGCGTCGGCTTTGAGGTTCTTGTTGCCTGGACGAAAATGCAGATCAAAATCGAATCGGCCAAAGAACAGAGACCACCTGGCCTGCCGAGGGTTGAGTCTTTGTGCAGACCGCAGGTACGCCAGATTCTTATGGTCTGTGTAGATCGTGAAGGGATGTGCGGCGCCCTCCAACAAGTACCTCCACTCTTCTAGCGCTAACTTGATGGCAAGCAGTTCTCGGTCTCCGATGGAATAATTCCGCTCTGGGGTGGAGAAGGATTTTGAAAAGAAACCGCACGTAACGAGCCTGCCGGAGGAGGACCTCTGAGACAAAACAGCTCCGGCTCCTGTTGCGGATGCATCCACCTCAAGGACGAATGGTTTGTTGACCTCAGGGCGACGGAGTACGGGGGCCGTGGCAAAGGCACGTTTCAGAGATAGAAAGGCTTCTTCTGCTTCAGGGGTCCAGACGTGTGGGTTGGCTCCCTTACGGATCAAAGATGAGATAGCGCCAGTCAAAGAGGAGAAATGGGAGATGAACTGCCGGTAGTAGTTTGCGAAACCGAGAAAACGCTGAATGGCTTTCACCCCTTGAGGACGTGGCCAGTTAAGCACGGCCGAAACCTTCTCAGGATCCATACGCAAACCAGAGTCGGAGATGATATAGCCCAGAAATGGGAGAGAGGACTGCTCAAAGGCACACTTCTCCAACTTGGCGTACAGACGATTCTCCCTCAAACGGAACAGGACGCGCCGGACATCTCTTCTATGAGTGGACAGATCAGGAGAAAAGACCAGGATATCGTCGAGGTACACAACCACGCTGGAATACAGAAGGTCTCGGAAGACGTCGTTCACAAATTCCTGAAAGACTGCGGGAGCGTTGCATAACCCAAAGGGCATGACGAGATACTCATAGTGTCCATCTCTGGTGTTGAAGGCGGTCTTCCACTCATCTCCAGAGCGAATACGGATGAGATTATAGGCTCCACGGAGATCCAATTTAGAAAAGATTTGTGCCCCACGCAGCCGGTCAAACAACTCAGGGATGAGAGGTAGCGGATATCTATTCTTAACGGTAATCTCGTTGAGACCACGATAGTCAATACAGGGGCGCAGGGACCCGTCTTTTTTCTTGACAAAAAAGAAGCCCGCTCCAGCGGGGGAGGAAGACTTTCGGATGAAGCCCCTAGCCAAATTCTCCTGTACATATTCGGTCATGGCCTGGGACTCGAGTGGACTCAACGGATAGATCCGCCCTCGGGGCGGAGTCGAGCCAGGAACAAGCTCGACGGGACAATCATATTGCCGGTGCGGAGGAAGGACCTCTGCTTCCTTCTTATCGAAGACGTCCGCAAAGGCCCAGTAAGCCGAAGGCAAGTCCACAGGGCCCGAGACAGGAGACGAGCATTTGAGGGGTCGTACAGGGCGGAGACATCTGGTCTGGCAGAAACGGCCCCAACGAAGGATGTCTCCGGAGCGCCAATCCAGAACAGGTTCATGCATCCGCAACCACGGAAGACCCAGAAGCACGGTGTGGGACAAAGACGGCAGCACGAAGAAGGTTATCTTTTCACGGTGCAAGACCCCGATCTGTAAGTCCAGCTCTTCAGTGACCAGGGTAACGGCTTCGCGCAAGGGAGCACCGTCGACAGAGGCTAACTGCCGGGGAACCTCCAAGGACCTGACAGGTATCCCTAATCTCTTCACCGCCTCGAGTTGGATGAAGTTTCCCGCAGCCCCCGAATCAATATAGGCTAACTCCGAAAAACGTTTGGAGCCCAGGAAAAACACAACAGAAAGGGTCAAGGGTAGAGAGGTGTCAGTGACACCTAGGGAGGCCTCTCTTACCTGTCCTAGGCGGAGGAGTTTCCCGGCCTCACAGGACAGGAACGTAGGAGATGGGAGGCGCTGCCACAATAGAGACAAAGGCCATGAGCGAGTCTGTCCTGGCGGCGAAGCTCCGCGGGCCTTAGTCGGTCCACTTGCATGGGTTCGGGAGCTGTGGCTGCGGCGGAGGACCGTGAGCGTGGTGGGCTGTGTGTAGGAGGAGAAAAACGATTGGGCCTTCTCTCCCTGGCGTTCTCGCGGGAACGCTCCCGGAAACGCAGATCAACTCGTGTTGCCAGCGAGATGAGGTCCTCCAAAGTCGAGGGTGTATCCCGGCCTGCCAGCTCGTCCTTGATTCGGGATGATAAGCCTCGCCAAAAAGCCCCAACCAGGGCCTCATTGTTCCACCCCAGCTCCGAGGATAACGTACGGAACTGGATGGCGTATTGTCCAACCGAGAGGGTACCCTGGCGCAGGCAGAACAAAGACTCGGTAGCAGAGACCAGGCGACCGGGCTCATCGAAGACCTTACGAAAGGTCTCCAAGAAAGTCGCGAGCTGGGAGACAATCGGGTCATCGCGTTCCCACAAGGGATTCACCCAGGACAGTGCCTCACCCTCAAAGTGGGAAATCATAAAGGCCACTTTGGCCCGGTCGGAGGGATACTGTAGGGGAGCCAACTCGAAATGCAACTGGCACTGGTTGATGAACCCCCGACAGAGTTTGGGATCTCCGCTATAACGTGGGGGTTTAGCCAACCGGGGAGAGGCGTGTGGGACTGCCACAGGTGCCGGTACTGCGGCTGCCGCCTGTAGGGCTAGTAAGCGGTTATCTACAGAGGCGATGTAGTTCAAAATATGGGCCTGGGTGTCGCGCTGCTGGGCCAGTTCCTGCTGCAGGCCGGAGATCTGGGAGGCAACTCCCGGATCGGAGGTCTGCAAAGCGGAAAGTCGGGAATCCATCGATTTGAGGAACGACATGATCCTCGCCTGGTTCTCACGAAGGAACAAAAGTTCCTTTTGGGTCGGGGTCGAGGTACCAGCGGGATCCATGGCCTGACTATACTGTAAGGTACTCCTGGGGTGGACCCACTAGACCGTGGCAACGAACCCCCAAGGGCGAGCTGACCAGGTGGACCACCCCCTATACAGGGAGTGTATGGGGCAGGCCCACGGGGGACTATCACCACGGTAGCCGGTACCCGGGAAGGTCAGGGCGGTCAGAGAGGTGGATCCGAAGGGCAGGCACTGGACAGACGACACGGCTCGGAGACACAGGAGAGACGGCAAGTCTTGGCGAGACAGGAGGAATGGCAAGGCTGAAGACACAGGAGGGAAACGGGCGAGGACTGAAGCCACAGAACCTAGGAGAGGAAACACAAGAGGAGCAAGGTAAATGCACGGAAAAGGCAGGGGAGCGCTAGGAGAGCGGCCAGAGTCACTAGCAAATACTAATGATAGTCAGGCATCGCCTCCAGAAGGAGGCGGCCTGATATAGGGAGAGCGAAGGCCTGCCGGGTCATGACCTCCAGCTGGAGGAGGAGACGCGCGTCCTCAGGCGGGGGAGAGCGCGCGCCCGGCCATAGTGAGGAGACGCACCCGCCGAGGAGGAGGAGCGGGAGCGCGCACCAGGGGGCCGGACAGAGGCAGGCGTGGGCCGTGGACTGGGGACCGGGAGAGACCGCGCCGAGGCCCGCAGCGGCCGGTGAGGCAGAGAGGTGACCCCCGGAGAGCGGGTGAGCCGGGGCCGGAGGGAGGTAAGAGAGGAGGTCCGCGGCAGCCGCCGCGTGACAGTATCTTTGTCATCTTCATCAAATTACCATGTAATGCTTATTGTACTCCAACTATTCATTTTTCTCCTCCATTGTAGCATAAGTTATCTAGAACTGATCGAGTGGCCAGGAAAAAACAATGCACATCCAGTCATCCACTTGTGTGACAATAAACACTCTCCTGGTTAAGTTGTTGATGGTACAATTCCAAATCACTTAGTGGATTCTACTGCCATTTGGGAACTTATGTCAAGATCTTAGATTCGAAGTAGGATACTCAGATGCCATTATTTCTCACAGAAACAGGTGATTGCTTTGTGGAGAAGAATGTGCGTCGGTTAACACCTTTATTGCCGAGTACCACAGGTGGCGTCACGAACTTATCTACACATAGACTTTATTTCTCATCAATTCTTATTTTTACATGGACACTCAGGGCCACGGACCGGGTCACTGCTGCCGTGACAAATTCCTTTAAGACACCGGCCCAGTACCGAGTAACCCCACGGCCCTGGGGGTGCTCCACCACCAACATAGAAGAGGATTCTTTGCTCTTAGGGCAGTGAGAATCTGGAGTTCCTTGCCTGAGGAAGTGGTGATGGCGAACTCAGTCGAAGGGTTCAAGAGAGGCCCGGATGCCTTCCTGGAGCGTAACAATATTGTATCTTACAGTTATTAGGTTCTTTAGAATGACGCAGATCTGGGGATTTTTTCTGACTGAATAAAAGCTGAACTGGATGGACAAATGTCTTTTTTCAGCCATGCCAACTATGTTACTATGTTACTACAACCTTATTATTTCAAAAGGATCCCTTTGTTACTAATAGCATCCAACATCCAACAATCAGACATATAAGTAATCAATTACAAAAAAAATCAAGCCTATGGTATCTGAATAGTAACCCAGGGATCTCAAAACTCAAAGGCAACGAAAGAAATGGCATGCAAGTGTAATGTTTGTAATGGCCCACAAGGTGGTGCCAGACCAACATAATAAAGTGCTGCTGCACAATTCATTAATTTTATCTAATCTAATTGGTCACTTCAATTTTCTTGCACATGGGCGCCTATAATTGGGGTCCCTATGGCAAATAAATCTTGTTGATGCAATTTTGACCGCTTAGAAGTGCCACTCATCAGTATGAGTAACAACTGAAATAAACTTTGGCTACTTTATCCTGTTGTTTCACAGACCATAACATTGTTTTCTGTTAATATTTTTAGTGAACATTACCGCTGCCAACATAGAAAAATAGAATTTTTTAAAATCCTAATGGTCGTCTACAATAAGCTCATGCTTTTTTACAGTCCACGCGCTCTCCAAGAAATGTACATTTTTTTCCCCTGAACAAATGTTTACTGCTCTGCTACCCAAACATTTTTCAATGCTGTTTTCATGTGCTGCTAAAATAAGCTATTGCTTCATGATTATCTTTTTCATAATTAATTTTACTTTTTTAGATTTTTTTTAATGAAAGAAAACCATTTTTTTACTAAAGCCCCTCCCAAAAAATATTTAATCCAAGGTCAACAGCTAAAATGATAATAAGCCATTCCTTTTTTTTCTGAGGAATGACCTTTTTATTATTTCCTCGTTAGTGGTTTTCTGTGAAAGTAAAGTAATAAGAGAAAAACTTTTTACTTCAGGCTCCTATCTCATATGTAACTAAAGGGGTTATTGGTGAGTTGGAACTCTTTTCCAAATTTTGCCATGGGGCTTCATGATCACTTTTAACTTCCTAGTTTATGATATCAGTTACTTACACATTCTAAGTCCAGAGTTTGACAAGTCTTCTGACAATCAGCTCCTTTTTCTCCCACGGAAGCATTGGCACAGTCAAAATGAACCATATTTGTTGGGCACACTAAAAAGATGAAGAGATATGAGACTGCACAGTCCTAAACGTAACAATGGTATATTAGGTACTGAAATATGTTATGACAACATTTAAAGAGCACCTGTCAGCAGGATTTTGCCAACTAAGCTACAGGCATGGTCATATTTGCAGTTTGATACATACTGATTAAAATGATACTTGCATTGAGGGAATCTGTTTTATAGTTTTTGTTTAATTTGTCCTTGAAGTTTTCATTTAATGATATTTTTGTGCAACGTGCCAGGACTGTGGGTGGGGTCTTATCTTGGTGCTTTGGTCCCTTATTCATCCTCCTGTGTGAATGAGAGGTCACTAATCCATCACTTACCTACTGCATATTTTAAATATTGCACCTGGGCATCCAGTGCAATGGTTTCCAAAAAAAAAAATCAATCCGTCTACAACAAAATGGCGCCGGCAGAGGAACATGAGTGGTCGCATTGATCATCAAGTCTAAATACTCAATCTGCACATGTGCCGCCCGCTGTATATAGAGGACCAGTGCAGGAGTGCGCAGAAGACATTGTCATCAACGCTGTGCACAGGATACCGCTGATCAGTATTAGGGCTCTTTCAAACATCCTGATATTTCCGGTACTGGAAAAACCAGTACCATTGCTATCTATGTTCGTCTGGCCGTGTGTTACATGTACAGTTTGTGTGACACATCAGTGTAACACGTAGCGGTGCCTGAGAAAAGCAGAACAGTTTGCATTATTCCCAGGTGCTGGGTGCTGAAGACAGTTCGAATCATTGTCACCTGCTCTCCCTGAGCTCAGCGTGACCAGGCAACAATGATGGGAGTTATATTAAGCACCCGCTGTGTACATTGTGTGTAAAATAAATAATTAAAAAAAAATTGTGTGAACTCCCTTGTAGTTTTCAAAACTAGCAGAGGGAAAGCCCATGGCTGGTGGCTGATGTTAATAATCTGGAACAATATGCTCAAACTTTCCAAGGCTATTAATAACAGTTCACAGCTGTTTGCTTAGCCTGTACTGGTTAATTTATGGGGGACCCCAGAATAAAAATGACCTACAGTCCCCCTATAAATTCTAACCAACAAAGGTAAACAGACAGCTGTGTACTGATATTAATAGCCTGGAAAGGGGCCAGGGATATTGGCCCCTCTCCCAGGCCAACAACATCAGCCATCAAATGCCCCTGAAATGGGGCTTCCATAAGATGCCCAAATCTGGTGCTTAGCCTCGCCTTTCCCACTTGCCCTGGGTGTGGTGGCCAATGGGATAATAGGGATGAGGTTGATGTCAGCTGTTTTATGGCCGCTGACATCAAGCCCAGAGGTTAGTAGCAGAGAGGTGTCTATAAGATGCCCCCATTACTAACCTCATAGTCATATTGTAAAAAATACACAGCAAGAAAAAAGTCCTTCAATTGAAAAAAAGACACATACTCCTATATTTGAAATAAACAGGCCTCACCCTCTTTTTCCAATTCATTACTGTCAAAATTAAAATTAAAAAAACATATTCCTCACCTGTCCGACAACAATCCGTTTGTCCTACGAAGAACTCCACCTGTGCTACATCTGGATTACATGGCTGAACAGTGGCATGATGCGACTGCTCAGCCATGAATCCAAGACACACTGAGCTGAGTTTGGGACGCAGCTTCAGTGACAAGCGGATACCGCCGGTCACTGTATGCGTTGCCACGCTCAGTTCAGTGTGAGCTGGCCAATGAACTGTGGTAACCTTCATGACGTCACTGCTAGCACCGTGAGCAAATGGCAAAAGCCTGCTGACAGGTTCTCTTTAAAGGTTATACATTGAGATGTGCAGATCAATCTGTAGAGGATTGAGTTTGAGTCGAATTTCCTGAAATCAAGCCTGACCTTTTTGAGATTCAATTCTCTCTCTACCAATGGATAATTTTAATGTGAAATGAACCACTCATCTCTAGTTATACATATATTTACAATATCACACAACCAATGCTATGTAACCTACTGCACCGGTCAACCACAAGAAACTGTAAAAATGTTTATTTAGTTACCTTCGTTAATTGGTACTTTGCCAATGCAGTATAGTCTTCCACTCTGGCATGTGCTGAAATGAAGAGCATGAACACATAATTTTTATTTTCTTCATTTATTTTTGCAAATATAGAATATTTGAATTAGATCAATTTAGGAAAAAAGTACAAAAACACCAGTAAGAGACAAGAAGTGTGAATCCCTTGAGACCAATTTAACTTCAATGTAAATTTTATTTAGTAAACCTGTTATAAAGTAGCCAACCACATATTCTACATACATAATACTGGAGACATCATATAGTGATTATCTGACTTGATGCTTTTACTTACCACATAGCTCCATGTTCATAAATGACCTCTCCTGGTGACATTATTGATCCTTTGAAGTAACAGGGACATTGCTTATCAAGAACGCAGGCTCCGCTATCATCAAGGTAGGTGCCTCTTGGACAAGCACAACCGTCAACAGAAGGAAACTTGAACTTGCAGCTAGGGTCCGGTTCACTCAGCGAGCGGCAAGTTTTTTGGCAAGTGCTAATGGAGTAGTGATAGGTGCTGTTCTTCGAGCATTTCTTTGTATATTTATCTTGAATGAGAAATACAAATGGCTGTATTAGTAATTGTGATATGTAAATGTCACATTGATCCACGTATTAATTGTGTCGGAGATTATATACAGAAAGGAGTCCAACTGAAGACGTTCTTGTAATCATGAAAACATTTTTCCTGTTAATGATAACTTCATGTTAAAACTCCTCCCGAGACTTGACGCATGTCAGGCATGTTAGCGTGTACTTACACTACCGTTCAAAAGTTTGGGGGTCACCCAAGCAATTTTGTGTTTTCCATGAAAACATTCCATTAATCAAATGAGTTGCTAAATTAATTTAAAATCTAGTCCAGACATTGACAAGATTCGAAAAATAGATTTTTATTTGAAATAATAATTTTCTCCTTCAAACTTTGCTTTCGTCAAAGAATGCTCCCTTTGCAGCAATTACAGCATTGCAGACCTTTGGCATTCTAGCTGTTAATTTGCTGAGGTAATCTGGAGAAATTTCACCCCATGCTTCCAGGAGCCCCTCCCACAAATTGGTTTGGCTTGATGGGCATACTATCAAGCTGCTCTCACAACAGCTCAATGGGGTTGAGATCTGGTGACTGCGCTTGCCACTCCATTACAGATAGGATACCAGCTGCATGCTTCTTCCCTAAATAGTTCTTGCATAATTTGGAGGTGTGCTTTGGGTCATTGTCCTGTTGGAGGAAGAAATTGGCTCCAATTAAGCGCTGTCCACAGGGAATGGCATGGCATTGCTAAATGGAGTGATAGCCTTCCTTATTCAAAATCACTTTTACCTTGTACAAATCTCCCACTTTACCAGCACCAAAGCAACCCCAGACCATCACGTTACCTCCACCATGCTTGACAGATGGCGTCAGGCACTCTTCCAGCATCTTTTCAGTTGTTCTGCGTCTCACAAATGTTCTCTTGTGTGATCCAAACACCTCAAACTTGGATTCGTCTGTCCATAACACTTTTTTCCAATCTTCCTCTGTCCAATGTCTGTGTTCTTTTGCCCATATTAATCTTTTCCTTTTATTAGCCAGTCTCAGATATGGCTTTTTCTTTGCCACTCTGCCCTGAAGGACAGCATCCCAGAGTCGCCTCTTCACTGTAGACGTTGATACTGGCGTTTTGCGTGTACTACTTAATGAAGCTGCTAGTTAAGGACTTGTGAGGCGTTGATTTCTCAAACTACAGATTCTAATGTACTTGTCTTGTTGCTCAGTTGTGCATTGGGGCCTCCCACTTCTCTTTCTACTCTGATTAGAGCTTGTTTGTGCTTTCCTCTGAAGGGAGTAGTACACACCGTTGTAGGAAATCTTCAGTTTCTTGGCAATTTCTCGCATGGAATAACCTTCATTTCTAAGATCAAGAATAGACTGTCGAGTTTCACATGAAAGTTCTTTTTTTCTGGCCATTTTGAGAGTTTAATGAAACCAACAAATGTAATGCTCCAGATTCTCAACTAGCTCAAAGGAAGGTCAGGTTTATGGCTTCTCTAATCAGCCAAACTGTTTTGAGGTGTGCTAACATACTTGCACAAAGGTTTTCAAGGGTATACTAACCATCCATTAGCCTTCTTACACAATTAGCAAACACAAAGTACCATAAGAACACTGGAATGATGGTTGCTGGAAATGGGCCTCTATACACCTATGAAGATATTGCATTACAAACCAGATGTTTGCAGCTAGAATAGTCATTTACCACATTAACAATGTATAGAGTGTATTTCTGAATCATTTTATGTTAGCTTCATTGGAAAAAACTGTGCTTTTCTTTAAAAAATAAGGAAATTTCTAAGAGACCCTAAACTTTTGAACGGTAGTGTACATTTCGACAAAAAAAGTCTACTGAAAATTTTTGCACAAATTCTGCAGAAATTCAGGGGAAAAATCTGCATGATTTACATTAAAAGTTAATTAATCATTTCATCCAGTTTACACCTCTATTACATTTTTTCAGGTTATGGCCAAGATACAGTAACATGTAATCAACTTTACTTTTGCTATAAAACCCTGTAAATTTTCCACCCTCAAATTTGGGAATTTATTTTACTACACACGTCAAAATTGTTGGAACTCCTCCTTTAATAACAGAAAAATCCACAATGGTCAAAGAAATAACTTGAATCTGACAAAAGTAACAATAAATAAAAAAATCTATGAAAATGAACAAATGAAAGTCAGACATTGTTTTTCAACCATGCTTCCACAGAATTTAAAAAAATAAAACTCATGAACTAGGCCTAGACAGAAATTATGGTACCCTTAACTTAATATTTCGTTGCACAACCTTTTGAGGCAATCACTGCAATCAAACGATTCCTGTAACTGTCAATGAAACTTCTGCACCTCTCCACAGGTATTTTGGCCCACTCCTCAAGAGCAAACTGCTCCAGTTGTCTCGTGTTTGAAGGTTGCCTTTTCCAGACAGCATGTTTCAGCTCTTTCTAAAGATGCTCAATAGGATTTAGGTCAGGGCTCATAGAAGACCACTTCAGAATAGCCCAATGTTTTCCTCTTAGCCAATCTTGGGTGTTTTTATCTGTGTGTTTTGCATCATTATTTATTCTGTTGCAAGACCCATGACCTGTGACTGAGACCAAGCTTTCTGACATTGAGCAGCACATTTCTCTCTAGAATCCCTTGATAGTCTTGAGATTTCATTGTACCCCGCACAGATTCTAGACACCCAGTGGCAGATGCAGCAAAGCAGTCCCAAAACATAACAGAACCTCCTTCATGTTTCACAGTAGGGACAGTGTTCTTTTCTTGATATGCTTCAATTTTCAATCTGTGAACACAGAGCTGATGTGCCTTGCCAAAAAGTCCATTTTTGTCCCATATGTCCATAGGACATTCTCCCAGAAGCTTTGTTGCTTGTCAACATGTAGTTTGACAAATTCCAGTCTGGCTATTTTAGGTTTTTTTTTTTTACAATGGTATCCTCCTTAACCCCTTCACTACCAAGGGTGGTTTGCACATTAACTCCCGGGCCAATTTTTACAATTCTGACCACTGTCCCTTTATGAGGTAATAACTCTGAAACGCTTCCATGGATCCCGGTGATTCTGACATTGTTTTCTCGTGACATATTGTACTTCATGTTAGTGGTAAAATTTCATTCATATAACTTGCGTTTATTTGTGAGAAAAATGGAAATTTGGCAAAAATTTTGAAAATTCCGCAATTTTCCAACTTTGAATTTTTATGCCCTTAAATCACAGAGATATGGCACACAAAAAAGTTAATAAGTAACATTTGCCACATGTTTACTTTACATCAGCACAATCTTGGAACCAAAATTTTTATTTGTTAGTAAGATATAAGGGTTAAAAGTTGACCAGCGATCTCTCATTTTTGCAACACCATTTTATTTTTATGGACCACATCACATTTGAAGCCACTTTGAGGGGTCTATATGATAGAAAATACCCAAAAGTGACACCATTCTAAAAACTGCACCCCTTAAGGTGCTTAAAACCACATTCAAGGAGTTTATTAACCCTTCAGGTGCGTCACAGGAATTTTTTGAATATTTAAAAAAAATTAACATTTAACTTTTTTTCACAAAAAAAATTACTTCAGGTTCAATTTTTTTTATTTTACCAAGTGTAACAGGAGAAATTGGACTGCAAAAATTATTGTGCAATTTGTCCTGAGCACGCTGATACCTGATATGTGGGGGGGAAACCACTGTTTCGGCGCATGGCAGAGCTCAGAAGGGAAGGAGCGCCGTTTGACTTTTTCAATGCAAAATTGGCTGGAATTCTGATCGGACGCCATGTCGCGTTTGGAGAGCCCCTGATGTACCTAAACAGTGGAAACCCCCCACAAGTGACCCCATTTTTGAAACTAGACCCCCTAAGGAACTTATCTAGATATGTGGTGAGAACTTTGAACCCACAAGGGCTTCACAGAAGTTTATAATGTACAGCGGTACAATTAAAAAATCATATTTTTTCCACAAAATGATCTTTTCACCCCCAATTTTTATTTTCCCAAGGGTAACAGGACCCTAAAAGTTATTGTGCAATTTGTCCTGAGTACGCTGATACCCCATATGTGGGTGTAAATGACTATTTGGGCACATGGCAGAGCTCGGAAGGCAAGCAGCGCCATTTGACTTTTTTGGCTGGAATTGAGATCGGACACCATGTCGCGTTTGGAAAGCCCCTGATGTACCAAAACAGTGGAAACCCCCCACAATTGACACCGTTTTGGAAACTAGACCCCCCAAGGAACTTATATAGATGTGTGGTGAGAACTTTGAACCCCCAAGTGCTTCACAGAAGTTTATAACGCCCAGGCGTGAAAATAAAAAAAAATTTTTTTTCCACAAAAATGATATTTTTGCCCCCAAATTTTTATTTTCCTAAGGGCAACAGGAGAAATAGGACCCCAAAAGTTGTTTTGCAAATTGTCCTGAGTAGGCTGATACCCCATATGTGGGGGTAAAACACTGTTTGGGTGCATGGCAGAGCTTGGAAGGGAAGGAGCACCATTTGACTTTTTCAACGCAGAATTGGCTGGAATTGAGATCAGACGCCATGATGCGTTTGGAGAGCACCTGATGTGCGCAAAAAGTGGAAACCCCCAATTCTAACCCTAACCCTAACCCTAGCCCTAACGGGAAAATGGAAATAAATACATTTTTTTAATTTTATTATTTTTCCCTAACTAAGGGGGTGATAACAGGGGGTTTGATTTACTATTTATGGCGGTTTTTATGTTTGGCGGCTGTCGCACGCTAAAAGACGCTTTTTATTGTAAAAATAGTTTTTGCATCACCACATATTGAGAGCTATAATTTTTCCATATTTTGACCCACCGAGTCATGTGAGGTCTTATTTTTTGCGGGACGAGTTGACGCTTTTATTGGTATCATGTTCGGGCATGTGACATTTTTTGATCGCTTTTTATTTCGTTTTTTGGGACTCAGAATTTACAAAAAACAGCGTTTCATGAATTTCTTTTGGGTGGTGCGTTTACGCCGTTCAGGGTGCGGTAAAATTTATAAGGCAGTTTTATTCTTCGGGTCAGTACGGTTACAGCGATACCTCACTTAGGTGGTTTTTTTATGTTTTGGCGCGTTTATGCAATGAAAACAATTTTATATAAAAAATATTATTTTTGCATCGCTTTATTCTGCGAGCTATAACTTTTTTATTTTTTCGCTGATGATGCTGTATGGCAGCTCATTTTTTGCGGGACAAGATGACGCTTTCAGCGGTACCATGGATATTTATATGCATCTTTATGATCGCGCGTTATTGCACTTTTTGTTCGGCGGTATGATAATAAATCATTATTTTTTGCTTCGTTTTTTATTTTTATTTTTTAAGGGGTTCGCTTAAGGGGTTAACTATTGGGACAGTTTTATAGGGCGGGTCGTTATGGACGCGGCGATACCAAATATGTGTACTTTTATTGTTTTTTTTTTATTATTTCCAAACAATGAATTTATTGGGGAATATTTTTTTATTTTTTTTTATTTAGCGATTTTTTTAAAATTATTTTTACACTTTTTTTATTTTTTTTTAACTTTATTACAATGTCCCAGGGTGGACATAACTGTCCTGTGACAGATCGCTGATCTGTCACATCACAGATCACTGTGACAGATCAGCGATCTGTCACAGGCACTGCACAGGCTTCCTCATGCCTGCGCTTTGCAGGCACTGAGGAAGCCAGCTTCCTGCAGGCCCCCGGAGGTCCCCGTCGCCATATTGGATCCGGGGACCTGCAGGAAAGGAGGCCCCCGCAGCAGCGCTGCACATTTCGCTGCCGTGGGGGGCTCAGGGAAGCATGGAGGGAGCCCCCTCCCTGCCGATGCTTCCCTTTAACCCCCGGTACACTGCAATCGTGTTTGATCGCGGTGTGCAAGGGGTTAACGTGTCGGGGCGGTCCGTGACCGCCCCTGACACATTGTGCCGGGTGTCAGCTATGATAATTGGCTGACACTCGGCCGCGATCAGCGGTGCTCACCACGTGGGCGCCGCTGATCGCGATGACGTAATATTCCGTCCATGGTAATTAGGTCCATGGTCACATGGACGGAATATTACGTCAATTGTAGGTAAGGGGTTAAAGTCCACTTTGGCTCAACAATGATGGATGGTGCGATCGAACACTGATGTTTCTTGAGCTTGAAGTTCACCTTTAACCTGCTTAGAAGTTTTTCTGGGCTCTTTTGTTACCATTTGTATTATCCATCTCTTTGATTTGTCATCAATTTTCCTCCTGTGACCACCTCCAGGGAGGTTGGCTACAGTCCCATGGAGCTTAAATTTCTGAATAATTTGTGCAACTGTACTCACAGGAGACAGTATTATAACTTTTACCTTTAACATATTTGTCTATAATTTTCTTTCTAATCTCCTGAGACAACTCTTTCCTTCGCTTCCTCTGGTCCATGTTGAGTGTGATACACACCATGTCACCAAAAAGCACAGTGAGTATCTGTAGCCCTCTATACAGGCCCACTCACTGATTCCAAGATTGTAGACACCTGTGATGCTAATTAGTGGACACACCGTGATTTAACATGTCCCTTTTGCCACATTATTTTCAGGGGTACCATCATTTCTGTCCAGGCCTATTTCATGATTTTTATTTTTAAAAAAATTCTGTGGAAGCATGATTGAAAAGCAATGTCTGACTTTCATTTGTTCATTTTCATAAATTTTTGATTTATTATTACTTTTGTCAGATTCAAGTTATCTCTGTCACCATTGTGGGTTTTTCTGTCATTTAACGAGGGGTACCAACAATTTTGACCTCATATGTATATATCTGCAACTTTTGTACAGAGCTCTAAACTTCACACTTTTCTGCTGCTTTTCAAAAGACAAGTTTGGACCGCCACTGGGAATCTCAAGTCCAATAATTTTACAAAATGTCATCTATTTTTTTTCCTCCTGAGATGAGGCAATTAGCATCTGCCTCATTTAGTTCAAGAAGCAATTTCCTTAAATTCAGGGCTAAGTTTAACTCGGATCACATTCTGTAATGGTTAGTATAGACTTATTTTTTGTAGAGGTAAGTGAACAAATTTGAGAGGAACTGCATTTTACACAAATCTGCATTCATCAAATGCAAATTTTTGTGCACTTCCCTTCCAAATGGATTTTGCAATATCAGCAGCGGGTCGTCATTTTTTCTGCCATTAAATTCATGGAGATTAACTTTTCCATGAATCTAATTTTCAGGTAAATTTGACCGATCCTTTAATTTATAATTTCCTGTAAAAAATAATAGCTGCAGATATGAAGATATAGTAAGGTCTATACTTACCACAGATGGCATCTCTCCACCCTTCTAGGATCACTCCCTCCCCGGCACAGGCCCGTACGTAGGCTCCTAATGCTGCACATACACTGTCCTCACTCTTTTCATAGTTACAGCTGTCATACATACAGTTCTGTGGGGAGTCAATGACAAAACTGAATCAATTTAGACACTGTCACTAACATATTTGACTATACTGTACATAAACGACAATGTTTTGAATATTTATTAGTTTATTAGCCCGTTAGTGACCGAACCAATTTTCACCTTAATGACCAAGTCAAATTTTTGAATTTTCTCTATTGTCACTTTATGAGGTTATAGCTCTGGAACGCTTGAACAAATCCCACTGATTATGAGACTGTTCTTTCATTACATATTGTACTTCATGACAGTGGTAAAATTTCTTTGATATGACGCGTTTATTTGTCAAATATTGGAAATTTGGCAAAAAATTTGAAAAAAATTAATTCTTGTGCCCTTAAATCAGAGAGTTATGTGACACAAAATAGTTAATAAATAACATTTCCCACATTGTCTACTTTACATCAGCACAAAATTTGAGACATCATTTTTTTGTTAGGAAGTCATAAGGGTTAAAATCGACCAGCAATTTCTCATTTTTTAAAAAAAAAAATTTGCGATCCATTTTTTTAGGGACCACCTCACATTTAAAGTGACTTTGGGGGGCTTTTATGACAGAAAATACCCAAAAGTGACACTATTCTAAAAACTGCACCTTCAAGGTACTCAAAAACACATTCAAGAAGTGCATTAACCCTTCCAGTGCTTCACAGGGGCTAATTAAATGTGGAAGGAAACAATGAACATTTGACTTTCTTCACAAAAAATTTACATTAACTCCAAATTATTAGTTATTTTCACAAGGGTAACAGGAGAAAATAGACTCTAAATTTTGTTGTGCAATTTCCCCTGAGTATGCCAATACCCCATATGTGGGGGAAATCCATTGATTGAGCGCATGACAGGGGTCAGGAAGGAGCACAGTTTGACTTTTTGAGCGAAAAAACGCTGGAATCAAGAGCCAATGCCATGTCGTGTTTAGAGAGCCCATGATATTTGTAAACAGTGGAAACCCCCGACAAGTGACCCAATTTTGGAAACTAGACCCCTTAGGGAACTTATCTAGATATGTCATAAGCACCTTGAACCCCCAGGTGCTTCACAGAAGTTTTATAAGGTAGAGCCGTGAAAATAAAAAAATCACATTTTACCCACAAAAATGTACTTTTAGCCCCAAATTTTTTATTTTCACAAGGGTAACAGGAGAAAAAGGGCCAAGAAATTAGTTGCGTAGTTTCTGTTTGGGCTCACGGCAGAATTTTATGACATTGAGACATGGAAATATGAGATTTTAGTGGTAAAAATGTAATTTTTATGTTTGCTGCAAATTTGTCAGGTACACAAGGGTTAATAGGTGAAACTAGACCGCACAATTTCTCCCAAACGCAATGCTGCCCCATATGTTATCAGAAATTACTGTTAGGCCACATGTCATGGCTGAGAAGGAAGAAGCACAATTTGGCTTTTGGAGTACAACTTTTGCTAGAATAATTTGCGGGTGATATTTGCGGAGCCCAGAAGGTGACAGAACAGCAGAAAACCACCAAAACTGACCCCATTGTAGAAACAGCACCACTCAATGAATTAACCTACGGCTGCAATGACCATTTTATAACATCAATGCCGTGCTTTATTCTGGAGAATTGCAAATCTGCCAGTCAAGAACCCATACATTGCGCCTTCGTACAGTGTATATCCCCCATATATTGTGCCCAGCTTGTAATTATGGCGATATGCACCCGTAAATTAAGTGCATTCTCTCCACTACAATAATGCCAAACATGTGGCCTCTTACTGTGGTTTAGGCACAGTGGGGCTCAGAAGGGGGGCATTTGGATTTGGGAGCGCAGAATTCACTTGATTTTATTCGAGGGGGCGGGAGCCATGTCACTTTTCCAGAATCTTTTTTCTGCCAGTAACGTGGGAACCCCCCATAGTTCCAGTGACAGATGATAAACCTGAGTGGGAGCTGGTTTTGTGTGGAATAAATTTGGGTTTTTATTGGTAACATTTGTGGTATATAAAATATTTTCATCACTTCCAGTATAAGGCTGGATCACATTCTTGTGTTTTACGCTGAGCACTTAAGTGGGGGTTTCCGTGTAAATCCCACAAAACTGCGATTTAGATGAAGCCAGGGAGGCAGATGGAGACACTTCATACTTTGTTTGGCGTCTGCTCCGGCTGTCTCCATCTTTTTAGGTGTGCACAGATCTGTGGCCGCCCACACTTGTGTACTAAAAAAAATCTAAAATGATGGGACACCGCTGGAACACAAAAGTCCAGAGTGACTCAATTTGTGACATAAGTTTGTGCTTCTGTTGGGGTTTTGTCTGAATTGTGGTTTTGTGGAATTCACACGGAAACCCCAACATAAGCGCTCAGCAGAGTGTGCACGAAAAATGTGAGCCGAGCCTTATTCCTATTTTTGGGAGGTAGAATGAGCAAAAGAAAGCAGTACAAGAATAGTTCTTATTTTTACTTTTGCACTGTTCACCGTGTGGTGAACCATAAGTTATAAGGCAGATGTATTCTTCTGGTCGGTGTAATTGAAGCAATACCAGATTTAGATTTTTGTTTAGGTTTTGCTGATATAACATAATAAAAATGCTTTCTTTAATAAAAAGTGGGGCTTTTTTCGCCATATTCTGATAGCTGTAACTTTTTTTTTGACTAGCAGAGCTATTTGAGGGGTTATTTTATGCTGAACGAGTTGTGAATTTTTTTGGCACCAGTTTGGGGTACATAATATTTTTTACTCCCTTTTTATTCAAAATTTTCAGACACAGAATGAACAAAAACCTTCAATTCGGTTATTGCTTTCATTTTTTATCTTTTTGCGTTGTTCACCGTGCGATAAAAGTGATAAGACCGATTTATTTGTCGGGTCGGCACGATTACAGCTATACCGGATTTATCAAACCTACAAAAGCCACATGAGTTAAAAAAATGCCTAAATTTGGAAAAAACTCACTGTATAAATCATACAAAAACAGTTTTTTTGTGCAAAAATGTGTAAATATTTTTATTCATTAATAATTTCATTAAAACATGTAGTAATACAAAACAAGTGAGTACATATAAGGTGGAAGACTTAGCAGCAAGGCCACTCGACAAAATCAGTGACAGCAAATACCATGTTGTAAAATGGCCAAGAGGCAAAATCTAGCATGGGGATTAGAGTACAAGAAAATAGGGGTAATCTCTAAATCCTAAAGAGACACCAGTGCACATAAAGTTCCTTAGTCACATCAAATAGTATAAAAGCATCAAACACACTGGGAAAACATCCCTCAGCAGGCTAAAAACAAGTAACCTCCCTAACTACCCAATCTATCTCAGCTATGCCAAATGGTCACACCACCGGTGTAAGTGCAAGAAAGATATATTTCTTACCCAAGTGTGGGGTCGAGTGGCGCTGGCTCCGACCCGACGAGTTTCACTCTAAGGGCTTCCTCGAAATACATCTTTTTTGCACTTACACCGGTCGTGTGACCATTTGGCATAGCTGAGATAGATTGGATAGTTAGGGAGGTTACTTGTTTTTAGCCTGCTGAGGGATGTTTTCCCAATCTGTTTGATATGACGCTTTTATACTATTCGATGTGACTAAGGCACTTTATGTGCACAGGTGTCTCTTTAGGATTTAGGGATTGCCCCTATATTCGTGTACCCTAATCCCCATGCTAGACTTTACCTCTTGGCCATTTTACCACATGGTATTTGCTGTCACTGATTTTATTGAGTGGCTTTGCTGCTAAGTCTTCCACCTTATATGTACTCATTTGTTTTGTATCTATACATGTTTTAATGAAATTATTAATGAATAAAAATATTTACACATTTTTGCACAAAAAATCTGTTTTTGTATGATTTATACAATGAGTGTTTTCCAAATTTGGGCATTTTTTGAACTTAAGTGGCTTTTGTAGGTTTGATTTTAGGAAGGTGTTGCCTGATTATATATCCCTTTTGGACTTAATGTGATGATCAATTACAGGTATGATATCTTGCGCTAAAGTATACCGGATTTATATAGTTTTTTTATGATTTGCTATTTTTGCACGCTAAAAACAATATTTTAGCAAAATGAATTTGTTTTTGCATTGTCCTATTCTGAGAGCCGTTACTTTTTTATTTTTTTGTCGAATGAGCAATATTAGGGCTTGTTTTTTGTGGGACGGTTTGGTGTTTTCATTTTTATCACTTTTTTTGCATATGACTTTTTGATCGCTTTTTATTTACTTTTTTGTGAGTCACTATGATGAAAAACATTTTTCTCGTGTTTTTTATTTTTTTTTACGGCGTTTGCTAAACGGAATAAATAATATGCGCGTTTTACAGAGCAGTTCATTACGGATGCAGCAATACCAATTATGTGTACATTTTTTGTTCATTATTGTTTTATCAGAAAGGCTGAATTTTGAGTGGTGAAACCGATTTTGGTGATTTGTGTGCACATTTTTGAGTGTTTTTTTACTCTTTTACATATTTTATTTTACTTTTTTACACTTTTTCTCTGTGGGACATGTATGATTCTTACTTTGATCACTGCTCTCATACATGAGAGCATGAGAGCAGTCAGTGTCTCACTGACACTCACTGACTCAGCCAGTGAAACCCACTTTATTGCTGGATCTCTTATGGGCTACCTTATTCTGGTCATGACCTCCACGTACCCATAGTAACCATCAGGACCCGCGATTCTCATTGCGGGGGTCCGATGGTTACTAAGGGGGTATTGCAACCTCCTTGTAACAACTTAAATACATCTATTGTGATTGACAGCAGTATTTAAGGGGTTAATCTGCCCCGATTGGTTGAAAAAACAGTCGGGTCTGATATTGCAGGGTGTCAGCTGTCACATACAGTTGACACCCGCAGGAAACGCTGATCTTATTCTCTTATTCCTCAGTGCCATACTCATAAAGACCGCTGTTAAAAGGAGTATCGGTGGTCATTAAGGAGTTAATGCCCAATGCAGTGATCAAAAATTTTAAGACCATAGACAGAAATCAACAAAAGCAAAATCATATGGCAAGAAGGGGATAACAACATTTAAATACATAGTAAACTCAACCCAAAACTATTCTTCACTTACAGTTTTATATATTGTTGGATTCACAGTTGAATGACAAGGTGCAAATGGTCCATTGCCGTCCGAGAGCAGAGAACACCAGTGCTGGGCATACCTCTCTGCAGAAATCAAAATGACATTTAATCTATTTTTTAATGACGTTTCAAATATTTGTAAAATACATATAATGCTGAGAAGCAAGTAGTAACATGGGAATTAAAGAATGAGATCCGGTCATGGTAAATTCCTAGTCTACATTACCATTGTCCACGCTGAGTGAGCATGGATTCTCATAACTGTCCTTAACGTCAGCACAGTTTCCAAAACTCTTCCATGAGTTGGCAAAAGCAGAAGCTGTTCCTTCCAGAACACCACTGGCAGCTCGGAAATCATCACTCCGGATGTTGTTGAAATCTCCACAGAGACCTGTTGATCAGAGAGTAAGATTCCTGGTTAACGTACACAGGACCGACTTGTAGATTCGTACATGTTGCACTTGAGATGCATCAACCACACAAAGCCAAGGTTCAGCCCCATAATTTCTCCTATTAAAAACAAATGATCCGCCTAAATAATAATAATATTTTATTTACTAAACAAATCAAAGAAACATTCTTTTTTTAATCTAGTTTTAATTATAGTTTCATAGTTTTAAAGGTTGAATGTAGACATAAGTCCATTGAGGTCAACCTATGACTTATTGATCCAGAAAAAGTCAAAAACCCAATGAGTCAGACAGTAATAGCTTCATATTAAGGGAAAATTCCTTCCCGACTCCACATATGGCAATCAGACTAGCAACCTGGATCAATGTCCCATCACAGAATCTAGTGCCCATAACCTGTGATATTATATTTTTCAAGAGAGTCATCAAGGCCCTCTTTGCACTTTTGTAGTGAATAAACCATCACAACATCATATGGCAGAGAGTTCCATAGTCTCACTGCTCTTACAGTAGAGAATCTGTGTTTCTGATTATGATTAAACCTTCTTTCCGCTAGATGTAGAGGATGATAACTTGTCCCCATCATAGGTCGAGGTGTAAAAAGATCCTTAGGAAGATCTCTGTTTATATATTTGTAAATTGTAATAAGATCGCCCCTAAGCCTTCGTTTTTCCAAACTGAATAACCCTAAGTAAACTTTTTGATTACATATTTTTCATTTCATTTTGTATATGGTTATGGGAGCAGCCATCTTGCCTGAGTTACAGTTACAAGTATTTAGAGATATGATTTAGAGCTAGATGGACCATAGAAGACAATCATTTGGAGATGACTGTTTGGGACCAATTCATCACAGCTTTTACTCCTGAAATGAAACATAACAGCTGTCATGATCCAGGCCCGGTTTTTGTCTTGTCTCTCCCTTCCCGGTCTGGTCATGTCAGGGGTTAATTTTCCCTGCCTCGTTCCAGCATCAGGTCTACTATATCTCTGTGCTACTACCTGTGTTCAGTGCCAGTCATATTGCTTACCTTCGGCGTGTTTAGCTGGCGCTGATGAGTTTCCTGATCTGTCCTGCTGCGTTCATCTGACCCTACCCGTGTTTGTTGACCTATCTCCTAACTGACCCTGCTCCTTAGCTCCCTGTGTGTTTGAATATGACTTTAGCTCGTCCCTGACCTGATCCTGTCTCGCCCATCTGTTAGCTCAGCTATTGACCGGCACTGACCTTTTGCGCTCTTCTGACTCTGTATCTTGGATTTTCCCTTTGTACTACATTACTCTCTGGTATCGACTCGGCTCTCTGACTATTCTGCTGCCACCTAGTGGTTGCTTAACTGTATTTCTGCTTGTCTGCTTCATTGCAGGATATTCAGCTCATCCTCCACTATGCTGCCATCTAGTGGAGTTTATGTTACTCTGCAGTAACCCTCAATAATACAGCGTGACATTACTGTCATGATCCAGGCTGGGTTATGGCCAGGTAGCAGCACAGAGACATAGCAGACCAGACACAGGAACGAGACAGGGAAAATTAACCCCTGACATGACCAGACCTGGAAAGGAAAGACAAGACAAAAACCCAGCTTGGATCATGACAACAGCTTTGAAAAATTAGAAAATATTTGCCCAACATAGAGATGAGCATACAGTACATTTCGCAAATTTCCATGTTTTCATCCCAGCTTGAATCAGCTCTGCCAAAAAATGAGCATAGCTGGGGAAAGTGTCGTATGGCAGACATGTATGCATGGCATGTATGTATTGCAGACATTTGTATGGCAGTAACATTTCTGGCTCAGCGCACACCATTCAAAAGATGTGGAGAATTCATTAAGTGGTGTGTGCCTCTTAATGCATTCAGCGTCTTATACTGCAGTAAGACTGGCTTGGCGTGAGTGTGCGCTACACCAGTCTTGATGAATCGACCCCACTGACTCTTGAAAGAATTTTTAGGTATGCTGTATGATCTTTTCAGTGGTCAGTGTGCAGTGGTGAATATTATCTATATACTGTATAAATTCTAGTTATCTAGAGAAAAGTGATTGGGAGAACAGCAAGTGTCAGCCTACTATGAGAAAATTATTTCAAGTTTTTTTTTTACATAAAGAATGTGATATGGAAAAAAACACCCCAAAAAATCATAAAAATATAATTAAAATAAAAATGTAATGAAACCGGCCATTTCCAATTTATGATTGATGACACATTGCTTTAACATAATTTGGATTCTTAGTAATAGATAAGCTATAAACCTTAGATCTGTCTTAGGGGACTTAGAGGCAGAAGAGAAACAGGCGTCATTGCCATTATGAAAATTCAGTACAAAATTAAATCTTATGAAGATGAAGGAGGTGGACTGAGTAGAAAACTGACTCAAACTTATGGTGTCGCTGTCAGAGGCTACATCATCTGTGATGATGTGACATAAATTGCATTATGCCCTCCCAATCGATAAGCTTGTCAGAGGCAAAGGAGGCCAAATGTGACCTGCGTACTGTACTACCTGTACTATCGAAATGGTGGTAGATCACGGTGTTGCTTCAGCTAGGGGCTCCAACATTTTTAGCTGTGGTATATATTTTTTTCTCTCATGCTACAGCATCCATTGATAGTGTCACATTTTGTTCAACATACATTTTGGACACAAGTATAATTTTTTATTAGTTTACAAAATGCTATTACCACACTTAGCCAACCTTGGAAAAAAATTAAATTGCCAAGAAATGCTAAGCAAGTTTCATGTGACGAACAAATGGGCTAATTTTACACCACCCTGCCAGTAATATCGGTGTGGTATGTATGGGTCTTCAATTTGTCAATTTAAACAGGTGAGCCAAAAAATCTCATAACTTACTGTCATAATTTTCATTTTTTTTTGTAGAAAACATCACATTTTCACTTGCCTACAAACGACCATGTAGCAAGGTATACCAATCTAATCCTTATAAACAGGGAGGAAATGGTTGAGGAGGTAAAAGTGGCTGGGACCCTAGGAGGTAGCGCCCATGCTATTTTAGAATTTTGGATAACTAGAGGAGGAAGATCTGTGAAGGCTCAGATGTCAATGTTAGATTTCAGAAAGGCAGATTTTAAGGGATTCAGAAAGAGAATTGGAGGGATCCAATGGCTGGATATCCTTAAGGACAAAAATGTCCAGGAAGGATGGGAAATCTTGAAAAATGAAATTCTCAACGCACAATTGTTAACAATTCCGAAAAGAGGGAAGAATAGGAAGCGTTTAAGGAAACTAGGATGGATGAACACAGATCTTAAGCACATGCTAAAATGGAAGAAAGAAAGGTTTATAAAATGGAAAGAGTGAGGCATATCTAAAGAAGAATATAATGCTGTCTGTAGAACTTGCAGGGCACAAATCAGATTAACTAAAGCGGACAATGAATTGAGGCTTGCAAGAGACATCAAAAGCAATAATAAAGGATTTTGGGGATATGTCAAAAGTAAAAGAAAAGTCAAAGATGCTATAGGAGTTTTACAGGATGAAAATGATGAAATGGTAAGACAGGATGTTGAGAAGGCACAACTTTTAAATTCCTATTTTGCATCTGTTTTCTCTCAGAAAGGAAATGTAACATTGACTGTTCTTCACTGTCCTATTAAGGGAATAGAAGAATTCAGGATATCTATAAACAGAAAGATAGTGAGGAAACACTTAACTAACATAAATGAATTCAAGTCTCCAGGTCCAGATGAATTACACCCGAGAGTACTGAAGGAGATAGCAGAAGAAATTTTTGAACCCCTCTCCATAATCTTTGAAAATTCTTGGAAATCAGGAGGTCCCAGAAGACTGGAGAAGAGCAAATGTTGTTCCTATCTTCAAAAAGGGGAAGAAGGTGGACCCAGGCAACTATAGGCCGGTGAGTCTGACTTCTATACCAGGAAAGATCTTTGAACAAATTATTAAACAACATGTATGTAAGTACCTGGACAAGAATGAAGTGATTAAACAGAGTCAGCATGGGTTTCTAACTAATAAGTCATGTCAGACTAACTTAATTTCCTTCTATGACAGAATCACTGATTGGGTGGATCAGGGAAATGCTGTAGATATAGAATATCTTGACTTCAGAAAAGCATTTGACAAAGTATCTCCCACAATCCTTATTGAAAAAATAGCTAAGTATGAAATGGACAAGGCAACTGTTAGGTGGATTCATAACTGGCTTAGTGAACGGACCCAAAGAGTGGTCATAAATGGCTGCACATCCAGTTGGAAGAATGTCTCAAGTGGGTTATCAAAGGGCTCTGTCCTGGGCCCTGTATTGTTCAACATCTTTATCAACAATTTAGATGAAGGAATTGAGGGTAAGCTGATTAAATTTGCTGACGACACAAAGCTAGGAGGGATGGCTAATACTAGAGAAGAGAGAGAGTATTCAAAAAGATATAAATAAACTGGAACAGTGGTCAGCAACTAACAGAATGGTTTTTAACAGAGAAAAATGCAAAGTACTACATCTGGGCAATAAAAATGAAAAAAGCATATACAGAATAGGAGGAATAGGGCTAAGCAACAGCACATGTGAAAATGACTTGGGTATACCAATAGATCACAGACTGAATATAAGTCAACAGTGTGATGCAGCAGCAAAAAAGGCAAATGCAATTCTAGGATGTATTAACAGAAGCATACAGTCTAGATCATGTGAAGTCATTATTGCCCTCTACTCCACTTGGGTCAGACCTCATCTGGAATACTGTGTCCAGTTCTGGGCGTCACATTTTAAAAAAGACATCAACAAACTGGAGTAAGTTCAGAAAAGAGCGACCAGAATGTTGACCGGTCTGCAAACCCTGTCTTGTGAGGAAGGGTTGCAGGATTTGGGAATGTTTAGCTTGCAGAAGAGAAGACTGAGAGGAGACTTAATAGCTGTCAACAAATATCTCAAGGGCTATCACATTGTAGAAGGATCATCTTTATTCTCACTTGCACAAGTAAAGACTAGAATCAATGGGATGAAACTGAATGGGAGGAGACACAGATTAGATATTAGAAAAAACTTTTTGACAGTTAGAGTGATCAATGAGTGGAACAGGCTGCCACGAGTGGTGGTGAGCTCTCCTTCAGAAGAAGTCTTCAAACAGAGGCTGGGAAGCAGGGTAACCTGATCGCAGGGGAGCGCAAAGGAAAGGGAGAAGCTTGAAAGGTTTTCTTCTTTATTAAGTTCCACTACGCTTTCAACGAATAACCTCCGTCTTCATCAGGTGGCAAGTACAGGAAGTGGGGGAGAGGTAGCATAAAAAGGGCTGACAGCCAATCACAATTAAGGTGCAATCATTAGAGACACTTGAGTAGGAGGCATAATTAAAATAAAAGGAGGAAAAGAGCAATTACACGGGCATAATATAAAACACAATTACAACAATAAAATGAAGGGAAATATATAAGACAATATATAAAAATAAAATTATATTAAAATATACTAAAAAAGGGGTATCGTTAAATGGCTTTTTCAATAATAAGATATAATAAGATTTAACCCCTCAGGTGCTAAAGTGCCGAGTTTAAAAATCCAGTAGCTCTCTCTTCTTATTAAAGCTGCATAATGGTCCGGGGTCTCTGCTGTTGTCTGATCAATTATAGTGAGTTTTAAAGAAGTTAAGTCTTTGTTATGTGCTACAAGGAAATGTTTTGACAGACTATGCAATAGATATCCATTACGGATATTCTGGCGGTGTTTGTTCATCCTCGCATGCATAGTCTGTATTGTTCTCCCAACATATTGCAGCCCACAACCGCATTCAATCAGGTATACAACATAACAGGTCTGACAGTTCACACGGCAATTGATAGTGAAACTAGAACCCGTGGTGTGTGACCGAAAAACTAATGTTCCATTATTAATGGACATACAGCATAAACATTTGGCTGTTTTACATGAAAAGCAGCCTAGATTAGGAAGTGTCCAGGGATGAGAAGAAGTTAAGGGTCTACGAGTTGTGTTGCTGGGGGCAACAAGGTTGCAAAGGCTACGATTTTTTCTAAAAATGGTTCTTGATTGTGCAGGAATGTGCATTGATAAAACTGGATCTGCTCTTAAAATGAACCAATATTTTTTCAAAAGGTTGCGTACCACTCCATGCGATTGATTAAAAGTAGAGATAAGACTCCATTTCGTAAAATCAGGGGAATCATCAAGCCTACTTTTCCTATTTTTAATACGCTCAATGCAATCTTTTTGTGTAAGAGCTCTAGCTTTTGTAAATGCATCAGAGACCAATTCTTTGGGATACCCTTTGTTCTTAAAACAATTTTTCAAAATAACAGCTTCTCTAAGAAAATCTCTGTCTTTTGTGCAGTTTTTCCTTATCCTCCAGTACTGTCCGTAGGGGATGTTTGAAATCCACTTGGGGAGATGGCCGCTGCTAAAATTGAGGTAGCTATTTACATCAACCTTTTTGAAATGAGTGGAGGTTGAGAAACAACCAAATGAGTCAACTTGAATCATAAGATCTGGAAATTGGATTGTTGTGTTAGAAATATTGGCCGTAAATTTCAAACCCCAAGTATTGTTATTAAGAGATTGGACAAATTCTAGGGCCTCTGAATCGGAACCAGTCCAAATAAGAAAGAGATCATCAATGAAGTGGCGGTAAAGGGATATATTACCCGCTGCAAGAGGGGACTGCGCGATGAGGACTGACTCAAAGGCCCCCATATACAAGTTAGCATAACTGGGGGCGAATCTCATCCCCATCCCACAGCCTCTCACCTGGTGGTAGAAAGCCCCCTCAAAAGAGAAAACATTGTCAGTGAGAACAAATGTTATCGCTTTCTTGAGAAAGTTGATTTGTAAAGGAGGTAATTGGTCATCCTTCAACAAAAATTGAAGCACCGCTTCAAGGCCTAGTTCATGGGGGATGTTAGAATAGAGGGCTTGGACGTCCATAGTCAATAGATAACAATTGGGGGTACTAGGTAATGATAGTAGGAGATCAATTAGATGGGCTGAGTCCCTAAGGTAAGAATCAAGATTCAAAACATATTTTTGCAGAAATAAGTCCACATAGTGTGAAAGATTGCTTGTTACAGAGTCGATGCCTGAGATGATAGGGCGGCCAGGAGGGTTTATGGGGTCTTTGTCGATTTTGGGGAGAAAATAAAAAAAAGGAATTTTGTACCTAGAAATATTAAGGAATTTGAACTCCTTTTTGTTCAGGATTTCTAGGGACCAGGCATGTTTTATAAGCAGAATATACTGAGAGAAAATAGTGGATGAGATGTCAAACTCCAATTTAACGTAGTACTCTGGATCATTCAGGATTCTGAGTCCTTCATTAATATACCATTCCCTCTCCATAACAACAACCCCACCCCCCTTATCTGCATTCTTTATAGTAATGTTATTATTATTCCTTAAGGACAACCCCACCAAACAACCCCATCTGTCTGGGATGATTTAGCAAATCCTGCTTTGAGCAGGGGGTTGGACCAGATGGCCCAGGAGGTACGCTACAATTCTATGTTCCTTCCAGGAGGAAGGAACACTGTATAATAACAACAGTCCACAGTACAGTTGTGTGGTTTAAGGTTGTCAAATTAGAATTATAAAACAGATATGCAAAAAGTATGAATAATGTTCTAAATTATCTTTTTTAAACCCAGAATAATACTTAGGTTGCTGAGTACATGCATGGAAAAGAATTGCTAGGGCTGGCGGAACGCACCAAATTATAAAATAAAAGTAGGTGGGTTCGGAGCCCGGGGTCCACCGTGCAGAGGTGGTACACTGCTGCTAGGTAATGGCGGAAGAATAGAGCGACGTGAAAACAGTCACACGTGGGTTACGTCACCCAGTGTGAACAGGGGCGAACTCTGTTGACTCACAGAGCCGCACAGCCGCTGAACGTAAATACCGGTGCCTGTTTAGCTCACAGAGCATGGCCAAAAGCGCACAGAAAGCGGCCACAAAACTCTACCCCAAGGACACGGGGTTAGAGTTCCTCTAGGCCCTCTGAGCGCACGGCGTCGCTGCCGCGAACGCCGCTATAGACGCTGGCTACGGAGTGTGGAGCGCGTGCCCTGTGGCATGCCGAGTGACTGATGGAGACTAATGCCCAACTCCAACTCTGCCCTACCTACACCTAAGCCTGGGCGCTAGCAGGCTAGGCTGCACAACACATGCATACCAAGGGTAGGGGTTTCTTAATGAGTCATTCACCAGAGACATTCATACGTGCATACATCACTCACTCCACATAGTCTGTAAATACAGTCTATACTAGCGCATGGGCCAGCGGCCATGCAGACCTTTTATAGCCACGGGCGTCCGGGACCTTCCTGGCTTCTCGGATGGGCCAATCCGAACACGAGCAGGACCTGAGCACGTGACCCTCGATCTCCAATGGGAGATCACTCCATGAGCATGCTCAGTGGCCCGACATTCGGACTTAGTCCCTGGAGAATCTCGCTGCTGAGGAGCATGCATTGTTATTGCTGTGCCAGAGGTGGCAGCAGCAAGCAAACCCACGGAGTTGGCCTGTGCAAAGCGCCGGGACTGACGAATCTGCTGAGCAGGCTCCACTGTGGCTGAAGAAGAATGGGAGACCAAAGAGTGCAAGGCTCTGTATTCCTGCTGTGCAGTGGCAGGAACCCGACACCTGACAAGAACTTGAGGCATGGACAGTCGTATTTTTGTGCCAGATGCATGAATAAAATTGGACTAGTAGGAGTTAGGTCAAAAATGTACTTTTTTAAATATATTTTTAGCTTAAATTCTCCCCCCTTAACATTAATTTCATAACCATAAAAAACATCTTGCTTGGAAGGTACATACACAGAAGGTAATTTGCGGCAACAGCCAGTAGTATTGTTGTGGCTCCTACATTGTTAAATTCAACCAGTAGCACAGTTGCAAAACTTTATGTTTTTTGTATTCTATTTTATTCTTTTTTTTTACTTACCCCCTACTTGAGCAAAAATGCAACATCAGAACATCAGTTACAAAACTCTTAGATGCAATATTGAGAGGTAGTTACACGGGGTTCACAACCAGAATTGAACTTGTGACAACAGCATGCAAAATGATTGATATGTCGTACTATTAAAGCAAGTTTTCGAAAGTTAAATTGTGCCCATTCTGTAAAAGATTATATATATATATATATATATATATATATATATATATATATATATATATATATATATATCACCCTCCTCCGGGCCCTTACAAGCAAGGACAGGAAAATAGAGGCTAGGTAAATTCATGCTTCAAAAGCAAGCACCTGCAACAAAATGCCGTATTCGGGTGGCGTGTATGTGTCTAATATTGGACTATGACAACAATACAGTGTGCAAATATATACATATTTATACATATACTGTATATATTTTTATTTTTTTATAGCATGCACAATTTGTGAAGTAGTCTGTGTTAGGAGTGACGGAAGGCACTAAATAAAAATTATGAATAAAGTGCCTTCGCCACCCGGGGTCCACCATGCGGCAGATGGTAAGACCGCTGCTAGGAGATGACAGAATATAAGGCGGTAGAGTGCACGGGGTTAACGTCACCCTGGTGCACTAGGCATGCTCAGTTTAACTCACAGAGCTGCCAGGATAAACAGAAATGCAAAAGTGCTGAGTCTGTTTAACTCACAGAGGCTCAGCTACACAGACGCGGTAACTGGTCACAGGACTGGTGTGAGCTGACGGCATCAACTCTGTCTAGACCTACCGTATACGTCTGTGACAGAGACGTCGCAACTGCGAACGTACACTGTGCTGCTACAGCAGCGCGGCAGGAACGCAACCGCTAGGAAAACGCTGCTATAAGGCAAGCACAATATGGACGCTGGACTGCTGAGGCAGGGATGCAAATGGTGCGCTGGCGCAGTAACTGACTAAGACCGACACACTGTCACCATTCGTAATAACCAAGGGAAGGGGTTTCATAATAAGTCAGTCACCAGTCCATGCATCCATCACCATACACACACAGCATAATATGCTACACTAGCACATGGCGGAACGGTCATGCGCACTTTTTATAGCACACGGGACCTTCCGGAAATCTCCAGGAGTCCAGGAAGAGCCAATAGGATCCGGAGTGGGACCTGAGCACCTGACTCCCGAAGTCCAATAGGAACTCGTCCCGTGAGCATGCCCAATAGATGGAATAAAGGACTTAGCCTCTGGAGACAGTTGTTGTGAGACAATCTCCTCAGCAATCCCTTCTGCTGCAGCAGATGGGCAAAAGACTGCAGCATGTGAGAATCTGGGTTTCTGTATAGAAGTGTCAGAAGCCAGATTCCTAAGAGTCTGTTGTGTTTTACATTTCTGGATTATGGAGACTTTTTATTTCTCTTAAAAAAAAGAAAAAGCACACTTTCTATGACACACAAGCCTTGGTTTGGGGATTTTGGTTTATTAACAAAATTAGCACAGAGTGGAATAAACTGCCATTCTTGTTTGCATTTTGTAAAGACTGAAAAAAATTGCTTATTAAGCTAAAGTTACAGCAGTATATCACATATCAAACAATTTACGGCCACAGTAACTATGCAGATCCAGAATTTCTCTAAATCACTTGACTCTTCACAGACTCATACAACTATTCCCATTTTCAGAGTGTTTGACCACTGCTGTAGTACACCACAATCAGATCCATGTGTAATGAGCTGTGCAATCTGTCCTAACCCTAAGGTTTGGCTGGCCTTTATCTTTTCCAATCCCTGTGAAAGTCCCCCTTATTAGCTGCACAAGACTATGTGACATGATATCTGCAGTACATTAAGGAGAAGCCACCCGGCCAAGCCTGATGTTCTTTACCCTCTATCTGAATTTTCAGCAGTGTGTGAAATGGCACTGAGCATCTGTTCGCTGTTATAGCCAATCCTCACGAACCACAAAGTGAGGATCGGGGACCTACAAATTTCAATAAATTTGGCTCAAAGTTGATCCTTAGTCAATTGATATGTTCTACTTACCACATGCATTTCCCATGTACTCAGGGTCCAGGCTGACAGAGAGCTGCATCATTGGGTCGACCTGGATTCGCATTTGGATCCCGTTGAAACACTTAACTATCAAGTAAAAGGAAGAAGGCCGGAGCAGAGCAAATTTATCTGGAAAGAAAATAGAGGACGTAAGTTTGTGAAACAGACAAACTTCAAGGAATAATAAACAATGTACAATATACAGTCCGTTATCCCTACATCTGAAACATAATTAGGACAGGAAGACATATAACAAAAGTAAAGAACCTGATTGTCTTTAGGAACATGTCTGATTTCCATTCTTTAGGTGAGCAGATAAAGATCTATACTTATCATTTTAACATTAAATTAATGAATACTAATCAATGCAAGCATTAAATTACGGAGAATATACTGTACCTGTAAAAAGAGGAGTGGGGGTATATATACCGTTTAAAAAGACAGCCCCAGAGTATTTGACTGTGATAACCTGTAAGAAAAGTCATGTTAGTCTATACCCTGACACAAGCTTGAAAAAAAAAAATAAAAGTGAGGGAAAGATAGAGGCTTCTATGGACATTAGATAGCTGTCCGCCGAACAACCGATCGACTGATAGACATCTATCCATGCAGAAAAATGTTCAACTTGGACGAGTGATCCTATGTTCTCTGTCAGAGAGCTGCTGCTAGGCTTCCCTGGCAATAGCTTAGCTCTTGGAGAACAAAAGGATAGGTCATTATAAATTCAACGTGTTTGATCATTCTCTCCCCCAACATCATCTGTCGAAAGAGAGAAGGAATCCATGAATTTTAGATTGTTGGTAATCCGAGAAAATACCGATGGATTTGGCTGATTTTTAGTGTGCCCATGGGATCTTGAAAGTGGTCTTTTCTGCTTTATTGGGCAAGTCGGATAATTGAACCAAGAGGGTAAGTGCAGGGGCACAACTATTGTGGGTGCAGAGGTAGCAGTTGTTTGCTAGTTTTGATTATCATGAGGGACCAAAAGTTCCCTCCGTCACATAAGTAGACACTAGTATTAGAAATGGCACATGGTAGGCTGGTGGACTATATCAGATTTTGTACAGGGACCTGGGAGTTTTAAGTTACACCTCCGGGAATGTAAAATGTAAGCAAATACCAATTCTCACAGTTAATCCTTTCTCCAAGAAGAGGGTAACGCTTTTTAGGCAAGTCTCCGTGTGGGTGGTTCCACATTTTCTCAGTTCAACAACTATATTAAACATGTTTTCAACACAGTCCTGAAGAGGAAAAAAAATATTTAATCTACATACAACTAGTACCATATGAATCTTAGTTATGAGAGTTAAATTGGTTTGATTCAGATCTGCAAAAAAGACCTGTAGCAGCGATTCTTACAACGCCATCATTTTAGTTTCTCATGGAACTTAGTAAAATAATTTCAGATGACCACACATGGGTACGCTACCAATTGCAAGAACACCTCTAATTTAAGTATTTAGGATGTAAGTATGGGATGTATGTTAAATAATGTTGCTTCATTATTTTTATCTTGATGACCTATCCTTAGGTCATCAAAATCAATTTGATGGAGGTCCGACACCTGACATCCCCCCAACAATCAGCTGTTCTCAGTGCTGGCGGCAGCTGGATGTTGTTATGCTGTAGGACTGAGGGGAACCGGAAGTGAACCCGCAGGACCGCGACGACGAACCTCCTTGAGGCGAGCTGGCCAAGTGGACCACCCCCTATACAGGAAGCGTCTGGGGCAAGCCTCAGAGAGACTATCGCCGCGGAAGCTGATACCCGGGGACACAGTAGGGAGAGACCAGGGATAGCCACAAGGGTTACGCTAGGCAGGTACAGGTCCAGGTAGACAGAGGTAGGCCCTGCGGCGGCAGGCTGGAGACCGGAGGCGAAGCAGACACTAGGGAAAAAACAGAGGGAGCAATCACAAGAGGACACTGGGACCCAGAGAAAGCAGGACAGAGCGCTAGGCTGGAGAAGTGCAGAGCAGAGTGGACCTGAATAAGAAGAGCTAGGCACAATGGATAGTCAGGCACCGGGCAGGAGGCGAGACTGCCAGATATAGGGCTGCAGGCAGCGCTTCCGGGTCAGGAGGGGCCAGGAGGTGGAGCAGTGGAAACAGAATACTAGCGTGCAGTGCGCAGGCGCACCCGACGGGCATGGAAGGCCGGCAGCGGCGGTGGAGGAGAGGATGCAGGACGATGCGTGCGCCCTCCGGGAGCGCGCTGGGAGAGGCGAGCGAGCCGGCGCTCGGGAGGCGGGGCAGAGGACGCGGCCACGAGCGGCACAGCGGGAGCAGCGAGGAGCGTGGCAGCGGGTGATGTAACAGTACCCCCCTCTTTACGCCCCCTCTTTTTGAGACTGGCAAGGAACCTGGCTAGAATGCGGGGGGCCTGGATGTTTTGCCGGGGTTCCCAAGACCTCTCCTCGGGACCAAAACCTTTCCAATCAACTAAGAAGAGGGTCTTCCCTCTACATCTCTTTACGGCCAGGATGTCCTGGACCTCAAAGACATCCTGGCCAGAGACTGGCTGGGGAGAGTGACCAACAGAGGCATGAAACTGGTTAAAAATGACAGGTTTCAGGAGGGACACGTGAAAAGAATTAGGGATTCGCAGCGAGGCGGGGAGTTTTAGTTTGTAGGCAACGTTATTAATGCGGGCCATGACCTCAAAAGGCCCGATATACCGAGGACATAGCTTATATGAGGGGACTTTGAGGCGAACAAACTTGGAGGACAGCCACACTTTATCTCCGGGATGGTACAACGGAGAATCCAGACGCCTTTTGTCTGCGTGTCTCTTCATTCTATCCTGCGCTAGCTCGAGTGCAGACTTGGTTTCCTGCCAGACCCTGGAGAACTTCTCGGTCAGAAGGTCGGCTGCCGGCACACCCGAGGCAGGGGGTACCGGCAGAGGTACACTGGGATGTTGCCCGTAGACGATGAAGAAAGGAGACTTAGACGAAGACTCATTGATGTGGTTGTTGTAGGCAAATTCGGCCCACGGGAGCAGGTGGGACCAGTCGTTGTGGTGGGCGTTGGAGAAGTGGCGAAGATAGGTTATCAAAATTTGGTTCGTGCGCTCAGCCTGACCATTAGTTTGGGGATGGTAGGCTGAGGAGAAGTCCATAGTGACATCCATGCGTTTACACAGGGCTCGCCAGAAGTGTGAGGTGAACTGAACTCCTCTATCCGAAACGATATGTTGAGGAAAACCGTGAATCCGGAAGACATGGGAAATGAAAATTCTCGCCAGTTCAGGAGCGGAGGGCAACCCAGGCAGGGAGATGAAATGTGCCATTTTGGAAAATCGATCTACAACCACGAGGATGACTGTGTGACCCGAAGACCGAGGTAGATCGGTAATAAAATCCAATGCAATGTGCTGCCAGGGAGCCAAAGGAACCGGGAGCGGGTGGAGAAGACCAGCGGGTAGGTGCCGGGGAACCTTATTCTTGGCACAAGACGGACAAGAGGCGACAAAACTTCGGATATCTTGAGCAAGAGAGGGCCACCAATAATAACGAGAGATGAAGGAGAGGGTTTTCTTGAGACCACTGTGACCAGCTAGTTTGGAGGCATGACCCCACTGTAAGACTCGCCTCCTATTGTTCTCTTGAACAAACGTCTTACCCGGAGGCAATGAAGTCAGGTTTACAGGAGCAACCACCATGACCTTGCTAGGATCCACGATGTGCGAAGGCTCTTCCTCACAGTCGGTAACCAAAAAGGATCTGGATAGGGCATCTGCCTTGAGGTTCTTATTGCCGGGGCGAGAATGGAGTTCGAAATCGAACCGAGCGAAGAACAGAGACCACCTGGCTTGACGGGGATTGAGTCTTTGCGCCGTCCGGATGTACGCCAGGTTCTTGTGGTCAGTGTAGATCCTGACGGGGTGGACCGCTCCCTCGAGGAGGTACCGCCATTCCTCCAAGGCCAACTTGATGGCGAGCAGTTCTCTATCACCAATGGTATAGTTTCTCTCCGGGGTGGAGAACGATTTTGAAAAGAAGCCACAGGTGACCAGTCGTCCAGAGGGCGCAGTCTGGGAAAGTACTGCACCGGCTCCGATGGCAGAGGCATCTACCTCCAGGGTGAAGGGTTTGTTGGCCTCTGGGTGATGGAGTACGGGAGCCGTTGCAAAAGCTTGTTTCAGGGAGTGGAATGCGTCTTCGGCCTCAGGTGACCAGAAGTGGGGATTAGCCCCCTTACGGATCAGAGCGGAGATAGGGCTGGTCAGGGAGGAAAAGTGTGGAATAAACTGCCGGTAATAATTGGCGAACCCCAGGAATCGTTGGATGGCCTTCACTCCCTGGGGACGCGGCCAGTTTAGTACGGCCGACAATTTACCCGGATCCATCCGTAGACCAGTATTAGAAATGATGTAGCCCAAAAACGGTAGAGAAGACTGTTCAAAGGCGCATTTTTCAAGTTTGGCATAGAGACGATGCTCCCTCAGGCGCGACAAGACTTGACGGACGTCCTTTCTGTGAGTAGACAGGTCCAAGGAAAATACCAGAATATCATCCAGGTACACCACCACACAAGAATAGAGAAGGTCTCGGAAAACATCATTGACAAATTCTTGAAAGACGGCGGGTGCGTTGCATAAACCAAAAGGCATAACCAGATATTCATAGTGGCCATCGCGAGTGTTGAAAGCCGTTTTCCACTCATCTCCGGGACGGATGCGGATTAGGTTGTAGGCTCCCCGCAAATCCAATTCGGTAAAGATTTGCGCCCCTCGGAGACGATCAAATAGCTCCGGGATGAGAGGAAGCGGATATTTGTTTTTAATTGTAATATCGTTGAGTCCCCGATAGTCAATGCAGGGACGAAGGGTTCCGTCCTTCTTCTTGACGAAGAAAAAACCCGCACCCGCGGGCGAGGAAGACGGGCGAATGAAGCCTTTGGCCAAGTTTTCTTGAACATATTCGGACATGGCTTGGGTCTCTGACGGCGACAGAGGATAAATCCGACCTCGGGGAGGAGTAGAGTCGGGAACGAGATCGATGGGACAGTCGTAGGAACGGTGAGGGGGCAGAGTCTCTGCCTCTTTCTTACTGAAGACATCCGCATAGGCCCAATAGGCCGAAGGTAAATCTGGGGATACCGATGCAGGCCGAGAGGAGCTTCTTGGCTGGACGGAAAGCAAACACCCTCTGTGACAGAACTGTCCCCACCGTACGACGTCACCAGACCGCCAGTCCAAGGTTGGCTCGTGTTTCCTTAGCCAAGGAAGACCCAACAGGATAGTGTGTGATAGGGTCGGCAGCACATAGAAGGCAATCTTCTCTAGATGCAAGGCTCCGATCTGAAGGTCCAATTCTTCGGTGACCTGTGTAACGGACACCCGCAGGGGTTGACCGTCAACCGACGCAATCTGCCGAGGAGTCTCCAGGGATCTGACCGGAATACGAAGCCTCCTGACTGCCTCAGGCTGAATAAAATTTCCAGCCGCACCTGAATCTATGTAAGCCCACTCGGAGAAACGTTTGGAACCTAGGTGCAAGAGAACAGAAAGAGTCAAGGGTAGAGAGGAGTCATTGGTACCTAGGGAGGCCTCTCTTACCTGTCCTAGGTGGAGGCGTTTCCCGGACGCACAGGGCAGGAACGCAAGAAGTGTGATGCACTCCCACAATACAGACAAAGACCCTGAGTGAACCTCTCCTGTCGGCGTTGCTCCACTGGCTTGAGGCGATCTACTTGCATGGGTTCAGGTGCGGGAGATGCTGACGCCAGAGCAGGGCGAGAACGAGGTGGGCTGCGGGCAGCGGTTGGAACATGAGGAAATCTCCTATCCCTGGCGACCTCTCGAGAACGCTCCTGGAAGCGCAAGTCGATACGGATAGCCAGGGAAATTAGATCCTCCAACGAGGTTGGAGTGTCCCGTCCAGCTAATTCGTCTTTAATTCGACCTGAGAGGCCCCGCCAAAAAGCTCCTACCAAGGCCTCATTGTTCCATCCAACCTCGGAGGCCAGGGTACGGAAGCGAATGGCGTATTGGCCCACGGAGAGCGTGCCCTGTTGCAGGTTAAAAAGTGACTCGGTAGCAGAGGCTACGCGACCCGGCTCGTCGAACACCTTGCGAAAAGAGTCGAGGAAGGTGGAGAGTTGGGAGACCAAGGGGTCATCACGCTCCCAAAGGGGGTTTACCCAGGCTAAAGCCTCACCCTCCAAATGGGACACGACAAAGGCCACCTTGGCTCTGTCGGTGGGGTACTGTTGAGGCAATAGCTCGAAATGGAGCTGACACTGATTTAAAAAACCCCTGCACGACTTAGAATCGCCACTATAACGCGGGGGTTTTGCCAAACGGGGCGGCGGATGGGATACCGCCGCCTGGGCTGGGGTCGAGGCCACTGATTGCAGGGCAAGGAGACGATTGTCTATGGAAGCCATATAATTCAATATATGGGCCTGGGTATCTCGCTGCTGAGCCAGCTCCTGTTGGAGACTGCCCAGCTGGGAGGCGGTCCCAGGATCAGAGGCCTGTAGAGATGACAAGCGGGACTCCATGGACTTAAGAAAAGACATTATCCTAGCCTGATTCTCCCTTAGGAATAGGAGCTCTTTTTGGGTTGGGGTCGGGGCACCAGCGGGGTCCATGGCCTGACTATACTGTTATGCTGTAGGACTGAGGGGAACCGGAAGTGAACCCGCAGGACCGCGACGACGAACCTCCTTGAGGCGAGCTGGCCAAGTGGACCACCCCCTATACAGGGAGCGTCTGGGGCAAGCCTCAGAGAGACTATCGCCGCGGAAGCTGATACCCGGGGACACAGTAGGGAGAGACCAGGGATAGCCACAAGGGTTACGCTAGGCAGGTACGGGTCCAGGTAGACAGAGGTAGGCCCTGCGGCGGCAGGCTGGAGACCGGAGGCGAAGCAGACACTAGGGAAAAAACAGAGGGAGCAATCACAAGAGGACACTGGGACCCAGAGAAAGCAGGACAGAGCGCTAGGCTGGAGAAGTGCAGAGCAGAGTGGACCTGAATAAGCAGAGCTAGGCACAATGGATAGTCAGGCACCGGGCAGGAGGCGAGACTGCCAGATATAGGGCTGCAGGCAGCGCTTCCGGGTCAGGAGGGGCCAGGAGGTGGAGCAGTGGAAACAGAATACTAGCGCGCAGTGCGCAGGCGCACCCGACGGGCACGGAAGGCCGGCAGCGGCGGTGGAGGAGAGGACGCAGGACGATGCGTGCGCCCTCCGGGAGCGCGCCGGGAGAGGCGAGCGAGCCGGCGCTCGGGAGGCGGGGCAGAGGACGTGGCCACGAGCGGCACAGCGGGAGCAGTGAGGAGCGTGGCAGCGGGTGATGTAACAGATGTTACCAGTTGTGAAGTTGAACAGCATTACTTTGTCAAGTGTGTATTGGCCACTGACGGGTACTGCAAATCTGCCCCTATTCGAAGGAATACGAAAGGATCTGCAGAGTCTCTCTGGGGCTGCTACATAGTTGATGGTTCTGTACAGATCAACTCTGCAACTGGTAACATTCAGTCACTGCCAGCACTGAGATCAGCTGACGAGTGGAGGAGCAGGGTATCAAACTCCTACTGATCTGATATTTATGATCTATTCGGGGGATTGGTCGTCAATACAACAGTAGTTGAGCAAAATGTCTTGAGAAATGTGAAACAAATATTCTTGGTAATAAATTTAGGTGGGATAATAGTTTGAAAAATCATGCACCTCCTAAGCAATTGGTGGAACATTAAGAGGTACGCAATCGTTTCAAATGTTACCTAAGTATGGTATAACATCTCTGCTTGCTGTTTTTGTCATCTACTGCTTTCCAATTTATTGGTATAATGTCTATATCTGCTGAATCTCTGCTATAAGTCATCTGTTACATTGTATCCAATACTCACTGTTGTATGTCCATCCTTAGGTCACTGTAAATCTTATCTGGTGAAAGGTGTTAAAGCATGTAAATATAGTCAGGCCTAGTGTTAGGTCTGGCCATCTTTGATCATCTATCCACTCCCTAGTGTGATGACCAGCTGCTAATTTATCTTAAACCAGCTCCCACAATCCCTCTCACCTGACCCTCTAGCCAGCCTATTAATTTAAAAACATCCTAAGGGGTGCACATGTGTGGAGTGTATGCATGTGTCCCCTTCAACAAAGTATCCTCATAGCTAAGTATTCAGAAGCAGCAGCTAATTCAATGGCAGTTAGTCAGGGCAGGAGTCAGGTAACCAAAACATTGTACTCCTTTTTAGCCATGTGCTTTATTTCTACGTCTATCTTCCTGTGTGCCTTTGTCATCCACATTCACCTTCCCTCTCCATCACCACTCATCCACATCAGCTCCTCTCTCCTTCCCTATCCCATGTACAGCTTCCATGCAATTTTACCTTTCTGAAAAATCTCAGTCCATCTTACCCAAAGATATTGCATATTAAACCATGTCATAAATCCAAGAGCTACTTGCTCTTTCTCTTTCTACTGCTACTTATTTCAGGGGATTTCACCCCCAACCCCGGTCCACAATCATCCAACTTCAATCCCTCGCCCACCTCACAGCGAAACCTTACTAACATTAATTGTACTCTATCTCCTTCTTTTAATTGTGCACTCTGGAATCCACTGCCTATGTGCAACAAGCTTCCTTTCCTGCACAACTACTTTCTGAACAACTCTATTAATATGTTTGTCTTCACTGAAACCTGGATTCAGGATTCTGACACAGTCTCCCCTGTTGCTATTTCCCAAACACTGTCAAACCGACTTGGTGGAGGAGTCAGCATACTCTTATCCCCACAATGCACTTTCCAGGTCATCCCCCCAGTTCCAGCACTCTCATTCCCTTCTTTTGAGATTCACACCATCAGGCTCTTCCATTCCCACTCCCTCAGAGTAGCGATCATACACCGCCCCCAGGCTCACCCACCCAGTTCCTTGATCATTTCTCTGCCTGGCTGCCATTCTTCATGTCCTCTGAATTATCAACCCTGATCCTGGGAGACATCAACATCCCCATAAACAGCCTCACTTCCCCATCTGCATTCCAGCTTCTATCACTAACCATTTCTCATGGTCTCTCACAGCTCTCAACCTCTGAGACACACAAAGACGGTAACACCCTTGATCTGGTCTTTGTTCGTCTCTGTTCAATCTCCTACCTATATAACTCACCTCTTCCCCTCTCTGACCACAACATTCTCTATTTCATGCTCATAAATCCTCGCCAACCTCAGCACACTCCTACCTGTCACACATTCAGAAATCTACAAGCTTTTAACCCTCATACACTTGCAGACTCCCTAAACTCATCATTGTCCCCAATCTTCTCTTTTTCCTGTCCTGATCTGGCTGTACATAACTACAATGACACTCTCAGAAGCACCCTGGACCGAGTAGCAGTCCTCACCCTCAGAACTTCCAAACACAAAGTAAAACAGTAATGGGTCACATCGCAAACTAGATTGCTGAATGCATATAGAAGAAAAACTTGCCCACCAGAAAACTTTATCCATTACAAATTTATGCTAAGAACTTATAACTCTGCCCTTCACCTTGCCAAACAGATTTACTTCACAACCCTAATCTCCACACTATCCAACAACCCAAAAAACTTTTCAACACCTTTCACTCCCTCCTCAGTCTAAAAGCACTGGCCCCTATCACAAACATTTGTGCTGATGATCTGGCCTCACACTTTACAGAGAAAATAGAAAATATCCATCAGGAAATCCGCTCCCAGCCACCAAGTGCCTTGACTCCCATCCCTCCCTGCATCTCCTCTGGCTCACTCTCCACATTTGATCCCATCACAAAAAAAGTCTCCAAGCTCCTCTCTTCTTCACATCCTACTACATGCACTACTGACCACATTCCCTCACATCTCCTTCAGTCTCTCTCTTCAGTCGTCACTACCCACCTAAATAAAATCTTCAATCTCTCCCTCTTCTCTGTTATTTTCCCATCCTCCTTCAAACACTCTATCATTACTTCATTATTAACCCCTTAACCCCCAAGGGTGGTTTGCACGTTCATTACCCGGCCAATTTTTACAATTCTGACCACTGTCCCTTTATGAGGTAATAACTCTGAAACGCTTCCATGGATCCCGGTGATTCTGACATTGTTTTCTCGTGACATATTGTTCTTCATGTTAGTGGTAAAATTTAATTCAAATAACTTGCGTTTATTTGTGAAAAAAACAGAAATTTGGCAAAAATTTTTAAATTTTTGCAATTTTCCAATTTTGAATTTTTATGCCCTTAAATCACAGAGATACGGCACACAAAAAACTTAATAAGTAACATTTTCCACATGTTTATTTTACATCAGCACAATTTTGGAACCAAAATTTTTTTTGTTAGGAAGTTATAAGGGTTAAAAGTTGACCAGCGATTTCTCATTTTTGCAACACCATTTTATTTTTACGGACCACATCACATTTGAAGCCACTTTGAGGGGTCTATATGATAGAAAATACCCAAAAGTGACACCATTCTAAAAACTGCACCCCTTAAGGTGCTCAAAACCACATTCAAGAAGTTTATTAACCCTTCAGGTGCGTCACAGGAATTTTTTGAATATTTAAAAAAAAATGAACATTTAACTTTTTTTCACAAAAAGAATACTTCAGATTTAATTTTCTTTTTTACCAAGGGTAACAGGAGAAATTGGACTGCAGAAGTTATTGTGCAGTTTGTCCTGAGTACGCTGATACCTGATATGTGGGGGGAACCACTGTTTCGGCGCATGACAGAGCTCAGAAGGGAAGGAGCGCTGTTTGACTTTTTCAATGCAAAATTAGCTGGAATTCAGATCAGACGCCATGTCACGTTAGGAGAGCCCCTGATGTACCTAAACAGTGGAAACCCCCCACAAGTGACCCCATTTTGGAAACTAGACCCCCCAAGGAACTTGTCTAGATATGTGGTGAGAACTTTGAACTCACAAGGGCTTCACGGAAGTTTATTACGTACAGCCGTACAATTAAAAAATCATATTTTTTCCACAAAAATGATCTTTTCATCCCCAATTTTTATTTTTCCAAGGGTAACAGGACCCTAAAAGTTATTGTGCAATTTGTCCTGAGTACGCTCATACCCCATATGTGGGTGTAAACGACTATTTGGGCGCATGGCAGAGCTCAGAGGGAAGCAGCACCATTTGACTATTTTGGCTGGAATTGAGATCAGACACCATGTCGCGATTGGAAAACACCTGATGTACCAAAACAGTGGAAACCCCCCACAAATGACACCATTTTGGAAACTAGACCCCCCAGGAACTTATATAGATGTGTGATGAGAACTTTGAACCCCAAAGGGCTTCACAGAAGTTTATAACGTACAGCCGTACAATTAAAAAATCATATTTTTTCCACAAAAATGATCTTTTCACCCCCAATTTTTATTTTTCCAAGGGTAACAGGACCCTAACAGTTATTGTGCAATTTGTCCTGAGTACGCCCATACCCCATATGTGGGTGTAAACGACTATTTGGGCGCATGGCAGAGCTCGGAAGGGAAGCAGCGCCATTTGACGTTTTTGGCTGGAATTGAGATCGGACACCATGTCGCGTTTGGAAGCCCCTGATGCACCAAAACAGTGAAAACCTCCAACAAATGACACCATTTTGGAAACTAGACCCCCAAAGGAACTGATCTAGATGTGTGGTGAGCACTTTGAACCCCCCAGTGCTTCACAGAAGTTTATAATGACCGGGCGTGAAAATAAAAAAAATCGTATTTTTTTCAACAAACCTGATCATTTAGTCCCCAATTTTTTTATTTTCCCAAGGGTAACAGGAGAATTGGACCCCAAAAGTTGTTGTCCAATTTGTCCTGAGTACGCTGATACCTTATATGTGGGAGAAAACTACTGTATGGGCACACGTCGGGGCTCGGAAGTAGTGACGTTTTGGAATGCAGACTTTGATGGAATGGTCAGCGGGTGTCATGTGTGTTTGGAGAACCCCTGATGTACATAAACTATTGAAACTCCCCACAAGTGACCCCATTTTGGAAACTAGATCCCCCACGGAACTTATCTAGATGTGTGGTGAGCACTTTGAACCCCCAAGTGCTTCACAGAAGTTTATAACGCCTGGGCATGAAAATAAAAAAATCATTTTTTTCCACAAAAATGATATTTTCGCCCCCAATTTTTTATTTTCCTAAGGGTAACAGGAGAAATTGGACCCCAAAAGTTTTTTTTTCAATTTGTCCTGAGTACACTGATACCCCATATGTGGGGGTAAAACACTGTTTGGGCGCATGGCAGAGCTTGGAAGGGAAGGAGCGCTGTTTGACTTTTTCAACGCAGAATTGGCTGGAATTGAGATCAGATGCCATGTTGTGTTTGGAGAGCACCTGATGTGCCCAAACAGTGGAAACCCCCCAATTATAACTCCAACCCTAACCCCAACACACCCCTAACCCTTATCTCAGCCCTAACCCTAGCCCTAACCCTAATGGGAAAATGGAAATAAATACATTTTCTTTTAATTTTATTATTTTTCCCTAACTAAGGGGGTGATAACGGGGGGTTTGATTTACTATTTATAGCGGGTTTTTATTTTTGGCAGCTGTCACACGCTAAAAGACGCTTTTTATTGTAAAAATAGCTTTTGCATCACCACATATTGAGAGCTATAATTTTTCCATATTTTGACCCACCGAGTCATGTGAGGTCTTATTTTTTGCGGGACAAGTTGACGTTTTTATTGGTATCATTTTCGAGCACGTGAAATCTTTTGATCGCTTTTTATTCCGATTTTTGGGATGCAGAATGAACAAAAACCAGCATTTCATGAATTTCTTTTGGGGGGTGCGTTTACACCGTTCCGTGTGCGGTAAAATTGATAAAGCGGTTTTATTCTTCGGGTCAGTATGGTTACAGCGATACCTCATTTAGGTCTTTTTTTATGTTTTGGCACTTTTATGCAATGAAAGCTATTTTATATAAAAAATAATTATTTTTGCATCGCTTTATTCTGCGAGGTATAGCTTTTTTATTTTTTTGCTGATGATGCTGTATGGTGGCTCATTTTTTGCGGGACAAGATGTCGTTTTCAGCGGTACCATGGATATTTATATGCGTCTTTTTGATTGCGCGTTAATGCACTTTTTGTTTGGCGGTATGATAATAAATCATTATTTTTTGCTTAGTTTTTTATTTTTATTTTTTAAGGGGTTCGCTAAAGGGGTTAACTAGTGGGACAGTTTTATAGGGTGGGTCGTTACGGACGTGGTGATACCAAATGTGTGTACTTTTATTGTTTTTTTTCATTTCCAAAAAATGAATTTATTAGGGAATTTTTTTTTTTTTTAATTTATTTAGCGATTTTTTTTTTAAATTATTTTTACACCTTTTTTTTTTTTTTAAACTTTATTACATTGTCCCAGGGGTGACATAGCTGCCATGTGACAGATCGCTGATCTGTCACATCATAGATCACTGTGACAGATCAGCGATCTGTCACAGGCACTGCACAGGCGTCAGGACTCTAATGTCAGGACCCGGTCGGCGTCGGCAAACTGCCACGCCGAGCAGGGTGACTTACCCACACTATGGGAGAGAGCGGGGTCCAATACAGTAGTGACGGTTTAAGCAGACAGGACCTGCGGCACTGAAAATAGTAAGGAGTCCCAGGACCTAGATCATGTGACTGCAGGGGGCGGGGCTTAGCATCCTACTGCTGCAGATGATATAATGTACCTACTGCAGGGAAACTGTAGAAGAGAAGAGGAAAACGCTGGTCAGACAAGCGAGGGTTCATACATGGAGAGGGCTGTTCGGTACCAGAGGGACGAGCAAAGAATAGTCAAGTCACAGGCAGATGGTCATACACAGAGAGGTAGCGCAGTACAAGAGGGACAGGCAGAACTCGTAACAGGGACAGAACCGGATCAAGACCAAACAAGCAAGCAAGATATCAGGCATAAGGCACACGTACGCACGAGGTCAACTAACTCAGCCGAGGGCAGGAGTATAACTGACACCGGACCTAGGTCAAGTGAGCATTAAATAGCCGCCCTCTGCCAGAGAGAGGCAAAACAATTAACCCCTATCTGACCAGGACTGGCCAAAGACAAAGCCCATCCTGGATCATGACAACAGGCTTTCCTCATGCCTGCGCTTTGCAGGCACTGAGGAAGCCAGCTCCCTGCAGGCCCCGAAGGTCCTCGTCGCCATCTTGGATTCGGGGACCTGCAGGGATGGAGCCCCCGCAGCAGCGCTGCACATTGCGCTGCTGTGGGGGGCTCAGGGAAGCACGGAGGGAGCCCAGTCCCTGTCGATGCTTCCCTTTAACTAAGTTAATTAAGTCCCAGGGCACATGGACGGGATAGTACGTTACATGACAGAAAGGGGTTAGAAAAACCCCTCTCTCGATCCATCCTGCACAAATAACTACAGACCAGTCTCCAATCTCCCCTTCATCTCTAAACTCTTGGAGCGCCTGGTCTATTCCGCCTTAACTGTTACCTCTCCACTCACTCTCTCCTAGAGCCATCTCAGTCCAGCTTTCATCCCCTAAATTCTACAGAAACTGCACTCATCAAAGTGACCAATGACCTTTTGACAGCAAAACGTAACAGTGACCACTCGCTGCTCATTCGTTTTGACTTCTCTGCAGCTTCTGACACTGTTGACCACCACCTTCCACTCTCTATGCTCCAATCAATAGGCATATTAAGGACACTGCTCTCTTGGTTCACTTGCTATCTTTCTGACTACTCTTTCAGTGTATCGTTTGCTGGCTCCACTTATTCTCCTCTTCCTCTCATTGTTGGGGTCCCTCAGGGCTCAGTCCTAGGCCCTCTCCTCTTCTCTCTCTACATGGTCCCAATCATAGAGACCATCAGAAGATTTAGCTTTCAGTACCATCTTTATGCTGATGACACATAACTTTACACGTCTTCCCCTGACCTTATTCCCGCTGTACCACAAAACACCACTGACTGTCTTTCCGCAGTTTTCAACATCATGTCCACTCTCTATCTGAAACTCAACCTTTCCAAAACTGAATTTCTTCTCCTCCGTCTGTCTACTCACCTCCCTAAATCTGACATTTCCCTCTCCGTGGGTGGCACCATAAAAACAATTAGGAAGCAGGCGCGCTGTCTGGGTATTATGTTTATAACAAGAAAACTGACTGAAACACCAAGAACTAGTCTGAACAAGTGCATACCAAAAAAACTGCCATTTTGCTGTTCGCGTTTCACATCTTTCACATTGACTTGCTTTAACATGTTTGAGTGCAACCATTTTCCTATTTCGATATGTTGGGTTTTATGTTTGACACTAATCTTTCCTTCACCTTCTATATATAATCTCTTGCCCGTTTTTGTCGCTTGCACATGAAGAATATCGCTAGAATTCACCCCTTTCTCACCATGGAAACGGCAAAACCCCTCACTGCTGCCCTGATCCAATCCCACCTTGACTACTGTAACGCTCTATTAATTGGCCTCCCCCTCACTCAACTTTCTTGTCTCCAGTCCATCCTTAATGCAGCAGCCTGGGTCGTCTGTCTGACTAACGGATACTCAGACGGATCCACTCTTTGCCAATCATTGCACTGGCTACCCATTCATTATAGGATCAAATTCAAACTGCTTGTTCTCGCCCTCCTACATCTCCTCCCTCATTTCTGTTCATCATCCTATCCACTTGTTACGCTCTGCAAGCGACTTTTGACTAACCTCTGTACTAATCCGTACCTCCCACTCCCGGCTCCAAGAATTCTCCTGAGTTGCGCCAATACTTTGGAATACCCTGCCCGAAGAAATTAGAACTAGCGATAACTTATACAGTTTTAGGTGAACCCTAAAAACACATCTGTTAAGAGTGGCCTATCACGTTCCCTAAACAAAGTCCTTTTATATATAACCCATTCACTATTTATCCGAAAATAACCCTCCATCAAACTCAACCGCACCAAAAAGCACCACAAACATTGGCTGTTGGCTAACTCAGGCAGCCTTTATCTATCCGCAATTCTCTCAAGATGGCTGGACCATCACTGAAAGTACGCATCAGAGAGGCCGTACTGGGCCGCAGGCCTTAAAAGGGAGGCAGACATGACAGGGTTGAGTGGGAATATAGTGAGCTGGAGTTAGGGATTAGGATGGTACTACGGGGTTAATGTATTTGGATAAGGTGGGGGCTAGTGCTGGGATGAGGGTGAGGCGGGGTCAGAGCTGGAGTATAGTTATCATTATAAAGACAGTGACCATCTTAGTGTGGCAACCATTTTAGGTTCCCCCACATAATGACAAGAATTTGTGGGGTCTCTTCTGTAGAACCTTAATTATGGAGGTGGAAACAATGCTCCAACAACTGAGGTATGCTGAGGAGTCGCTGGTTGCTAGCTGGATGCCAGCTGCCTTCCAAGGCTTGCTACAGGGAACTGTGACCGGGTCACCTCAGGCACTGCAGGATGGATGTCGGCTGCAGAGAGCTAATTCTCCAGCATACTTTAGTTCGCAGGTCCCCTTCTGGTTCGGCACCGCATCAGGAGCCCCTACTGGGACCCTCTGGCTCGGGGTGTGAGCTGTAAGCCGGCAGCTCACGTTACGAGAACCAGGAGGAATCCGATTAGGCGGTGGGGCCTGCAATGGAGGACGAGTCGGCCTCCCTCTCTACATCGTCACAGAAGGCTTATGGTCCGGGTGCGGCGGACGCCCTGTCGGGTGGCAGATCCGCTCGGCGTGGTCAGGAGGATATGGTAAGAGGGACTGGGGCCTGGTACGCAGGCCCCTCAGCGAGGATACCATCGCCAGCCAGCCGGCACCACCCATTCAGCGGCAGAAGCGGCGCTTCAACAAGATGGCGGGCAGTGTCAGGCTGGCCTGGGGGCAAAGAGCAAGGGGGAGCCTGATGGAACATGCAGGCAGCAGATCGATCACCAGGATGGGGTGAAGCATTAGGACACCACAACATTTCGGGGACCAGCACGAATCGATTCAACTGGATTCAGGATCTGCGGTTGCTGGGATCACAGCACCCAGGCAGCCAAGTGAGACTGATCATTTTTTCCTTAGGCCTGTTTCACACATCCGTCTGTTACCATCAGTCAAAAATAAAATTCGACTTACCGGTAATTCGTTTTCTAGGAACCTTCCACGACAGCCACCGTGGAGGTTGTCTCCCCGCCCTAATAGGGGACAGGAACACAAAGAGGCCAAATAACCATCCCCTTCCTGCTACCTCAGTGTTTTTTCTGAACGTACTAGCATGAATAGTTACTGCCAGTAGAGCAGGAATCACAGGTAAACATATTATATAGGGAGGGAAATTAGTGCTGTCGTGGAAGGTTCCTAGAAACCGAATTACCGGTAAGTCTAATTCTATTTTCTCTAGTCACCTTCCACGACAGCCACCTTAGAGTCATGCCAACGTTAATTTTTTAGGGAGGGACTACGGCTTGCAAGACGCGTCTGCCGAACGTCAGATCCCGATTGAAATCCAGTCTATAGTGTCTGGTAAAGGTGTGCACAGAGGACCAGGTGGACGCTCTGCATATCTGCTCCGAAGACGTATTTCCTCTTGCTGCCCAGGAAGTAGCGACTGATCGAGTGGAGTGGGATTTTAACGATCCGGGAGGAGAGAGATGTCTTGAAGAATATGCCAGGGAGATGGACTGCTTGATCCAACCCGCTATCGTGTTCTTTGCCGCTTTCTTCCCCTTATTTCTTCCCGAATACTGAAGGAACAGGTTCTGATTGATTCTCCAATCCTTGGTTGCCTCAAGGTAGTGGAGAACTACCCTACGGACATCCAAGGTATGAAATTTTCCTTCCTTCGGATTAGAAGGATTTGGGCAAAATGAGGGCAACACGATATCTTGACTTCTATGAAAGTCTGACACCACTTTGGGCGTAAAAGAGGGGTCTAGACCCAGTACTATACTGTCTGCATTGAGTAGGAGGTAAGGTTCCTGTACTGAAAGGGCCTGTAGCTCCCCCACCCGTGTAGCCGATGTGATTGCCACCAGAAACACAGTTTTAAGTGTGAGAAGTTTTAATGGGATTTCTGACAGGGGCTCAAACGAGGCCTGTGTTAGGCTATTGAGCACTAAATTAAGATCCCAGGGAGGAACGCGATTAGGGAGTGAAGGGCGAATTCTGCCTGCCGCTGTCATGAAGCGCTTGACCGAGCGGTGTTTGGCTAGGTCTTGGTCAAAAAAAGAACTAAGGGCAGATTCCTGTACTTTCAATGTACTTGGAGTAAGCCCTATATCTAACCCTTTCTGCAGGAAATCTAGTATTTGGGCAATATTTGGGTGGGTGGGGTCTGGGGCCCCCGGAAGGCACCAGGAGGAAAATTTTTTCCATACTTTGCCGTAAATTGCATTTGTTACCGGCTTTCTACTTTTTTGAAGGGTCCGGATTACCTCATCCGACAACCCTTTGGCCCTAAGAATGTTGGCCTCAATAACCAAGCTGCTAGACATAACTTGGTTGGGTTTGGGTGTAGTAATGGACCCTGGAAAAGGAGGTCGGTCTTCTAGGGTAGAAGCAAGGGACCCCGTCCGCTCTGATCTTTTGTAACGTTTTTGCCAGCATTGGGATTGGTGGAAAGGTGTAGGCCAGTCTGAAGACCCATGGATGGGCAAATGCATCCATCCCCTGGGCTCCGTACATGGGACTGAGGGAGAAATAAGTCGCTGCTTTTGTATTTTGCGCATTCGCGAACAAGTCGACCTCTGGGTCTCCCTATCTCGAGGCTAGAGCCTGGAAGACCTCTTGGTTTTGACACCATTCTCCTGGATGGGCGTCCTTCCTGCTCAGGAAGTCTGCCTGGATGTTTTCCGACCCCTTCAAGTGTACCGCAGAAATGGATAACAGGTGCTTCTCTGCCCAGAGGAAGATCCTTGCTGCTACCTTCTTTAGACTGGCGTACCTTGTGCCCCCTTGGTGTCTGAGATATGCCACCGTGGTCACGTTGTCGGAGTATATCTGAACATGATGGTTCTTGACAAGGGCTGATGCGGCCTTCAGTGACTCTTCCACCGCCGTCAACTCCCTTAGGTTCGAAGATCCGGATCTTATGTTCTGGGGCCACTGCCTCTAGAAGTATGAATCCTCGACCACGGCTCCCCAGCCTCTCAGACTTGCATACATAGGAAGGAGAGAAGTCCGGCTTTCAGGATCGCGCTGTTCCAGTCCAAAGTTCACAAGGAGTTAATCCAAGGACCAAGCAGTGATTATAACTTTCTTTTTATTCCATAAATTCTACGCGTTTCGTGTACACACTGTACACTTCCTCAGGAGCAAAGTTACACTGGCATCACATTCCATTCTCCTTATATACTAACTCCCCCAGGAAGTGAGGTAGGTGCTCATTGCACTTAAAAAAATTCACACATAACTATCAACATAATGTAAAATCACAAAAATCACTAAAATTCATCTATAAAACACACTTCTATAAAAACACACATATGTAAAACTTCACACTAGAAAAAATGTAAAACATTATAATAAAATTATGATTATACTCAATAAAAATCTAAAATTCTTGGTACATCATATCAATTAGCAGAACAACATACACAAATCTCTTATATAACCGCACTTATATTTTCCTTTCAGTATTAACCCTTCATTCAACATATTATACTTTTACTTTCCTTATATTTCAGGCAGATGATCATATACTAATTAATGTATGTTCTCCTATGCGGATTTGATCCTGCACAGCAGACCCATGCTCTGCACGCAAGAAACGTTTCTGTTCTCTCAGCCAAAGGCTCCACATCTCCAGACCTGTCAGCTCCTTTTCAAGGCACCAGCCAACTATTCCAATCATAAGAAAATACCGCCGATTATATCTCTTTATATGTTAGCGATATGATCATTCCCTTGCTGTAATGTTATAGCATGGACATCACACAATTATCAGATGCCAATACTACTCTAATCCTTAGCAGACAAATATGCAGAGCACCAAAATTATTTAAAGATGTCAGATATTTCATTTAAACCGTATGGTTGCAGAGTCTGCAACCTATAAATCCAGTAAATTTCCTTTCGCATCAGAATGACACTCCTGTTCACAGTGTCTTCTGAAACATAATCAATTGGGGCCACTTTAATACATGGTTTCTTCCCATGTTTTATAGTGCAATGTTTTGATACTCCATGGAACATAAAACCTTCAATTATATTGTGTCTGTGCGAATTCATGCGGTTATGCAGTTCTTGTGTGGTTTTACCCACATACTGTAAACCACATTCGCATTCTATCAGATATATCACAAAACTACTTTTACAATTCAGGGAAAACTTTATATCAAACACCTTATTATTCTGAATTGATCTGAATGTGGTCATATTATGCATAATCATGCCACAACACAGACACCGAGCGGTATTACATTTAAAAACTCCTGGTTTTTTGCATTGTTCATCCCTAATTTTTTCTTTTTTCAGGCGACTGGGGGCCAGTATATTTCTAAGAGTAGAGGATCTTTTAAAGGTTAGTCCTGGTTTATTTGGTAGCATACTCCCCAACACTGGATCATTAAGAAGAACAGACCAATCATCCTGTAAAATATTCCTAATTTTTTTATTTTGTTTAGTAAAATTAGTTAAAAAGTTTAAGGAGAAGCAATCATTCTCTTTTTCTTTTTTCTTAGGATTTACTAGGTCCATCTGTTCCAAACCTGCGCACTCATTATATGCTTTTTCTAGCAGTTTTTTTGGGTAGTTTTTCTCATTAAACCTATTTTTCAATTCCTTGGCTTGTGATACAAAATCTGACTCTAAACTATAATTTTTCTTAATCCTTTTATACTGGTTCTTTGGGACATTGATTAACCATTTATAATAATGGCCACTATTAAAATCTAACAAACTATTTGCATCACACTTCTTAAAAAAAGTTTTAGTAAAAATCTTCCCTTCTGAATGGAAAATGGTCAGATCCAAATAATCTATACTCTCCATATCATATACCCATGAAAAGGTGAGACCCCAATCATTCCTCTGAATGCTCTCCAGAAATTGTTCTATGTTATTACATTTATTATCAAAGACTATCATTAGGTCATCTATGTACCGTTTAAAAAATATAATATGCTCTGAAAAAATGGAATTTTCTATATAAATGAATTCAAAAATGGCCATAAATAGGTTATTGAAAGTTGGCGCTACTTTCGAACCCATTGCGGTTCCGACTTGCTGGTGACATAGTTTTCCCTGAAAGTCAAAAAAATTATTGTGCAGTATAAACTTCATGCTATCCATTAAAAAGGCTTTCTGATTCAATGGTAAACGGGCATCTTCTTTCACATATCTCCCAAAACAATACAATCCTAGATCATGTCTAATATTTGAATAGAGGGATGCAACATCTATAGTCAGAAACATGTATGAATCTTTCCACACTATATCCTTCATCAAATGAATCAGCTGGGCAGAATCCCTAAGAAAACTTTTCACAGACATCACATGGAAATACATTATATTATCTACATATGCTGCCAATCCTGACGTGAGAGAACCTATGCCAGAAATGATGGGCCTCCCTGGGGGGTTGTTTTGATCCTTATGAATCTTAGGAAGATGATAGAAAAAAGCCCTAGGGGGATTTTTCATAGTCAGAAAATTATATTCATTTTTATTTAAAATCCCCTCCTTTTTTCCAGTTGCAATTAATTTATTATATTCAGTTACCGCACTCTTATAAATATCCATTGTGACCACTTTATATGTATTCTCATCATTTAATATTTTATATGCCTCTTTCAAATATTCTTTCCTATCTTGGATTACAACTCCCCCCCCCTTATCAGCTGGTCTAATAACCACCTCTGTGTTCTCTTTCAGACTTTTAATTGCCTCCCTTTCTGCTTTAGTCATATTTCTTTCATTTTTATAATCTGCAGGATTTATATTCTCAAAATCCTTCAGTACTAAATCAGAAAATGTTTTTAAATGGTGTCCCTGGTTCTGTATCGGGTAAAAATTAGATTTATTCCTCAATGTAGTGTGTAATATTCCATTTTCAGTCTGCTGTAATGAAACTTCCTCATCTAAAGTCACTTTTTTGCTATCCTGTATCAGGAAGTGTCTTTTTACCGTTAATTTTCTGATAAAAGTTTGCAAATCAATAAAAAGATCCAGTTCCTGTGAATTCGTGACAGGACAAAAGGATAATCCTTTTTGCAACACAGAAATTTCTGCTGTATTTAATATGATAGATGATAAATTAAAAATATTATTTGTTATTTTATTTTCTGGTGTCGGTATCTTTATTCTGTTTTGTTGCGTTTGCCCCCCTCTACAGCCTCTGTAACACTTTTTCTTTTTCTTGGCTGGTTTGAAAAAAAGTGCGTTATTACATTCTGCTGTTTTTTTCCCTTCACTAAAAAAGACGGTATATCATCTTGAAAGGATTGTTTGTTCTTTTGTTCACTACTGTTAAATTTTGGAAGAAAAGGGACCAAACTGCTCTGATTTTTAGAGTTATCAATAATACACATTTTGTTCAACTCTTGTGAGTTGTCACATACAATGGACTCCTTCTCTGCAACTGCAATATCTGTCGCTCCCACAATTAAATTATCATCCAACCCCACTTGGGGGAGAATATAAATATTTTGTCTATGATCATCAATTTTATCCAGGAGATTGCTCTTCATGTTATCATCTGAAAAATTAATCATATCCGGGGGTTCAATCCTCATAGGAGTCATAGGAGGTGGCAAGCTTTTATTTCCATCTTTCCTATTCACCTGTTTTTTATCCTGATTTTTCCCACTTCTCTTTATTGCATCTATTTGTTCTATTATTTTCTTAATCTGCATCTGTGAGTCTATAACTTCCCCAGTAACATTAGTATTATTGGTGGTATTTATATCAACTATTTTTACTAGTGCACCCAAATCATTATTTCTTGAATTATCCGTCACATCCATTTTGTCATTGTCACTATTGTCACTAATGATACGCGGTTCGCTTATTTCAGCTGTCATATCATTAATATTTTCATTTCCATTTTTATTTTCATTTTCATCCTTATTAGTGTAATTTTCAGTAATCACTGTTTCACATAAACCCGTCTGTTTTACTTGTGCATCAGTGGTTTTGGGGACCTCACTTACTATAGTTTCAAAAGAAGGTTTTTGTCTAATCTTCAAATTAGTCTTTGTAAAATTTGGAGTATTTTCACTAAAAAATTTTTTTTTATTTCCATTTCTGGGTGTACGTGTAGGCACCATAGGAATTTGTGGGGTGTTTTTCTGTACATTCCCATCTCCCTTATTCACATTCATTATATTGTTGTTCCCACTATCTAGTGTGTTTTTATCAACACTATTCGCTTTCTTATAATCATCTCTATATAGTTTGCGTGCCTTTCTCTTAATTATTTCTTGTTCAGCTTGTAAGAGCCTAGATGTAATAGCTGTGTTAATCCTATTAAATTCCGGGTGTGTCCCAAAATGAAGGAGTTCTAATGATAAATTAGAAATCCTTTCTACTAATGTCTCTGCCAAAGACGTTCTTTTTTTAAAAAGTAGTTGCAGTAAACCCTGCATGCATTTAAATAAAACCTCATTCCATTCAGAACAAAAACTTAAATCATGTGGAAAAGGGGACGAATGATTAACCCTCAATCCCCTTGGGCATAAATTCTCATCTAAATATATAGAGAGAAACCTAGCATCAGTGTAAAAATGCAATTCATCCTTCAGAAAATCTTCTAACTGATTAAACAGTTTTTTCATTTTAGCCGTGTCTTCCCCTGTAAAGGGTGTCGTATCATCCACATTAATAGTCTTATTTGCTCCAGTCCCAATAGTCTGTACAATAAGTCGTTCCCGGGAAGAAAGGCGATGAGGAAAATATTCCATATTTCTGCCCTAGTGCAGCTATCCAAAGAGGAAATTCAATTTCCAATGTGAACTATAAAAAAAGGGGGAGACAGAAGCGCACAATAGGGTCTTATCCAATGATATAAACGTTTCACAGATATGGATCCACTCACCTGGTTCAGTTGTGTGGAACACAACAACCATAAGCACAAATGGGTAGGATCCGATGAACTGCAGCAATCAGCCGGTCACTAGAATTGCATACATAGGAAGGAGAGAAGTCCGGCTTTCAGGATCGCGCTGTTCCAGTCCAAAGTTCACAAGGAGTTAATCCAAGGACCAAGCAGTGATTATAACTTTCTTTTTATTCCATAAACTCTACGCATTTCGTGTACACACTGTACACTTCCTCAGGAGCAAAGTTACACTGGCATCACATTCCATTCTCCTTATATACTAACTCCCCCAGGAAGTGAGGTAGGTGCTCATTGCACTTAAAAAAATTCACACATAACTATCAACATAATGTAAAATCACAAAAATCGCTAAAATTCATCTATAAAACACACTTCTATAAAAACACACATATGTAAAACTTCACACTAGAAAAAATGTAAAACATTCTAATAAAATTATGATTATACTCAATAAAAATCTAAAATTCTTGGTACATCATATCAATTAGCAGAACAACATACACAAATCTCTTATATAACCGCACTTATATTTTCCTTTCAGTATTAACCCTTCATTCAACATATTATACTTTTACTTTCCTTATATTTCAGGCAGATGATCATATACTAATTAATGTATGTACTCCTTTGCGGATTCGTTCCTGCACAGCAGACCCATGCACTGCACTCAAGAAACTTTTCTGTTCTCTCAGCCAAAGGCTCCACATCTCCAGAGCTGTCAGTTCCTTTTCAAGGCACCAGCCAACTATTCCAATCATAAGAAAATACCGCCGATTATATCTCTTTATATGTTAGCGATATGATCATTCCCTTGCTGTAATGTTATAGCATGGACATCACACAATTATCAGATGCCAATACTACTCTAATCCTTAGCAGACAAATATGCAGAGCACCAAAATTATTTAAAGATGTCAGATATTTCATTTAATCCGTATGGTTGCAGAGTCTGCAACCTATGAATCCAGTAAATTTCCTTTCGCATCAGAATGACACTCCTGTTCACAGTGTCTTCTGAAACATAATCAATTGGGGCCACTTTAATACATGGTTTCTTCCCATGTTTTATAGTGCAATGTTTTGATACTCCATGGAACATAAAACCTTCAATTATATTGTGTCTGTGCGAATTCATGCGGTTATGCAGTTCTTGTGTGGTTTTACCCACATACTGTAAACCACATTCGCATTCTATCAGATATATCACAAAACTACTTTTACAATTCAGGGAAAACTTTATATCAAACACCTTATTATTCTGAATTGATCTGAATGTGGTCATATTATGCATAATCATGCCACAACACAGACACCGAGCGGTATTACATTTAAAAACTCCTGGTTTTTTGTATTGTTCATCCCTAATTTTTTCTTTTTTCAGGCGACTGGGGGCCAGTATAATTCTAAGAGTAGAGGATCTTTTAAAGGTTAGTCCTGGTTTATTTGGTAGCATACTCCCCAACACTGGATCATTAAGAAGAACAGACCAATGATCCTGTAAAATATTCCTTATTTTTTGATTTTGTTTAGTAAAGTTAGTTAAAAAGTTTAAGGAGAAACAATCATTCTCTTTTTCTTTTTTCTTAGGATTTACTAGGTCCATCTGTTCCAAACCTGCGCACTCATTATATGCTTTTTCTAGCAGTTTTTTTGGGTAGTTTTTCTCAATAAACCTATTTTTCAATTCCTTGGCTTGTGATACAAAATCTGACTCTAAACTACAATTTTTCTTAATCCTTTTATACTGGTTCTTCGGGACATTGATTAACCATTTATAATAATGGCCACTATTAAAATCTAACAAACTATTTGCATCACACTTCTTAAAAAAAGTTTTAGTAAAAATCTTCCCTTCTGAATGGAAAATGGTCAGATCCAAATAATCTATACTCTCCATATCATATACCCATGAAAAGGTGAGACCCCAATCATTCCTCTGAATGCTCTCCAGAAATTGTTCTATGTTATTACATTTATTATCAAAGACTATCATTAGGTCATCTATGTACCGTTTAAAAAATATAATATGCTCTGAAAAAATGGAATTTTCTATATAAATGAATTCAAAAATGGCCATAAGTAGGTTAGTGAAAGTTGGCGCTACTTTCGAACCCATTGCGGTTCCGACTTGTTGGTGATATAGTTTTCCCTGAAAGTCAAAAAAATTATTGTGCAGTATAAACTTCATGCTATCCATTAAAAAGGCTTTCTGATTCAATGGTAAACGGGCATCTTCTTTCACATATCTCCCAAAACAATACAATCCTAGATCATGTCTAATATTTGAATAGAGGGATGCAACATCTATAGTCAGAAACATGTATGAATCTTTCCACACTATATCCTTCATCAAATGAATCAGCTGGGCAGAATCCCTAAGAAAACTTTTCACAGACATCACATGGAAATACATTATATTATCTACATACGCTGCCAATCCTGACGTGAGAGAACCTATGCCAGAAATGATGGGCCTCCCTGGGGGGTTGTTTTGATCCTTATGAATCTTAGGAAGATGATAGAAAAAAGCCCTAGGGGGATTTTTCATAGTCAGAAAATTATATTCATTTTTATTTAAAATCCCCTCCTTTTTTCCAGTTGCAATTAATTTATTATATTCAGTTACCGCACTCTTATAAATATCCATTGTGACCACTTTATATGTATTCTCATCATTTAATATTCTATATGCCTCTTTCAAATATTCCTTGGTCTAATAACCACCTCTGTGTTCTCTTTCAGACTTTTTTTTATTTTAAACTCTTTTTTTATTACAAATTTTTGTTACCAAACAAGAAAGAAAAAGAAACCACAGATACAAGTCATGGTACATAGTTGCATAGTTCGGAGAAACGCATCCTCGCAGCCATAATTGTAAACATGTACACCTCGTAGCAGTCTGTCTAATAATCATTAGCGTCTCACTTCCTCCCTATGATTACATATTAGAAGATCAGCCTTGACCTTGTTACCCTTATCCCTCCCCAAAAATCTCTCCCACCCCCCAAAAACCCTAAAACCTTTTCCTCCCTTGCTTTGTAAAAAAAACCTACTCGCTCACAGACCTTAAGACCTTCTGTCCTTGACTTTCTTTGGCTCACATAAATCATTTGCTTCAGTTCAGGCTTAATATTCCCAGTGTTCCCCCCAAGGATTCCCTGTGGTACCACGTTGTGTCTCTGAAAGGACCAACTATGCGTTGTATTTCCTCCTTATTACAGTGCTCCACAATATAATGCCTCCATTTTGTAAAAAATCTAGATGTTTCGCAAGACTTCCTCTTCTCTGCCTCTAACCTCTCCATTAGCACTACATGCTTCAGGCGTCCCGAGAGTTCTTTTATGGTAGGCATGTCCTTCTGTAGCCAGTTTTTTAATAATAATTTTTTCATGAGCATTATGATTATGTGGACGACCTGCGGGGCCCCCCCCCCTACATGAGCATCGGGGGACCTTTCCCAGTGGTGAAATAAAACCAAATCTCTCGGGATTTCATCGCCCCAATCCCAAATGTTCTTTATATATTTTCTAACTGCACCCCACATGTCTGCCACCTGCTTGCAAACCAACAGGCCATGGAGTAAGTCAGTATATGGGGTATTACATTTGGGACATTTCGTGAGTCTTTCTGGCTTATCAGAGCTCCTTGGAAACTGGAAGGCGTATATTGCCCTATGTATTATTTTGAATTGAGTTTCTCTCCAGCTTTCATTAATAAGGGACTGGCGAGCTTTAGTCCACCCCTTCCTTATTTTGTCTCCAATAGCCCTGTCCTCCAGTTGCGATTCCCATTTTTTATAGAAGGTATCTGGATGACTATCTAAAAGCACCCCTCTCATCGCGCTGTACAGCGTTGAAATAGACGAGAAGTTTTTTGCTGCATCTACCATTCTATCGAACTCGTTGCATGTGAACTCCGCCTGCGTGTCTATTAAGTGGGACATGATATGATATCTAATCTGTTCAAATTGTACCGTTTGAAATTTTTGGAGATCAAATTTTTCTTTTATTTCGTTTTGTCTTAGCCATCTATTCTCTGTAGGATGAGTCAGATGAGCTATCTCCTGTATACCTCTGTCTCTCCATTCTTTAAACAATTTATTCTCTACTCCCGGTAAAAATTCTATGTTATTCCACATTGGGAGGTATTTAGAAATTCGGAATGGAAGTTTGTATTTTTTTCTCACCGTCTTCCAGGTGGCAATAGTATCCCGGAATATCAAAGAATTTTTGATTTTGGCAGGAAGCATCTTTAGTCTTGCGTGCAACAAGGACCTAAGATCCCAAGGTTGAGCATAATCCCTCTCTATGGCATAGGCCGAATATTTACTCTCTCCATGCGACCAGTTTAAAAAATACCTTGTCAGGCACGCTATATTGTAGTTTCTAACACTTGATAAGTTTAAGCCCCCTTCCATCTTTGGAGTCATCAACTTTTTGAGACTTATGCGTGTTTTTTTGTTTCTCCAAATAAATTTGGAGAACGCAGAATTCAAGGATTTTACATCATTGTGTTTCAGCAGGAGTGGGATCGTTTGAAGGTGGTACATTAGTTTCGAAGTACTCATCATTTTAATAAGCTGTATTCTCCATGTCAAATTTAATGGCAGATCCTTCCACTTTACTAGATCATTTACTATATTTGCTATTAATGGAGGGTAGTTTAATTTGTATATAGATGATGGCTCCCCCCCTATTTTAATGCCAAGATATTTAATATAAGATTTCGCCATGCCCACCCCCAATTGAGCTCTGTTTAATTTCTGTCTATTCGCCGCGTCCCACCTTCCCAGGGGAAGCAGTTCGGATTTAATCTTGTTAATTTTAAAACCCGCATAGTCCCCATATGTATTGATCGTTTCTATAGCCGATTCCACCTGCACAAAGGGATCCCTTAGGAAAAGCAAAATATCATCGGCAAAGAAAGTAGCGCGCACTGCCTCCCCACCGATCTGAATGCCAGGAAACCGCTGCGGGTCAGACAGCTCTCTCACCAAAGGTTCCAGAGCTATATTGAATAGCAGAGGCGACAAAGGACACCCCTGCCTTGTCCCCTTGGACAGTGGGAATCTGTCCGAGAGGAAACCTGGAATGTAGATCTGGGCCTCCGGCTTTGAATATATCTCTGTGATGTAGGTCAGGCAGGAGCCACGAAAACCCATTCTTGCCAATACACTGAAAATCCATTCCCACCTGACATTGTCAAATGCTTTTTCGGCATCGATTGTTAGTAGTGCTGGTTTTTCACTTGGAGTGGGATTGAGGCTTACCCTGTCCAAAACCAACATGACTTTTCTCATGTTGCTCGTTGCCGACCTACCCTTGACAAAGCCCGCCTGTGATTCTGAAATTAGGTGTGGTAATATTTCTGCCAATCTATCGGCCAGGATTTTAGACATTATTTTGTTATCTACATTTATTAAGGAAATGGGACGATATGATCCCGGCGACAGGGGATCCTTTCCTGGTTTTGGTAGAACTTTGATATATGCTAATTTGCTGGGCCTCGTCATGGGTTTCCCTTCTAGTATCCCGTTAAATATTTTTTCTAAAACAGGGGATGCTTCGTCCTGTAAGATCTTAAAAAATTCTCCCGAATAGCCATCAGGGCCCGGGGCTTTCCCATTCCCCAAGTTCCTAATTGTCTGTTTAATTTCTTCTTGTGTGATGGGTGTATTTAGGAATTGTTTTTGTTCATCTGATAACTTCGGGATGTCTGGTCGGTTGAGTAATGTGGTCGTCGGTATTCCCCGATCCGCCTTATCCGTATAAAGGTTCTTATAGTACTTTCCCAGAATACTGGCTATTTCTTTTGGTTTATTCTGTATGTTGCCATTTTGGTCTTTTAGATGGAAAGGGCCTTGCGCAAAGAATCTATTCCTGACCATAGAGGCCATCAGTTTTCCTGCTTTATTTCCATATCTATGGAATTTGGCCTCGCTGGATGATTTAAATAATTGTTCCCTCTTTGCCATCCAAGTATTAAATTCTCTTTGTTCCATTAACCAGTTATCCTTATGTAATTTGTTGGGGTGACTTTGAAATAGGGTATAAGTCTGTCTGAGCCTATTCGTGAGTGCTGTGTACTTTTCCTGTGTTTTTTTTTTAAAGCTGACGTGTATGAAATTATTTTTCCCCTCATGACTACTTTAATTGATTCCCATAGTAGGGGTGAGTTAGTCTCGTGTGCCCTATTGTCTTCTCTTATCTCTCCCCACCACTCCCTCAGTTTTAATTCGAAATCCTCGTTGTCATGTAAGTAACTAGGAAATCTCCATAGATAGTCTGTTCCTCTAGGGAACGTGTCTGCCAGTTCTATTATCACAGGCGCATGATCCGATATCACCAGATCGTGTATTGTAGCCGACAGCAATTTGCCAAGGATAGGCGGGGAGACAAAGAAATGATCTATCCTCGACCACGCATCCCTGGCGGGTGAATAGAAAGTGAACTCCCTATCCTGTGGGTGCAGATATCTCCAAGTGTCAGTCAGGCCAGTGTTTTTTAGCAATGGGGGAATTACTTTATCTTGGCCTCTCAGTCCCGGTGTCCCCCGTGATTTGTTTTTCCTATCTTCTAAGATATTCACCACCGAATTAAAATCCCCCCCGATTATCAGATTCTGTGTGGGATCTTTCAATATTTCTTGTTCTAGACAATGATAGTATTTTTTGTTGTTTTCGTTGGGGGCATAAACGTTCATTATTTTGTATGTGCTACCAGATGCCGTTATGGTGATCGAGTGTAGCCTCCCCTCATGGTCCGTTGTAGTGTTCACCGTCTGGTGTTGGAAATTTTTATCTATTGAAATTAGTACTCCTGCCTTGTTATTAATAGCTGGAGACCCATATGTTTTGCCCACCCACAATTTTTCCATCCTCTTGAAGTCCGACAACTCCAAATGTGTCTCTTGTAATAGGGCTATATCTGGCTTAATACGTTTAAGATGTCTAAGAATCATTAGCCTCTTCTGTGGGGACCTCAGGCCCTTTACATTCCAAGTAACTATCCTCATAAATGTTTATTTTTTTTTAGGTGGGCCAACTGTAGGTGTCCTAATGACACCTAATACAGGGGCACAAGCATGGGAGCTGCCTATCCTGCTTTGTCCATATGAGCCAATTGTCTGTCGCCTTGATAGCCTACGAGCGCCACTTGCAAGTATCTTAACAAGAAAATCAAAATTACAGTTATACCCCCAACAAACCAATTGAACCAAAATTAACATTTTCCCTGCCCCCTTATCCCCTAAGGAACCTGAAGAACGTCTCCAGGACCCTTGTCCAGATTGGCGTACCATTCTTGACTTCACTTCTTCCCCGCACATTTTCCTTCCCTTGCTCCCCTCCCCCCTTTCCTCTCTCCCATTATTGCGTGATCAGTTACAGTCATACATATAGAATACAAATACCTCGGGCAGTCCGAGAGGTGATCAGACCCTGGAAAGAGAAAAAAAAAAACAAAAAAAAAAAACCAAAACAACTATACATCAAAACCCCATTCTGTCCTCAGTAGCAGCCCGTACACCGCTCCTCAAACCTTCCCGGATTGTTTGGACGTTCTCTGGGCCTTCGGTAGAACCGATGCTAGATTCGGGCTTCTATCCTCAGTGTATATCGGCCAGCTCTTTAGATGATCCCTGGGACTGTTTGCGCTTCCCTGCGATCTTGCATCCTCTGTGTGGTCGACTCCCAGGGTCTTGAGATATTTCTCTGCCTCTTTGGGATTGTAAAATGAATGTGAAGAGCCATCTTGATGTCTAATGTAGAGGGTTGCCGGGTATCTCAATTGTTTTTATGTAATTCTGTGCATATCACACTGAAAGCTCTGCGTTGCCTGGTCACTTCTGCAGAAAAGTCTTCGAATAAGAGCACTTTTTCCCCCCTAATTTCAAGGGGTCGTCTAAGCCTTTTATAGGACTGAATGACATCATTTTTGTCTGAAAAGTTCAGGTATTTGGTAATGATTTGCCTAGGTCTTATCTGGTTACCCAATTCGGACGAGTTCTTTTGGGGACCAATGCGGTGTACTCGCTCTATTATCTTCCCCGCCTCGATCCCCAATGCCTCGGGGATCATATTTTCGCACAGATTTCTTAAGTCCTTTATGGGGAATTTTTCAGAGATTCCTATAATCCGGATATTGCTCCGTCTGGATCTGTTTTCCAGATCATCAATTTTATCTCTCAAAATCAGATTTTCTTTAGATAGTCTAGATATTGTTGTCTGGTCATCATAAACAGTGTCTTCCAGTGTAGATACACGTGTCTCCACTGCGGACACCTTCTCAGCAGTTTCATCCAGGTGCGTCTGCATGTCATGCAAAGCTGATCCTATGTAGTCCCTCAGCTTAGACGTGATTTCAGGCAGCAAATGTCCTGCCACCTCCCCTGCCAGCTTTTTATAGTCCATCTCCGGTATCTGCAGCCTAGGGGGGTCGCGCTCCTCATAGTCGCCACGTTCCTCCGTGGCAGTTGGGGATGCAGGGGCATATAGCGAGTCAGGGAGAGTGCATACCTTAGGGGTACCCTGGGTCTCCTTGGGCTTCCCGGTCACGGTGTCCCCAGGCTTGTGTGTCACAGCCCTGCCGTCTCTCCTTCCTCCCTGCTCCCCTTTCCTCTCCGTTTGCTTTGCAGCAGCTACTGCCGCTGCTGAGGTCGGCGCCGGCACCATCTTGGAAGGCGCGCGTGTCTCCCTCCCTCGGTTTTGAGCTGCTCCCCTACCGCTGTTCCTGAGGACGTATCTGTCCTTGCAGCGGTGCAACAGGACCGGACCTTCCTCTCCTCCCGTTCCCGGTACTCCAGGGGTCTGATGTGCGGTGTAAATGCTGCCTTTTAGCAGGGGGTTGGGGAGCGCTGGAAGCCTTGCTCCTCACATGCGGGCGCCGGAACCGGAAGTCCCTCTTTCAGACTTTTAACAGCCTCCCTTTCTGCTTTAGTCATATTTCTTTCATTTTTATAATCTGCAGGATTTATATTCTCAAAATCCTTCAGTACTAAATCAGAAAATGTTTTTAAATGGTGTCCCTGGTTCTGTATCGGGTAAAAATTAGATTTATTCCTCAATGTAGTGTGTAATATTCCATTTTCTGTCTGCTGTAATGAAACTTCCTCATCTAAAGTCACTTTTTTGCTATCCTGTATCAGGAAGTGTCTTTTTACCGTTAATTTTCTGATAAAAGTTTGCAAATCAATAAAAAGATCCAGTTCCTGTGAATTCGTGACAGGACAAAAGGATAATCCTTTTTGCAACACAGAAATTTCTGCTGTATTTAATATGATAGATGATAAATTAAAAATATTATTTGTTATTTTATTTTCTGGTGTCGGTATCTTTATTCTGTTTTGTTGCGTTTGCCCCCCTCTACAGCCTCTGTAACACTTTTTCTTTTTCTTGGCTGGTTTGAAAAAAAGTGCGTTATTACATTCTGCTGTTTTTTTCCCTTCACTAAAAAAGACGGTATATCATCTTGAAAGGATTGTTTGTTCTTTTGTTCACTACTGTTAAATTTTGGAAGAAAAGGGACCAAACTGCTCTGATTTTTAGAGTTATCAATAATGCACATTTTGTTCAACTCTTGTGAGTTGTCACATACAATGGACTCCTTCTGCAACCATACGGCTTAAATGAAATATCTGACATCTTTAAATAATTTTGGTGCTCTGCATATTTGTCTGCTAAGGATTAGAGTAGTATTGGCATCTGATAATTGTGTGATGTCCATGCTATAACATTACAGCAAGGGAATGATCATATCGCTAACATATAAAGAGATATAATCGGCGGTATTTTCTTATGATTGGAATAGTTGGCTGGTGCCTTGAAAAGGAACTGACAGCTCTGGAGATGTGGAGCCTTTTGCTGAGAGAACAGAAACGTTTCTTGAGTGCAGAGCATGGGTCTGCTGTGCAGGATCGAATCCGCATAGGAGTACATACATTAATTAGTATATGATCATCTGCCTGAAATATAAGGAAAGTAAAAGTATAATATGTTGAATGAAGGGTTAATACTGAAAGGAAAATATAAGTGTGGTTATATAAGAGATTTGTGTATGTTGTTCTGCTAATTGATATGATGTACCAAGAATTTTAGATTTTTATTGAGTATAATCATAATTTTATTATAATGTTTTACATTTTTTCTAGTGTGAAGTTTTACATATGTGTGTTTTTATAGAAGTGTGTTTTATAGATGAATTTTAGTGATTTTTGTGATTTTACATTATGTTGATAGTTATGTGTGAATTTAAGTGCAATGAGCACCTACCTCACTTCCTGGGGGAGGTAGTATATAAGGAGAATGGAATGTGATGCCAGTGTAACTTTGCTCCTGAGGAAGTGTACAGTGTGTACACGAAACGCGTAGAGTTTATGGAATAAAAAGAAAGTTATAATCACTGCTTGGTCCTTGGATTAACTCCTTGTGAACTTTGGACTGGAACAGCGCGATCCTGAAAGCCGGACTTCTCTCCTTCCTATGTATGCAATTCTAGTGACCGGCTGATTGCTGCAGTTCATCGGATCCTACCCATTTGTGCTTATGGTTGTTGTGTTCCACACAACTGAACCAGGTGAGTGGATCCATATCTGTGAAACGTTTATATCATTGGATAAGACCCTATTGTGCGCTTCTGTCTCCCCCTTTTTTTACAGCCTCTCAGACTGGCATCGATACATAATATTCTTAGAGGAAGCTGATCCCAGCTTACTCCTCGCCTCAGGTTTCGGTAGCTCAGCCACCACCAGAGGGTCAATTTTACATGTCCTGGAAGCGGAACCCTCTTTGATAGGTTGTTTGGGTGCTTCCTCGTGTTTATCAGGACGTATGACTGGAGGACTCGCGTGTGAGCTTGTGCCCAGGATACCGCCTGAATGCACGCTGTCAGGGAACCCAGGATGGACATGGCGTCCTTCAGCGTCGGTGCCCTTTGGTCTTTGAACTGAATTATCCTCTGCCGAAGGTCTTTTTGAAGATCTTCGGGAAGAAAAGATGTCCTCTTTTCTGAATCCAAGAGGATCCCCAGGAATTTTTTCCTCGGGGAAGGATAGAGGGCCAACTTCTGGAGATTCGTTATCCACCCTAGGGTTTCGAGTATCTGTAGGGTTCTTGATACGTCCTGGTTCAGCCGGGTTACCGATGGGGTGACGATCAGCAGATCGTCTAGATACGGCACAATGCATATCCCTTGAAGCCGAATGGAGATGACTGCTTCCTTCATGATCTTCGTCAACACCCTTGGTGCTGGGGATACCCCAAACGGCAGGGCATTGAACTGGAGGTGGCTGATTCCTTGGTCGTGGGTAGAGTTGAGCGATACCGTCCGATACTTCAAAGTATCGTATCGGATGGTATCGGCCGATCTTTAAAAAAAGTATCGGTATCGCCGATTCCGATACCGGAAGTCCCATTCAAGTCTATGGGACTTCCGGTATCGGAATAAGAAAAACCCTTTCCTGCCCTTGTACAGCCTCTCTGGGGTCTGTACGGGCCTTTCGGGGGGCTGTGCCGGCCTGCCAGGGGGTCTGTGCAGGCTCCGGTGGTCTGTGCCGGCCTGCCGGTGGTCTGTGCAGGCTCCGGTGGGCTGTGCCGGCCTGCCGGGGGGCTGTGCCGGCCTGCCGGGGGGCTGTGCAGGCTCCGGGGGGCTGTGCCGGCCTGCCGGGGGGCTGTGCAGGCTCCGGGGGGCTGTGCCGGCCTGCCGGGGGGCTGTGCCGGCCTGCCGGTGGTCTGTGCAGGCTCCGGGGGGCTGTGCCGGCCTGCCGGGGGGCTGTGCCGGCCTGCCGGGGGGCTGTGCAGGCTTCGGGGGTCTGTGCAGGCATCGTCCGATGGGACTACAAGTCCCATCGGGCGATGCCTGCTACCATGACAGTGATTGACACATTAGCCAATGATGGGACAGTAATAGTCCTATCATCCAGCTAATGTGTTGAATGTAAAAAAAAAAAAAAAAATTACATGCTACATACATACAACATGCATACTACATACATGCTACATTCATACTACATACATGCTACATACATGCTACATTCATACTACATGCAACATACATACTACATATATACTACATGCATGCTACATACATACTGCATGCTACATACATACTGCATGCTACATACATACTACATGCTACATACATACTACATGCTACATACATACCACATATATACTACATACATACTACATACATACTACATGCATGCTACATGCTACATACATAACACATATATACTACATGCATGCTACATACATAGTACATGATACATGCATGCTACATACATACTACATGCTACATACTACATATATACTACATGCATGCTACATACATACTACATGCTACATACTACATATATACTACATGCATGCTACATACATACTACATGCTACATACATACTACATATATACTACATGCATGCTACATACATACTACATGCTACATACATACTACATATATACTACATGCATGCTACATACATACTACATGCTACATACATACTACGTATATACTACATGCATGCTACATACATACTACATGCTACATACATACCACATACATACTACATACATGCTACATGCTACATATATACTACATATATACTACATGCATGCTACATACATACTACATGCTACATACATACTACATATATACTACATACATACTACATACATACTACATGCTACATACATACTACATATATACTACATGCATGCTACATACATACTACATGCTACATACATACCACATACATACTACATACATGATACATGCTACATATATACTACATATATACTACATGCATGCTACATACATACTACATACATACTACATGCTACATACATACCACATATATACTACATACATACAATACATTCATACAATACATACATAGACATACAGTACATATAACATAGAGTAACATACTTACCAATACTTGTCACATTGTTCCCCGAAGCCATTGTCTTTTCCGGAATAAATATTAACATAACAAACCACAAAAATACTCACCCACGATCCGAAGCAGTCCACGAGTGTGTCCCACGACGATCTTGGGTAGAGAACTGCAGCATCAGCTGATGCTGCCGTTCTCTACGGGCTGCAGGAATCCAATGACGGAAGGTAGGTATCCTTCCGCACTGTATTCCTCCGCCACTTAAAAAAAAAAAAAAGTCCCTAGTCTCACTTTATGCCATTGCTGTGTGGGAAATGTGGATGGCACTTGTAGTCCCATCGGACGATGCTTGCACAGACCCCCGGACATCAGCACAGCCCCCCGGCAGGCCGGCACAGCCCCCCGGCAGGCCGGTACAGACCCCCACAGGGTGCACAGACCACCGGCAGGCCGGCACAGCCCCCCGGCAGGCCGGTACAGACCCCCACAGGGTGCACAGACCACCGGCAGGCCGGCACAGCCCCCCGGCAGGCCGGTACAGACCCCCACAGGGTGCACAGCCCCCCGGCAGGCCGGCACAGCCCCCCGGCAGGCCGGTACAGACCCCGGGCAGTCCACACAGCCCCCCGGCAGGCCGGCACAGCCCCCCGGCAGGCCGGCAGAGACCCCCGGAAGGCCCGAAATGACGGCGCATCATGATGCGCACACACCGCGCATCATGATGACGTCAGGCTGTCAATCAACTGAACTTCCGATTCCGATGCCGAATTCCGATATTGAAAAAATATCGGAAGTCGGTATCGGAATTCCGATACAGCAAGTATCGGCCGATACCCGATACTTGCGGTATCGGAATGCTCAACACTAGTCGTGGGAGATCGCGAACCTCGGGAACTTCCGGTGGTCTGGATGAATGGGAACGTGGTAATACGCGTCCCTTAGATCTATTGTAGCCATCTGCCAGCCTCGTCCAATAAGAGGGATCACTGATTTCACTGACTCCATCTTGAACCTTCAGTACTTGATGGAAGTGGTTCAAGGGCTTTAGGTTTATTATGAGCCTGTGCTTTCCTGAGGGTTTCTTTATCAGGAACAGGCGAGAGTAATGTCCTCTGCCCGCCTCTTGTGGAGGTACATACGAGACCACTCCTTCCCGCAGAAGTTCTTCTATCTGAAGCAACAGGACTTTTTGCAGGCTTGGGGACTGTGCCGGGGTAATTCTTAGGGCATGCGGGGGGGTGCTCGAACTCCAGTTTCAGCCCAAATTGTATAGTGTGCAGGACCCACCGTTTCGAGGTCGTGGCCTGCCATTGGGCGAGAAACTGTGTGAGTCGACCCCCGACCCGGGAGTCACTGCTTCTCCGAGGGCTGCTGCTGTTGGGGCACAAGGATGCTTCTCCCTTTACCCCCTTTTGGGTAGCTCCAACGACCCGTCTTGCCCTTCCCTCTGAATGCCTTCTGAGAGGTCTGTTCTCTTGAGGGACGAAAAAAATGCCTTTTGGTGAATTTCTGTTTTGGCAGTGACTTATTCTTGTCAGAAGCCTTCTCAAGGATATCATCCAGGACAGGCCCGAACACGTGATGTCCCTGGAAGGGGATGGCGCAGAGTTTCGTCTTGGAGGTGATGTCGCCCCCCCCACGACTTCAGCCACAAGGCTCTCCTGGCCGAGTTTGAAAGTACTAGGGACCTTGCTGCCACCCGTACCGTTTTTCCTGAAGTATCAGCTAAA